>NC_092768.1:4156757-4859088 GCF_047496795.1 Chiloscyllium punctatum | reverse complement strand
GTCCCCGTTACGGGTGTATTTTAAAATGAAATTAGCTTAATCTCTGAGCTTTTTGATTATTCTCCAGCGGATAGATCCTACCTATCGTTGACGAATCCTTTGTTTCCAGCACCCAACTCCCCCCCCCTCCCCAACACCTCAGTCAGATGAAGTTTTCTGAGGTGTTATCACGAGCCTGCAACCCCCTCGCCCCAACACGCACACAGCCGTTCCCGGACGATCAGATAGTCTTACAGACTTTTACTTTGGTGTACCTTGGGTTTTGTAGCTGGGATCCGACCTAGTGAACCAGGAAGGAAAGCGGGTGGAACGAGGCGTCCCTGAGACTCGAACCCCCAACACGGTGCTGACTGCCTGAGCTCTGACTTCCGCCACCTCAACCAATGGAAATTTAGCTGAGCAGTGTAAGAAATGCTAGCTCGCTGAATGCTGCTGCTATTTAATATATCCAGTCAGAGAACGCCCATTTTTTGCTCCGCCCCCCCCCCCCCCCCCGAAATATTTTGAGTCCGGCGGGGGCGAGAGTCGGGGAACGCCAGAAAGGGAATTTCTCAACAGTTCCCCCACTTCAGTGGGGCCTCGGAGTTGAGAGAGATGCGGGTGAAGACCATGCAAGTTAGAAGTGGAGTTGAAAGTGAAAAGACCTGAATTGAATCGTATTTATTGTTACTGTTTGGGGGCACAGTGGAAAAACTTTGTCTTGCTACCAATACAGGCAGATCCCAGAGTTAAATAGCATAGCTAAGTAAATAATAGGTAGACAACAGCAAAAACAAAATCACAAGTACAGGCAAATGCTAAGAGTTTGTGAATCCATTCAGTATTCCAACAACAGTAGGGTAGAAACTGTTTCGAAACTGGCTGGTGTGTGTTCACGCTTCTGTACCTTCTCCCCAATGTTAGAGGTTGTAGAAAAACATCGCCAGGGTGGGATGGATCTTTGAGAATACTGGCAGCCTTTCCTTCACAGTGGGCCTGGTAGATGGATTCATAGAGATGTACAGCATGGAAACAGACCCTTCGGTCCTACCCGTCCATGCCAACCAGATATCCCAACCCAATCTAGTCCCACTTGCCAGCACCCGGTCCATATCCCTCCAAACCCTTCCTATGCCCATTGAGATGCCTTTTAAATGTTGCAATTGTACCAGCCTCCACCATTTCCTCTGGCAGCTCATTCCATACATGTACCACCCTCTGTGTGAAAAGGTTGCCCCTTAGGTCTCTTTTATATCTTTCTCCTCTGTTCTTGGTGTGTGTGTTCAGGCTTCTGTATCTTCTACCTGATGGAAGAGGTTGTAGGAGATCATTACCGGGTTGGGATGGGTCTTTGATGGTGTTGGCAGCTTTTCCATGATGGCAAGCTGTGTAAATGGTATCCATGGATGATAGGTTGGCTTCCATGATGGTCTGCGCCGTACACACCACCTTCTGCAGTTGCCGTAAAAGGCCGTTATGCACCCGGACAGTATGCTTTTTATGGTGCTTCTGTAAAGGTTGGTGAGAGTCCTTATGGACATGCCGAATTTCCTGAGCCACCTGAGGAAGAAGAGATGTTGTTTTGTCTTATTGACTATGCCATCTATGTGGGAAGTCCAGGACAGTTTGTTGATTATCTGAGGAACTTGATGCTCTCCACCCGCTTAAGCTCTGCTCAGTTGATGTAGATGGGGGCGTGTTCTCCTCCATTCTCTCTGAAGACAATGATCAGTTCCTATGTTTTGCTGACTTTGAGATACAGTTGTAATCATCATGGGCGGCACGATGGCTCATTGGTTAGTACTGCTGCCTCATAGCACCAGCCCGATTCCAACCTCGGGCAACTGTCTGTGTGGAGTTTGTACATTCTCCCTGTGTCTGTGTGGGTTTCCTCCGGGTGCTCCGGTTTCCTCCCACAATCCAAAGCAGGTCAGGTGAATAGGCCATGCTAAGTTGTCCATAGTGCTAGGTGCATTAGTCAGAGGGGGTGGGTTACTCTTTGGCGAGTCGCTGTGGATTTGTTGGGCGGAAGGGCCTGTTTCCACACTGTAGGGAATCTAATCTAAACTAATCTAAAAAATTACACCACATCACCAAGCCCTTTATCTCCTTTCTGTATTCTGACTCATCATTGTTTCATAGTGACACTATGGTAGTGTCGTTAGCAAACTTGTAGATGGCATTCATTCAGAATTTGGCAACACAGTCATAGAGATGTACAGCATGGAAACAGACTCTTCGGTCCAACCTGTCCATGCCAACCAGATATCCCGATCCAATCCAGTCCCACCTGCCAGCGCCCGGCACACATCCCTCCAAACCCTTCCTATTCATATACCCATCCAAATGCCTCTTAAATATTGCAATTGTACCAGCCTCCACCACATCCTCTGGCAGCTCATTCCATACACGTACCACTCTGTGTGAAAAAGTTGCCTCTTAGGTCTCTTTTATATCTTTCCCCTCTCACCCTAAACCTATTCCCTCTAGTTCTGGACTCCCCGACCGCAGGGAAAAGACTTTGTCTATTTATCCTATCCATGCCCCTCATAACTTTGTAAACCTCCATAAGGTCACTCCTCAGACTCCGATGCTCCAGGGAAAACAGCCCCAGCCTGTTCAACCTCTCCCTGTAGCTCAGATCCTCCAATCCTGGCAACATCCTTGTAAATCTTTTCTGAACCCTTTCAACTTTCACAACATCTTTCAATTGGGAAGGAGACCAGAACTGCACGCAATATTCCAACAGTGGCCTAACCAATGTCCTATACAGCCACAACATGACCTCCCAACTCCTGTACTCAATTCTCTGACCAATAAAGGAAAGCATACCAAACGCCTTCTTCACTATCCTATCTACTGCAACTCCACTTTCAAGGAGCTATGAACCTGCACTCCAAGGTCTCATTGTTCAGCAACACTCCCTAAGACCTAACAATTAAGTGTATAAGTCCTGCTAAGATTTACTTTCCCAAAATGCAGCACCTCGCATTTATCTGAATTAAACTCCATCTGCCACTTCTCAGCCCATTGGCCCACCTGATCCAGATCCTGTTGTAATCTGAGGTAACCCTCTTCGCTTTTCACTACACCTCCAATTTTGATGTCATCTGCAAACTTACTAACTGTACCTCTTATGCTCACATCCAAATCATTTATATGAATGACAAAAAGTAGAGGGCCCAGCACCGATCCTTGTGGCACTCCAATGGTCACAGGCCTCCAGTCTGAAAAACAACCCTCCACCACCACCCACTGTCTTCTACCTTTGAGCCAGTTCTGTATCCAAATGGCTAGTTCTCCCTGTATTCCATGAGATCTAACCTTGCTAATCAGTCTCCCATGGGGAACCTTGTCGAATGCCTTATGCAAGTCCATATAGATCACATCTACCACTCTGCCCTCATCAATCCTCTTTGTTACTTCTTCAAAAAACTCAATAAGTTTGTGAAACATGATTTCCTACGCACAAAGCCATGTTGACTATCCCAAATCAGTCCTTGCCTTCCCAAATACATGTACATCCTGTCCCTCAGGATTCCCTCCAACAACTTGCCCACCACCGAGGTCAGGCTCACTGGTCTATAGTTCCCCGGCTTGTCTTTACTGCCCTACCTAAACAGTGGCACCACGTTTGCCAACCCCCAGTCTTCCGGCACCTCACCTGTGATGATACAAATATCTCAGCAAGAGGCTCAGCAATCACTTCTCTAGCTTCCCACAGAGTTCTCGGGTACACCTGATCAGGTCCTGGGGATTTATCCACCTTTAACCGTTTCAAGACATCCAGCACTTCCTCCTCTGTAATCTGGACATTTTGCAAGATGTCACCATCTATTTCCCGACAGTCTATATCTTCTATATTTTGCTCCTTCACAATTTACAGACCCAGAAAATAACACCGTCTTATTCCTCTACAAACACTGCCCCAGGTTAAATTAATAGCTGTGGCTTATATTTTAAGTTTAATCAAGAGACTTATCTCTAAAAATATATAATCAAAAAAGAATCCACTATACTCACTACTGCAGCCTTTTTCTTGGACAGACTTAAAACAACAATTAACTTATCTGATTCTGTGCTGTGAACTTCGCCCAACAGTTCCTCCAAGATTAGTTGTGAATTTCACTGTTTGTTAATTTTCCCAGATGCACTCCGATGTCCAGCGATACACAAATTCAAACAGCAAAGGCGGTAACTGTGCAGGTTTTCTCTCTCTCTCTCTTTCTCTCTCTCTCCTGCACTGTCCTCGCCATAGGAGACTGCATCCTTAGGGGGCTCGAGCGATGAAGGTTGTTATGGAAAACGTACAGTTTTCTATCTGAAGTGATTGTGGTCTGTGGGAGGGGAAGCTAAAGATCCAGTTTCAGAGGCCAGAGTTGAGACCAATGTCTCGGAGTTTTGAGATCAAATGGGGATGGGGGTGGGGTTGGGGGAGGGGGGCATAACGGTGTTGAAGGCAGAGCTGTAGTCAATGAGCAGGAGTCTGATGTAGGTGTCTGGATGTTCCAGGGATGAGGCATCTGCTGTGGTCTTGTTGTGTTGGTAGGCAAATTGCAGGGGATTGAGGTAGGCTGGGAGACTAGAGCTGATGTGGGCCATGACTAGCCTCTTGAAGCACTTCATGATTATTGAGGCCAGAGCCACTGGGCGGGAGTCATTAAGGCATGTTGCATGTACTTTCTTCGGTACTGGAATGATGGTGGTCCTCTTGAAGCAGGTGGGGACTTCAGCTTGTAGAAGGTATCCTCAAGAATGTTGAAATATGGGGATTCCGTAATGGTAACGCTATTGAATGTCCAAGCCTGATAGTTAGATTCTCTCTTATTGGAGATGGTCTATGCTTGTCATTTGTGTGGTGTGAATGTAACTTGCCACTTGTTAACCCAAGCCTGGATATTGTCCAGATCTTGTTGCATTCGAACAATGACTAATTTATTGTCTGAGGGGTTGCGAATGGTGCTGAACATTGTGCAGTCATTGGCAAAAACTTTCACTTCTGACCTTATGACAGATGGAAAGTTATTATGAAGCAGCTGAAGATGGTTGGGCCTAGGAAATTACCCTGAGGAACTCTGGCAGAGGTGAGCTGGAGCTGAGCTGACTGACCTCCAGCAACTACAGCCATCTTCCTATGTGCCAGGTATGACTCCAAAGAGCAGAGTGTTTGCCCCCTGATTCCCACTGAGATGAATGACTCTGTGGTGCTGGAGTGTCTGATTAGATTAGATTACATTACAGTGTGGAAACAGGCCCTTCGGCCCAACAAGTCCACACCGACCCGCCGAAGCGCAACCCACCCATGCCCCTACATTTACCCCTTACCTAACACTACGGGCAATTTAGCATGGCCAATTCACCTGACCTGCACATCTTTGGACTGTGGGAGGAAACCGGAGCACCCGGAGGAAACCCACGCAGACACGGGGAGAATGTGCAAACTCCACACAGTCAGTCGCCTGAGGCGGGAAAATGAACCCGGGTCTCAGGCGCTGTGAAGCAGCAGTGCTAACCACTGTGCCACCGTGCTGCCCACGGTCTGGGTGAATGGCACATGAGTCGATCCTTTGGGATATCCAGAGACACCATCCTGGCAGCTGATTGAAGTGGTGGCTGCTGTTGGGGCAGGTCAGGCACCTTTATTTTCCTGTATGCCACTGGTTCTGTGGAGGAGATGAGAAATAATTCATTGGTGGAGATGCATCATCTTTTAGTTAAACCAATGTGTGAGACAGCCTGAGAAGTGCAGGCAGCTATGTTCCTCATCAGCTTCTTGAGAAATTCCTACCTTCCCATCAGTGCAGGACTAGTCACTCACATCATATACAGCTCAGCAGGCTTTTTGTCAAAGACGGTGATGATTTGTATATCCAGTGTCTCTCTACCAGCCTGGACCTTCAATTGTGAGTGATTCTACACTACAAAGAGCAATAGAGAAGGACTGAGTACAATGGCAATAGATTCACGAGAGCTTTCGTAACCAGTCCAGATTCAGGGCACCCCCAAGTAAGTAATTATACAGCAGTGTGTAGTAATGACAAGAGAACATTGAGAAGACGAAGTGACTGTGTGTATCTCAGTCCATGTTGAGACATGTTGAGAATTACTGGCAGGTAAGAGCTTGAGATCCTTCCTTCTCTTCAGCACTGGAACATTTATGAGGAGCACTGATCCTCACCGCGCTCTCGCCTCAGACTCCCTCCACCTTGCAGAACCCCTTCGTAATGCATTGTGAAGCTGTGGGGGAGGGGATGGGTGTGAGACTAACACAGGCTCCTGAATGGTGTGTTTCCAGGTTTTTAAGTAATTCTTTACTCCCGAACTAATCACCAACATTACTGTGCTGCTGTCTGTTTGTTTGATAGATTGTAAGGTTTTGTTTTTGCTTTCCTCATTAGTCCTAAAC
Source organism: Chiloscyllium punctatum (assembly GCF_047496795.1). NCBI lineage: Eukaryota > Metazoa > Chordata > Chondrichthyes > Orectolobiformes > Hemiscylliidae > Chiloscyllium > Chiloscyllium punctatum. The sequence goes on along the minus strand of NC_092768.1, from coordinate 4,852,703 downwards.
CTCAAACTTAAACATACTGCAAACTTGAAAAATCTTTCGATGCCTCAATATTTATTTTCTAGATCTGTTTGTCAACATCCATGTTAGAAACAAACTCAATAAAATTAGCTGAGACCACCAAAAGCTGGAAACAAGGCAATTTATTTACGAACTTGCAAGGGCATCAAATGCATTAAGCAAATTGGAACATGTACATAGTTATACCCTTGGTGCTGCATGAAATCACCTCTCCCACCCCCTTATCCTACCTAACAGCTTAATGGCTGCTACATGACTTCTCTTAATCTAAATTAAAACCTCCTTCTGTTTCCTGGAACATGCGCTAAAACTGCCTTGCAAAACCACTACCATCTTTCTGCAGATGCAAGATGTCAGTTTTAACTATCACTCATGTTAGCATATCTGAATTTTTATAGCGCCCATATCCAGCAACTCAATTCTTTGCAGAAACAACACTTTTTACAGACATCTCACACATCCATAAAATTAGTTCTGAGCCCAAGGCCTATGTCTGAGTCCACAGAGAACAGGGCAACAGCAGCAGATCATTTAGAACCCTTTCAGGCTGTTCTGCAAATTAATCAGATCTCAGTGGTTAGCACTGCTGCCTCACAGTGCAAGGGACCCGGGTTCGCCTCCACCCTCAAGCCACTCTCTGTGTGGAGTTTGCAAATTCTCCCCGTGACTGTGTGGGTTTGCTCCGGTTTCCTCCCACAGTCCAAAGTTGTACAAGTCAGGTGGAATAGCCATGCTAAATTGTCTGCAGTGTCCAGGGGATGTACAGGCTAGGTGGGTTAACCATGGGAAATATGGGATAGGATGGGAATGCTCATCAGTACAGGCTCAATAAGCAAGCTGTAGGGATTCCATGATCAGTATCTGCATACCTTTGCTCTATTCCCTTGGAAGTGTTAACCTCAAAATAATCTCTGTCTCAATCTCTGATGTGGAGGGGCCAGTGTTGGACTGGGATGGACAAAGTTTAAAACCACATGACACCAGGATATAGTCCAACAGGTTTATTTGGAAGTACAAGCTTTCGGAGCACCGCTCCTTCATCAGGAACTTTGAAAATCCCTTTTTAATTCTGCCCTCTCGTTCCAGTTTCACCCAATATCTCCACGAGTTGATGAACAATCACTGGACTTGGAACATTACTTTTGCTCTCTTCCAACAGAATCTGCCAGACCTGCCGAGTTTTGCCAGATCTGTTTTTGTTACAGATCTCCAGCATCCACATTTTTCTCATTTTACCTCCAACACCCGCTCAGTTTTAAATACACGTGACAATCTGGTTTCTTTTAATTGATTCGTAACACATTTCCCTGTTTTAATATCACTACTAATAATTTGGAAATGCAGTTAGTGAATTCTAGACTATGATCTGCATTAGTCATGTGTGCTGTGATGAGCACGCTGAAATGTGGTTTGGTGACCTTGAATGAGCTGAAATTGTGAACAGCAGCAAAAATGCATCATGGAGTTCTGTGTCAGTGCTATGTTTCAGAGTTCATCAAAAGGAAGCATAAGAGCTCAGAAGCAAACCTTTCAGACCGATAGACCCATGCTCCTTTGGTGCCTGCATCTATGACACATCTTCATCCAACCATATCAAAATAACCTTTTTCTTCCCCCCACCCCCTCTATTAAACACTTCTACAGATGGCGTTGAGTGTCTGAGTTGTTATTGCAAGTTGCTGTTCAGTCTTCCTGATTATGTATTTTTTAGACAGTGTGCTTTCTAAGTTGTTTCATGGGACAAGGGGAGAAAGAATATTCTTGACATCTCATGAGGGATGCACCAACAGGGCTGTTTGGATTCAGGGTGATGGATGAGGTGCCTCAGAATTAGATTCTGGCCTGGAATCTAGGTACAGATCAGTGTGAGTCTGTTTTGTCATGAGGTCGATCCTGCCTGATCTGCACCACAACTCCCAAATTCCTACCTTTGCTTCATATCCACTTGATATCTTTTCCCAGTAAACAAGCCATGAAAATTCCGATTGTCCAAACAGTCATAGCCTTTAGTGGGGGAATGATTCCATGATTTCTATTTCCATTCAGTGTAAAATTGTTCCCTAATTTGGTTCTTAGCTCGAATTTTAAATGCGTATCTTCTACAACTCTGTTCCCTGACAAGAGAAAATAGTGCCTTGGCATTTATCTGCTCAAATTCTATTTCAAAATCTGCTCAAAATCTAATTCTAAATTCTACACCACAATGCAATCACCGATCAATGGAAAAATGTCATTAAAGTGGTCTCAAGGAGGTTTTACCAGTTTGATATCTGGACTACGCAGATCGTCTCATGAAGATAGGATGCCCAGACTGTGCTGGTTTTCACTGGTGTTTAGAAGACTGAGGGGTAACTACACTGAAGTATATCAGATCCTGAATGGTCTTAGCAAGGTGGATGTGGAAAGGATGTTTCTACTTGTGGATGAGTCCATGAGCTAGGGAGCACTGTTTAAAATTTATGGTCCATCATCTGAGGGTTACGCTACATCGGTACTGTCAGCCTCAGAGGATGATGGAAGTGGGGTCATTGAATATATTTTGAAGGCAGAGGTTGGAGAATAGACAGATAATCATTAGGCAGGAGAATCGAAGGTTCTCGGGGTTAGGTGCAAATGCAGAATTCAAAACCCAAATAGCTCAATCACAATATTAATGAACAGTGCAGCAGGTCTGATGAGCCAAATGGACTACCATTGCTGCTAATTCGGATGTTTGAATGTACAGACAATGGTATCAAGTTTTCACTGGAAAGGACTTGATGGCTGTCTTTCACCTTTTGCAATTCGAGCTCTTCCTGAACACACTGAATATTCGGGGAGTTTTCAGCACGTCACTGGACAAGTCAGCACAGGTCAACAGCAAAGGAATTTGGTTATGCTTTTTCAAAGACAGGTTTCAACTTGTTGGTTGAGGGAGAAAAGAAGTCATTGTGCATCAGTATTAATGCAGTACTTCCCATGTTCTCGAAAGCCCATGGAACAGGAGAAGAACCACCCATCGTTAAAAATGGCCCTCCTTTGTTTCATGTACTAGAGAAGCAGGACAAACAACATACCTGAGGGCAATTATCAGAAAAGTACTGAGCAACTCTAAACTTGTTTTGTTCTCCTCTGAATAGACTTTGAGGCAATTGGTGATGAGGTTTCAATGCAGAAGGCACAGATCCTGCCCCTCTCTGCCCCCCCCCTCCCCCCTCCCCCCTCCCCCCAACCCCATATACTCCCCCTACAGTGCCAGGCAATTGGGAACTTCAGTGTTCTATTGTTGTCTATATATCAAGAGCCAGGTTCATCCAATGTGCAAAGCATCAGGAAAAAAACTACCAGAGAATTGCTTGGAAGAATATCAAGACTGGTGGGCGTATTATACTTAGATTTCCAGGAAAGATTCAACAGTTGCCATATCAAATGTTATCGTGGAAGATAATAATTCCCAGTGCAGAGGGCATAAATGGAAAAGTGGCCAGCAAACAGGAAACAGAGTGCAGTTCATAAATAGATTGGTAAAATGGGATAAGTGGTATGATACTTGGATTAGTGCTGGGAGCTCAACAGTTTGCAATTTATTTTTTTTCATCAAAGGGCGGGGCCAAAGTATTTTTTTTTCTTTTTTTTTCTTTTTCTTTTTTATTTTTTAAAAATTTTTTATGGTGTGTGTGCGCAGGTGTAAAACACAGTGAAGGACACAAAGTATACGAATCTTTATTCAATTTCCACCACCAGGAAGATAGGAAAACACCCAGGTGGCCAGTGACAAGCACTGCCCTTCACATCAAAGGGCAATGCTGTGTGAGCAAAACAGTGGAGGGGAGAGTTTGCAATTTATTTATTTATTTTTTTATTTACTTTTCTTTTTTTTTCTTTTTTCTTTTTTTTTTCTTTTTTTTAGCACCCATAGTGTGTGTGTGTGCAGGTGTGAGACACAGTGAAAAGACACAAAGTATACGAATCTTTATTCAATTTCCACCACCAGGAAGATAGGAAAACACCCAGGTGGCCAGTGACAAGCACTGCCCTTCACATCAAAGGGCAATGCTGTGTGAGCAAAACAGTGGAGGGGAGAGTTTGCAATTTTTTTTATTTTTTTTTTCAGACACCGCGTGCTCCTTCTCTGGGGTCACCTGGCCACGGATCTAATCTCCTGGTTATATATTTTTTTCTTTTTTTTTCTGTTAAATTTTTTTTTCTTTTTTTTTGTTTTTTTTGGAGGGAGAAATGATGCACTCCACTCCCTGTGGTGCCCATTAATCCCCTGTTTATTTTTATTTTTTTTTTAAAAGGGAAAACACCTGAGTGGGCAGTGACAAGCAGTAATCCTTCACATCAAAGGGCAATGCTGTGTGACCCTCAGTTCATTTTTTTTTAAAATTTAACCCCCACACTACCGCCTAACTGCGGTAGTGCTTATTTTTTCCCCAGCACCCATGGTGTGTGTGTGCAGGTGTGAGACACAGTGAAAGACACAAAGTGTACGAATCTTCATTCAATTTCCACCACCAGGAAGATAGGAAAAACACCCAAGTGGCCAGTGACAAGCACTGCCCTTCAAACCACAGGGCAATGCTGTGTGATCAAAACAGTGGAGGGGAGAGTTTGCAATTTATTTTTTATTTTTTTTTTTTTTTATTTTTTTTTTCTCTGAATCTCCTGTTTATTTATTTTTTTTTTTATTTTTTTTTTCCTCTCATTCTTTTCTTTTTTTTTTTAAATTAAAGTTTGCAATTTATATAATCACTTGGATCAAGGTATGCAGGTGAGGTTGTTAATTTGGCTGATCACACAACGATAGGTAGACAAGTAGGTCGTTAAGGACCACAGAGGATACAGGTGGGTGAGTGAGTAGGTAAATATCTGGAAAAATTGAGTGTAATGTGGGAAAATGTAAACTTGTCCATTTTTGGCAGGAAGCATAAAAGAAATGTTGGACATCCTAGGCTTGTATCGAAGGGTATTAAGATGACTTGATCGAGATGGTTAAGATCCTGAGTGGCCTTGAGAGAGTGTGTGTAGAAAGGGCAGTTTCTCCTGTGAGAGATTCCAGAACATTTGAGTCCAGCAAGGATCAGCCCTTGGAGAAATGCTTTACGTTAAGACTGTGTTGTAGCCTTTCCAATTCAGAATGACCTAGGTATAAGGAAGATCTCTTGATCCAAATTGTGTTATTAAAATAGCCCAATGGATTCTTAATTTGTATCTATATTATTCAGACCTAAGAGCTTTTCTGATTGGGACATCCCATTCAATATTGAACTGTCATTGGCTCTCTCCTGCGCTGAATGGAACCATTGTGTGCAAATTTCCAATCAGATCCTGAGCTGATAAAATGGTTCCAACCAGTCACTGCAGATGAGTAACAATTAGGTTGATATAAATTATTTATGATGGAGCAAGATGTACAAAATCAATTTTACTGCCCATGGGACATCTGGGAAGAAGCCTGTAACGCCCATGAAAAGGATATTGGACAGGTCAATAGTTCCAACATTTTACATAATCACCAAAATTAAAATGACCATTAAATAATTCCAGGAACTGCCCCATTTTCCTACTCAAACTGTATTCCCACACCTCGTTGTTATGGAACTCAAAATCAATTCCAGGTTTATCTTTCCTCCAGCTGACCCTGTGTTTCCTTATATCTATCTCTTAGCAACTTGGAGCAGGGGAAAGCCCTGCTCAGCCGTTCTATCTGATTATAGCTGATCCTCTAACTCAATGTCACATTCTCGTTTCCTCCCACTGTACCTCTAAAAGTGGACCTACATGTTCCTAAATATATTCAGTGACTTAACTTCCACAGCCTTCGATGGTGGAGAATTCCACTACCCTTTGCGTGAAGACATATTTCCTCATCTCATCCTAAATGGTCTGTCCTTTCTACTGTATCCCCTAATTCTAACCAGGAAAACAGCTTCCTTACATTTGGTGTATGGAGAGCCATATTAGCATTGTACACGTTTCACTCAGATCACCTCTCACTTTTTTAAACTCCAGTGAATATAGGCCTGGTCGAACTAATTGCTCCTCATGGGTTGTCCTACCAACCCCAGTATCAACCTACTGAACCTCAACTACACCGCCTCCGTGACAAGGATATAGATAGGGAAACTGCACCAAAACTGCACACAGTATTTCAGCTGTGGTCACACCAAGCCCTGTATAGCTTTTATAAGATATCTCAACTTCAGAACTCAAATTCTCGTGCAACAAACAAAGTATACCACTTGCCTTTCCAATTGCTTGCAGCACCTACCTGTCTACTTTCTTTGGCTGGCTCCAAAGGCCACAACACACTCAAAATGTAAGGCATTTCTCCAAGGGCTGATCCTTGCTGTACACCTATGCTTCCCAATTTTTCTCCATTTAAGTAATACACTTCCTTTCTGTTTTTCAGACTAAAGTGTGTAGCTTCACATTTAGTGGCATTGTAATGCATCTGCTATGTGTTTTCCCACTTGCTCAACTTGTTTAAATCACCTTGAAATCTTACACTCTTCTCACAGCTCATGCTCGTGCCCAGTTTTGTGTCATCAGCAATAACTTGGAAAAGGTGTATTTGGTTCCCTCAACCAGGTCATTTATATATATCACGAACAACAGGGGCCCAAGGACTGATCCTTGTGATTGTCTTCAAGTCACTATCTCCATGTGGAAAAAGACCAATTAATTGATTTCTGTTTCCTGCCTGACAACCAATTCTCGATCCATGCCAATACATTATCCCCCACATGTGCTTTATTTTTGCTCTCATGTGGGACCTGTTCAAAGATTTTCTGATAACCAAATACATCACAGCCACTGGTTCTCCCTTATCTAGATTTGGTAAGCATGATTAGCCAAACATCACTTTCTGTAAAATGAACACAGTGAAAAGTGTATAAGTCACCACTTACAGCACTGTCTTAGGTACAGCTTCTTCAATTACAAGATCCTAGAAAATAGAGAAATAATAAATCCAGCATTGCAGAAATAAAAGCTCAGAACAAAGGTCTTCCAACCCAGTCCACACTGGCATCTAGTCTCCAGTCCACACCAGGCCCTGGCTCCAGTCTGCACTGAGCCTTGGCTTCATTCTATACTGGGCCTTGTCTCCAGTCCGCACCGGGCCTTGGCTTTATTCTGCACCAAACCTCGGCTTCATTCCACACTGAGCCCTGGCTCCAGTCCACACTGGGCCTTGGTTGCAGTCCACACCAAGCCCTGGCTCTAGTCCACACCAGGCCTTGGCTGCAGTCCACACCAAGCACTGGCTCCAGTCCACACCGGGCCTTGGTTGCAGTCCGCACCGGGCCCTGGCTCCAGTCCGCACCGGGCCCTGGCTCCAGTCCACACTGGGCCTTGGCTGCAGTCTGCATCGGGCCTTGGCTCCAGTCCACACCGGGCCTTAGCACCAGTCTGCACTGGGCTTTGGCTGTAACCCACACCCGGCCTTGGCTCCACTCCACCGGGCCTGGCTCCAGTCTGCACTAGGCCTTGGCTCCAGACGGCACTGTGCTTTGGCTGCAGTCTACACCGGGCTTTGGCTCCAGTCTGTACTGAACTTTGGCTTCAGTCCATACCAGACCTTGGCTCCAGTCCTTGGCTACACCGGGCCGTGGCTCCAATCCACGCTGGGCCTTTGCTCCAGTCCACACCGGGCCTTGGCTCCAGTCCACACTGGGCCTTGGCTCCAGTCCACACTGGCCTTGGCTCCAATCCACACCGGGCTTTGGCTCCAGTCCACACCGGTCTGTGACTCCAATCCACTCCAGGCCTTGGCTTCAGTCAATACCGGGCTTTGTTTCCAATCTGCACTGGGCTTTGGCTTCAGTCCGCACCAGGCCTTGGCTCTAGTCCATGCCAGGCCTTGGCTGCAGTCTGCACCAGGCCTTGGCTCCAGTCCACACCATGCCTGGGCTTCAGTCCGCACTGGACTTCATCTCAAGGCTGGTAGATTGCTCAGATCACCTTGAGACAATGCTGAGGCCAAGCCAGGCTGAGACACCACCACTTTCTGCTGAAAGACCGCCAGACTGGTCCAAGAGGGTGGGCTGGGGTGCACCATACTGGTAAGCCACACCACAACAGTAGGCCGCCACACATGGGAACCCGCTGGTCTCGCATGTGCACGAGACGCCAGGCCCACTCTCACCCTGCCTGAGATTCTGAAAAAGGCTTTCAACGAGACAAATAAAGAGCAAAAGTCAGAAGAAGAAAAGAAGAAACAGAGAAGGCAGACAGAAGGGGATGGGCCCCGAACACAGTGCTGCTATTTGCCGCCATCTTGTTACCTCAATGAAAACTCCTTTCAACAATGAAGAGTCCATACTGGAGAGATCTTTCCTCAGAAACCAGGCATTATACAGTGGGGAGCTGCTCTGTAACTTTTCACACAGTATAGTGTCTCAGCAACAATTAACTAGTGAATGCACTATTCAAACAATATAATGATCAGTGTAGTTAATGTGATGGACAATGGCTTACCATTCTGATCACAGTTCATTCATCTGACCACGAATCAGCCTCTGAAGCCTCCAGCAACCAAACTGCTATCACTTAGCATTGAGTGTTTTGCTATCGCATTCACTCCTCCTTCACCTCCTTTACATCTCCATCTCAACAGCAGAGCTTTCTATCCTCATGCCCCCACACTCTGCAGCTCCCTGCCTCCATCTTGCCTATTCTCTGACTCACCATCTCCAACTTGCTTTATCTCGCCCTGGATCACCAGTCAATTCCTCAGTCACCTTCCCTCTTCCCACTCCTGGCTCTGGCTGGAGGCTTGAACGTCTCGCTGAGATATACTTTGGCATCTTGATGGAAATCATAAGGTAAGTAAAGAAATCTGTCAAAACAAATGGCTGATTGCGGAACAGACTGTGGGAGGTATAAATCCCATTTCCAGTTCAAATTGTGTACCAGACACTGAAAATTATACTTCACACTCTGTGTTGTCTGTCAGGCTCTTGGAGATACAGCCCACTCACTTACAATGTGCTGCATTGTCTTTTGGATTATGGGAGAAATATTGTCTGTGTAGTGCCATCTATAATCTGTTAGACTATGGGAGGTATATTCCACTCTCTATGTAATGCCATCTATAAGCTATTAGACTGTGGGAGGTATATTCAACTCTCCTTACAATGCACTGTATTATTTATCTCCTATCAAACTGTGGAAATTGTACTGCAATTGCCATCCCTGTACAATGTGTCGCATTGTGTACAGGGTATATACTGTGGAAATTTCATTTCAGTTTCATCTTCATACAAAAACAATCAGTTTTAAAAGAAATTCATCTGACTTGCTGCAGAAGATGTAAATCGAAACCTAGTACTGGGTTTCTTGGGAAAAAAGATTATACAGAAATTAAAATCGCAGCACCTGATCACTCCGAGACAACAGGAGACCGCACATATTGCAAGTGGGTCAGCTGCAAATATCTAAAAACCAAAGACTACACTCATTGGAACTTTGCAATAAAAGCAGAAGGTGGTGAAAAACTCAACACATCTGTGGTTAATGTTTCTGGTTCATGACTTCATCAGAACTGAGAGAAGGTGAGGACTGCAGATGCTGGAGATCAGAGCTGAAAAATGTGTTGCTGGAAAAGGGCAGCAGGTCAGGCAGCATCAAAGGAGCAGGAGAATCGACATTTCGGGCATAAGCCCTTCTTCAGGAATGAGGAAGGTGTGCCAAGCAGGCTAAGATAAAAGGTGGGGAGGAGGGACTTGGGGGAGGGGCGTTGGGAATGCGATAGGTGGAAGGAGGTTAAGGTGAGGGTGATAGGCCGGAGAGGGGGTGGGGGTGGAGAGGTTGGGAAGAAGATTGCAGGTCAAGAAGGCGGTGCTGAGTCCAAGGGATGGGACTGAGAAAAGGTGTGGGGAGGGGAAATGAGGAAACTGGAGAAATCTGCATTCATCCCTTGTGGTTGGAGGGTCCCTAGGTGGAAGATAAGGCGCTCTTCCTCCAGCCGTCGTGTTGCTATGGTCTGGCGATGGAGGAGGCCAAGGACCTGCATGTCCTTGGTGGAGTGGAAGGGGGAGTTAAAGTGTTCAGCCACGGGATGGTTGGGTTGGTTGGTCTGGGTGTCCCAGAGGTGTTCTCTGAAACGTTCCGCAAGTAGGCGGCCTGTCTCCCTAATGTAGAGGAGGCCACATCGGGTGCAGCGGATGCAGTAAATGATGTGTGTGGAGGTGCAGGTGAATTTGTGATGGATATGGAAGGATCCCTTAGGGCCTTGGAGGGAAGTAAGGGGGGAGGTGTGGGCGCAAGTTTTGCATTTCTTGCAGTTGCAGGGGAAGGTGCCGGGAGTTTGGGTTGGGTTGGTGGGGGGTGTGGACCTGACGAGGGAGTTGTGGAGGGAGTGGTCTTTCCGGAATGCTGATAGGGGAGGGGAGGGAAATATACCCCTGGTGGTGGGGTCCGTTTGAAGGTGGCGGAAATTATGACGGATGAAACGATGTATATGGAGGTTGGTGGGGTGGTAGGTGAGGACCAGTGGGGTTCTGTCCTGGTGGCGATTGGAGGGGTGGGGTTCAAGGGCAGAGGAGCGGGAAGTGGAGGAGATGCGGTGGAGAGCATCGTCGACCACGTCTGAGGGGAAATTGTGGTCTTTGAAGAAGGAGGCCATCTGGGTTGTTCGGTATTGGAATTGGTCCTCTTGGGAGCAGATGCGGCGGAGGCAAAGGAATTGGGAATATGGGATGGCGTTTTTACAGGGGACAAGGTGGAGGAGGTGTAGTCTAGGTAGCTGTGGGAGTTGGTTGGTTTATAGTAAATGTCTGTGTTGAGTCGGTCGCCCGAGATAGGAATGGAGCGATCTAGTAAGGGGAGGGAGGAGTCTGAGATGGTCCAGGTAAATTTGAGGTCGGGGTGGAAGTTGTTAGTAAAGTGGGAGCACGAGGCAGCGCCGATACAGTCATCGATGTAGCGGAGGAAAAGGTGGGGGGTGGTACCAGTGTAGTTGTGGAAGATGGACTGTTCCACATATCAGAACTGTGAAATGTTAGAGAGATGATCCTTTACAAGCAAGTCAAAAAGGGAAGCGTCAAAGTAAAACAAAAGGGAACTTCTGTAAATCCCAGAATTACTGTTAACTCACATTCTCGAAATAATTTAAGATTATCTCTGAGCTGAGATGTCATCTTGTTTTTTTTTATAAAACCTTAAGTTATCTTGAGAATATGACTTAAACCCTCTGGGATTTACATATTAATGAACTGAAACTTGCAACCCATTCTAAAAGATGAAAGATGTAACAACAATCTAGGTTTGTTCAATATAGCACTTTAATTGCATGACACTGTGATCTTTTACTATAAATTCTGTGTCCTATGATCCCACCCCACTAGTTACCTGATGAAGGAGCAGCACTCCAAACGCTAGTACTTTTATTCCTGATGAAGGGCTTTTGCCCGAAACGTCGATTTTACTGCTCCTTGGATGCTGCCTGAACTGCTGTGTTCTTCCAGCACCACTAATCCAGAATCTGGTCTGCAGTCATTGTTTTTACCTTCCGAATAAACCTGTTGGACTATAACCTGGTGTTTTGTGATTTTTAACTTTGTCCATAAAAATCTAATTCACCGATCTGAAGACAAGGGAGACTAAGTGACAAACCCTTTGCTGATGCAGGGCCAAAGTTAGGCGATAAATAATCTTCCTTTAACTTCAAACTTATATTCACTCTCCCCTTAACCCCAGTTCATCCATTCTCTCCTTCAAGCCCAGTTCATGGTTACTCTCTCTGTCACTCCCAGTTCTCAGTAATCCTCCTCTTAATCTTCTGTTCTCAGTCACGTTCCCCATAGCCCCTGTTAAATCACTGTCTCTGTAACCCCCAATGCACAGTCACCCTCCCTCAATCCCCCAGTTCAGTCACTCTCTGGAATGCCTTGTTTTCACTCACTCCCCAGCTCACAGTCACTTAACTTAATAACCCTCAGTCCTGTCGCTCTCCCCTTGGTCTCCACTACGCAGAGCCATTCTCTTTTTAATTCCCCAGTTTACAGAAACACTCTTGACTGGGTCGAAGCCAAGATTCAAATCAATTTCATTTACCACATTTTAAAAAAAAAATGTTCTGCTCTTTGATAGCCGTTATTTTCTTAGCTTGTGGTTTTGAAATAGGCAGCAGTCAGCACTTATTTTAAACCATTCTGTGACCAAAATGTTGACAAACAAACCGAACTTGACACGTTGTGGATTCAGCAGAGCAGCACAGAAAGCTGCAGAGCAAGCTAGTGCTGAAAATCTCTAAACATACGGTGAATAGAGAAGACAAATTTGGACAGGCACTGTCCCCATGACTTGTCCTACCTGCTATCTTCTTTACCACCTATCCACTCCACCCCCTCCCCCCTGACCTATCACCTTCATCCCCTCCCCCACTCACCTATTGCACTCTATGCTACTTTCTCCCACCCCCACCCTCCTCTCATTTATCTCTCAACGCTTCAGGCTCTCTGCCCATATTCCTGATGAAGGGCTTTTGCCCGAAACGTCGATTTTACTGCTCCTCGGATGCTGCCTGAACTGCTGTGCTCTTCCAGCGCCACTAATCCAGAATCTGGTTTCCAGCATCTGCAGTCATTGTTTTTACCATATTTGGACAAGAGTTCAGTACTCCTCCATCCCTGAAGATCCATTCAGGACGTCCAATGGCTTTGCAATGATTTTAAAAGGTGATCTTCCTTGTTGAAGCCTGAAAAGGCGCCAATAGTTTCTCTGAATGGATGTGATAAAACAAATGTCAGCAATGCACCAGGTACCAAGCATCAAACATCAAGCACCAGTTAGAAGATGGGCAGTAGATATGTGACCTCAGCTTCTAGAGATGTGACACCAGACATCAGAATACAGAACCAAGCAATAGATACCAGGTACCCGAGACAAAAGCAGAGATTGTTGGAGAAACTCAGCAGGTCTGGCAGCTTTTGTGGAGAGGAATAGAGTTAACATTTTGAGTTTGGTATGGCTCTCTTTCAGAGCAAACTGCAAACGTTGGCTGGAATATGAATAAAGTGTTCTGCACTTGTTGTTTCTTCACTGTGACCTACGCCTGCACACACATGACATGGGTGCTGGGGAATAAGTAAGCTGTTTGGTGGTAGTTTGGGGGATTTTTTAAAAAAAAGGAAATAATACAACCAGGAGATTCGAAAGTCTCCTCAGTTGCAGAGTGACTCTGAGCTGGTTGTACTGCGGGAAAAGTTCTCTTATTTGAGACATTGCCTTCCTTTTTTTGTTTTTGTGTTTTTGTTTTATATTTTGGGCTGTGTTCAGCTAAAAAAAGGAAAGTTATATACATATGTATATAAAACTAGGAGACAATGTGGGCTCTTGCCTGTCATCAAGCAGCACCGTGTGTAGGCCGAATGCACTGTGTGAAGGCTGAAAGTACCATGTGTAGGCCGAAAGCACCACGTGCAGGCCGAAAGCACCGTGCGGAGACCAAATGTACCTTGTGAAGGCTGAAAGTACTATGTGGTGACCAAATTTACCGTGTGTAGGCTGAAAGCACTGTGTGTAGGCTGAAAGCACTGTATGCAGACCAAAACTACCACGTGTAAGCGGAAAATACCTTGTGTGGGCCAAAAGCATTGTGTGGATACCAAATGTACCGTGTGTAGGCTGAACGCACTGTGTGGAGCCCGAAAGCATTGTGTGTAGGCTGAAAGCACTGTGTGTAGGCCGAAAGCACTATGTGTAGGCTGAAAGTACTGTGTGTAGGCCTAAAGCACTGTGTGCAGACCAAAACTACTACTTGTAAGCTGAAAATACAGTGTGTCGGCCAAAAGCATTGTTTGGAGGCCAAATGTACCATGTGTAGGCTGAAAGCACTGTGTGTAGGCCGAAAGTGCTCTTTGTATGTGGGTTACAGAGCACAAACAAAAAACGAGGAGAGTAGAACCTCCTCACTTCATGCGATTGACTCTGAGCTGGCTGGCCACAGCCACTGCACAGTGCACAAGTAAATAAAGGGTGACTTGGTGATGGAATATCGGTGTCTGTGCAGTTGTATTAGGAAGGAAGCTGCCATCCTTACCTGGTCTGGCCTACGTCTGACTCCAGACTCACAGCAATGTGATTGACGCTTACCTGCCCTCTGGGCAATGAAGGATGGGCAAAAAATGCTGGCCCAGCCAGTGACACCTCATCCAATAAATGAATTTAAGGCAAGGTCACCCTCCCCTCCAAACCTTTCACTATCCTCCTCACTTCACCACACTTCTAAACTTCATGACATCTGCAAAATTTGAAATTATGCCAAGTTCGCAAATCTCAAACTCTCAGATATAGTCAACGTTGTGGAGAGAGTCCTGTGATATCTTATCGTATAACTTGGTTCAATCTGAGAAACTCCACCATTCAACTCTACTCCATAATTCCTGTGATTCACTCAGTTTCGAATCCATGCTTTGCCTGTGTTTTCTCAGCTGTTTGGACAAGCATTTTATCAAACTGTTTTTGGAACATGAGTAGAGCTGACTCTTTTAACAATTTTTGTATCTGAGCCAGGCCTGGGTTGATACAGCACCACTGACTCAAAACGAAACTGTAGTGGCTCTCGGCAAAAATGAAACTGCAGTTTATGGGAATTGCTCGCTCTTCTTGTAAAAGCCTGACAGACCGCAGCCGCATGTTCTCTTCCACTGTTGTAAACACCCAACTGCAGACTGTAAACACAGCACCGATCTCATAGTTCCTGAGCTAATGGAAAATTTGTGAAGTTTGCAACCCAGGCTACTCACAAAGCACTGACCACAACATTTATGAAATTGTGTGAGGTTTGTGCGAGCTGAGTTGTGAGATTGTGCACATATTGTGGGTATGATAATGAGACATTGTGTGAGTACATGTTTAGCTATGTTCTATTTCCCCTGAAGGCCCCTTTCCCAGGCAGGACTGGAAAATGAGATGAGTTCAGTGTATTCAAAATTCCAAGTTAGGTTTACCCATCAGACAGAAGGAAAGATTTCTGGAGCTCAGTATGTGCAGTTACAGAGAAAAACATTGCTGCACAGACTGGTAATTGTAAGGTATGACACTCCTGTGGACAGCCCTCTGTGACCTTCGTCATGGAATTAACTGACCGCAATACTGCAGGAACAATGGGTTGTTTTATTCATTTGTGGTACATGGGCAGCTTCATTTTGGGTCAGCGGTGCTATCTCAATGCAGCCCTGGTTCAGAGCCTGGGCATTCCTTTTGCAAACAATGTTAAAAGGTCAACTCTGCACAACTTCCAAAAACAGTTTGATAAAAGGCTTCTCAGAACAGCTGAGAAATCACAGGTGAAGCATGGAATTCAAACTGACCGAGTCACAGGAATTATAGAGGAGAATAAAAGTCTACTGTGTAGAAACAGGCCTTTCGGCCCAACATGTCCACACCGACCTTCCAAACAGTAACCCACCCAGACCCATCCCCATCCCCCTAACTAATGCACCTAACTGACACATCCCTGAACACTGTGGGCCAGTTTAGTTTACCTAACCTGCACATCTTTGGATTGTGGCAGGAAACTGGAGCACTCGAAGGAAACCCACACAGACATGGGGAGAGAATGTGCAAACTCCACACAGACAGACAGGCTAGAATTGAATCTGGGACCCTGGCGCTGTGATGCAGCAGTGCTAACCACTGAGCCACCAGTTTCCATTTGCAACAGACCTGGACAACATTCAGTCTTGGGCTGGTAAGTTGACGAATGCAGCTGAAAATGTGTTGCTGGAAAAGCGCAGCAGTCAGGCAGCATCCAAGGAGCAGGAGAATCGATGTTTTGGGCATGAGCCCTTCTTCAGGAATGAGGAAAGTGTGCCAAGCAGGCAAAGATAAAAGGTAGGGAGGAGGGACTTGGGGGAGGGGTGTTGGAAATGCGATAGGTGGAAGGTGAGGGTGAGGGTGATAAGGTGAGGGTGATAGGCCGGAGTGGGGGAGGGGGCAGAGAGGTCAGGAAGAAGATTGCAGGTTAGGAAGGTGGTGCTGAGTTCGAGGGTTGGGACTGAGACAAGGTGGGGGGAGGGGAATTGAGGAAACTGGAGAAATCTGAGTTCATCCCTTGTGGTTGGAGGGTTCCTAGGCGGAAGATGAGGCGTTCTTTCTCCAACCGTCATGTTGCTATGGTCTGGCGATGGAGGAGTCCAAGGACCTGCATGTCCTTGGTGGAGTTGGGGGGGGGGGGGGAGTTGAAGTGTTGAGCTACGGGTGCAGCAGATACAGTAAATGATGAGTGTGGAGGTGCAAGTGAATTTGTGACGGATATCGAAGGATATCTTGGGGCCTTGGAGGGAAGTGAGGGGGGAGGAGGTGTGGGCGCAAGTTTTGCATTTCTTGCGGTGGCAGGGGAAGGTGCCGGGAGTGGAGGTTGGGTTGGTGGGGGTGTGGACCTGAGGGAGTCATGGAGGGAGTGGTCTTTTTGGAATGCTGGTAGGGGAGGGGAGGGAAATATATCCCTGGTGGTGGGGTCCGTTTGGAGGTGGCAGAAATGATGACGGATGATACGCTGTATATGGAGGTTGGTGGGGTTGTAGGTGAGGACCAGTGGGGTTCTGTCCTGGTGGCAATTGGAGGGGCGGGGCTCATGGGCGGAGGAGATGCGGTGGAGAGCATCGTCGACCATGTCTGGGGGGAAATTGCGGTCTTTGAAGAAGGAGGCCATCTGGGTTGTTCGGTGTTGGAACAGGTCCTCCTGGGAGCAGATGCAGCGGAGACGAAGGAAGGTGGGCTCATGCCCGAAACGTCGATTCTCCTGCTCCTTGGATGCTGCCTGACCTGCCGTGCTTTTTCAGCAACACATTTTCAGCTCTGATCTCCAGCATCTTCCAGTCCTCACTTTCTCCAAGTTGACTAATGCACCCAACCTCCACATGCCTGAACACTATGGGCAACTTAATATGGCCAGTTCACCTAAGCTGCACATCTTTGAACTGTAGGGGGAAACCAGAACACCCAGAGTGGGCCCACACAGCCACAGGGGAACATGTAAAATCCACACAGACATTGAACCTAGATCCGCAGTGCTGTGAGGCAGCAGTGCTAGCCACTGTGCCATCCCAGGAGTGCTGAACAATTGCGTTTCTCAGCTTGGAACAAGTTATATGATAAGATACCACAGGACTCTCTCCACAACCTTTACAATATCTAAGAGGAGTGAGCTTGACATTTGTGAACACGGCATAAATTCAAATTTTGCGGCTGCCACAAAGTTTGTAAGTGTTGTGAAATGAGGAGGAGAGTGAGAGGTTTTAAGAGGAGATAGATCAGAAAATGGAGTGGAGGGCGACGTTGCATTTATTGCCCGTCTCTAGTTGCCCTTGTTCAGGTGGTGGTGAGCTGCAACATTTATTATTTTAAAAATGACTGGGTCACAAATAATTGCAAAAGGATGTTTTCATCAGTGAAATGCCAACTGTTTCACCTGGCACCCAGTACTGGTGAGTAATGTACAACCCGTTCCAATGGAGTGGAGGTTAGTTCACGTAGCCCCACTTTTTAAAAAAGGATGGAGAGAAAACGGGGAATTATAGGCCTGTTAGCCTGACTTTAGTGGTGGGGAAAATACTGGAATCGATCATTCAGGGCATAAGAACTGGGCTTTTGTGAAATGGTGACAAAATTGGTTTGAGTCAGCATGGATTCAATGAACGGAAATCATACTTGACAAACCGTTAGGAATTGTTTTGAAGATGTGACCATTAAAGAGGATAAGGGTGAATCAGTGGATGCTATGGATCTGGATTTTCAAAAGGCTTTCGACCACGTTCCACACAAGAGACTTTTTAAGCAGAATTAAAGCTCATAGTATCAGAGGTAACGTATTGACTTGAACAAAGAACTGGTTGGCAGACAGGAAGCAGAGAGTTGGAATAAACGGGCCCTTTTCAGAGTGGCAGGCCATGACGAGTGGGGTACCACAGGGTTCAGTGCTGGGATCCCAGCTGTTGACAATACATGTCAACTATGTGGATGGTGGATTTGAAATCGATATCTCTAATTTTGCAGATGATACTAAGCTGGGTGCCAGTGTGCTGTGAGGAGGTTGCTAAGAGGCTGCAGGGTGACTTGGACAGACCGGCTAAGTGGGCAATGTGGATAAATATGAGTTATCTGTTGTCATCACAAAATCAGGAAACAGCTTGTTATTATCTGAATGGTGGCAGTTTTGGAAAAGGTGAGGTGCAACGAGACCTGGGTGTGTCATGATGGAACAGTTGCTGAAGCTTGGCATGCAAGTGAAGCAGGCGGTGAGGAAAGTTAATGGCATGCTGGCCTCCATAGTGAGAGGATTTGAGTATTGGAGTAAGGATGTCTTGCTGCAGTTATACAGGGCCTTGGTGAGGCCACACCTTGAGTATTGTGTGCAGTTTTGGTCTCCTCGTCTGAGGAACAAAGAACAAAGAAAATTTACAGTGCAGAAACAGGCCCTTCGGCCCTCCAAGCCTGAGCCGATCCAAATCTACTGTCTAAACCTGTCGCCCAATTCCTAAGCATCTGTATCATTCTGCTCCCCACCTACTCATGCCTCTGTCCAGACGCAACTTAAATGAAGCTACCATGAAGTATTTGCCGTATGTATCTCTCTTAAACTTTCCACCTCTCACCTTAAAAGTGTGATCTCTCATTATTGAATCCTTCACCCTGGGAAAAAGCTTGTCTCTATCCACCCTGTCTATACCCTTTGTGATTTTGTAAACCTCAATCAGGTTCCCCATCAATCTCCTTTTTTTCTAATGAAAACAAACCTAACCTACTCAACCTCTCTTCATAGTTAGCACCTTCCATACCAGGCAGCATCCTCGTAATCCTCCTCTGCACCTTCTCCAAAGCGTCCACATCCTTTTGGTAATGTGGCGACCAGAACTGTACACAGTATTCCAAATGCGGCTGAACCAATGTCCTGTACAACTTTAACATGACTTGCCAGCTCTTATACTTAATACCCCGTCCAATGAAGGCAAGCATGCTATATGCCTTCTTGACCACTCGATCCACCTGTGCAGCAGCCTTCAGGGTACAATGGACCTGCACTCCCAGATCTCTCTGCCCATCAACTTTTTCCAACGCTCTTCCGTTCATTGTATAATTTGCTCTAGAATTAGTCTTTCCTAAATGTATCACCTTATATTTGTCTGGATTGAAATCCATCTACCACTTCTCCGCCCAACTCTCCAGTCTATCTATATATCCTCCTGTATTCTCTGACAGTCCCTTCTGCTTTCTGCTACTCCACCAATCTTCGTGTCATCTGCAAATTTGCTGATGATGCCCTCCTCCAGATCATTTATGTATTCCACAAACAACAGTGGCCCCAAAACTGACCCCTGTGGAACACCACTGGTCATCTATCTCCATTTTGAGAAACTCCCTTCAACTATTACTCTCTGTCTGCAGTTGCTCAACCAGTCCTTTATCCACCTAGCTAGAAGACCCTGCACACCATGTGACTTCACTTTCTCCATTAGTCTACCATGAGGAACCTTATCAAGTGCCTGACTAAAGTCCATGGAGATGACATCAATAGCCCTTCCATCATTTATCAACTTGGTCACTTCCTCAAAGATCTCTATCAAGTTGGTCAGACACGATCTCCCCTGCACAAAACCATGTTGCCCATCACCAATAAGCTCATTCCTTTCCAAATATAAATAGATCCTATTTCTCAGTAACCTCTCCAGCAACTTTCCCATCACCGACGTCAGGCTCACTGGTCTGTAGTTACCCGGAATATTTTTACTACCCTTCTTGTACAGGAGGACAACATGAGCAACCTTCCAGTCCTCCGGCACCTCACTTGTATTTAAGGATGCCACAAAGATATCTGTCAGGGCCCCAGCTATTTCCTCTTTTGCCTCCCTCAGCAATCTGGGATAGATCCTATCCAGTCCTGGGGATTTGCCCACCTTAATAACCTCTAGCATACCCAACACATTCTTGCTTTGAAGAGAGTCCAGCAAGGTCCACCAGACTGATTCCTAGCATGATTCGGAATGACATATGGATCAACTGGGCTTGCATTCACTGGAATTTAGAAGAATGAGGGGGAATTTCATAGAAACATATAAAATCCTGATGGGACTGGACTGGATGGATGCGAGAAGAAGGTTCTCGACATTGGACAAGTCCAGAACAAGGGTCACAGTCATAGAATAAGGGCTCAGCCAACCAGGACTGAGGTGAGGAAGAGTTTCTTTATCCAGAGAGTTGTGAATCTGTGGTATTCTCTCCCACAGGAAGCAATTGGAACCAGTTTATTGGATATATTCAAGAGGGAACTGGAGAGAACAAGGGGCATGGAGAGAAAGCAGGAGGGAGATACGGAGATTACATGATCAGCCATGATTATATTGAATGGTGGTGCAGGCTCAAAGGGCCGAATGGTCTACTCCTGCACCTAATTTCTACGTTTCTATGTATGGTTCTTCGCAATTTAGGTGAGAGAAATCAGAAGGGCAAAAGTCCAATCAATGCCCGTATCCCAAGTGTCTGTGACACTGTAACTGTGTCTCAGTCAGAATCAAGCTTCACAAGTTTATCTGGAGTCAGACTCAAGGTTTACAGAAATGAAACTGCATCTCAGTTAGAATCGGGGTGTATTTTTTGATGAAGTTAGCAAGAAAATTGCTGACTGCAGAGTGTGAGACGTTGTTAACTTAGATTTTAGTAAAGCCTTTGAGAAGGTTCTACATGGTGGATTAATTAGTAAAGTTAGGTCACATAGGATTCAGGGTGAGCTTGCCAAGTGGTGAGCTCACATCACTGGAGAGACCTCTTCTGGAGTTTGTGTCTAGTGTTGGTTACACAGTTTTAGAAAGGATATTATTAAGTTGGAAATGGTTCAGAAGAGGTTTACCAGGATGTTGTCAGGTTTAGAAGATTTGAGTTATAAAGAAATGCTGGGTAAACTGGGACTTTTTTCATTGGAATATAGGAGGTTAAGGGGTGACCTTATAGAGGTTTATAAAATCATGAGGGGTATAGATAAGGTAAATGGGAGGTGACTTTTCCCTAAGATGGGAGATTTCAAGACTCAAGGTCACATTTTTAAGGTGAGAGGAGCGAGATTAAAAAAGACATGAGAGGCAAATGTTTTACACAGAGAGTGGTTTGCACGTGGAATAAACTTCCTGAGGAAGTGATGGATGTGGGCAGGACTACATTTAAAAGACATTTGGATAAGTACGTGAGTGGGAAAGGTTTGGAGGGATCTGGGCCAGGAGGAGGCGGGTGGGATTAATTTAGTTTGGGGTTATGTTCAGCAGGGACTGGTTGGACCCAAGGGTCTGTTTCCATGCTGAATGCCTGTATGACTCCACAGAAATGAAACTGTATCTCAGGTAGAGTTGAGTATTACAGAAATATAATCGCACTCAGTCAGAGTCAGGGTACACAGGGGTGAATCGTTCACTCAATTAGAGTCCCTTTAACAGAAATGCAATCACCTGATGAAGGAATGGCGCTCCAATGGCTAGTGTGCTTCCAATTAAACCTGTTGGACTATAAGTTGGTGTTGTGTGATTTTAAACATTGTACACCCCAGTCCAACACCGGCATCTCCAAATCATTCTTCAGATATAGTTATGTTCAACAGGGATGAAACTAGACTCCAGTTTGAGTTAGTCTCTGCACAAATCTCGATTCAGTTAGGTTTAGTTTTACAATTCCTTTCTCTAATCTATGTTTTACTTTCCCTTCAATAATATTAATCCGTTAAAAGCCCCCCCCCCCCCCCCCACCCCACCGATTAGTATTTACCAAAATTCAAATTTCAGAACCAGCTAGATGTCGAATCTTTTATTTATATCTTCTCTGTCTTCTTCTTAGGGACTATGTTTCACAGGTCACGGATCGAAAAATGGACCTTAAAGAGAGCCAGTTTTAAGGCAGTCTGCACATGCTGGTGGCTTGGCAGTTCTCCCCCCACCTGTTCAATTTTCCCTGGTCTTATACTCCCAAAGCAAAGGATTGTGTCATTGGGTTTTAAGATTGTCAATGTACTAAATTCAAACTGGATTTGAGTTTGGTATTTTTTGGGGTATAATTTAACCTGATTGACCTAATTTGAATTTGTTTTGTTGTCTTCAGGCAGCTAGTTAATTGAGTTGTTTGACAAATTGTTGCATTATATCTTGTTCAGAACACTTAGTGCTGCTAGCTTTGAACTCTCTTGAAGGTACAGTGCACCCACATCTTCATAACACTTTCCCCTGGCTTTTCCTGTAGCCCTACACCTTCTTCCCACTCTCCTCTGAGACTTCTCTTCTCGGAGAGAAACAATCCTAACTTCTCCAATGTTTCTCATCCCTGGAATCATTCTTGGGAGTCATTTTGTCTCAACTTCATTCCTAAAGTCCCGTCCCCAGAACCAGATGCTTTACTCCAGCTGAGGTTCAACTTCCAAGTGTTTACACATTTAAGTAAGCTTCGTCAGGAAGGAGAGATCATGTCCGGAGTGATACACAGCCTGAGTGAGGATATAGTTCAGGGAATTTGGAAGCAACATGGGAATTTGGTGCAGAGAGGAAGAGGTGTTTTTTACTTGATTTTGTTTATCTCATAGTTGTAAGGTTTCTTTTTAACAGGACAAATTAAAGCCGAAAACAAGAGTAACATTACAGATGAAGAATTGTTGGTAATAGCTACTTTGATTATGGACTATTAGTTACCTTCAGACTGAAGGTAAGTAGGGGGTATATTTGCAGGTCACAAGCGAAAGGACCATTTTCATAACTGATTTGGATGTGAACATAGGAGGTATAGTTACTAACCAGACATCCCAACCTGATGTCATCCCATTTGCTAGCACTTGGCCCATATCCCTCAAAGCTGAAAATGTGTTGCTGGAAAAGCACAGCAGGTCAGGCAGCATCCAAGGAACAGGAGAATCGACGTTTCAGACATCAGCCCTTCTTCAGGAATCACTTTCTCCCCATATCCCTCAAAACTCTTCCTATTCATATACCCATCTAGATGCCTTTTAAATGGTGTAGTTGTACCAGCCTCCACCATCTCTTCCAGCAGCTCATTCCACACATGCACCACTCTCTGTTGGAAACGTTTCCCCTTAAGTTCCTTTTATAGTTAGTAAGTTTGCAGATAACACCAAAATTGGAGGTGTAGTGGACAGTGAAGAAGCTTACCTCAGTTTACAACTGGATCTTGATCAGGTGGGCCATTGGGCTGAGGAGTGGCAAATGCAGTTTAATTTAGATAAACGCGAGGTGCTGCATTTTGGAAAAGCAAATCAGAACAGGACTTATGCACTTAATGGTAAGGTCCTCGGGAGAGTTGCTGAACAAAGAGATCTTGAAGTGCAGGTTCATAACTCTTTCAAAGAGAGTCACAGATAGATAAGCTAGTGAAGAAGGCATTTGGGATGCTTTCCTTTATTGGTCAGAGTATTGAGTACAGGAGTTGGGAGGTCATGTCGTGGCTGTACAGGGCATTGGTTAGGCCACTGTTGGAATATTGCATGCAATTCTGGTCTCCTTCCTATCGGAAAGATGTTATGAAACTTGAAAGAGTTCAGAAGAGATTTACAAGGATGTTGCCAGGGTTGGAGGATCTGAGCTACAAGGAGAGGCTGAACAGGCTGGAGCTGTTTTCCCTGGAGCATCAGAGGCTGAGGGGTGACCTTGTAGATGTTTACAAAATTATGAGGGGCATAGATAGAGTAAATAGGCAAAGTCTTTTCCCTGGGATCGGGGAGTCCAGAACTAGAGGGCATAGGTTTAGAGTGAGAGGGGAAAGATATAAAAGAGACCTAAGGGGCAACTTTTCCACGATGTGTGTATGCAATGAGCTGCCAGAGGATGTGGTGGAGGCTGGTACAATTGCAACATTTAAGAGGCATTTGGATGAGTATATGAATAGGAAGGGTTTGGAGAGATGGGCCGGGTGCTGGCAGGTGGAACTAGATTGGGTTGGTATATCTGGTCAGCATGGACGGGTTGGACTGAAGGGTCTGTTTCCATGCTGTACATCTCTATGACTCTATGACTCTAATGCATCTGCAAACTTACTAACCAAACCTCCTATGTTCACATCCAAATCATTTATATAATGACGAAAATTGGTGGACCCAGCACCGATCCTTGTGACACTCCACTGGTCACAGGCCTCCAGTCTGAAAACCAACCTTCTACCACCACCCTCTCTCTTCTACATTCAGGTCAAATGGCTCCAAAGTTCTCCTTGTATTCCATAAGATCTAACCTTGCTCACCAGTTTCCCATGAGGAACCTTGTTAAATGCCTTCGTGAAGTCCATGTATGACCATTTGCTGATAGAACTCACCCTGCAGTTTGAGAGCGAGAAGCTGCAATCCAATGTAATGACATTATAGCTGAGGAAAGGGAACTACAGAGATATGAGAGAGGAGTTGGCCAGAGTTGAATGGAAGGGGAGTTTAGCACGGAAGGAGGCAGGTAGCAGTGATAGGAGGTTCTGGAATCATTTCGGAGGCAGAGGAGAAATTGATCAGAAGGAAGAAGGGACTTGCAAAGGGAAGGATGAGGCAATATGGCTGACAATTGAAGTCAGGGCCCACATAAAAGCAGAAGAAAAAGCTTGCAATATGGTGTAGCTCAATGGGAAGCCAGAGAAACCAAGCCTTTAGAAAATAGGTAAAGTAGCAACAAGGGGGAGAAGATGAAATATGCGGGAAGCTAGCTAGTTTATAAAAGAAGGTTGTAAGAGTTTTAAGATAACTAAAAGGTGAGAAGAGGCAAGAGTGGACATTGCGAAACTGAAAAATAAGGAATGGTCAAGGAGCTGAGTAGGGACTTTACATCAGTCTTCATGGTGCAAGACACCAACAGCATAAGAGAACTTCAAGAGAGTCAGGGAGCAGAGGTGAGATTAGGAACCTGGGCTAAGGAGAAGGTGCTGGAGAAGCTGAGAGGTGAATTAATCACCCAGACCAAATACACAACACCTCAGGGTTCAGAAGAAGATAGCTGAGGAGATTGTAAAGGTATTGGTGATGACCTTTAAGGAATCTCTGGAGTCAGGAAGGTTCCCAGAGGACTGGAAAATGGTTCATGTAACACACCTGTTTAAAAAAGGAGGGAGGCCTTACAAGGAAACGAGAGGCCGATTAGCCTGACCTTGGTCGTAGGTAAGATGTTAGATTCCATTGTTAAGGCTGAGATTACAGAGTGCTTGGTAAAATAGGGCTGAGTCAGCATGATTTCATCAAGAAGTAGGGTCAGGCCTGACAGTTCTGTCAGAATTTTTATTGGAGGTAATGAGCAGTTCAGGCAAAGGAGAGTCAATAGACATGATCAGGGGTGGCAGTCAATAGTTCGTGAAATTCTGCAGAGGTCCTTGTTCGGGACAGCATCATTACATTGGGATAGTCTGTCGAGTTTTTGGGGTAGGATAAGTTATCTGGTATTCGCTTTTCTGTTCTTTGTGTTTCATTCCATAATTTTGTGAATAAATTCTGGTTGATTAAAACTTGGCTGTCGGATCAACTAATTCACTCGGAATACTCAATAGACAATAGACAATAGACAATAGATGCAGGAATAGGCCATTCTGCCCTTCGAGCCTGCACCGCCATTCAATATGATCATGGCTGATCATTCCTAATCAGTATCCTGTTCCAGCCTTATCTCCATACCCCTTGACTCCACTATCTTTAAGAGCTCTATCCAATTCTTTCTTAAATGAATCCAGAGACTGGGCCTCCACTGCCCTCTGGGGCAGAGCATTCCACACAGCCACCACTCTCTGGGTGAAGTAGTTTCTCCTCATCTCTGTCCTAAATGGTCTACCCCGTATTTTTAAGTTGTGTCCTCTGGTTCGGCATTCCCCCATCAACGGAAATATGTTCCCTCCTGCCAGAGTGTCCAGTCCTTTCATAATCCTATACGTTTCAATCAGATCCCCTCTCAGTCTTCTAAACTCAAGGGTATACAAGCCCAGTCGCTTCAGTCTTTCCGTGTATACTCACTATACACTTACTGAAAACAAATGGATGTCCAGAAAGCCTTTGACAAGGTGCTGCACACAGGCTGCTAAATAAAGTAAGAGTCCATGGTGTCAGGGGCAATGTACTTCATGGATAGAGGATTGGCTGACTGGCAGAAGGCAGAGAGTGCAGACAAAGGGGTCCTTTTCAGTCTGGCAGTCAGTGGTTGGTGAAGTTCTGCAGAGGTCACTGTTAACAACTATTTATGTGACACATTAATGTTCTGGATGGAGGAATTGAGGTTGCTAAGTTTGCAGATGTCACAAGGATGGATGGAGGGACAGATGGCTGTTGAGATGGTCAAGCTGCAGAAGGCAGAGAGAGAGTAGGCAAAGACATCGTAGACAGAAAACATTGTGGACAAGTGTGAGGTTGTGCATTTAGGTGTCACCATGTTGGTCTTTTTACAAGGTTACTATGCCCTTGAGTTTTTCTCTCCAGAGAGGGGGTAAGTGGCCAGGCTCCAACTAGGCTGAGTTTGGGCCCTTTTTGTTTACCCCTAACAGATAATGCCTCTGACCTAAGACTTTCATGTCTTAGAAATAAATCCAGTATATAATCAAAGGAGACTGGCCAGCTGACTGTGTCGCTAGCCTTTGTTTAGATTAGAGTTATTTTGATTCAGTTCAGCAGCAACGTGTGTGAAGGTAGGCTTCTGGGGCAAGTCTCTCTCTCTAACATCAAGCCTGTAAGCCCTGGTTTGTTTCATGTTTACTCTTTGTGCTGAGGGATCTGCCCATGGTGTCAGGGGCAATGTCCTGGCATAGATAGATGATTGGCTGACTGGCAGAAGGCAGAGAGTGCGGATAAAGGGTTTTTTTTCAGGATGGTAGCCAGTGGTTCATGAAATTCTGCACAGGTACTTGTTCAGAACAGCATCATAATGTCGGGATAGTCTGTCAGGTTCTTGGGCGAGGATAAATTTTCTTTTCTTTGTGTTTCATTCCGTAATTTTGTGAATAAATTCTGGTTGATTGAAACTTGGCAGTTGGATCAGCTCATTCACTCTGGGAATATTCACTGTACACTTACCAAAAATAAATTGCAAAGTTACGCTCGAGGCTACGTGCTTAAAAATATCTTGAGGAGTCAGGCCTGGTCCATAACCTTGATAGGAAGAATAGAGGGGTAGACTCTTTGGTAAATGCGGAATGGCTTCAGAAATCTGAAACACAAAGGGGCTTAAATGTTCTGGTTCAGGATTCTCTTAAGATTAAAATACAGATTCGGTTGGCAGTTAGGACAGCAAATGCAAAATTGGCATTCATTTTGCAAGGACTAGAATCCGAGAGCAGGAATGTATTGCTGAGGCTCTCTCACGCTCTAGTCAAATTGCATTCAGAACACAGTGAGCAGTTTTGGGCTCCGTATCTCAGGAAGAATGTACTGGCCTTGGAAGAGGTCCACGGAAGGTTTACAAGCATGATCCTGGGGATGAAGGGCTTGTCACCTGAAGAGCAGTTGAGGACACTGAGCATTAACACAGTGGAGCTCAAAAGGATGCTGGGGAGGTCCCATTGAAACCAACATAATAAAGAAAGATCTGGATAGAGTGGATATAGAAAAGATGTAACTCATTCATGCCGAGTTGAAGTCCTAAATTAATGTGGTCCCATTTGCCAGCACCTGGCCCATATCCTTATAAATCCTTCCTATTCATATAGCCATCCAGATGCCTTTTAAATGCTGTAATTGTACCATGCTCCACCACTTCCCCTGGCAGTTCATTCCATACATGCACCACCCTTTGCATGACAAATTGCACCTTAGGTCCCTTTTAAATCTTTCCTCTTTCACCCTAAGCCTATGCCTTCTAGTTTTGAACTCCCCCACTCCAGGGAAAAGACCTTGTCTAGTCATCCTATCCATGCACCTCAAAATTTTATTAACCTCCAGTTCATAAAGGGCTTGGACATTTATAGTGGATCGCCAGAGAATATTGTTTTTCACCCAGAGGGTGTTTGGTATCTGGAAATGTCTATAAGGTGACCCCTCAGCTTCCAACACTCCAGGCAAAATAACCCCAGCCTCTTTAGCCTCTCTCTACTTTCAACTCTGGTGACATCCTTGTAAATCATTTCAAATTCCACAACATCTTTCCTATAGCAGGGAGGTCAGAGTTGAATGCAGTATTCCAAATTTGGCCAAACCAATGTCCTGTTCAGCCACAACATGTCCTCCCAACTCTTATGCTCAATCCACTGACCAATAAAGGCAAGCGTACCAAACACCTGCTTCACTCCCCTGTCTGCCTGTGACTCTACTTTCAAGGAACAATGAACCGTCACTCGAAGGACTCTTTCCTCGACAGCATCCTCCAGTCCCAGCCTATTCCAGCCTAACTTTATAACTCATACCCCCCCAGTCCTGGAAGCATCCTGGCAAATCTTTTCAGATCTCTCTCCAGTTTACTAATAGCCTTCCTATAACAGGGTGACCAGAACTGCACACAGGATCTCAGAAGAGCCCTCACCAACATCCTATGCAACCTCCACATGATGTCCCAACTGTGATACTTAAAGCTCTGAGTGCTGACAGCAAGCCTGCTAAACACCTTCTTAACCACCCTGTCCACTTGTGACGCAAGTTTGAAGGAATTAGCTGCCTGCCCCTGGGTCTCTTTATTCTACAACATTACTCTGGGTCCAAACATGAATTGTGTAAGTTCTGCCCTTGTTTTGTTTCACCAAAATGCAAGAGCACACAACCTGTAAAAAGTACTTGGATGAACGTTGAAATGTCACAACAGGCAAGGCTCTGAGCCAAGTG
Source organism: Chiloscyllium punctatum (assembly GCF_047496795.1). Lineage (NCBI taxonomy): Eukaryota > Metazoa > Chordata > Chondrichthyes > Orectolobiformes > Hemiscylliidae > Chiloscyllium > Chiloscyllium punctatum. The sequence goes on along the minus strand of NC_092768.1, from coordinate 4,823,956 downwards.
CTGGAAAGCCGGTGTATGGCAGAGTTGGAGTAGTTTTTTTTGTCAGTGCAGATGTGTTGGGCTGAAGGGTGTCTTCTGTGCTGTATGCCTCTCTGATTTTTAACAAAGTGATCTCTCACTGAAACAGAAACACACAGTGCTGCAGCGTCTGTCTTCATAATGAAACAAAAGTTTATTAGCAAACTAAATGAAGATAAAACAGAATAAACCATGTTATGTAATACAAAGTAAATTCAAAGAATTTTAAACAGATTTGAAGTTCAATTCCATTACAAAACACTTCTTTATTAAGTGAAAAGTAAACCAGCATTTGTATTGTCACCAAAACCCACTCCTGGCATGTTGAATTGAAGGATGTCAGTTGGCTTAACTGCTGGATTGTAATACAGTGATACCAACATCATGGGTTCAATTCCTGCACTAACTGAAGTTACTATGAGGGACTCCCCTTGCCTGGGGCATGTTGACCCTCAGGGTAAACTCTCAGCACTCATCTCTTGCCAATGAGAGCATGGCTCTTGAGGTGTACAGAGTTAATGTGTGGTGTAGATGGGGTCAAAATAAATTTACTTTTCAGAAAAAAAATCAATTCCTGGGGTATATACATTTAAAGTAAGGGCTAGGAGGTTTATAGTGGATCTAAGGAATGTGTTTTTCATCCAGAGGGTGTTTGGTATCTGGAAGTGTCTCAAAGGATGGTAGTGCCAGGAATTATCACAACATTTTCAAAATGTTTAGGTAACGATTGAGCATGCAAAGCTAAGGACCAAGAACTGGGAAACAGTAGATAGGTACTTGATGACTGGCATAGACACCCTGTTCGCCATCCCAAAACAACATGCATATAGTAGTCACACCAGCGTCCTTGTTCCAGCACCTTGACAGATTTAAGTTGCCTGTCATATGCAAGCATTTAATTCTCTATCTTCATTCTTGCTCCTTTTTCACCCAAGGAGTACTGGATTTGTTTGTCTTACTTTTGTCTTTTGAAGTATTATGCCTTGACTAGATCCAAACCACCTCCTCTTTTGAAGATATCCCATTATTCAGCTAGTTTTATTCCTTCAGACTCCCAGAGCCATCCAGCCCAGCCACATTGATGTTAGCTTTCTCCCAGTTACTTATTCTTACACAGAATTAGACATTGCTCTTTTGCATCCTCAATCTTATGTGATAAAGATTAACCTGTTTCCCCACTGTGATTCAATCTACTTGTTCCACCTTATTCCCAGGAAGCAGGTTTAGCAGTACCTGGTTCCTTGCTGCACTGGACATGTTACTGTATAAAATTCTCTTCTGCACAGGCTGCCCCACTCTGCCCAAACATTATGTATCCCATCTATATTCAGGTAATTACAATCCATTATTATAAGTATTCTAAAATTCTTGCACCTCTCGATAATTTACTTGCAAACTTGCTCCTCTATTTCCTGCAGCTGGGGTATAGAAAAAAATTTGGTTGATTGTTTTCACTGATTATTGGGTTTTTTTAATGCCCACTGTCAATATACATACAACACAGTCTTCGGGAAATAATTGGACATAAAGGAGTTCTCACTTTGGATCCTCTTGCCTTCACACAGAATTGAATTGGAAATCGATCATTTACAAATTGTTAACTGCAATGTTAATTTGTGATGGGCCTGTTCATCAATCCTGATGAAGGGCTTATGCCCGAAATGTTGATTCTCCTGCTCCTCGGATGCTGCCTGACCAGCTGTGCTTTTCCAGCGCCACACTCTCAACACTGTTCATCATAGAGTCCATTCTATTGGCAGCCTCGGGGTGTTGTGAATTATCTTTCAGAGCTTTGTTGCTGCTGAGAAAACACAATCACAGCCAAGAACATGAACTTTAAAAATCTAGAACAGAGAAATCAGAAGATTCCATGATTTCATCTTCAGAAGCACCATCAATATCCATGCACTGATAATGCAGAATCGTACATTCTGGGCATAAACTTATTATCCATTGTCATTAACCACCTTCTTTAACTGGCCCACTACATTCTGTGGAGGCAGGGGAATGAGCTGGAGTTGTGTCCACTGCCTTTAAAGGCAGACCTGAGGTTGCAATGGGGAAGACAGATTACCAAGCTGACCATCTAGAATGGCTCCATTCAGACATTGAGCCTGGTTTTAATGATGAATGGCAGATCCTCAAATATTCCTTAACCTAGCCCTTCCATAACCCACCCACATATCCCTAGTGATCCCATCTTCTGTTATATTCCACATGTCTTAACAAAATCCTACAAGCCTCCATGCCCCCTCAAATGCTCCATCTTCTTTCCATGCCTTTCTGTAGCACCGGATCCTTGCATGCCTTCTCATATTCTGCATGATTCCTTCACACTTACCTTGTGTTCTCTGTAACCATTTACTCAGACTTAGACTCCACATTGGATAGATCCCAATAGCTATGTCTTTCATATGGGTGCCAAAATAATTTAATACATCAAACAACTTATTAATGTTATAATTAAAACACAGCTCCTGAAGAAAAGCTCCTTGAAATGTCATTCAGAAATATTTCAGTCCCTCTTATAAAAGCATATTAACTTCTATCATGCCAACTATATCAAAGACAATCCTTTAATAACTTCTTAAGACTGTTGTGGGCTTGGAAGGTGCTGTCAGCGGTAATGACAACAGATGGTGCATGAATCAATGAACTCTGGCAGCTGGTGCCTGTGCTTTTTCCCTCAGTTACAGTGACAAAATTTTCATTCAATTTTTAAAGGACTGGAGATTTAATTCACTTTAAGTCATGACTCCTAGAGTTTGGAAAAAAAGATTTTTTTTTTCTGTTTGTGCATAGTACCAAGTGAGTTGCTTTTCCTTTTATTCTGCATTTGGGACAGGGTTTACCCCATGGTTCATGATTCCTCTGACTCATGTGAATCCTCTACGTTGGGCTTGGATATACAAACATTGTCAGAGGAACGTCTGAAATGCCCATAGTGGCAACCCAAAAATGGCAGGCTACCAGCATCATTACCCTCTGTCAGTATATCCCTGCAAAACTAACTGGAAACCAGGATGGATGGGAATCTAGAGTCAGGCTGTGCCTGCTGTTTCCCAATTGATTCTGGGTCAACTTAACTTGGGCAATGATTTTGGTCTTGTTCTCCACACACAGCACTTATCAGAATCATTCCAATCACATGAGTGAGTGTTCCTTTGCATAATACTGTTATATTTAGTAGAGTACTCTCATTGTGTGATGTTGGTTGATCCAGAGCAGGGGATGGTGCGTTGCTGTGGAACGGTGCTGACATCATGTTTTCACATTTTTCTTTTACACCCTGAAGGGCTTTGTCTTTCAATTGTTCCTTCTTTTCACTGATATTTTCACACTCCAACTGATTTTCAATGTTTTAGTCACTGTACTTCCAATGGAGACAGAAGACAACTGACAGTACAATCAAAGTTAAGACCAATACCACACCACCAATTGGTATTATGGTGAGAGTAGAGAAATAAGGAATTGAATGAAAAAATAATCCTTGGAATCATACAATACCAACAGAACACAGAGGACAATCAGTCAGCCCATCATGCCTGCTCAACTCTTTAAAAGAACTATCTCAATAGACCCAACCAGAATACCATGAGCAATAGGAAGAAGAGTGGGCCACTCAGCCCCTCAAGTCAGCTTCACCATCGAGGATTTTAACTAATTCCACACTCCTCGCGTCCTTTTCCCCATAACCCTTGATTCCACTACTAACCAAAAATCAACCTATATCAACCTTTAATGTGCACAAGGACACCCTCCCCATAGCTCTCTATGGCAAGGAGTTCCAAAGGTTCACAACCATCTGAAAACACCTCCTCCTCTCAGTCTTAATCTGAGACTATGCTCACTGTTATTTACTCACAACCTTATTTTGATTCATGTGTTTGAGTGGTTATTCAAATTTTCAACTTTATATTTGCCTCCATCATCTTTTTAGGTGGTGCATACCATGTCAGAAAAGCCATGCATAATGTATTCGGCCTTATGGTTCTTTTGCCAATTATCTTAAATTTGTGTACTCTGATTGCTTACACTTTAGACTCTGGAATCATTTTCTCCTTATCTGTTTTGGCAAACATGTTATGAATTTGAACACCACCATCTTTAACCTTCTCTGTTCTAAAGTGTACAGTTCTCCGATTCTTGATCCTCTCCTAACGGAAATTCTTCATCCTGCAGTTCCACTTCTCTGGTGGTGAGAGAGCGGCGGTGAAGGAGGCCCAGGACCTCCATGTCCTCGGCAGAGTGGGAGGGGGAGTTGAAATGTTGGGCCACAGGGCAGTGTGGTTGAGTGGTGCGGGTGTCCCGGAGATGTTCCCTAAAGCGCTCTGCTAGGAGGCGCCCAGTCTCCCCAGTGTAGAGGAGACCGCATCGGGAGCAACGGATACAATAAATGATATTGGTGGATGTGCAGGTAAAACCTTGATGGATGTGGAAGGCTCAATTAGGGCCTTGGATGGAGGTGAGGGAGGAGGTGCGGGCGCAAGTTTTCAATTCCTGTGGTGGCAGGATGGGAGTGTGGGTTGTAGGGGGGCGTGGACCTGATCAGGTAGTCACGGAGGGGACGGTCTTTGCGGAAGGTGGAAAGGGGTGGGGAGCGAAATATATCCCTGGTAGTGGGGTCTGTTTGGAGGTGGCGGAAATGTCGGCGGATGATTTGGTTTATGTGAAGGTTGGTAGGGTGGAAGGTGAGCACCAGGGGCGTTCTGTCCTTGTTGGAGGGGTGGGGTCTGAGGGCGGAGGTGCGGGATGTGGACGAGTTGCGTTGGAGGGCATCTTTAACTACATGGGAAGGGAAATTGCGGTCTCTAAAGAAGGAGGCCTTCTGGTGTGTTCTGTGGTGGAACTGGTCCTCCTGGGAGCAGATATGGCAGAGGCAGAGGAATTGGGAATACGGGTTGGCATTTTTGCAGGAGGTAGGTTGGGAAGAGGTGTAATCCAGGTAGTGGTGGGTTTGTAAAAAATGTCGGTGTCAAGTCAGTCGTCATTAACGGAGATACAGCGGTCCAGGAAGGGGAGGGAGGTGTCAGAGATGGTCCAGGTAAATTTAAGGTCAGGTGGAATGTGTTGGTGAAGTTGATGAATTGCTCAACCTCCTCACAGGAGCACAAAGTGGCGCCAATGCAGTCATCATTGTAGCAGAGGAAGAGGTGGGGAATGGTGCCTGTATAATTACGGAAGATGGACTGTTCTACATAGCCAACAAAGAGACAGGCATAACTGGGGCCCATATGGGTGCCCATGGCTACCCATTTGGTCTGGAGAAAGGGGGAGGACTTGAAGGAGAAATTGTTAAGGGTGAGGACCAGTTCGGCCAGACGAATGAGAGTGTTGGTGGAAGGGTACTGTTGGGGACGTTGGGAGAGGAAGAAACGGAGGGCTTGGAGGCCCTGGTTATGGCGAATGGAGGTGTAGAGGGATTGGATATCCATAGTGAAGATGAGGCATTGGGGGCCGGGGAAACGGAAGTCTTGGAGGAGGTGGAGGGCATGGGTGGTGTCTCGAACCTATGTGGGGAGTTCCTGGACTAGGGGGGATAGGACAGTGTCAAGGTAGGTAGAGATGAGTTCAGTGGGGCAGGAGCATGCTGAGACAATGGGTCGGCCAGGGTGGTCAGGCTTGTGGATCTTGGGAAGGAGGTAGAACCGGGCAGTGCGGGGTTCCCGGACTATGAGGTTGGAAGCTGTGGGTGGGAGATCTCCTGAGGTGATGAGGTCTGGGAGATGATGGTTTGATGAGGGGGGGGGGGGTGGAATCATGGTCGAGGGGGCGGTAGGAAGAGGTGTCTTCGAGTTGGCGTTTGGCTTAGTGGTGTAGAGGTCAGTGCGCCAGACTACCACTGCAACCCCTTTATCTGCTTGCTTGATAGTGAGGTTGGGATTGGAGCAGAGGGATTGGAGGGCTGCGCGTTGTGAGGGTGAGAGGTTGGATTGGGGGAGGGGGGTAGACAGGTTGAGATGATTAATGTCCCGGTGACAATTGGAAGTGAAGAGGTCAAGGGCAGATAATAGGCCAGCACGGGGTGTCCAAGTGGATGCAGTGTTTTGGAGATGGGGCAAGGGATCCTCGGAGGGTGGGAGGGAGTCCTGATTGTGAAAGCAAGCTCAGAGGCGGCGGAAGAAGTGTTCAACGTCACGGCGTGTATTAAATTCATTGATGCGTGGACGGAGGGGGATGAAGGTGAGTACTTTGCTGAGAACTGATCATATGTCCTCAGTCAGGGGGAGGTCGGGGGAATGGTGAACACTCGGCAGGGCTGGGAGCTGGGATCTGGTGTGGGTGTGGAGCTGGGAGTGGGGGTGGAGCCGGTAACTGGAGTGGGTGTGGTGGTGGGGGAATGGGATGGAGTCATGAGCAGGGGTGGTGTTCCCCTCAGGGTTCTGGGGGGGCGGGGATGGTGACAGTGGGACCTGTGGGGGATGTGTTAGCAGAATGCAAGTGAGTGACATTGGTGGGGGTGGAAATGGTGGAAAACATGGCAAATGGGGGGGGGGGGTGGAAGTCACTGAGTGTGTGAAATCAGTGATGATGTGACGGGTGCAAGTGATGTCACATGTGGTGCATGAGGAATTGTGAGGGGCGGAAATGGCTGTGGAAGCGGCCATGATGGGGTGCGGAAGTGACATCATCAATCGTGGGGATGGTGGCTGCACGAGGCGCATGGCTAATGGCGTCTGAGCAGTTCCAGAGGCCGGGGAAATCTACTGGAATGTTTGAGGAGTGCTGGTTACTTTCTGGTTACAGGAGATCTCCCATCCACTGCCTCCAACCTCATAGTTTCACAACCTCGCACCACCCGTTTCTACCTCCTACCCAAAATCCACAAACTCAACTGCCCCAGCCGACCCATTGTCTCAGCCTGCTCCTGCCCAAGTGAACCCATCTTTACATACCTTGACACTGTCCTGTCCCCCTTAGTCCAAGAACTCCCCACCTACGTTCAGGACACCAACCACGCCCTCCACCTCCTCCATGATTTTCGCTTCCCCGGCCCCCAACGCCTTATCTTCACCATGGACATCCAGTCCCGATACACTTCCATCCCACATCACGAAGGTCTCAAAGCCCTCCGCTTCTTCCTCTCCCACCGACCCAACCAGTACCCTTCTACTGACACCTTCCTTCGACTGAACTGGTCCTCACTCTTAACAACTTCTCCTTCCAATCCTCCCACTTCCTCCAAACCAAAGGAGTAGCCATGGGCACCTGCATGGGCTCCAGCTATGCCTGCCTCTTTGTCATTTCCGCAGCTACACTGGCACCATCTCCCACCTTTTCCTCCGCTACATCGATGATCATATTGGTGCTATCTCGTGCTCCCATGAGGAGGTTGAACAGTTCATCCACTTTACTAACGCCTTCCATCCCAACCTCAAAAGTACCTGGACCATCTCAGACTCCTCCCTCCCCTTCCTAGACCTCTCCATTTCTATCTCAGGTGAGCGACTCAACACAGACATTTACTACAAACTGACCGACTCCCACAGCTACCTAGACTACACCTCCTCCCACCCTGCCCCCTGTAAAAATGCCATCCCATATTCCCAATTCCTCCGTACCCGCCGCATCTGCTCCTAGGAGGACCAATTCCAATACTGAACAACTCAAATGGCCTTCTTCTTCAAAGACCGCAATTTCCCCTCCGACGTGGTTGACGATGCCCTCCACCGCATCTCCTCCACTTCCTTCACCTCCACCCTTGAACCCCACCCCTCCAATCGCCACCAGGACAGAACCCCACTGGTCCTCACCTTCCACCCCACCAACCTCCGGATACATCATATCATCCTCCATCATTTCCGCCACCTCCAAACAGACCCCACCACCAGGGATATATTTCCCTCTTCACCCCTATCAGCATTCGGGAGAGACCACTCCCTCCACGACTCCCTTGTCAGGTCCACACCCCCCCAACCAACCCAACATCACTCCCGGCACCTTCCCCTGCAACTGCAAGAACTGCAAAATTTGTGCCCACACCTCCCCCCTCACCTCCCTCCAAGGCTCCAATGTATCCTTCTATATCCATCGCAAATTCACCTGCACCTCCACACACATCATTTACTGTATCCGCTGCACTCGATGTGGTCTCCTCTACATTGGGGAGACAAGCCGCGTACTTGAGGAACGTTTCAGGGAACACCTCTGGGACACCTGCACCAACCAACCCAACCCGCCCCATGGCTGAACAGTTTAACTCCCCCTCCCACTCCACCAATGACAAACAGGTCCTTGGCCTCCTCCACCACTAGACCCTGACCACACGACACCTGGACGAAGAGTGCCTCATCTTCCGCCTAGGAATCCTCTAACCACAAGGGATGAATGTAGATTTCTCCAGCTTCTTCATTTCCCCTCCCCCCACCTTATCTCAGTCCCAACCCTCAGATTCAGCACCACCCTCTTGACCTGCAATCTTCTTCCCGACCTCTCCGCCCCCCACTCCCTCTCCGGCCTATCACCCTCACCCTCACCTCCTTCCACTTATCGTATTCCCAGTGCCCCTCCCCCAAATTCCCTCCCCCCTACCTTTTGTCTCAGCCCACTTGGCACACCAGCCTCATTCCTGAAGAAGGGCTTACGTCCAAAATGTCGATTCTCTGCTCCTCGGATGCTGCCTGGCCTGCTGTGTTTTTCCAGCACCACACTTTTCAACTCATTGTACTATCTACAAGATTAACTGCAGAAATTCACCAACAATCCTTAGATGGCATCCAAACCCACAACCAGTACTATCTAGAAGGACAAGGGCAGCAGATACATGGGAACAGCACCACCTTCAAGTTCCCCTCCCAGACACTTACCATCTTGAGTTAGAAATACATCACCATTCTTTCACTGTGATTGAGTCAAAATCCTGAAATTCCCTCCCTAATGGCATTGTGAGTCAATCTACAGCACATAGTTCAAGAAGGATGCCCACGACCACTTTCTCAAGGACAACTAGGGGCTGGCAATAAATGTTTGCCAAACAGTGATACCTATGCTCACGAATGAATAAATAAAAGTAAAATCAAGTAAAATTCTAGAAAGGTAGCATGTGAATTGAACTTGATCACCAAAAAGATAAAACAATGATACATAGAAGGAATTCAACAGAACAAATAAGCATGAAAACTGAAATTAATGTTGATGCATGGAAACAATTAGATTGCCTAGTTTGGATAAATAAGAGCAAAAGATGGCAAGTGCAATGTTAATGTCAGAAGGAGGAGAGATTTGGCCAGAGGCAATTTCATGAACGTGAACAATATGGTAAAAAGAAGCAAATTTTACCTTGTAACAAGGAGAAAGTTCATAAGAGGCACCATTTTATCCTTGTTCCTGAATAGCCTCAGAAACTTGGAGAATAAATAAAGATTTGTGGAAGAAAATAGAGGCCATTGAAATGTGACAGGCAGGCATTTATTGTCCATGTCCAATTTCCCTGAAGGAAGTGGCAGAAGCTACCTTTGAGATTTGGTGTAGGTATACCTATTGAGCTGTAAGGAAAGGAATTTCATGATTTTGACCCAGTAGGAGTGATAAAATGTAAATGTGGATCCAAATCAGATTGGTGTATGGCTTGGCGTGACACTTATATGATGATGGATTTACAGTATACTTTCGTAGGAGATTGGGAGAGTTACTAGAGTACATCCTAGAGATGCATTGATAGTGAAAGAGTGATTGCTGAATATGGTGGATAGGAAGCCAACTCATTCAGGCACGTGGACAGTATTTATCAAAGTTCTGATGTGTGCCTTGGAGATGGTGGATGAGCATTAGGGAGATAAGAGGTGCATGCAATCAATATTTGGGTCATAGCTCAGTTGGTTCGATGGCTAGTTTGCAATTAAGATTGCTGACAAGAATATGTGTTCAATTCATGTACTGGCTAAGATTACCATAAAGGACTGTCCTTCTCAATCTTTCCCCTCACTTGAGATGTGGTGACCCTCTTTTTCTCATGACAGCAGCCCTAATGTCTGGTAAGACTATGGCATCATCACCTTTTTTTCAGTGAACGTTTTGTATGCACTGCCTGGAAATAAGATGAAGGCAAATTTATTTGAGGCATTCAAGAATGCATCGGATGATTATTTTCTAGAAATGGTGTGCAATGTGGGAGATTGGCACCAGGTAAAATAACCAGTACAGACATGATAGACTGAATAGACGGAAGTGGGTACTGCAGATGCTGGAGATCAGAGTCAAGATTAGAGTGGTGCTGGAGAAGCACAGCAAGTCAGGCAGCATCCGAGGAGCAGGAAGAATCAACATTTCGAGCAAAAGCCCTTCATCAGGAATGACTGATATGATACCCTGATATGCTAGACTGAATAGCCCACTTCTTTGCTGAAACAATTCAATGATTCTGTGAATCTATCTCAGCACTTTGTTACATAACTGACTCTTTTTAATTCTCCTTCTTTGACTGCTGAGACAGATTTACAATTCCCTTCTGAGTTGGTTAACATGAAAATTCAACAAATCTGATGATGTCCTTTTCTAAAAATAGCTTAAAACTCCAGTTACTCTCACAATGTGGATGATTCATAGATTGGTTCCCCTGAACTGAAATGTGAAGTCAGATTTGTGATTTATATCTTTTTAAATATCATTTATTTTTGAGTGTGGATTTTAAACTAGTGGCATATAGAATTTCCGTGTATCTCTCCAGGGCTTTAATGATGAACGTGTAAGTATTTCTGTAGCCATGGTGAATTCATTTAAAATAGTCTAAGAGAGATAGCTTCCAAGAACTGGCTGTGAACTGTTTACATGTTCACTTTGGTTGGAGTACTGTAACAGAATGCTTTGGGGTCAGCTGGATTTTATTTTACCACGTGTTTCAAAATTTTGACATTTATTAAATGTAAATAGTTTGATTTGTTCTCTTTAACATAATTTCATTTGCATAATAAATTTCTGTTTTATTGTTAAAAACAAACTCAAAACGTTATTTGCTTATGTATCAAGAAGAGACAAGTAGGAAGCTGGAAGAACTCAACAAGCCAAGAAGCATCAGGAGGTGAAGAAGTTGACATTTCAGGGGGAATGCTTTTTCAGTACTGAGAGAGACAGCCTCATTAAAATACAACAAATGACTGACTTATCAAGCCAGATTTTAGTCAGGGATCTGATTTGTGCAGTAATAACAGCTGAGATTATAACACAAACATTAAAACTTCTGCTCTATGGTCAAAGCAAAAATTGTGCTTCCCTTCTCTTCTTCATAGATCGTTTATGTGAGTGGGCAAAGATCTGGCAGATGGAGTACAATGTCAATAAATGTGAAGTCATCCATTTTGGTAGGAATGACAAGAAAAGGGCTGTACTTGAATGATAAGAAATTACAGCATGCTGCTGTGCAGAGGGATCTGGGTATCCATGTGCATGAAGCAGAAGGCTGGTCTGCAGGTACAACAGCTAATTAAGAAGGCAAATGAAATTTAGTCCTTCATTGTTAAAGGGATTGAGTTTAAAAGCAGAGAGGTTATGCTGCTGCTGTGTAGGGTGCTGGTAAGGCCAGACCTGGAGCACTATGTTCAGTTTGGTATCCGATGTTGAGCAAGGATGTACTGGCACTAAAAGGGGTGCAGAGGAGGTTCGCTGGTTGATTCCGGAGTGGAGGAGTTTGGCTTATGAGCAGAGGATGAGTAGATTGGGATTATATTCATTGGAATTTATAAGAATGAGGGGGGAATCTCATAGAAACATATACAATTATGAAGGGAATAGATAAGATCGAAGTAGAGAGGATTTTTCCACTGGTGGGTGAAACTAGAACAATTGGGCACAGCCTCAAAATTAGGGGGAGTAGACGTAAGAATGAATTGAGAAGCAACTTCTTCACCCAGAGGATTATGAATCGATAGAATTCCTTGCCCAGTGAAGTATTTGAGGCTTTCTCAGTAAATGGCTTTAAAGCGAAGATAGATAATTTTTTGAACAGTAAAGGAATTAAGAGTTATGATTAGATTAGATTACTTACAGTGTGGAAACAGGCCCTTCGGCCCAACAAGTCCACACCGCCCCGCCGAAGCGCAACCCACCCATACCCCTAACCTAACACTACGGGCAATTTAGCATGGCCAATTCACCTGACCTGCACATCTTTGGACTGTGGGAGGAAACCGGAGCACCCAGAGGAAACCCACGCAGACACGGGGAGGACGTGCAAACTCCACACAGTTAGTCGCCTGAGGCGGGAATTGAACCCGGGTCTCTGGCGCTGTGAGGCAGCAGTGCTAACCACTGTGCCACCGTGCCGCCCACCGTTATGCTGAGAGGGTGGGCAAGTAGTGGTGAGCCATGATCTTACTGAATGGTTCAAAGGGCCAGATGGCTTACTCCTGATCCTAGTTTTTATGTTCTTATGGTCCAGCCTTAACAGCTCTCTGCAGTAAGGAATTCCATAGATTTGCCACCTTCTGAGAAAACGAATTTGCCTCATCTCCAGAGAGAGCAGGAAATATCAGTTAGTGAGTGGGTAAGATTGAGTAATTGGTTCATTGTTTATTGTTTGTAGTTGGTAAGAATCACAATGGCAGGAAATCACAACCCCATGGTGTGGTCCTTCTGGAACATGTGAGAAATCAAGGACACTTCCAGTGTCCATGGTGACCAAGAATGCAGGAAATGTGTTCAGCTGCAGCTCCTGATTGACCATGTGAAGCAGCTTGAGCGATGGATGGACTCACTATGGAGCATCCATGATGCTGACGATATCACTGATTACATGTTTGGTGAGTTTCAGGGAAGCAATGTCCAGTTGCTGGACTGTTAATCCAGAGACCCAGGTAACTTTGTGGTGCCCGGGTTCGAATTCCACCACGTCAGATGGTGGAATTGGAATTGGAATTCAATTAAACAACCTGGAATTAAGAATCTAATAATGATGATGAAACCATTGCTGATTGTTGCAACAAAAAAAAACCATCTGGGGTTCACTGATGCCCTTTAGGGAAGGAAACTGCCATCCTTGTGTGGTCTGGTCTACATGTGATTCCAGACCCACAGCAACGTGATTGACTCTTGACTGCCCTCTGGGCAAGTAGGGATACTAGGCCAGGCCAGCGATGCCTTCGTCATGTGAATGAATAAAAAGAAGACTCTGTCACACCACAAGTGATGGCTACACAGGCAGAAGACATTGGGTGCCCACCAGGAAGACAAATGCATGGGCAGGCAGTGCAGGACAATCCCTATGCCAATCTCTTTCTCAACGCATATAACCATTTGGCTACTGTTGCGGGGGGTTGCCTCTCAGGAGAGAGCAACAGCATCCAAAATTGTGCCACCATGGTTAGCTCTGCTGCACAGCAGGAGAGGAAAAAGACAGGGACAGTTTTAGTGATAGGGGATTATATTGTAAGGGGAACTAACAGGCAGTTCTGTGACAGCAAACAAGTCTCTCAAATGATGTGCTGCCTCCCTGTAGCCAAGGTCAGGGATGACTCAGAGCAGCTGCAGGACAATGTAAGGGGAAGGGTGAACAGTCAGCAGTTGTGCTACAAGGTGGTACAATTGACATGGGTGGAAGATGAAATGAGGTCCTGCAATAGGAATTTGTGGTTAGGTCGTAGATTGAAGAGGAAGATTATGCAATTTGTAATATCCAGATTGCTCCCAGTGTTGCATGTTACTGAGTATCAGAATAGGAAGACAGGTCAGAAGAACACATGGCTGAAAGAATGGCTTTTAGATGTTTGGATTATTAGGACAGTTTTTGGGGTAGGTGGGACATGTACAAGTTGAACAGGATGCACTTGAACTGAATGGGTCCAATTTCTTTGCTAAGAAGTTTGCTTGTGCTGTTGGGGAGGTTTCAGTCTAATTTCATCGGGTTGGGGGAGGTGGTGGGGGGAGGTGTGGGGCACAGAGTAGATGCCAAATCAGGAACAAGCACCAGTCAGATATAGAAAGAATGCTGCGGCAGCCTCTGAGGCAGAGAAGGTCCATGGGAGGTCTAGAAAGTTAAATGTTCAATTATTCACATTGGGATGTGTGTATCGCGAGCTGGGCCATCACGCATTATCCATCACTAGTTGACATTAGGATGGTAGTAGTGCTGCCTTTTGAAACAGCTGTAGTTCATTTGCTGTCGATAGACCCTTAATGCCTTTCAGGAGCTTGACTGGTCAGGCAGATGAACATAGAACATTGATTAGTACATGGGAGTATGATACTGTTGCAATCACTGCGACATGATTGAAAGAAGAACAGGACTGGCAGTTCAACATTTCAGGCATAGACATTTCAGGTGCAATAGGGAAGTAAGTAACAGAGATGGGGGCATTGCATGATTAATTAAGGAAACATTCACTGCAGTCATGAGAGAGGACATCCTCGGAGTCTTCAAATGAGCTCAGAAATTTAAAAAAAGGGCACTTACTTTGCTGTGATTATGATAAAGTACAGGGGAATCAACAATTAAAAGCATCCATTTTAAATCTCCATCTTGCAATAATAAGTTTAAAACGACTACTGCAGTAACAGTGACCATGAGAATAAATTAAGGAATGTAAGAATCTTGGCATAACTTTGCAGCTATTCTTTCTCATAGAATTTACAATGAATAAAATATTGATAACTGTTTAGCTTTATCTGCTATTATTCAAAAGAAAGGCACCAGATGCAGAAACATCAATAGCTATGTTTGATCTATGAGAATAAGACTAAAATGTATGACATCAACTCATTTCTAATTATGAGAACTTAATTAGAGAAACATTGTACTGTGTGGGAAAGGGAACATGCAAGATTGTTACACACATAAAGACTATAAAATATGCTGCCTTCTTGCTAAAAGATCCCTCATCAGTCCATCCAGAGACATCTTGATTGATACTCTGGACTATAGCCTACTGATCTCTCGCTGGCTTAATTACCATAAAGTGTGTTTTTTTGTGACTTACATCTGGTTCAAGCATTTTTAAGTTAACAATTATACTACACTTCTCCCAATATTCAGTGAGATCGAGGAGCAGATATGTAGACAAATCATAGAAAGTTGTGGCAGAAACACAGTTATAGTTGTAGGGGATTTCAATTTTGCTGATATTAATGAGATTGTCTTCATGTAAGAGAAATCAGCAGTGTGCAAATTTTAAAAGTGCATCCGGGAGATGTTTTTGTGCCAGTATGTAGACAGTCCAATGAGAGGTGTGGCAGTGTTTGACCTAAACCTAGGGAATGAGGCTGGTCAAGCATTTGAAGGTTCAATGGGTGAGTATTTTGAGGAGAGTGACCGTAACTCTGTAAGTTTCAGTGTCTTCATGGAAAAGGATATGAATAGCACAGCAGTTAGTTGTCTAAACCGATTGCAATATCATTAGGTACATGGGAACACCACCATCTGCAATTTCCCTTTCAAGACGCTTACCATCCTGACTTCGAAATATGTTGCCATTCTTTCACTGTGACTGGGTGAAAATCCAGCAATCGCTCCTGAAAGGCATTATGGATCTACCTGCCGCAAATGAACTGCAGCTGTTTGAGAAGGCAGTGCCACGACCTTCCCAAGGACAACTAGTGATGATAATAAGCATTGGCCCAGTCAGCGATGCCCACATCACACAGTGTTTTTTTTAAATCTAGCAGTTAACACAGTGTTCTTTACTACAGAAATAGTAAAGGTAAAGTCACCATCGTCCTATTAGACTGGATTCTCATTCGAGAGACAGGATTGGTGGTGGTTTACCTTGAGGGTCACCTTGCCTCAGGTGAGTGAGTTTGAGAAGGACAGATCTTCATGGCAACCTGAGCTGGTGCAGGAAATGCACCCATACTGTTGGCATCACAAAACAGCCACCCACTAACTGTGCGCCTTACAATAGATGGTAATGATTTGGAGGTGATGGCCTCGCAGTATTATCACTAGACTATTAGTCAAGAGAGCCAGAAAATGTTCTGGGGACCCATGTTCAAATCCCACCATGGCAATTTGAATTCAATAAAAAAAATCTGGAATTAAGTGTCTGAGGACTGCCAACTGTGAAGGAAAACCCATCTGATTCACTCATGTTCTTTAAGAAAGGAAACTACCGTCCTTATCTGGTCTGACTTACATGTGACTCCAGTCCCACAGCAATGTGGTCCACTCTTGGGCAGATGGGAGGTAAATGATGACCAACCTAGAGATGCCCATATCCAGTGAATGAACAAAAAATAAAGAGAAAGAATCTAATAAACATAGACTGGGCGCACTTGCTTGCAGGTAAGTCTAGATTTGGAAAGTGGGATTTTATTAGAAGTAGTATAGAGGGAATTCAGGACCAGTACATTTCTTTCAGAGTTAAGGGCAAGGACCGCAACTCCAGGGAACACTGGATGTCAAGGGCTATTGAGGGTCTGATAAAAGACATATATGGCAGGGACCATGCCTTAAAGACAAGGGAGATTCTTCCAAACTATAGAGTGAAAGAGGTTGCTTAAAATGAAAATTAGAAGGGCAAAGAGGGGTCATGATATGTTAGCCGAAGGGAGCAAGGAAAACCCCAAGGCTTCTTATATGTATGTCAAGAGTGGGCGTATTAGAGGCTGGAACTCCTGGCCTCAGCGTGGACTGGAACTCCTGGTACTCCCTGCCTCAAGGTTTAGCCCGGCACTGTCTGGGTTGATTGGAAGTTATTGTTGGACGTTTTATTTCTTTATTTTTCTATTCGTTCTCCCAAAGAGGTTGTACTCAAGAATCTGTGCCGAATTGGTACCTAAAATAGCACTGTAAGTGGCAACTTGTAAACTTTTGGCTGTACTCATGTGAGTTCATATGAAAATAAAACCAATTCAATTCAATTCAAAGGGGCAACCTGAGTGTGGAACCAGTAGATGTAGGTAAGGTCTTAAATGAATACTTCTCATCTGCATTAACGGAGAAGAAAGATGTTGTAGCTGGGGATTTCATTTGGGATGCTGTGGCTCCAATCTACATGAAGATTAATAAGGAAAATGTATTAGATATTTTAGAGGGCATATATTAACCGGGGCCTGATGTGATGTAGCCCAAGCTGCAATAGGAGGCAAGGGATGAGATCGCTGGGGCCCTGGTAGATATATTTAGTACTTCTTTGGTCACAGGTGAAGTGCCAAATGACTGGATGACAGCTAATTGGGTTCCTTTGTTCAAGAAGGGCAGCAGGGTTAGGTCAGCCAAGTACAGGCCAGTTAGTCTGATGTCAGTGGTAATTAGACTACTGGGGGAAAAAAATCACAAGGTCAGGATTAATCAATACTTGGGAGAGCAAGCATTGATTGGGGAGCGTTAGCATGGATTTGTTTGAGGGAGATCCTGTCTGACTAATTTATTTGAGTTTTTTGAAAAGTTGACTAAATATATTGATGAGGATTGTTGGGGCAGCCCATAGTCAAAGGTGACACAATATGGCCACCCGTTGACGTACATATGGCTGCAATAATAGAATTAGCTTGCCTGAGCCAGCATTAAAGTGAGGTAATAAGTTAGCACAATGGTAACATTGAGAAAGAGGTATGTTAAATAAAGGATCTTACAAGTTAATATACAGGGAGTACTGTAAAAAACAATAGCTGCAGATGTCTGTAAGAGACAGTCTGATAAGATACATCTGTGGTTTGCAGCAAGCATTAAAAAGAAAAATATGATCCCATAATAACAAATATAAATGATAAGGGTGAGATTACGTCACGTAAAAAACCTGGGAGATCAGACAAGTTCACTGAGCTGTGAAGGTGATTAACTTTTAGTCTTATTAATAAAATTGATGCCATCTTTTTAGATAAAGGAGTTAGAAATATTTAGAGCAGGGTCAGTAAATTTCATATTAGAAAACAGTATGTGACAACAATGAGTTATAGTGGAAGTAACAAGATAGAGGGGGAGTGTTTACCTGGCCTTCCAGAGGCTCTTTACAACCTGATGGCTAAAAACTTCTAAAGTTAGATCTAACCATTTAACTTTATTGGAACTGATTCTACAAATTTATAGCAATTAGTAAAAATTCATATTCTTTTGTAAGTTTTGTTATGGAATTTAAAAGGACCTTAAGTGACAGGCAAGTATAACATGTGGAGGAAGAAATTGCTGACAACTCGTTAGTGAAAGAATTTTAACAGTAGGTGTGACCATGCAACTTTACACAAAACTAACTTTCTTTTAGAACTGATATTATGAATCTTATAGCAATTAGTAGGAAATAGCATCTTTTTGTATATTCTGTGATTAGGACAGTCAGAAACATAAGGTGGGTAACAGAATTTGATAGGGACTGCAATGAATACATGAATAACAGAATTCAAACAGTCCTTAGAACTAAGCAAGTCTGGGAGATGTCAGAAAAAGAGTATAACTGTTAACTAGATTAGATTAGATTACTTACAGCGTGGAAACAGGCCCTTCGGCCCAACAAGTCCACACCGCCCCGCCGAAGCGTAACCCACCCATACCCCTACATCTACATTTACCCCTTACCTAACACTATGGGCAATTTAGCATGGCCAATTCACCTGGCCTGCACATCTTTGGACTGTGGGAGGAAACCGGAGCACCCGGAGGAAACCCACGCAGACACGGGGAGAACGTGCAAACTCCACACAGACAGTCGCCTGAGGCAGGAATTGAACCCGGGTCTCAGGCGCTGTGAGGCAGCAGTGCTAACCACTGTGCCACCGTGCCGCCCACAATGTTGGGAAGTAAGTTAATGGGGTACATTGTAAGATCCCAAGATAACAATATCTGGTAAACACTGTGAGATCTTGGGGAATCTTAGGCTGCCCATAGGGTTGTCAATCATCAATCAGGTGTTTCACAGGTATAGATTTGGGGAGAAGGGACAATGACATCAATGTTGCATATACTTATTGTATTGCAAAATGTATAAAAATGCTGTATTCAACTGGGAAACCAGAGTGTCATTAATCCCTCCTCTGATCTGAACTGTATCTGGAGCTCACATGAAAGCCAGGCTCGGAAAGGTCCCTGGCCTCTCTCACGCATGTGGTAAAGAGGTTGAATAAAGATTAATTGTATGACTGATGACAGAGCTCGAGACTCCTCTTTGACATCTTTCCCCAACAAGGATAGTGCAGTTGATGTAGTTTACAGGGGTTTCAGTAAGGCTTTTGACTAGGTCCAATATGGAAGGCTGATCCAAAAAAAAAACCATGGGATCCAAGGTAAATTGGCAAAATTGGCTTATAAATAGGTGGGGAAATGGTGATGGTGGAGGGCGGTTTTTGTGATTCGAAACTTGTGATAGGCAGTGTGCTACAGAGATCAGTGTTGGGTTCCCTGCTCTTTGTTATAACATTGATGACTTGGATGTGAATGTAGAAGATACAATTAATTTGTAGGTGACACGAAAAGTGGTGGTCTTGTTGAGAGAAAGTAAGATGGTTCTGGATTAGTGGTGCTAGAAGAGCACAGCAGTTCAGGCAGCATCTGAGGAGCAGTAAAATCAACGTTTCGGGCAAAAACCCTTCATCAGGAATACAGGCGGAGAGCCTGAAGGTGGAGAGATAAGTGAGAGGAGGGTGGAGGTGGGGAGAAAGTAGCATAGAGTACAATAGGGTGGGGGAGGGGATGAAGGTGATAGGTCAGGGAGGAGAGGGTGGAGTTGATAGGTGGAAAAGAAGATAGACAGGTTGGACAAGTCATGGGGATAGTGCTGAGCTGGAAGTTTGGAACTGGGGTGAGGTGGGGGAAGGGGAAATGAGGAAACTGCTGAAGTCCTTCCTGGGGTTGAAGTGTTCCGAGACGGAGGATGAGGCGTTCTTCCTCCAGGTGTCTGGTGGTGAGCGAGCAGCGGTGAAGGAGGCCCAGGACCTCCATGTCCTCGGCAGAGTGGGAGGGGGAGTTGAAATGTTGGGCCACAGGGCGGTGGGGTTGATTGGTTCGGGTGTCCCGGAGATGTTCCCTAAAGTGCTCTGCTAGGAGGCACCCAGTCTCCCCAATGTAGAGGAGACCGCATCGGGAGTAACAGAAACAATAGATGATATTGGTAGATGTGCAGGTAAAACTTTGATGGATGTGGAAGGCTTCTTTAGGGCCTTGGATGGAGGTGAGGGAGGAGGTGTGGGCGCAGGTTTCCCAATTCCTGTGGTGGCAGGGGAAGGTGCTTGGATGGGAGGGTGGGTTGAAGGAGGGCATGGACCTGACCAGGTAGTCACGGAGGGAACGGTCTTTGTGGAAGGCGGAAAGGGGTGGGGAGGGAAATATATCCCTGGTGATGGGGTCTGTTTGGAGGTGGCGGAAATGTCGGCAGATGATTTAGTTTATGCGAAGGTTGGTAGGGTGGAAGGTGAGCACCAGGGGCGTTCTGTCCATGTTACGGTTGGAGGGGTGGGGTCTGAGGGCGGAGGTGCGGGACATGGATGAGATGCCTTGGAGGGGATCTTCAACTACGTGGGAGGGAAAATTATGGTCTTTAAAGAAGGAGGCCATCTGGTGTGTTCTGTGGTGGAACTGGTCCTCCTGGGAGCAGATACAGCAGCGGCAGAGGAATTGGGAATATGGGTTGGCATCTTTGCAGGAGGTAGGGTGGGAAGTGGTGTAATCCAGGTAGCTGTGGGAGTCAGTGGGTTTGTAAAAAATGTCGGTCGTCATTAATGGAGATGGAGAGGTTCAGGAAGGGGAGGAAGGTGTCAGAGATGGTCCAGGTAAATTTAAGCTCAGGGTGGAATGTGTTGGTGAAGTTGATGAATTGCTCAACCTCCTCGTGGGAGCACAAGGTGGCGCCAATGCAGTCATCAATGTCGCGGAGGAAGAGGTGGGGAGTGGTGCCGGTGTAATTACGGAAGATGGACTGTTCTACATAGCCAACAAAGGGACAGGCATAGCTGGGGCCCATACGGGTGCCCATGGCTACCCCTTTGGTCTGGAGGAAGTGGGAGGATTTGAAGGAGAAATTGTTAAGGGTGAGGTTCGAAGGAGAAATTGTTAAGGGTGAGGTCGAAGGAGAAATTGTAGATGGTCTGAGGCTACAGAATGAATGATAATTATATCTTGTAAATTGAGCAGAGCAATGGCAGATGGAATTTTAGATAAAATTCCTCACAGTATGGAAACAGGCCCTTTGGCCCAACACATCCACACTGATCCTCCAAAGAGTAAACCACCCAGACCCATTCCCCCACCCTATATTTACCCCTGACTAATGCACCTTACACTATGGACAATTTAGCATAGCCAGTTCACCTAACCAGCACATCTTTAGATTGTCGGAGGAAACCCATGCAGACACAGGGAGAATGTGCAAACTCCACACAGACAGTCACCCGAGGCTGGCATTGAACTTGGGTCCCTAGCACTGTGAGGCAGTAACGCTAACCACTGAGCCATCATGAACTTTTTAGGAGGTTTAATAATTGAAGGATGTACACTAGTGAGGAACAAGGGTATATTGGTGTGCAGGTCCATAGATCTCTGAATGTGTCAGCATGGGTAGGTAAGGTGGTGAAGAAACCATAAGGATACTTGCCTTCAGTAGCCAGAGTGTAAAATATAGGAGCCAGCAAGTCCTGGTACAAGTTTATAAAACATTAGTTTGGCCATAAATACTGTGTGCAGCTCTGGTCACCACACTATTGGAAGAATGTCATTGCACGGGTGAGGGTGTGGAGGAGATTCACTAGCATGTTGCCTGGGATGACATGTTTCGGTTATAAGGGGAGCTTGGATCAGCTGTGTTTGTTTTCCTTGGAAATGAGGGTTGGATCTGATTGTTTTATATAACATTATGACAGATATAGATCGAGTAAATTGTGAGGATCTTTTCACCATGGTGGATGTGCCTCAGATCAAGTGGAAAAGTTTAAGGTGAGGTGTAAGTGGCTTAAAAGAGATCTGAGGAAAGACAATTTCACCCAAAATGTGTGAAAAATAAGAGCCTCGTAGGCTCGTGGAGACAGCTCGACTCGTGACATTGAAGAACATCTGGATGAATATTTAAAATGCCAGGGCATAGAAAACTATGGACCAAGTGCAGGTAAATGGGATTAGTGCAGTTTGGTGCTTGTTGGTTGGCGTAGAAATAGTGGGCTGAAGGACCTGTTTCTATACTGTATGACTCTATAACTTTTATCTTAAATTTGACAACTCCTTAATCTGAGAATGCTGTGGTCTTAGACTCTCCACAAGGGGAAGCAATTTCTCTACATCTACCTCTCTAAATCTTAAATGTTTAATAAAGTCTCCTCTCATTCTTCTAAACTCCAATGACTTCAAGCCCATTCTTTTCAACTTCTCTCAGAAGAAACCTGGGTGAACATTCTCTAGAGTGCCTCCAATGCCAGTCTATCTTTCTTTAAATAAAGAGCCCAAAAATATTCACAGTATGCCAGTTCTGGTCTGACCAACACCTTGTATAATTTTAGCAGGACCTCAAATCAAATCAAAATCTTGTAGATGGTGGAAATCCGAAACAGACACAAAACATGCTGCAGAAACTCAGCAGGTCTGGCGGAATCTGTGGAGAGAGAAACAAATTTAATAATCCAAATTCAGTCTGACTCTTCTTCAAAGTCATACTGGACTTGAAATGTTAACTCTGTTACTCTCTCCAAAGATGTTCCAAGAGTTGTTGAGCTTCTCCAGCATTGTCTATGCTTGTTTCAGCAAGACCTCCTTATTTTTATACTTAACTCTCTTTGAAATAAAAGCTGACATTCCATTTCCCTTTCCTATTACACACTGCACATAGGTGTTACCTTTTTATGAATTACGAACTAGTATCCTCAAACCCCTCTGTGCTGTAGTATTGTGCAATCTTTCCCCATTTAAATAATATTCAGCTCTTTTTTTCCTTCATCCAACTTTACATTTTCCCACATTATATTCTGTCTGCCAAGTTTAAACTGTTCAAATATTTCTATATACTGCTTCTGTCATTCGCGTTACTTGATTTTCCATCTGTTTTTGTATCATCCCCAATCTTGGTGATGGTACATTCACTAATGTTGTAAATAATCATAGCTTCAGCACTGATCACTCTGGCAGTCCACTGGTTACAGGTAGCTATCCTGAAATAGTTCCTTTTATCTCACCTCTGTCTTCTATGAGTTAGGCAACCTTTTGCCTACTAGCTATTACATCCTTTATAATAAACTCTAATAATTTTCCAATGGTGGATGTGTAACAACAGACAAAATCCACCTGCCTCGATTCTAAAAAAATCACCCCAAATGAGATAATATATATTATATGCCTTTTTATCACATATCTCACCTCTTTGGTTCATGTCCATGAACCAAGCCATGAGGTCAGGAACTGAATGATCCTGGTGGAAACCAAGCTTACCATCAGTGAACAAACCTTTTCTTAGCAATTGCTTCTAAATAGCACTGTTGGCAACCCTTTCAGCATTTTACTGAGGGTTGATAATGCAGTAATTGGCCAGCTTCAATTTGACCTGCTTCTTGTGGACAAATTATCACATTGTTGGTTGGATGCCAGATTTGCAACTGTACAGGAACAGCTTAGCTTGTCAGTTTTGGCTAGCAAGTTTGCAATACTATTGCTAGAAAGTTATTTGGGACTCATAATCTTTGCAATATCCAATGCCTTTAGCTGTTCCTTGCTATTACTAGGTATGAATCAAATTGAGTGCAAACTAGTGTCTATGATGCTAGGGACCTCCTAGGAAGCAGAGATGGATCATCCATTGATCACTTTTGACTGGAGATGGATCCAAATTTTTCAGCTTTGGCTTTTGCACTGATATGCTGAGCTCCTCTGTTGTTTAGAATGGGAATATTTGTGGACTCTCTACCTCCTACTTTGATTGTCCACTACCATTCATAACTGCATGTGGCAGGACTAAAGGGCTTAGAAATGATCCATTGATTGTGGAATGCATTAACCCTCTCCATTATAGCTGTTTCCATCGCCTGGTACGTAAGTAATCCTGGTGTTAACTTCAGAGTACACACTGTGCCCTTGAAACCTTCAATGCTGTTTCAAATGGTGTCTAATAGTGTGAAATAATGTTTCAGCATTCGAGAGGTATTATAGGTAAAAATCAGAAGGAAGTTGCCATGAGACATCATGGGCTCATGGGGTCTTGTTAAGAATGCAGAGCACATTTCACTTCTGACTGTATCCTTTGTAATACCACCTCTCTGGTATGTGTCTTCTGCTGATAAGATAGGACTTATACAGGATTGGATGGTGTTTTAGATATCGTCTGTAAGACATAAATTCATGAGTATGACTGTAACAGGCTAACGGAACTGTTCTCCCAATTTTTGCACAGACCTTAGGAGTGATAGGTTTTGCAGTGCTTGTAATGAGGTCAGTCAAGTGGACCTGATAGAATATGAGTTCCCCCATTGGGGCTGTTAATCTGGTCCAGTTGATAGATATAAACAGGAATGTCAGAGATTCTGTTTACTCTGACAGCCTGCTCTGAGGAATCTGGATCAGTATCAAGGACTTTTCACGTGTAATAAAGGGTGACTTGATTGCAGAATACTGGCCTCTGTGGAGTAATTTTAGGTTTGTCATTGTCATTTCATATGTCTAAGTCCATTTGGTTCAATTCCTTCCATTAGATGTTGCACTTTCTCACAACTGAGTGACTTGCTATGCCATTAAGAATCAACAACATTACTGTGTATTTGGAGTCATATGTAAGGTAGACCAGATAATTTTGACAGATTACCTTCCCTGAAAGAATTAGTGAACCTGATGGATTTTTATGGCAATAGTTTCATGGTCGTCATTAGATTAGGTTTTAATTCCAGAATTTTATTTGAATTCTAGTTTCATCATGTTTTGGTGGGATGCAAATCCATCTCCAGAGCACTAGCCTTTGGATTACTTGTTCAGTCTCATTATCATTACACCATTGCCATCTAAGATACTTATGGAGTGGCAGAATAGCCAAATCTGATCAAAGAACGTAAGGGGGCACTGTGCTGTGGAGGATGCAGAATGGCAGAGACAGATATAATGGAGAATGATGGTTGTGGTACTAACGGTGAACCTAGAGGGCCTGACATGTGTGACAAGCCACGCCAGATTTTCTATTAAGATTAGTTACAAGTAGAAAAAGCAGCAGACTGTATGGAGAGAAACAGTTGTTTTTCACTGCGTCCCACACCTGCAAAAAAAAAATTAATCGGGAGACAAGCCTGGGTGTCCCTGGAGAAGGACCACGCGGTGTCTACCAACACTCTCGAGGTTTTTAGGGAGATGTGGGCACCGTGGGGTGTGGAGTGTTTTATTTCCCTCTCTGGTTCTATTTCGATTTGACCCCTGCCCTCCCCTCCCCTTCGCTGTTTTGACCACTTGATGAGCAGGGCACTGCTTGTCATTGGCCAATCTGGGTTTCTTTTTGGTGGCGGAATATGAATAAAGTGTTCTGTACTCATTGCTTCTTCACTGTGTCCTCTGCCTGCACATACCTGACATGGGTGCTGTGGAATAAAGAAGCTGTAATGTGTGAGTTTTTAAAAAGAAAAGAAATAATATAACCAGGAGTTTAGAATCGCTTCAGTTGCAGAGTGACTCTGAGCTGGCTGTACTGCGGGGAAATTCTCTTGATTTGAGACATTGCCTTCCTTTTTTGTTTTTGTATTTTGTTTTGTTTTGGTTTTTTTTGGGCTGTGTTCAGCTAAAAATTGAAAAGATATAATTACGTGTGTGTGTGTGTGTGTGTGTGTGTGTGTGTGTGTATGTAAAACTAGGAGATGATCTGTAAAGTATTTGCGATTGTATATGGTGGGCTTTTGCTTGCCATCAAGCAGTACTGTGTGTAGGCCAAAAGTACTGTGTGTTGGCCAAAAGCACCATGTGCAGGCCAAAAGTACCGTGTGTAGGCCGAAAGCACCATGTGCAGGCCAAAAATACTGTGTGTAGACCGAAAGCCTGTGTGTAGACTGAAAGTCACAGAGCACAAAAAAAAATCAGGAGACTAGAACCTCCTCACTTCAGGTGACTGATTCTGAGCTGGCTGGCCACAGCCACTGCACAATGCACAAGTAAATAAAGGGTGACTTGGTGATGAGATATCAGCATCTGTACAGTAATGTCAGGAAGGAAGCTGCCATCCTTACCTGGTCTGGTCTATGTGTGACTCCAGACTCACAGCAATGTGATTGATACTTACCTGCCCTCTGGGTAATGAAGGATGGGCAATAAATGCTGGCCCAGCCAGTGACACCTCATCCAATAAATGAAAAGGTCACCCTCCACTCCACCTTTTGATCTACCTCCTGTTGAGACCTTTCACTATCCTCCTCACTTCACCACACTTCAAAATTTCGTGACATCCACAAAATTTGAAATTATGCGTGTTCACAAATCTCAAACTCTTCGTTATAGTCAAGGTTGTGCAGAGATTCCTGTGGTGCCTTATTGTATAACTTGTTTCAATTTGAAAAACTCCACCAACCATCTCTACTCCATAATTCCTGTGATTCAGTCAGTTTCAAATCCATGCTTTGCCTGTGTTTTTTCAGCTGTTCGGACAAGCATTTTATCAAACTGTTTTTAGAAGATGAGCGAAGCTGACCCTTTAACATTTTTTGTATCAGGAACACCCAAACACTGAGACAGAGCTGGATTGAGACAGCACCGCTGACTCAAAACGGAACTGTTATGGCTCTCTCTTTGAAAATGTATTTCGGAAGTATTTCAATCCCTCTTATAAAAGCATATTAACCTCTATCATGCCAAATATATCAAAGGCAATCCTTTAATAACTTCTTAAGACTGTCAATTAAACTGTCAACTGTGCGCCTCAGTGCAATAAATGATTCTTCAGATTTTGGGACTCAGCCAAGTATTCATAATAGTCTCAGCTTCAATAAAGAAAACCTTGGAGCTACAGGTCAATGAATCCTATTTAAATTGCAAAAAACAGATTGCTTTTTAAACTTTGTAAAATGTATTCATGGGATGGGAGGATCACTAGCTAAGCCAGCAATCACAGCCCATTCCTCATTGCCTTTGAGAAGGTTGTAGTGAGCTGCTACAATTGCTGGGCTGTAGGTTGTAGCCATGATGCTGTTGGGAGGGAGTTCCATGACTTTGGCTGAATGGTATCAGCAATGGTAATTCCACAATTTTGATTCAAGTTGTGATGGTGTATGGCGTGGAAGGGAACTCGGAGGTGGTGATGATGCTCTCGTCCCTCTAACTGGCAGAGGTCAGGAGCTTGGAAGGTGCTGTCAGCGGTAATGACAGCAGATCACACCTCAACCAATGAACTCTGGCAGCTGGTGTCTGTGTTCTTTCCCTCAGTTAGAGTGACAGACTTTTCATTCAATTTTTAAAGGACTGGTGATTTAATTCACTTTAAATCATGACATCTAGAGTTTGGAAAGAAAAAAGATTTTTTTTCCATTTATGCATAGTACCAAGTGATTTACTTTCCCTTTTGTTCTGCATTGGGGACAGGGGTTAGCCTATGGCTCATGTTTCCTCTGACTCATGTGAATGCCATACGTGGGGCTTGGATGTACAAACACTGTCAGGGGATGAATTGAGCTGTCCATCCCAGTAACCCAGTAATGGCAGGCTGCCAGCATCATTACCCTCTGTCAGCATATCCCTGCAAAACTAACTGGAAATCAGGATGGATGGGAATCTGGAATCAGTTTGTGTCTGCTATTCCACAAGGGAGTCTGGGCAGAGGTCTCAGGTGCTGTTTGTGGAAAACAAGACTATCAGAATCATTCCAATCATGTTGGTGAGTATTCCCATTCTTCATACTTACTGTTTCATTCAGTGGAATACTTTCACTGTCTTGATGTTGTTGACGCTCAGGAGAAGATGGGAACATTTCTGACATTGTCTTTTCTCTTTTGTCTTCTGCGATATCAAGCGCTTTTCTTTTCAATTTGTCCCTCATCAGATTTCTCTCCTCCTTTTCACGCTGTAATCATACTCCAACCAATATTCAGTTTTCTGGTCACTACACTTGCAATGAAGACAGTGGGCAACTGACAGTATAAGCAAAAATAAGACCAATATCACACTACCGATGAGCTGTTAGGGTGAGAGTAGAGAAATAAGGAATTAAATTAAACAATGATCCTTTGAGTCATACAATGTAAACAAAATACAGAGGACAATCAGTCAGCCCATCATGCCTGCTAAGCTCTTTAAAAGAACTATCTCAATAGTCCCAACCAGAACACCATGAGAAATAGGAAGACGACCGTGTTAGGGAACTGGAGCTGGATGAACTTAGGATCATTCGGGAGGCAGAGGGGGTCATAGATCGGAGCTTTAGGGAAGTAGTAACTCCAAAGATTGCAGACAGATGGGTGACAATGAAGGGGACTGGGAGGAAGCAGCCAGTGCAGGGACCCCCTGCAGCCGTTCCCCTCAAGAACAAGTATACCGTTTTGGATACTTGTGGGGGGGCGGATGACTTACCAGGGGTAAGCAATGGGGTTCAGGCCTCTGGCACGGAGCCTGTCCCCGTTGCTCAGAAGGGAAGGGTGGAGAAGAGCAGAGCAATAGTAATTGGGGACTCGATAGTTCGGGGCACAGATAGGCGGTTTTGTGGGGGCGAGAGAGACTCACGTTTGGTATGTTGCCTCCCATGTGCAAGGGTACGTGACGTCTCTGATCGTGTTTTCCGGGTCCTTAAGGGGGAGGGGGAGCAGCCCGAAGTCGTGGTCCACATTGGCACCAATGACATAGGTAGGAGGAGGGCTGAGGATGTTAGGCAGGCTTTCAGGGAGCTAGGTTGGAAGCTCAGAGTTAGAACAAATAGAATGGTTGTCGCTGGTTTGTTACCTGTGCCATGTGATAGAGAGTCGAGGAATAGGGAGAGAGAACAGTTAAATGCGTGGCTACAGGGATGGTGCAGGAGGGAGGGATTCCGGTATCTGGATAACTGGGGTTCTTTCTGGGGAAGGTGGGACCTCTATAAACAGGATGGTCTACACCTGAACCTGAGGGGCACCAGTATCCTTGGGGGGAGGTTTGCTAGTGCTCTTGGGGGGGGGGGGGGCGGGGTTTAAACTAACTCTGCAAGGGCATGGGAACCCAGACTGTAGCTTTAGGGTGCAGGACCTGGAGTGTAGGGAGGTTAGAAACATGGCATCAATCTCAAAGGAGGGTGCCTGTAAACAGGAAAGTGGCTTGAAGTGTGTATACTTCAATGCAAGAAGTATATGAAATAAGGTAGGTGAACTTGCAGCGTGGGTTGGTACCTGAGACTTCGATGTTGTGGCTATTACGGAGACATGGGTAGAGCAGGGACAGGATTGGCTGTTGCAGGTTCCAGGGTTTAAATGTTTTAGTAGGGTCAGAAGTGGGGGTAAAAGAGGGGGAGGTGTGGCATTGCTTGTCAAAGATAGTATTACAGCGGTGGAAAGGACGATGGATGAAGACTCGCCATCTGAGGTAGTTTGGGCTGAGGTTAGGAATAGGAAAGGTGAGGTCACCCTGTTAGGAGTCTTTTACAGGCCTCCTAATAATCCTAGAAACATAGAAGAAAGGATTGCGAGGATGATTCAGGAGAAGAGTGAAAGTAATAGGGTGGTTGTTATGGGGGCTTTAACTTTCCTGATATTGATTGGGAAAGCTATAGCTCAAGTTTGTTAGATGGGTCGGTGTTTGTCCAATGTGTGCAGGAGGGTTTCCTGACACAATATGTAGACAGGCCAACAAGAGGTGAGGCCATACTGAATTTGGTTCTAGGTAATGAACCAGGCCAGGTGTTAGATTTAGAGGTAGGTGAGCCCTTTGGGGACAGTGACCACAATTCGGTGACTTTTACTCTAGTGATGGAGAGGGATAAGTGTGCACTGCAGGGTAAGAGTTATAGCTGGGGGCAGGGAAATTATGATGCGGTGAGGCATGACTTAGGATGCGTGGCTTGGAAAAGTAGACTTCAAGGCAAGGGCGTAATTGATATGTGGAGCTTGTTCAAGGAGCAACTATTGAGTGTCCTTGATAAGTATGTACCTGTCAGACAGGGAGGAAAGGGTCGTGTGAGGGAGCCGTGGTTTAATAAGGAATTGGAATCCCTTGTTAAAGGGAAGAGGGCGGCCGATGTAAAGATGAGGCATGAAGGTTCAATTAGGGCGATTGAGTGTTATAAGGTAGCCAGGAAGGACCTGAAGAGAGAGCTAAGAGCAGCAAGGAGGGGACATGAAAGGTCCTTAGTTGGTAGGATTAGGGAAAACCCTAATCATTGTCAAAGCACACACTCACTCACCTGAACTGGGCAGCCAAAGGCCTAGCGGCATCAGCATTAAACTGTTAAATCAGAGAGCCAGGCAATGTTCTGAGGGTTCAGGTTTGAATCCTGCCATGGCCAATGGTGAGATTTCAATTCAACAAAAATCTAGAATGATGAGTCTAATGCTGACCATGAAACTGCTGGTAGGGGAAAACCTATCTGGTTCACTAATGTCCTTGAGGACAGGAAATCTGCTGACCTTACCTGATCTGGCTGATATGTGACTCCAGACCCACAACTATGACATTGATTCTTAGACAGAGTTTAATTTAGATAAATGTCAAGTGTTGCACTTCAGGAGGTTCTGGTGAGGTTCTGGGCAGTGTTGCTGAATAAACAGACCTTCGAATGCAGGTTCATAGCTCCCTAAAAGCAGAGTTAATGGAGAAGGCATTTGGAACACTTGCCTTGATTGGTCAGAACATTGAGTATAGGAGTTGGGATGTTATGCTATGGCTGTACAAGACATTTGTTTGTCCACTTTTGGAATACTGTGTTCAATTCTGGTCTTGGCACAGAAAACATTTACAAGGATGATGCCAGATTTGAGCCACAGGAAGAGGCTGAATCGGCTGGGACTATTTTCCCTGAAGTGTCAGAGGCTGAGGAGTGATCTTAGAGAGGTTTATCAAATCATGAGAGGCTCAGATAGAGTGAACAGCCAGAGGTCTTTTCCCAAGGTAGGGGAGTCCAAAGCATGGGGGTAAAGGTTAAAAGGTGAGACTGGAAAGATTTAAAAGAGACCTAAGGGGCACGTTTTCACGCAGAGAGTGGTGCATGTATGCGATGAGCTGCCAGAGGAAGTGGTGGAGGCTGGTACAATTACAATATTTAAAAGGCATCTGGATGGGTAAATGAATAGGAAGAGTTTGGAGGGATATGAGCCAAGTGCTGGCAAATGGGACGAGATCACATTGGGTTGTCTGGGCAGCATGGATGAGTTGGATCGGAGGATCTGTTTCCATGATATTATCACTCTATGACAGCTCCTGACTCCAGATGTGCAATGGACTTTTAAAGATGGTGCAGATACAAGAGATGCCGGTGAATTCCAGGATACGCACTGTGTGGCAGGTTACTCTGGGACTGGCGTGCAGTAACGTAGGTGTGGAGTTCAGATGTCCTGGAGTTGAGAAGACTGATCTCCAATGAACACAACCACCTTCCTATGTGTCAGTTATGACTCCAACTAATGGAAGGCTTAATCCTGATACGCATTGATTTCAGTTTTGTTATGGCACCTTGATGCCACACTGGGTCGAATGAGGCCTTGATGCCAAGGGCTGTCACTCTTACCTCCCCTCTGGAATTCAGCTCTTTCGTCCATGTTTGATCCAAGATTGTAATGCAGTCAGGAGCTGAGGGGTCCTGGTGGAACCCAAACTTGGCATCACTAAGCAGTTGCTGCTTAATAGCACAGTGGCTGACATATTCCATCACTTTACTGATGATCAAGAGTAGACTGAGGGGATGGTAATTGATCAGTTTGAATTTGTGCTTCTTTTTGTGTACTGGGCATACCTGTATAAATTTCCATATTGTCAGGTAGATGCCAGTGTTGTAGCTGCACTAGAACAGCTTGGGTAGGGGAGCAGCAAGTTTTGGAGCACACATCTTCAGTATTATTGCTGGAATATTGTCAGGGCCCAAAGCCTTTGCAGTATCTAGCGCTTCTATGCATTTCTTGATATCATGTGGAATTAACTGAATTGGCTGAAGTCTGTGATGCTGGGGATCACTGGAGGAGGCTGAGATGAATCTTCAACTTGGCACTTCTGGCTGAAGATTGCTCTAATTGGTTAGCCTTATTAGATGTGTTCATCTCTTACATCATTGATATATGGAGATATTTGTGGAGCTTCCTTATTCAATGAGTTGTTTAATTGTCCACCAGCATTCAAGCCTGGATGTGGCAGGACTGGAGAGCTTAGATCTGATCCATCGGTTGTGGGATCGCTTAGTTCTGTCTATCATTTGCTGTTTATGTTGTTTGGCATGGCAGTAGTCCTGTTTGTAGTTTCACCAGGTTGTCACCCCATTTTTAAATCGGTCTGCTATTGTTCCTCCCATGATTTCCTCAACTGTCTATTGAACCAGGGTTGATCCCTTGGCTTGATGGTAATGGTTGAGTGGGAGATATACCAAACCATACTGGAGTACAGTTTTGCTGCTGGTAATGGACCACAGCACCTCATGGATTCTCAGTCTTGAGTTGCTAGATCTGTTTGAAGTCTGTCCCATTTAGCATGGTGATAGTGACACACAACACAATGTAAGGCATTCTCAATGTGAAGCTAGGACCTTTCTCCACAAGGGCTGTGCGGTGGTCACTCTTACTGATTCTGTCATGGACAGATGCATCTGCAGCTAGCAGATTGGTGAGGATGAGGTCAGATATGTTTTCTATCTTATTGGCTCTGCCGCAGACCAAGTCTAGCAGCTATATCCTTTACAATGTGTATCACTGTGAAGATGAATGACTGTGCCTATTTGATATTTTTCCTGTGAAAACATTGGAATGGACCCCAATTTGTAACTGAATGTCAGATTTTCAGTTGGAAACTTCTATCTTCATTCATCATCTGTTCAATTTGAATCATTCAAAGTCAACTTTGTTAGTTCAGCTTTTCTCATGACCCCATATTGGAACCAACATGTGAAAAATCTATTTATAGTAAGCTAGCAAAATATGTATTTATAGATTTGAAATGGAAATGTATAATAATTGTGCAATATTTATTATTTGTGCTATCTTGCCTTTCTAACAAAGTGAAAGGTAAATTAAATGAACAAAATAATTCCAACTGATTGTATTATTGAACAAATCAGATTCCAGAAAGAAACCTGGCTTGTTAAATAATGCTTTGATTTGTTTTGCATGAACAGTCAATAAAATAACTTTAAGGTGAAAGGCAGGAGATTTAGAGGGGAATTGGGAATTTGTTTTTTACCCAGAAGGTGATGGGAATCAAATGCACTCCATGGGAGGGTAATTGGAGCCATCCAGCATGGAAACAGATTCTCTGGTCCAACTAGTCCATGCTGACTATGTTCTGAAACTAAACTAGTCCCACCTGTCTGTATTTGGTTATATACTTGCAAATCTTTCTTATTCATATACTTATCCAAATGTCTTTTAAATATTGGAACTATATTTGCACCCATCACTTCCTCTGGCAGTTTATTCCACACACTAACCACTCCCTGTGTAAAAAACGTTGCCCCTCATGTCCTTTTCAAGTATTTCTGCTCTCACCTTAAAAATATGCTCCCTACTTTTGAACTCCCCTATTTTAGTGAAAAGACTTTTCGTATTCTTCTAACTGTGCATCTCATGGGGAATTGGTTTAGCTCAGTTGGCTGGATCCCTGGTCTTCAGAGCAGTCTAATGCTAACAGCATAGGTTCTGTTTCCATCACCGGTTTGAGGTTACCATGAAGGACTCTCTTTCTCAACCTGTCTTTCCTCACCTGAGCTCTGATGGCCCTCAGGTTAAATCACCACCAGTTGCTTCTCTCTCGATTTGAAATAAAGATCCTCGACCTGAAATGTTAACTTTTTTTCGGCCCAGACCATTTGCATATATCTAGACTGTTAAATCGCCCTTGCAGTTTCCAAAATCTCAATATTATTCCACACTTAGAAGATTCTTCAGTGATTTATAGTTATACTTTACTTTCTTATTGTTGCATCTCTTGTTGCAAATTGTCGCCCTCTAGTGTCCTTTATGTATTTAGCACAGGGTTTTCATGAAGGGGAATGAGTGGTACCTCTAAGTGTTATCCAACAGCAGTTATAACCACACTAATCTGCTCAGTGATGCTCAGTTTGAGTACTATCATACCCACTTCCCTCTTAACTTGGTTCAAAAATTGAAATTTTAAAAAAGGAGTTGAATTCAAGGAACAAACATGGAAAATGCTGGAGAAACTCAGCAGGTCTCGCATCTGTGGAGAGATACACAGAATTAACAATTTGTATTCAGTATGACTCTTCTTCAAACTGAAAAATAGAGCATAATACAGTAGAGCACAGGAACAGGTCCTTCAACCCACCACATCTGTGCTGACCATAATGCCAGTCTAAACTAATCCCATCTGCTTACACATGGTCCATAACTCTATTCCTTTACTGTTCATGTGTGTCTAAATGTTTCTTAAATATTGGTATTATATTTACTTGTACCACCCTGCCCGGTCCATGTGCTCCAGGCACCAATACCCCCATGTAAAAAAACTTACCTTGCACATTTCCTTTCAACTTTTCCTCTCTCTCCTGAAACATATGCTATTTGACATTTCCACTCCAGAAAAAAAAACTCTAGTTATTCACCCTCATGTTCCCTCATAATTTCACATATTTCTATCAGGCCAATCCTCAGCCTCTGATGCGATTGCAAAAACAATCCAAGTTTGTCCAACCACTCCTTACAGCTAATACATTCAAGTCTGGGTAAAGTCCTGGTAAACACTCTTTTACACCCACTCCAAAGCCTCCACATTCTTCCTCTAACATGGCAACCAGACCTCACACAATATTGCAACATAGCTTAATTAAAGTTTTACACAGCTGCAACATGACTTACCAACTTTAATACTCAATGACCCAACAAATTAATGCCAAAATGCCATACATCTTTTTTTGTAATGACCTCAACCACTTGTGTTCCAATTTTTGGGGAGCCAAGGACATGCAACCCCCAATATCCCTCCATTGATAAATGCTCCTAAGGGCCCTGTCAATTCCTGTTTACATTCCTCTTGCATTTACTCGTGCAAAAGGCATTACCTCACGTGAGCAGATTAAACTCCATCTGCCATTTCTCTGCCCAACTTTCCAAATGATGTATATCCTCATGCATTCCTTCATAACCATTCTTGCTGGCTACAACTCCACTAATTTTATGCAGACTTACTAATCAGAGCATTATCACAGACATCTAGTCAGACTGACACCCTCATAACATAACTCCACATCTATCCTCTGTATCTACAAACAAGCCAATCTTGTATCCAGCATCACAGCTCACCATGAATTCCATGTTAATTGCAACTGAGGAACATTGGCTATTCTCCATTCTTCTGGGATGTGACATGTGACTAAAGTGAATATAAAGATCTCTGCCAAGACCCCATGCAATCTCCTTCTCTGCCTCTCTCAGTATCCTTTCAAAGATCCCATCAGGCTGTCAGGAAATATTTACATTAAAGTTTTTGACCCTTCCTCCTTCTTAATACCGACACACCCTGAGATGTCAAAATACACCCCCCCCCCCCCCCCCCCAATCTTACCATCATCCATGTCCTTGTTAATGAAAATGATAGTGAAGTACTCACTTAAAGACCTCACTTGCTTCCTCTGGCTCCATGTATAAATTGCCTCCTTTCTCCTTGAATAGGCCTACCCTGAGCCTAACTCCTAATAAACATGTAAAATGCCTTAGGATTCTCCTTAATTTTTTTGCCAAGGATGTTTCATGGTGACTTTTAGCTCTCTTAATTTCTTGTTTAATTTATTTCTTACTTCCTTTACATTCCTCAACACCATTGTCTGATTTCAGTTTCCTAAACATTGCTTATGTTTTTGATTAAATTATCCTTTTTATACTTTTGACAGAGACAGAGGAAGAGCAAGAGGTTGGTTTATGTCAAAGGGCTTGATAATAGTGATGAAAAACAAGAACAGATGTTCAATTGACGTGAATGAAGGCTTGAAAGGAACAGAATGAATCATCTCGACTAAGAGCAAAGTAAATACAGCCACATATGAAGGCAAAATAATGCAGAAGCTGGAAATCTAAACAAAACATTGTGGAGACTGCAAGTCTAAAGTAAACAGAGAACGTTGTAGAAACTCAGCAGAACTGGCAGTACCTATGGAGAGAGAAACAGTTAATATTTTGAGTTTGATATGACCCTGCTTCGGAACAGAAGAAGTCATACGAGACTTGAAGCATTAATTCTGTTTCTCTCAAGACACAGACAAGACTGTGGGAGGGAGTGGGGAGGAAATAATGTGACAAAATAATGTTGTTAGTTTCTGAAGTTGAATTATTCGATGTTAAGATCTTTAGGCTGTCAAGTGCCCGAGTGGAAAATGTTTTTTCTTGAGCTTTCATTAGAACATTTCAGCTATCCAGGGACAGAAGTCTTAGCATGAGGGCAAGGTGTTTAGTGACATGGTAAGCAACTGGAGAGGTCAGGATCATTCCTGAAGACATAGAGACAAAGTGGTCACCCTGTCTGTGTTTGGTGGCATCAATGTAAAAGGAGACTGCATTGTGAGCACCAAATTCGGTAAACTGCATTAAAGAAACTACAAACAATACCTCCTTCTCTTGAACGTTGACTCTGGAGTTTTGGACAGTGATGAGGGAGGTGGTGAATGAGCAAGTGTTATGCATTATGTGATTGCATTGGAATTGAGATGGGGAACTGAGGACGTGTGAAAGTGATGTAGGTGTTAACAAGGGTTTTACAGTGGGAATGGTTCCTGCAGAATATTGAGTGGATAAATGGGGAAGTGTGTTTGATGGGAGTGCTGCTGGAGGTGGCAGAAATGGTGGAGGATGATCCTTTGAATGTTGACATCAGTGGATTGTCAAGTCAGAGCAAGGGGAATCCTATTGTTGCCCTGGAAAGGAAGAGTGCTGGTGAGGGTGCAAGTGTCGGAGATGGGCTGGACAGAGCTGAATGCCCTGTCAACCTCAATGTGTGGAGGGAGTCCTTGGTTGAGGATAAAAGGAGGTCAGGTCAGAGGCAGCCTGATGGATGGTGGTATCATCAGAAGAGATGCAACAAAAAGGAGAAACTGGCATCTGTACAAGGTTCTGGTGAGATCAGTCTGGAGAACTGTGAGCAATCTTAGTTCCATTATTTAAGGAAAGATATTTCATTGGAGGCAGCTCAGAGCAGGCTCACTGGGATGATCCATAGTATTGGAAGGATTGTCTTACAAGCAAGGACTAGACTGGTTTGGACTCCACTCACTGGAATTTAGAAGATTGGGAAGTGATCTCATTGAGATATATAGGAGTCTCAAGGGGCTAAACACCTAAATGCTGAGATGATGTTTCCCTTCATGGGATAGTCTCAGACTGGGGGCATAATCTCAGAGTAAAGGTGTACTACCTTCATTTAATTTATTGTCACATGTATCTAAGTGTAGTGAAAAGTTTTGTTTGTGAGCAGTACAGGTAGATCTTAAGTAAGCATGACATACAGATCACAGGGTGCTTAGGCAGAGTGAGGCATACAAGGTTACACTGCACAGGAGGTGCCTCCAAGCAAGATCAGCATTATTTGAAGTTATGATTTGGAGATGCCGGTGTTGGACTGGGGTGTACAAAGTTAAAAATCACACAATGCCAGGTTATAGTCCACACTTCGAAAGCTAGTGTGCTTCCAATTAAACCTGTTGGACTATAACCTGGTGTTGTGTGATTTTTAACTTTAATTGAAGTTAGTGAGTTTAATAAGGCTAATAGCAGTAGGGAAGAAGCTGAGACTGCGAAGAGGATGATTTTCTTCGAGTCATAGAGATGTACAGCATGGAAACAGACCCTTCAGTCCAACCTGTCCACGCCGACCAGATATCCCAACCCAATCTAGTCCCCATCTGCCAGCACCTGGCCCATATCCCTCCAAACCCTTCCTATTCATATACTCATCCAAATGCCTCTCAAATGTTGCAATTGTGTCAGCCTCCACCGCATCCTCTGGCAGCTCATTCCATACACCTACCACCCTTTGCGTGAAAGAGTTGCCCCTTAGCTCCCTTTTATATCTTTCCCCTCTCACTCTAAACCTATGCCCTCTAGTTCTGGACTCCCTGACCCCAGGGAAAATACTTTGTCAATTTACCCTATTCATGCCCCTCATAATTTTGCAAATCACTATAAGGTCACCCCTCAGCCTCCGACGCTCCAGGGAAAACAGTCCCAGCCTGTTCAGCCTCTCCCTGTAGCTCAGATCCTCCAACCCTGGCAACATCCTTGTAAATCTTTTCTGAACCCTTTCAAGTTTCACAACATCTTTCCAATAGGAAGGAGACCAGAATTGCACGCAATATTCCAACAGTGGTCTAACCAATGTCCTGTACAGCCGCAACATGACCTCCCAACTCCTGTACTCAATATTCTGACCAATAAAGGAAAGCATACCAAACACCTTCTTCACTATCCTATCTACCTGTGACTCCACTTTCAAGGAGCTATGAACCTGCACTCCAAGGTCTCTTTGTTCAGTAACACTCCCGAGGATCTTACCATTAAGTATATAAGTCCTGCTAAGATTTGCTTTCCCAAAAGGCAGCATCTCACATTTATCTGAATTAAACTCCATCTGCCACTTCTCAGCCCATTGGCCCATCTGGTCCAGATCCTGTTGTAATCTTAGGTAACCCTCTTTGCTGTCCACTACACCTCCAATTTTGGTGTCATCTGCAAACTTACTAACTGTACCTCTTATGCTTGCATCCAAATCATTTATGTAAATGACAAAAAGTAGAGGGCCCAGCACCGATCCTTGTGATACACCACTGGACACAGGCCTCCAGTCTGAAAAACAACCCTCCACCACCACCCTCTGGCTTCTACCTTTGAGCCAGTTCTGTATCCAAATGGCTAGTTCTCCCTGTATTCCATGAGGTCTATCCTTGCTAATCAGTCTCCCATGGGGAACCTTGTCGAACACCTTACTGAAATCCATATAGATCCCATCTACTGCTCTGCCCTCATCAATCTTCTTTGTTACTTCTTCAAAAAACTCAGTTTGTGAGACATGATTTCCCATGCACAAAGCCATGTTGACTATCCCGAATCAGTCCTTGCCTTTCCAAATACACGAACATCCTGTCCCTCAGGATTCCCTCCTACAACATGTCCACCACCGAGGTCAGGCTCACCAGTCTATCGTTCCCTGGTTTGTCTTTACCGCACTTCTTAAACAGTGGCACCACGTTTGCCAACCTCCAGTCTTCCAGCACCTCACCTGTGACTATCGATGATACAAATATCTCACTAAGACGCCCAGCAATCACTTCTCTAGCTTTCCACAGAGTTCTCGGGTACACCTGATCAGGTCCTGGGGATTTATCCACTTTTAACCATTTCAAGACATCCAGCACTTCCTCCTCTGTAATCTGGACACTTTGCAAGATGTCACCATCTATCTTCTCTCTGGAGGGATGTGTGTCATTGGAACTCATTGCCACAGAGAGCTACTGAGGCAGAGTCACCGTGTACATTTAAAACTCTTCATCCGTGTGTGTGTGTGGGGTGGAAGGGTGGGTGGAATTTGAGGAATATCAGATCAGCCATAACCTCATTGAAGAAGGTAGAACAAAGCAAGCCAGACACCATCAGGAGATGAAGTGAACGTTTCGGGTGTAACGGTTCTTCAGGACTGCGGTGGATGTATCGAGAGCTGGGAGGAAGGAATCCGGTTTGTAGCTGGAAGGAAGGCAAACGTGAGGACTGCAGATTAGAGTCACGATTAGAGTGGTGCTGGAAATGCACAGCAGGTCAGGCAGCACTCGAAGAGCAGGAAAATCGACGTTTCATCAGGAATACTGGAAGGAAGGGTCAGTAGACTCCAGTAGCCAAACGGGGGGGTCTAACCCTGTTACTGGTCCTCACGGCTTCTCCTCTCCCCGAACCCGCCGCCATTCCCGGGGAACGTTCCTCGGGCGCTCGAGGCTCGGCCGTTGGGGTTCAAACCGCCCGCGCTTTCCGCTCCTCCAATCAGCGCCTCGGTCCCCCTTCCCTCGCGCGCCCTTCCCTCCCGTTCCGTTAGGATTTGAACCTGGAGCTCGAGCTCCGCCGACCTGGCAATTGACTCCGTCTGTGCCGCGCGGGAGGTGGTGATATCCTCCCCCTCTCGCTCCGCTGGTAACGAAATATAAAACCTTTTCCACTCACATTTATAAATACGAAGGGCAAAGGAGCGACCACGGTCGCTGGAAAGCTCGGCAAGGGACGAGAGGGGAGGGGATGGATGGGGAGCGGGTACTGTGAGAAACAAAGCTCACTCACTTCAATAGTTTCAGTCCGAGACAAGATCTGAATCAGTAGTGTCATTTATGTTACCCTTGCAAGAGGGTGCGATGTCCACTGTCTACAAAGCAGGGACACACACACACTGAATTCAACAAATACACAACATTTATATAATGTGGTTTCTTTTGTTTTACATTGCTCCTCCCCATTTACATCTTCCACTTCCCTAAGACTGGCCCCATTACTCCTGTTTATCTCTTGCCTTATCCGGCCTTGTCTGTGACAAAATGCTTATTTCTGGCCTCACAAGGCCGTTTGACCTCATCCTGCTGTAGATCATTGTTAGGTATTATCTACTCCCTCCATCTGTGCTTTCCCCAACCATACTGATCCTTATGACCTTCTAATTGGGGTTTGTTCCTGTGTTTCTGTAAAATGGGAAACAGATGCTTATAACTACTGCTTGTGCAAGCATAACTGGCTTAACCTACATCCTCACAGCACCTTATCTATTTGTAACATCTACCATTATTTTGCAGTCACGTTTCATTCTTGCATACAATTTTAGCTAATACAAAAACAATTATGTATTTCCTCCACATAGTTTGCATTCTTGTTGACTCAGCTCTTAGTTGAAACAATTACACACTGGTGTGAGTTCATTTACCTTGCATAAGTAATTATAATTGCAGAATTAACACTACTTTACCTCTATCCCACAGGTACCGTCACGGACAATTCTCTTTACGCCCCCATTCCTTCAAACAGAGTAATTTAAAGCAAAAATCAGGAAGGCTCGGATGAAAGAAATCCCAGAAAGAGGAAAAGCAAAACACCCAAAGCGCGTCGAGCGAAGCGACTGAAATCGGTAAGTAAGTGATGTGCGAGAATGAGATACCGGAGTGGGTCAGAATTAATCTTAATTCTCGAAACTGTTTTGTGACTCGGTCTGCCTGAGGTGAAAGATAAATTGGTAGTTAATCTCTCCAGTGACCGTGGTGTTGACATTTGACAACCCTTCCCCAAATCCCTATAAGCCATCCCATAATTCATACTCCGTGAAATAACCGGAGCTGCCTTAAAAGGATTTGTCTCTTCAAGTTAAAAAAGACTTCTAGTGCATGAATAATGGCCGAATCCAAGGTCACAGATATTAACCGTCGGATTTTTTTTTGATAATTTATTGCAACCTAATGTTGAACTGAAATTTCAACTGTCCTCCATAAATCGCTTTTATGTAAGGATAAAAGAGATTAGTTAGAAACTGATAAGCAGTCATAAAAAGAACAGGAGTTAACATTTTATTTCACAATCACCGTAAAGTTCTTAACCTTAAAATAAATCATGTTAAATTTCCATAATAGAAATCAGATTCAAAACAGTCCTGGATCTTAAGCTCCAGGGAACAAAGCACAAACATTCAATCACCAACAAATAAATGTGCATTGAAACTGAATCACAAAGGGTTAAACTTTCTACCAGCTGTACAGCTCTTTTCTCTCTCTCTCTCTCTCACACACACACACACATACCATATCTCAGATACTTTCTGAGCTTTCCGCAACAACTCCTATAGAGGCTCCTTGCTCCTCCCCTCTATCTTTTGAATCTTTTTCTGGATGTCTGGCCATGATTTAGTTACGAAGCGTACCCTCAGTAGCCCTTCAGCTACTATTCCTTCTGACACGAAGCATAATCTGATCCCTCCTGACTGTAAGACTGTTTTCCGTTGACATATAAATTCAAATATTTACAAAAACGGTCTTTGTCCGACCCGTACTTTGGCCAGAAGACGATGGGATGAAGAATGGATTCCTTAGTCCATACAAAGCAACAATATTTAATCACCCTTTTCCTAACTATTCCCCTTGTACAAGTATTATTTTTCCAATTCCACAAAATCCTGCCCAACGGACCTTCTGGAGGTATGTTGTCAGGGACCCCGCCTCCGTTTCCATTTACTTTTTTTTACCGGAGGCTTTTTCCTTACCCTCGGCACAGCCCGGATTGAGTTCCTTCGTTAGTCCCTTATTAACTACTAGAACTCAATCCCAGCCACCAAGGCAGTACTTAAAAGTCAATTTTCCTACCTTGGTCCGTGCACGGAGTTGCCTGGCTCAACGTCTCCCTGTGCCTACTTAAATTTCCTATTTCACAACCTTTCGCCTGGTTCAGATAGACTCTCATCAAATCTCGATCAGTCAACCAGAAGGGGGAACCCACCTCCGAGGAACACGGGACCGTTCTAAAAGGAACGGGATGCGTCTTCCCAGCCATTGACGGTGCCTATCTCACTGGTGATGATGGACACCCTGAACAAGTGCTCAAATCGTGAGAAACAGAGCTCACAATATAATAAATTTCAGTCCGAGTCAAATTCTGAAGCAGCGAATTTTATTGAAACATTCTTGCAAGACGGGTGTCTAACAGATAGGCACCCCAATCCAAAATTATTCCACAGTTTATACAGTTTAATTGAGTCTCTCTCAGTACTTCCCCGTTTACCTCATTGGCCTTCAAACCTATCAATATTCCTTATTGTGTTCTGCCCTGCCTACCTGCATTCCGCCCTTGTTTACTTCTCCCCCTACTCCAAGCCGGGCGACCCTTTCTCTTATTTACTCTATCCCTTATTTGTAGCTAACTTGGCTCATTTCAGTGCATACATGAGGGCAATACGTTGAGTTGGCATAACTCAATGTTCTTTGCACCTTATCTATTTGTCTGTAACATCTTCCATTGTTTGCAGGCACATTTCATTCTTGTATACACATTTTAGCTAATTCAAAAGCAATTATGTATTTCCTTCACATAGTTTTCATTCTTGTTAACTCAGCTCTTGGCTGAAACAATTATACACTGGTGTTAGTTCCTTTACCTTGCATAAGCAATTATGGATGCAGAAGTATCACTGCTTTACCTATATCCCACATTTGACAACCCTCCCCCAAATCCCTATAAGCCATCACATAATTCAAACTGTCCTAACCACCTGATGAAGCAGCAGTGCTTCCAAAGCTAGTACTTCCAATTAAACCTATTGAGCTATAACCTGGTGTCGTGTGATTTGTAACTTTGTACACCCCATTCCAACACCGGCATCTCCAAATCATGTCTCCTAACCACGATTGTATGGTGTTGTCCTGAAAGCTGGACAGTCTAACACTGGCATCTCCAAATCATCTTTCTTAACCACGATCTACAACACTTGTCCCAAGTGTTTTCTTCCCTCCTCCCTATTTTCCAGACTCTGCCTTTTTTCCTACTTCCCAGCCTCAATCTGTCTCTCTTTTGCGTGCCTTTTCACGCCCTTCATTCCTGACCTCCCATCTTCCCCAATAACATTTCCTTCTCCCACAATCTCAACCCCCCTTTGTAAAAAGACCCTTCCTCCCAGCGTTACCTCTTCCCCGATTCTCCTTCCTCATTTCCCGTG
This sequence comes from Chiloscyllium punctatum, assembly GCF_047496795.1. Classification (NCBI taxonomy): domain Eukaryota; kingdom Metazoa; phylum Chordata; class Chondrichthyes; order Orectolobiformes; family Hemiscylliidae; genus Chiloscyllium; species Chiloscyllium punctatum. The sequence continues at coordinate 4,780,338 of NC_092768.1, read as the reverse complement.
TCACTCCCCCTCACTTTATCAACTTCTCTGTTCACTCCCCATCTCTTCCCTTTGAGTCTTGCTCTCCCATCCTGTTCTTTCTGTTTTCTCCTGCTCTTACTTGGTCCCACACCCATTTCCAACTCCACACACCTTCTCACCTTCCCTATCCACTTCATCGCTCTCCCCTCACATATGCTTATGCCTCTAGCTCTCTCTCAAGCTTCCCGATTTCCAACCAAACACCCCACCTGCCCCTCCCTCCCATCCACCTTATCCTCCCCGCTTACCCGTCCCATCCCCTCATTGCCCCACCATGACCCCTGTTTGCCCCCATGTCTCCTCCCCCACACCCACACCCCTCCCTCCTCCCCCACACATCTCCGCCATCCCTCTCACCTACATCCTACCTCCTTCCCTCCTCTCCCTGACACACTACCTCCCTCCCAACACACCTCCCCCACCCCTCTCCCTCATATACCCTCCCTCCTCCTTCCTACATCTCCTCCACCTCTCTCCCCCCAGAACCTTCCCTTGCCCCTCTCCCCATCTGTCCCTCTCCTCTCCAGCATCCCCTCCCTCTCTCCCCTCCACCTTCCCCTCACCTCTATATTTTGAGAACAAATCATCTACAGCACTTTTGTACGGACAAAATATTTCTTACTCCAAATTCTAAATACAAATAAGATGTTTCTAAAATGAATTTACCTATGCTGTGAGAACATCCTCAGTTTATAACCAAAAACTTCTGCTTTAAAATTAAAGCTGAAACACATTACAAGTATTTCCAAAAATTTTAACGAGTGTTCTATGAAGGATGCCCTAACTTTCATTGAATTCTTTTTATTTGTTGGGTGGGTTACCACCACCTCACACTATATTGCAGTGGGTGGTTGTGATTTAGTATATCGGGGTGGATGCCTTCTCCCTGTATTTTCTACCTTATCGTCATTGGTACCAACTGCAGTAACTGACTTAAAGGTTCACCTTATATTAACATGAACTCATCCGCATAATTGCAAACTTAAAATGGTGACGATCATTTCCTTCTGTTCTCTTTCCCTCTTTTGATCTATCCACCAGCTACTCTGTTCCGCAAGTGCGTTATACGGGTTCCAACATCGTTGTGCATTTTCTTAACTAATTTTTACCTGTTCTGTGATGAAACTTGTGATGGAATATTCCGATTTTCCTTTTTCACTTTCCTGCCTATCGCTTTGTGGTCGGTTTTCAAGTCATTTATATACATAAGATAACCTTGCCTGCACCTCTTTCCAGACTTCCTCCCATCCTAGCACAGTTACTACTGCCTGAACATGCACAATTCTATCTTTGGTCCCAGTGCAGTTAATCTCACGCAGATCTGACTAACTCGAGCACGGCCTGTCTAGCGTTGATTTGGCTTCTCTCACACCCTTGACCCCAGCATGGATTATCCAATGCGGAATTGATTTAACCTCTCTGGATTTCTGTCCAACATCTCCTAACTTGAGTACTCCTTTCAAATTGATTTGACACTTGACCAGATCAATTTCAGGCCCACTGCACTAACTATCGATAGTAAATAAACTACACTGACCCCTTTTGCACTTTCTGATGATCCAGTATGAACAACCTGCCTGCAGTACCAATTGTTTAAGTACATTCAGAATCATCGAATCCCCAAATGTGATAGCAGGTCATTCAGTCTATGCCAACTCTTGGAAGAGCAACCTAACCAGATCATCCAGAGGAAACCCGCACAAGCGCAGGGAGAATGTGCAAACTACATACAGGAAGTCACTCAAGGATGGGTTTGAACTGAGGTCCCTGGAGTTGTGAGGCAGCAGTGCTAACCACTGAGGCACCACGCAACCCAACATTATTTTAGGAAATAATCTTAGGTACAGTTTTAACAATTATTTATTGAGCCAACCTAGCCAAGAGAGCATTCTGAGCCAGTACTCTATCAACCAGCAAGAAATGTCAGATATTTGAACATTTACTAATGAGACTGTCGGTGGAGGGGGCCTGGGTGGGTCAGCGGGAGAAGAAGTTGTGGAGGAGATGGAAGGCAGGGATGGAGTCTTGAAAGTATGTGGGGAGTCCCTGGACCAAGGAGGACAGGACAAGAGTTCCAGGAAAGGATTTCCAATTCCTCAGCCCCCAACACCTATTCTTTACCATGTACATTCAGTCCCTCTACACCTTCATGCCCCATGAGGGAGGCCCCAAAGCCCTCTGTTTCTTCCTCTCCCACTGATCCACCCAATCCCTCTCCACCTACACTCTCATTCGATTGGTGGAACTGGTCCTCAGAGTCACAAAAAGTGTGGCATTAGAAAAGCACAGCCAGTCAGGTAGCATTCGAGGAGCAGGAGAGTTGATGTTTTGAGCATGTCCCGATTAAGGTGAGGAACTGGTCCTCACCGTAAACAACTTATTTCAATCCTCGCACGTCCTACAAACCAAAGAGGTGGTTATGGGTACCTGCATACCTATGTCTGCCTCTTTATATGGAACAGTCCCTCTTCCACAGCTACAATGGCACCATCCCTACTTTTTAATCCATTTTGGTACTACACTGATTACTGTATTGCCACTGCCCCGTACTCCTATGAGGAGCTTGAACAGTTTATCTATCACACCAATAACTTCCATCCTGACCTCAAATTCACCTGGACCATTTCCAACACCTCCTTCCCCTTCCTGAACCTCTCTGTCTCCGTCTCTGGCAGCCAACTTAACACTGACATCTGCTTCAAAGCCACTGAGTCCCACAGCTTCCCTGAGCTCACCTCCCCCAGTAAAGACACAACCCCTTACTCCCAATTCCTCTGCCTCCACTGTATTTGCTCCCAGGATGAGTGATTCCATTCCAGGACATCCCAGATGTCCCCCTCCTTCTAAGACCATAATTAACCTTCACTATTATCAACAATGCCCCTACTTGCATCTCCTCCCTTTCCTGTTCCTCTGCCCTCGAACCACAACCCCCAACCATAACAAGGATAGAATTTCCTGGTTCTCACATTCCACCCCACTAATCTCCAAATCCAGCATATTATTCTCCACAATTTTGCCATGTACAGTAAGACCTACTACAAAAAATATATTTCCCCTCCCCACCCCTATTTGCATTCTATCGGGACCATTCCCTCCGTGAATCCCTTGTTAGGTGTAACCAACCAACCCCCTCTCCACATCTTTCCCTGTTGCCGTAAGGGGTGGAAAACCTGTGCCCACACCTCCCACCTCACCTCTGTTCAAGGCCAAAAAGGATCATTCCATATCTGGCAGAGATTTACTTGCACATCCTTGAGCCTCTTTTACTGAACCGGTGCTCTTGATATGGTTTCCTCTACATTGGACAGACCGAGCACAAACTCATAGAATGGCTCAGGGAACGTCTCTGGTCCATAAACATCAACAAACTCCAACTTCCTGTGGCCATGCATTTCAACTCCCCCTATGACATGTCCATTTGGGGCCTCCTCCACCCACAAAGTAGAAGAGAAACATCTTGTGTTCTGCCTTGGGAGCCTACAACCACACGGCCTCATTATTGAATTCATCAGTTTCTAAATCTTCCCTCCTGTCTCCCCTGCCCCCTCCCCCCCAGCCCGATCCCAGATCCATCTCTCCAACATTGCTCTGCCCTCTTGGCCTGTCTGACCTGTTCATTTTCCTTCCCACCTATCCGCTCGACACTTTTCACTGACCTATCACAATCCCAACAATCTTTCCCCTAGTCCACCCCCCATTTACTTCTTCAGCCCCCACATCCCCTCGTCAGTCTTGAAGGGTTAAGCCCAAAACATTGACTATCCTGCTCCTCAGATGCTGCCTGACCTGCTATGCTCTTTCCAGTGCCACAGTTATTGATTTTACCTTTTTAACCGACAACGGCTTCTGCATGTTAACCTTAAAGGATATCCTAAACTGGGATGCCCATGTCCCTTAAGATTTCTGAAGCCTTTCCCCATTCAGAATATAGTCTATATCTCTATTCTTCCTACCAAAGTGCATAACCTTGCACTTTCCCATATTATATTCTATCAACCAAGTCTTTGCCCAGTCTCCTAGTCTGTCCAAATCCTAATGCATCTTCCCCATCTCCTCACCACTACCTGTCCCTCCACCTATCTTTGGATCGCTGTATCGCCACAATATCCTCTGTTCCTTTGTCCAGATAAGGTATAATATGAATAGCTGTGGTTCCAGCACTGACTCCTGCGGAACTCCATTTGTCACTGGCTGCTTTATTCCTATTCTCTGCCTTCTACCAGTCAGCCAATCTTCTATATTTGACATTTTTGAATCAGAAGTTGTGGGATCCTATGGTTGGGGTAAGAAATGAAAAGAGGAAAAAGACATTGGTAAATGTAATTTGTGGCTCCATAAGAGTTACTGCAGTAGGATTTAAAATATGTACAGGATATTAAAAAATAACGAGAGCATATAATAAAGGCACTACATTTAATCTTCATGACGATTCGAAAATCAAATTGCCAGAAGGAGCCACAAAGAAGAAGTGGAATTTGTTCAGATTAGTTGACTTGAAAAAAAATTGTAGATCTAATTTAGAGATCAACCTTTTCTAGATTTGGTAATGTGCAGGTTTAATAAATTATTTCAGAGTAAAAGATTCTCTCAAAACAGTGAATAATAAAATGGCAGAATACCTTACTCAGTTTGAGAGTGAGAAACTAGGACCAGAAAGAATTGTGCTGAACCTAAAAAAAAGCAAAAGCTGATTACAGTGGCTTAGAGAGGAGTTGACTGGAGTGGGCTGGGAAAAGGCTTTTAGCAGAGAACACAGTTGAGGAAGAACAGCAGACATTTAAGAAAATACTTAATGACTCACAACTTGGAAAAATTTCAGTGGGGAAGAAGAAACCTCGGAAAGAAATAAACTAACCGTAATTAGCTAAGGAACATAAGGGTGGCACAAATGATCAAGTAAATAATAAAGGGGGGAAAAATAAAGTTTGAGGATAAACTAGCAAACAATAGTTGGGTAAAAAAAAAGGCAACCATGAAATGGCAAAGAAAGTAAATAAATACTTTGTATTACCCTTTAAGGAAATGAATACTAATTGCAAAATATGACCAGAGATGTTCCTCAACCATTCTGCGAGTTTGTGCTTGGTCTCTCTGATGTAGAGGAGACCACATCGAGAGCATTGATCCAGTAAATGAGGTTCAAGGATGTGCAAAAACATGACATAATAAAAGAAGTACATGTGATTGTGGGGTGGTCAGGTAATAAATACAGTTACTATAACTAGAGGGAAAAGTACTTGAGAAGTTACTGGGGCTGAACACCAGTAAGACCTTTGGGACTGATATGAAAGAAACTAGCTACAGGAAAGCTAGAAACATTGGTATAATCAATACATAATCATTACATTCTGGAAAGGTTCTAGAGGATTTGAAAACTGCTCATGCAAAATTTTGTGATCTGAATTGATGTCCAATTGCACCCTGGTAACGATCTCCTACAACCTCTTCTGTAAGGGAAAGGTATAAAGGCCTAAACACATCCACTAGGTGGTTCAGGAACAGCTTCTTCCCAGCTGATTTTAGATGGATGAATGGACTCTCTCTAGCTTTAAATGATGCTGATCTTGCCTAGTGCGCACCTTTTGCAATGTAATATTTGTGCAACATATGCTCTGTCTAAGTCTTTTTGATCTGTACATCCTTGCTTATTATGATCTGCCTATACTGCTCATAAACAAAGCTTTTCACTGTACTTCAGTACACATAACAAAAAATCAATCAATTCATTATTCAAACAAAATCAATCAACCAAAAACAAAACAAGTATGATCACAGACTGAAATCTGGATTGACATTAAATTTTGTGTTGTTTTTCATTTAATTACATAGTCTTTCATTGAAATTCAATGCTACAAATTGGTTTTAGTAATAAACCAGTAATTTATTACAAGAAAAGGTCAAATACAACAAGCCAACAAAGAATTAGAAACTGGTAATAACTATGAGCCAAATGAAGACTGCAGAAAAGGGTTGCACCTTTGTAAGTGGCCTACCCTCTTGACTGTGTAATACTGACAAACTTGAGCACATAGACCTTACATATATTCACCTACAAGGTCACTCTGCATGTAGTGTCACGCACACATTAGTACAGGTTGAGTCTCATGTCCTTTAGCTTGCACTTATAGAACTCACTCTTTTGCACTGAGTTGGATGCTTGTAACATCTCTGCCTTGAGCCAGGCAGTTTTTCACATTTGGAGAAAGTGAGGACTGCAGATGCTGGAGATCAGATTCGAGAGTATGGTGCTGGAAAAGTCCAGTATGTTAGGCAGCATCCATGGAGCAGGAGAGTTGATGTGTCGGGTATAAGCCCTTCATCAGGAATGCAAATCAAGAATGAACTCCAGCATCTGCAATCCTCACTTCCTCGTATTAAAACCATGCATCAGGCAATGATTTGGAGACAGAGTGGAACTCAGGGAAAAACTGTATTTCAAATGAAATACAGATTCATATGGCAAAGTCTAGTTAAATAGTAGATGACAGGAAATTGATTTGAGAAAAAACCTCTACAAACTACATGCAAAAGTCTTAATAGCAACTGCAGCCATTTTTCTCAATATGTTGAGTGACTTGCCAGTACAGTGCCGTAAAAGTTAAACTGCAAAGTGCTAAAAAAAAGCCATAATTTTAAGCAATTGGGTTCCAGGAAAGAGGCACAAGGGAGGAAAATATACTAGAAAATGGAAGGACAGTGAACAGGTGAAAGCAGAAGTAATTAAATAGATGAAAGGTGATCTCTTACAACCTCTTCCATCAGGCAGAACTATAATTCAGCTCACACCATCTTCCCTACTTTCTCTTAACACTAAATATTTGTAGCTGTTCAACATGGTTTTCTAGTGGATTCTTTCTGATGTATGACTTTAGGAGATTGAAATCTTCTGCAACCATAGCCTATTGTTTTGTTTAAAATTCACAACCTGAAAGGTATCTCAGCCATCAAAATTAAAATAGTTATTTCTATTCCAACATAAGCAATTATATATTTTCTGAAGCAAAATGAAAGTTTGCATAATAAACTTGATTGCACTTTATAAGGTACTCAAAGTTTGGGAGAAGATTTGTAGCTTGGGTGCTCGTTGTTGTGGTTCTGTTCGCTGAGCTGGGAATTTGTCTTGCAAACGTTCCGTCCCCTGTCTAGGTGACATCCTCAGTGCTTGAGCACTGAGGATGTCACCTAGACAGGGGACGAAACGTTTGCAAGACAAATTCCCAGCTCGGCGAACAGAACCACAACATTTATAAGGTACTATTTACTATAATTCTATTGAAATGCTGTCAGATATCTGTTGAAGTTGCAAATTTCCTCTTAGTTCCGTTCATTCTGGTCAATTGGGATCATTTTCCTCAAAAACGTATTTTGCTATTGTTGCATGTTCTACATCAAATTCTTCACTTGCTTCTTTATCCATTTTTCTCATCATCAACAATAAATTTCAGGGATGATTTTCCTGAAAAGAAATACATCAGCAGAATTAAAGAACAGAATTTTCTGCACCAATATGACATGACAGGCAGCTGCTAACTTACTGGAAAATGCACCAATATATGTTGATATGAATAACCAAGGGAATGAAAGTTCTATGCAATCACATTGGTGATTTTCCTGAGCTATTTGTGTGACCCACTATCCCACACAGCCTTAACAAATTAAGTTAAACTTTCATACAGTGATTTTATTTTATGTAGTGTTTTTAACAAAACATTCCAATGCACCAAATAGGAAAGTAAATTGACACCAATCCAAAGGAGAAGACATTAGGACACTTGACCAAATGTTTGATCAAAGAGGTAAGTGTAATGAAAGATCCTTATGTTTGAGGCAGGCAGAGATTTATGATCCACATTAATGACTTTAATGGAGAGACAAGTGATTTATCCATCTACATTTGCTTACAGTAGAACATTGGGTGGGACTGTGAGCTGTGAGGAGTGGTACACAAAGAAGCTGAAAAGAGATATGAACTCTTAAGTGATTTGACACAACTGGTGGATGGAGTATAATGTGGAGAAGTTTGACGTTATTCACTTTAATCAGAAGAATTCATAGAGTCCCTACAGTGTGGCAACGGCCTAACAAATCGACACGGACCCTCTGAAACGTATGCCATCCAAACCCATTCCCCTACTCTATTGCTGTACATTTCCCCTGACTAATGCAACCAGCCTACACATTCCTGAACAACGGCGGTAGTTTGGCACGGCCAATTCACCGAACCGGCACATCTTTGGACCCATGGGAGGAAACCGGAGCACCCGGAGGAAACCCACGCAGACACGGGGAGAATGTGCAAACTCCACACAGATATACAGATGCCTGAGGCTGGGATCGAACTTGGGTCACTGATGCTGTCCTTGCAACAGCACTAGCAGAATAATCTATTAAAAAGTGTAAAACGTACAAGTATTGAGGTTGAAATGGCCTTATATATGTTAGACAAGGCACTCAGAAAGTTAGCATGCAAGTTCAGTAAGCAATTAGCAAGAAAGGAGGCTTTGAGTACATGGGGACTCGTGCAATTTCAGTTTCCATATTTGAGGAAGTATATCGCTAGACTGGAGTAGAGTGAAAGGCTTGTTAATTTGTTTCCTGACATGACTGTGATGCTGCTGCTCCTTTTACAAGGTTAGGTTGTCCTTGGGTTTTTTTCAGAGGGATTGTAAATGCATGGATTATGATGTGTCTGGTTTGTATAGGTTTTAGGGCAATTTGATTACAGCTAACATATACTGCCTCAGGTAAAAGACATTAGATTTTTTTTAAAATATACACTGGTACAATGAAAGTGGATTGACCAGTTTTTCCCAGCTCTGTTGTCTCTGGTTTGGTTTGGTTTTATGAAGTGATTTGAGGCTGCTGGTCAAATAAACCGTTCCACGCTGATCCTCTCTGACATTTCTCCCGTAAGAACCTGTGTTTGATTTTATCTTTTTCGTCAAGGGGATGCTTGTGGGAATGTTGCAATTATTTGGAACAGCATCATTAAGTTGTGATAGTCAACTGGGTTTATATATAGTCAAGTTATTCTGTGTTATGTTCTCTTTTGTTTCTGTTTCATCTGGTAATCTTGCAAATAAATTCTATATTTTTAAAACTAAGTGGTTGTGCCAGCTGTATCACTCCTTAATGCTTAAAACAATTAGAAAAGTTAGGATCTAGCTCCTTTCTTGAAATGCATTGATGTGGTCTGGCCTGGTTCATAACAACGAGAGGGTTATTATTAATGACAGGCTGTGTAAATTGGACATATATTCTCTGCAATTTAGACAAATGAAACATGATCTCACTAAAAATTCTGAAGGGGCTTGACTGGACAGAGTGTTCTGAGTGATTGTTTCATCTGGTTGCGGAATCTAGAATGCAATCTTGGGATAAGAGTATAACATTGCGGGCTGGACAGGAAAGAATTGCTTCACTCAAAGTGTTATTGATTTTCTTGAATTGTTTAGCCCAGAGGATTGTGGATGTTATTGAGTATGTTTATAACTGAGAAGAACAGGTCTCTGGCCTCCCAATTGTTATAAACAACCCAGTTCTTCAATTTGTTAAATTCTGGACCAGATGCTCAAAGTTGTGAAGGTCCTGAGAGAGGAAGGATGAATTACCTCCACTCATACCCAAACCAAATGAATTTATGTTTTAAAAGTGGTCACATTAAAATTTTGAATTTGAAAGTGAGGTATTAGTTACCAATACAAGAAATAACAACGATACACATTTATGTAGATTAGATGTGAGATGTGAGTAACAAAAACATTAAAAATAATGTGGATTTTTAAAGAATACAGTACAAAATGTTATGCCTGGTATGTTTGTTGATACTGGGAGTGTTGATGGTGGTAGACGTGCAATTAATTTTGTTATGTAATTAAGTTTACATTTGGATTTTTAAATTTGATTTAGTGATGTAATGTGCGAGTTTAAAGGGGTTTAATTATTAATTTTTAAGTATCTCTGTAGCCATGATGATTTCTTTTAAAAAGCCATGTAAGAGACTTCCTGAAACATAAGGAGTATTGTGTTCACATTGGGAGAGACTACAAACAAAGAGAGCAATGACTATGATTCCAGATAGAAATAGTTTCAATCCTATCTTCATTTATTTTACATTATAAACTTCTGCCTTATGGTTAAAACCAAAGTATGATGTTTCAAGCTTTACTTTAAAAATGTGAGATCTAATTTATCTGGTAATCTAGTTGGGATAATAAAAATAGGTTGGTGAAATTCTTTTGGCTTGTTTTGCTTGCAATAATGACTGACTTGCTGCACTCAGAATCAGAGAACATCATTTCTTTTAATCTATAGCACAGTGAGGTCTTATGGCTGTTCCCTACCTGTGACTTTCACAGCACAATAGTCTACATGAGCACCTCAACCCAATTCCACAGATCACGGGTTGCATCTGGTTTTAAAATTTCTCCTTTTTTGTACTCCTGGAAGAGTAAAATATCAAACAAGTCCTTCAACTCAAATCCCCAGTTTGGAATGTAACCCATGGGAGATATTTTCCTGCACCAAGGGTGTAATTAGATTGTTCTGCACTTCTTCCTTTGAAAGTGCTGTCTTTGAAGTTTGCTTGGAATCCATTCCAGAATTTGCAAAGGGGATGTCTCAGCAATCAATGCATCCCATTCTTAGGAGAAAGAATAATCAGTTAGATTTGGCTTCCGAGCTTTGTTTTAATAAACATTGACTTTGTCCAAGAATTCCACATATCCCTAAGTAAATCAGGGTTCCTCTCTGTCTTTATAATACCAGGAAGCAATACACATGGGGAGTAGGTGAAACATAGAGTAGAAACCAATGTTGAAGGTGAATTTAATGACTGGGAGAGCAGACTGGATGTGTTACACTATCCCTGCAGCTTGTTTTTCATTGTTTCTTGTTGGGCAAGGGGAAGTTTCAACACAGAGCCAAGAGATGCTGACGACAGGTCTTTAAGTAGTTGGAAGAATGCACATTGGAGATTTGGAATGAGCACAGAGCTGAGAAGCAGGAAACTATGAGGTTCAAAATGAAGTTATTGCAGTGTCAGGACAAAGCTATTTCAATTACTTACCAACCTTCAGTGACATAAAAAGTCTCTACAGCAGATTCAGGTTCGCTATCACCCTTTTTTGTCTGGGCGTGGATGCAGAAGTTTAAGAAGTTTAAGTTAGCAAGTTATAAATTGATAATTCAGATATGCAGTTGGAACTGACTTACTTGTAATAGCTTTCTTTGTTAAGTTCAGGAACCTGGTCATTGTTTAGAGTTAAAGACAAAAAAACTGCAGATGCTGAAATCCAAAGTAGACAGATAGGAGGCTGGATGAACACAGCAAGCCAGGAGGCATCAGGATGTGCAGAAGCCAACATTTCAGGTGTAACTCTTCTTCAGGACCTGAGTTCATCAAACAGGAAAGTTGGACACTTTGACAAAAAATTGATGGCATTTTTAACTTTTGTGACAACTAATGGGACTGAAGAAAAAGTGCACTTTCCCAAGTGGGGAATGATACAAGGAACTGAGTTCAAAGTTCACTGCAGGGCTAGAGAGAGACAGTGCCCTGCAATTCAGTACTGAGGGAGTGCCGCACTGCTACCTTTGAGGTATTAACCTGTGATGTGGGTGACTGAGAATCTGAAGTGGAGCGGGGAGCAACCTTGGTACACTGGCCCCTGTTGACTTCGAAAAAGGCAAATTGCAGTCATCATCACCTTCCTATTTGTAGGATCTTGCTGTGTATGCACACAAGTTGAGCGCCGCATTATAGCAGTATTTGCACTTCAAAAGTCCTGCATCATCTGGTGGTCTTGAAAAGGACTACAGAAACGCAGGCCGTCCTTTTCATAGGGATGAGTCCAGGCCAGATTTTGTGACAGAGTGGCCTTGCCAAGTGCTATTGGACAGTCCCTAATACATGCTACAGGAATGCTTATTGGTGTTGTTGTTGGTCTCCCTCCTATTGGAAGGATGTTATAAAATTTCATAGAATCCCTGCAGTGTGGAAACAGGCCATTTGGCCCAACAAGTCCACACCGACCATCTAAAGAGGAACCCAATCACCCATTCGCCCTACCTTACTATTCTACATTTACCCAGGTAACATACACATCCTTGAACATTGGACAATTTAGTATGGCCAATTCGAAAAGGTTCAGAAAAGATTTACAAGGACGTTGCCAAGGTTGGAGGGCTTGAGAAAAAAGGGAGAGGCTGAATAGGCTGGGCTGTTTTCCTGGAGTATCGGAGGCTGAGGGGTGACCTTATGGAGGTTTGTAAGATCATGAGGGGCATGGATAGGGTGAATAGACAAAGTCTTTAGGTTGAGGAATCCCATAACTAGAGGGCATAGCTTTAGGGTGACAGAGGAAAATTTTAAAAGGGATCTAAGGGCCAACCTTTTCACACAGATGGTGGTGCTCGTGTGGAATGAGCTGCCAGAGGAAGTGTTAAGGCTGGTATGATTACAACATTTAAAAGGCATCTAGATAGGTACATGAGTAGAAAAGGTTTAGAAGGACGTGGGTCAAGTGCTGGCAAATGGGACTAGATCATTGTTGAAAGTGTAAAAAAGCTAAATCCCCTGGGCCGGATGGGATTTATCTAAGGATTCTCTGGGAAGCCAGGGAGTGGATTGATGAGCCTTTGGCCTTGATCTTTATGTTGTCATTGTCTACAGGAATAGTGCCAGAAGACTGGAGGATATCAAATATTGCTCCCTTGATCAAGAATGGCCGTAGAGACAACTCTGGAAATTATTGACCTGTGAGCCTTACTTTGGTTGTGGGTGAAGTGTTAGAAAGTGTTATAAGAGATAGGATTTATAATCATTGAGGATGCATAAGTTGATTAGTGATTGTCAACAAGGTTTTGAGAAGGGTAGGTTGTGCCTCACAAACCTTATTGAGTTCTTTGAGAAGGTGACCAAACAGATAGATCAGGGTAAAGCGGTTGATGTTGTGTATATGGATTTCAGTAAGGTGTTTGATTAGGTTCCCCACGGTAGACTATTGCACAAAATATGGTACACAGGATTGAGGGTGATTTAGCTGTTTGGATCAGAAATTGGCTAGCTGAAAGAAGACAGAGGGTGGTTAATGGGAGTTCATTACTAGTGGGGTACCGCAAGGATCTGTTTTAGATCTACTGTTGTTTGTCATTTGTATAAATGACCTGGGTGAGGGCATAGAAGGATGGGTTAGTAAATTTGCAGATGAAACTAAGGTCAGTAGAGTTGTGGATAGTGACAAAGGATGTTGTAGGTTATTGAGAGACATAGACAAGCTGCAAAACTGGGCTGAGGGGAGGCAAATGGAGTTTAATGCGGAAAAGTGTGAGGTGATTCACTTTGGAAGGAGTAACAGGAATGCAGAGTACTGGGCTAATGATATGAATTTTGGTAGTATAGATGAGCAGAGAGATCTCGGAGTCCAGGTACATCAATCCTTGAAAGTTTCCACCCAGGTTGATAGGGTTGTTAAGAAGGCATACAGTGTGTTAGCTTTTATTGGTAGAGGGATTGAGTTTCGGAACCACGAGATCATGCTGCAACTGTGCAAAAGTCTGGTGAGGCCACATTTGGAGTATTGCGTGAAGTTCTTATCACTCTGTTATAGCAAGGATATGGAAGCTTTGGAAAGGGTTCAGAGGAGATTTACTAGGATGTTGCCTGGTATGGAGGGAAGGTCTTACAAAGAAAGGCTGAGAGACTTGAGGGAGAAGGTTGAGAGGCAACTTAATTGAAACATTTATGATAATCAAAGAGTTAGGTCAGTTGGACAGTGAGAGCCTTTTTCTTGGATGGTGAGGGCCAGCACAAGGGGACATAGCTTTAGATTGAGGGGCAATACATATAGGACAGATGTCAGAGGTAGTATGTTTACTCAGAGTAGTGGGGCATGGAATGCACTGCCTGCAACAGTGGTAGACTCACCAACTTTAAGGCATTTAAATTGTCATCGGATAGGCATATGGCCGAGAATGGAATACTGTCAGTTGGATGATTCCACAATTTGGTGCAACATTGAGGGCTGAAAGGCCTGTGCTACGCTGTAATGTTTTATGTTCTATTAGGTTAGGGTATCTATTCGGTATGGATAAGTTGAACCAAAGGGTCTGATTCCGTGCTGCATATCTCTATGACTCTCTGACTCTATTAAGAAATCTACATACAGAGAGTCACGCATGTCCCTAAGGTTCCTCACTCCATAAAGATTTGGGTGGTACACTGCATACAGGTTGTGATAGGGAATTCCAGACACATGGAGACACAATGCATGGGAGGCAGTGATTAAAGTATCTGGCCACAATTGAGCAGAGAGAGGAACAGCAGCTGCAGAGGGAAGAGATCAGTCAGCAGCACCAAAGACAGTAGGATTCAAAATATGAAATATTTTTATTTGTGCATGGGTTTTAGGCATCACTTACATTTATTGTCCATCTCTAATTGTGCTCGAGGAGATGATATTTAGCTATCCTCTTGAGCCATGTAGATGCAACGGTCACGAAGGCACAGCAGGAAATTAAGGAAATTTGGCATGTCCATAAAGACCTTCACCAACTTTTACAGATGTACCATAAAAGCATTCTGTCTCGGTGCATCACAGCTTGGTATGGCAACTGCTCTTCCCAGAACCAACAGAAGCGACAGAAAGTTTTGTACATAGCCCAGATCACGCAAGCCAACCTTCCATACATTGACTCCATCTGTACTTCTCGTTGCCTCGGCAAAGCAGCCAACATCATCTAAGACTCCTCCCACAGTTGTAATCTCTTCCAACCTCTCCCATCAGGCAGTAGATACAATGCTTGAACACTCGTACTAAAAGGTTTAAGAACAGCTTCTTCCTTGTTGTTATTAGATTACAAAACCAAAAGACATATGATCAGAAATAAGGCCATTTGGTCCATTGAGTCTGGTCAATCATTCATTCATGGCTGATAAGTTTCTCAACCCCACTCTCCTGCCTTATTTCTGTAACATTTGATCCCTGTAACAAGCAAGAACCTGCGTCTCAAATACACTCAATTACCTGACCTCCACATCTTTCTGTGGCAATAAATTCCATAGATTCACCACTCTCTAACAGAAGGCGTTTCTCCTCATCTCTGTTCGAAAGGGCCTTTCCTTTACTCTAAGGCTGTGGTCTCAGGTCCTAGTCTCTCCTGCAAATAGAAACATTTTCCCAACATCCATTCTATATGCAAGGTTTGTGAAGGTTTGTAGCTCAGGTTGAGGTTTAGGGTGTAGGTTTGCTCGCTGAGCTGTAGGTTTGATTCCAGCTGTTTCATTACCTGGCTCAGTAACATCATCAGTGGCGACCTCCAAGTGAAGCGAAGCTGTTGTCTCCTGCTTTCTATTTATATCTTTCTCCTGGATGGGGTTCCTGGGGTTTGTGGTGATGTCATTTCCTATTTGCTTTCTGAGGGGTTGAAAGATGGCATCTAGATCTATGTGTTTGTTTATGGCGTTGTGGTTGGAGTGCCAGGCCTCTAGGAATTCTCTGGCATGTCTTCGCTTAGCCTGTCCCAGGATAGATGCGTTGGCCCGGTCGAAATGGTGGAGCTATGAGGGCTACGAGGGTCCGCTACGTAGATGACACCTTTGTCATCACAAAACGAAACAAGATAGAAGAGACATTTAACATCATCAACGACACCCTCACAGGCATAAAGTTCACCAAGAAGGAAGAAACCGACAACAAACTCACATTCCTGGACGTCTCAGTCGAAAGAAAGGACAACGGAGAACTACAAACCTGGGTATACAGAAAACCGACAAACACTGACCAAATACTTAACTACACCAGCAACCATCCCAACACACACAAACAAAGCTGTATCAGAACACTATTCCAACGAGCTACCACACACTGCAGCACAGAGGAACTTCAGAAAACAGAGAAGAACCACCTATACAACGTATTCAAGATGAACGGATACTCATAAAATACAGTGCACAGATTCCTCAAGAACAAACCACGACAAGCAGACCAAACACAGCCAGAAGCCCTAACCACCTTACCATACATCAAAGAAGTTTCAGAAATGACAGCCAGACTACTAAGACCCCTCAGAATCCTAGTAGCACACAAACCCACCAACACTCTCAAACAAAAACTAACAAACTTAAAAGATCCAGTACAACCCATGGACAAAACCAACGTCATCTACAAAATTCCATGCAAGGACTGCCACAAACACTACATAGGACAAACAGGAAGAAAGTTGGCCACCAGGATACATGAACACCAGCTCGCCACAAAAAGACACAACCCTCTCTCCCTCGTAGCCCTACACACGGATGAAAAAAAACACCATTTCGATTGGGACAACACATCTAGCTATCACCATTGTTAACAGCTAACCCGAGAATGCAACTTTAAAAAAAAGGGTTTTGTGATTTACACATGAAAGAAGTGAAACTATCACTATATTCTAACAGATGAAAGGCTTAACAGACAATCAATTCTTCAATGTATAATTTCAGTTACATCACACTGCAAATGTTTGCTATAAATTCTGTGTTATGATCGAGCCCTCCACAATCACCTGATGAAGGAGCGTCATTCCGAAAGCTAGTGTGCTTCCAATTAAACCTGTTGGACTATAACCTGGTGTTGTGTGATTTTTAACTTTGTACACCCCAGTCCAACACCGGCATCTCCGAATCTTGAGGAATTCCTGCAGTCACATTCTCATATTGAGATAGTCAGTCTTCAACAACCACAAGTATCTTTCTTTCTGCCAGTATAACTCCAAACAATGAGAAGATTTTATCCTGATTCCCACTGATCAACTTTGATCAAATGTTGCCAAGATGTCAGGAATCATCACTCCTTTGGAATTTATTACTTTTATTCATATTTGCTGTAATGAAGTCTGGACTTCTATGTTCCTGGTAGAAAATGGATTGGGCAGGGTTTTGCTGAGTATTGACTGCTTGACTGCACTGTCACTGACAAACTTTCATCCCTTTCCTGAAAATTGAGTCATGATTTGAACATGCCGATGTTGGACTGGGGTGTACAAAGTTAAAAATCACACAACACCAGGTTATAGTCCAACAGGTTTAATTGGAAGCACACTAGCTTTCGGAGCGACGCTCCTTCATCAGGTGATCGTCGCTCCGAAAGCTGGTGTGCTTCCAATTAAACCTGTTGGACTACAACCTGGTGTTGTGTGATTTTTAACTGAAAGTTGAGGCTTGTCAATTTGGCTGGATTGGATTTGCTTTGAGTTATGTGGACAGGACAGTGTCCAATTTGTGGGCACTTTTCCATACTGACCACTAGATGTCAGTGTTGTACCAAAGACTGATGAAGCAGCAGCGCTTCGAAAGCTAGTGCTTCCAATTAAACCTGTTGGACTATAACCTGGTGTTGTGTGATTTTTAACTTTGTACCTGGGCTGGAGCAGCTTAGTTAAGAGCTCTGGAGCACAAGACGTGAGAACAACTACCAGGAGGTTGTCAGTGCTCCTGGATCTTGCTGTATTTAGTGCATTCAGTCATTTCTTGATATCGCGAGGAGCGTATTGAGTTGTATTGGCAGGAGATGGATAACCCACTCTGTGTTTCTGTTGAAGACAATTGCAAATGATGCAACCTAATCTTTAACACCGACAGGTTGGCCTGTCCTATCGAGGAGGCTTGTTATGTATGTGAAACCTCCTCCACTGCCTCATTATTTATTTGTCCTTCACCGTTCATGACTAGGTGTATTCTGATGACAGAGCTTTGATCTGATTAGTTAGTAGTAGGATCACTTCGAGTCATTGAGTCATAGCGATGTACCGCATGGAAACAGACCCTTCGGTCCAACCCATCCGTGCGACCAGATATCCCAACCCAATCTAGTCCCACCTGCCAGCACCTGGCCCATATCCCTCCAAACTCTTCCTATTCATATACCCATCTAAATGCCTCTTAAATGTTGCAATTGTACCAGCCTCCACCATTTCCTCTGGCAGCTCATTCCATACATGTACTACGCTCTGTGTGAACCATTTGCCCCTTAGGTCTCTTTTATATCTTTCCCCTCTCACCATAAACCTATGCCCTCTAGTTCTGGACTCCCCCACCCCAGGGAAAAAACTTTGTCTATTTATCCTATCCATGCCCCTCATAATTTTGTAAACCTCTATAAGGTCACCCCTCAGTCTCCGACACTCCAGGAAAAACAGCCCCAGCCTGTTCAGCCTCTCCCTGTAGCACAAATCCTCCAAACCAGGAAGCATCCTTTTCTGAACCCTTTCAAGTTTCACAACATCTTTCTGATAGGAAGGAGACCAGAATTGCACACAATATTCCAACAGTGGCCTAACCAATGTCCTGTACAGCTGCAACATGACCTCCCAACACCTGTACTCAATACTCTGACCAATAAAAGGAAGCTTACCAAACATCATCTTCACTGTCCTATCTCCCTGTGACTCCACTTTCAAGGAGCTATGAACCTGCACTCCAAAGTCTCTTTGTTCAGCAACACCCCCTCGGACCTTACTATTAAGTGTATATGCCCTGCTAAGATTTGCTTTCCCAAAATGCAGCACCTCGCATTTATCTGAATTAAACTCCACCTGCCACTTCTCAGCCCATTGGCCCATCTGGTCCAGATCCTGTTGTAATCTGAGGTAACCCTCTTCACTGTCCACTACACCTCCAATTTTGGTGTCATCTGCAAACTTACTAACTATACCTCTTATACTTGCACCCAAATCATTTATGTAAATGACAAAAAGTAGAGGACCCAGCACTGATCCTTGTTGCACTCTGCTGGTCACAGGCCTCCAGTCTGAAAAACAACCCTCCACCACCACCCTCTGTCTTCTACCTTTGAGCGAGTTCTGTATCCAAATGGCTAGTTCTCCCTGTATTCCATGAGATCTAACCTTGCTAACCAATCTCCCATGGGGACCCTTATCGAACACCTTACTGAAGTCCATAGAGATTACATCTACCACTCTGCCCTCATCAATCCTCTTTGTTACTTCCTCAAAAAACTCAATCAAGTTT
The DNA here is from genome assembly GCF_047496795.1 of Chiloscyllium punctatum. Lineage (NCBI taxonomy): Eukaryota > Metazoa > Chordata > Chondrichthyes > Orectolobiformes > Hemiscylliidae > Chiloscyllium > Chiloscyllium punctatum. The sequence goes on along the minus strand of NC_092768.1, from coordinate 4,761,305 downwards.
GTGAGACATGATTTCCCACGCACAAAGCCATGCTGACTATCCCGAATCAGCCCTTGCCTTTCCAAATACATGTACATCCTGTCCCTCAGGATTCCCTCCAACAACTTGCCCACCACTGACATCAGGCTCACTGGTTTATAGTTCCCTGACTTGTCCTTACCATCTTTCTTAAACAGTGGCACCATGTTAGCCAACCTCCAGTCTTCCGGCACCTCACCTGTGACTATTGATGATACAAATATCTCAGCAAGAGGCCCAGCAATCACTTCTCTAGCTTCCCACAGAGTTCTCGGGTACACCTGATCAGGTCTTGGGGATTTACCCACTTTTATGCATTTCAAGACATCCAGCACTTACTCCTCTATAATATGGACATGTTGCAAAATGTCACCATCTATTTTCCTACAGTCTATATCTTCCATATCCTTTTCCACAGTAAATACTGATGCAAAATACTTGTTTAGTATCTCCCCCATTTTCTGTGGCTCCACACAAAGGCCTCCATGCTGATCTTTGAGGCGCCCTATTCTCTCCATAGTTACCCTTTTGTCCTTAATGTATTTGCAAAAAGGATATTCCTACTGCCATTATACTCTGCTAAGGACTCACCTCCTAAAAGTTAGAGGGAAATTGAGAAACAAACTTGTAAGGAGATCTTGTGAGGATGTAACTCGGAAGATGGGCGAGGGAGATCCAGTGGATGTAGTGTACCTGGACTTTCAGAAAGCTTTTGATAAAGTCCCACACAAGAGGTTAGTGAGTAAAATTAGGGCGCACGGGATTGGGGGCAAAGTACTAGATTGGATAGAGAATTGTTTGGCTAATAGGAAACAAAGGGTAGTGATTAACGGCTCCATTTCAAAATGGCAGGCAGTGACCAGTGGGGTACCGCAGGGATCCGTGCTGGGACCGCAGCTTTTTACAATATATGTAAATGATATAGAAGATGGTATCAGCAATAAAATTAGCAAATTTGCTGATGACACAAAGCTAGGTGGTAGGGTGAAATGTGATGAGGATGTTAGGGGATTACAGGGTGACCTGGACAAGTTAGGTGAGTGGGCAGATGCATGGCAGATGCAGTTTAATGTGGATAAATGTCTGGTTATCCACTTTGGTGGCAAGAACAGGAAGGCGGATTACTACCTCAATGGTATCAAATTAGGTAAAGGGGTTGTTCAGAGAGATCTGGGTGTTCTTGTCCACCAGTCAATGAAGGCAAGCATGCAGGTACAGCAGGTCGTGAAGAAGGCTAATAGCATGCTGGCCTTCATAACAAGAGGGATTGAGTATAGAAGCAAAGAGGTGCTTCTGCAGCTGTACAGGGCCCTGGTGAGACCACACCTGGAGTACTGTGTACAGTTCTGGTCTCCAAATTTGAGGAAAGACATTCTGGCTATTGAGGGAGTGCAGCGTAGGTTCACAAGGTCAATTCCTGGAATGGCAGGATTGCCTTACACGGAAAGACTGAAGCGACTGGGCTTGTATACCCTTGAGTTTAGAAGACTGAGAGGGGATCTGATTGAAACGTATAGGATTATGAAAGGACTGGACACTCTGGCAGGAGGGAACATATTTCCGTTGATGGGGGAGTGCCGAACCAGAGGACACAACTTAAAAATACGGGGTAGACCATTTAGGACAGAGATGAGGAGAAACTACTTCACCCAGAGAGTGGTGGCTGTGTGGAATGCTCTGCCCCAGAGGGCAGTGGAGGCCCAGTCTCTGGATTCATTTAAGAAAGAATTGGATAGAGCTCTTAAAGATAGTGGAGTCAAGGGGTATGGAGATAAGGCTGGAACAGGATACTGATTAGGAATGATCAGCCATGATCATATTGAATGGCGGTGCAGGCTCGAAGGGCAGAATGGCCTACTCCTGCATCTATTGTCTATTGTCTATCTCAGTTATCTGTAAGAATAATAGGGTGGTTATAGTAGGGGATTTTAACTTTCCAAACATAGACTGGGACTGCCATAGTGTTAAGGGTTTAGATGGAGAGGAATTTAAGTGTGTCCAAGAAAGTTTTCCGATTCAGTATGTGGATGTACCTCCTAGAGAAGGTGTAAAACATGACCTACTCTTGGGAAATAAGGCAGGGCAGGTGACTGAGGTGTCAGTGGGGGAGCACTTTGGGGCCAGTGACCATAATTCTATCCATTTTAAAATAGTGATGGAAAAGGGTAGACCAGATCTAAAAGTTGAAGTTCTAAATTAGAGAAAGGCCAATTTTGACGGTGTTCGGCAAGAACTTTCAAAAGCTGATTGGGAGCAGATGTTTGTGGGTAAAAGGATGGCTGGAAAATGTGAATCCTTCAGAAATGAAATAATGAGAGTGCAAAGAAAGTATATTCCTGTTAGGATGAAAGGAAAAGCTGGTAAGTATAGGGAATGCTGGATGACTAAAGAAATTGAGGTTTGGTTAAGAAAAAGAAGGAAGCGAATGTCAGGTATTGACAGGATAAATCGAGTTAATCCTTAGAAGAGTATAAAGGCAGTAGGAATATACTTAAGAGAGAAATCAGGAGGGTAAAAAGGGGACATGAAGTAGCTTTGGCAAATAGAGTTAAGTAGAATCCAAAGGGTTTTTGCAAATACATTAAGGACAAAAGGTTAACTAGGGAGAGAATAGGGCCCCTCAAAGATCAGCAAGATGGCCTTTGTGTGGAGCTGCAGGAGATGGAGGAGGTACTAAACAAATATTTTACATCAGTAATTAACTGTGGAAAAGAACATGGAAGATAGAGAATGTAGGGAAAAATGTCCATATTACAGAGGAGGAAGTGCTGGATGTCTTGAAACACATAAAAGTGGATAAATCCCCAGGACCTGGTCAGGTATACCCTAGAGCTCTGTAGGAAGCTAGGGTAGTAATTGCTGGGCCCTGGCTGAGATATTTGTATCAATGATAGTCACAGGTGAGGTTGGCTAACGTGGTGCCACTGTCTAAGAAAGGTGGTAAGGACAAGCCAAGGAACTATGGACAGGTGAGCCTGACCTCGGTGATGGGCAAGTTGTTGGAGAGAATCCTGAGGGACAGAATGTACATGTATTTGGAAAGGACTGATTAGGGAAAGTCAACATGACTTTGTGGATGGGAAAACATGTCTCACAAACTTGATTGAATTTTTTGAAGAAGTAACAAAGAGAATTGATGAGGGTAGAGCTGTAGATGTCATCTACATGGACTTCAGTAAGGCATTCTACAAAGTTCCCCATGGGAGACTGGTTAGCAAGGTTAGATCGCATGGAATACAAGGCGAATTAGCCATTTGGATGCAGAACTGGCTCAAAGGTAGAATACACAGGGTGTGGGTGGAGGGTTGTTTTTCTGACTGGATGCCTGTGACCAGTGGAGTGCCACGAGGATTGGTGCTGGGTCCACTAGATTAGATTAGTTACAGTGTGGAAACAGGCCCTTCGGCCCAACAAGTCCACACCGACCCGCCGAAGCACAACCCACCCAGACCCCATTCTCCTACATTTACCCCTTCATCTAACACTACGGGCAATTTGGCATGGCCAATTCACCTGACCTGCACATCTTTGGACTGTGGGAGGAAACCGGAGCACCCGGAGGAAACCCACGCAGACACGGGGAGAATGTGCAAACTCCACACAGTCAGTCGCCTGAGGCGGGAATTGAACCCGGGTTTCTGGTGCTGTGAGGCAGCAGTGCTAACCACTGTGCCACCGTGCTGCCCACTGGAAAACTGAGTGGTACGTACAAAATGTATTTGAAGTACAGGTCATAACTAATGTATTAGGAAAGATTGAATGATCCAAAATTCTTCTCAAAAAAACAAAACAAAGCACATCAGTATTTGTAAAGTGGAGTCACAGGGAAATAGAAACTGATGCCAGAGAAACTGATGGAGGCTAGTACAACTGCAACATTTAAGAGGCATCTGGATAGGTATATGATAAGGAAGGGTTTGGAGGGATATGGGCCAGGTGCTGGTGGATGGGACTAGATTGGGTTGGGATATCTGGTCGGCATGGACAGGTTGGACTGAAGGGGCTGTTTCCATGCTGAACATCTCTATGACTCTATGACTGTTAGTGAAAGATATTATGACACTACCAGGCCAGATTAAATATATCAGTTCGACAAGAGTCCCTGGGACCAAGGGAAGTGATATTTAATAAAGTTGCTCCAAATGTAACTACCAGTGCAGAAAATGGATTGCACCAATAGCAAGGGATCAGTGAGGAATGCAACTCCTCTACAAACAGCAAAATGCAATTATTCTAAATCAATAAAATGCTGTTTGCTTGTCAACTACCCAAGAACTCTTATGTGCAGAGGATGGTGAGTGTATGGAATGAACTGTCAAAGGAAATGGTGGAGTCTGGTGCAATTACGTCATTTAAAAGGCATCTGGATGGGTATATGAATGGAAAGGGTTTAGAGCTATGTGGGCTAAATGCTGGCAACTGGGACTAGGTTAACTTAGGATATCTGGTCGGCATGGATGAGTTGGACCAAAGAGTCTGTTTCTATGCTGTCGATCTCCACAACTCTAAGTCTACATACCTTTCATCAACCTATTCAAATCAGAAGGCAGATTCTTATTTGGATGGCTGTAAATTGAGAGAGGGGCATGTCCAACACGACCTGTGTCTCCTCATGTACCAGCCACTGAAAGGAAGGACACAGTGTAGTAGGCAATAAGAAGGCAAACTGTACATTGGCTTTTCCAAGAAGAGGATTTGAAAATGTCTTGCTTTGATTATGCAGGCTATTTGTGAGGCCGCAGCTGGAATATTATGCTCAGTTTTGGTCTTATTATCTGAGGAAGAATGTTCTTGCTGTAGAGGGAGCACAGAGAAGATGGGTTTCTGGGATGGCAGGATTGATGTATGAGGAGAGATCGAGTTGGTTAGGATTGCATTCACTGGAAGGATGGTGGGGAGTCCAGAACCAGGGTTCATAGTTTAAGGATAAGAGCTAAACCTTTAAGGGACTGAGATGAGAAAAACTTCTTCACCCAGAGGCTGGTGAATTTGGAATTCACTACGTCAAAAAATTGTGTTTTCAAGAGGGAGATGGATATAGCTCCTATGGCTCAAGGGATGAAGGAGGATATTGAGCTCCATGATCAGCCATGATCATATTGATGGAGCAAGCATAGGAGATTGATAGCCTATTCTTATCTTCCATGTTTCTGTAATACAGCTCCTTAATCATTTTAAACAACCTGTTCAGACACATTTATGACATCTCTGGGATAGGTGGGATTTGAACCCAGACGTCTGGCTTGGGATAGAAACACTCCCACTGTACCACAACAGGGCGTAGCACACATAGTGCTTGATCATACATTCATCTTTCCACACACCTGTAGATATCAATTTCAGACAGATAATTGTAATGTTATAATCAACAAACAATATACACTGCATTACTGAGCTGCTTTTGTAACCTCTGCAAATTTATTCTCACATTCAACTCTGATTATTTCTGTACTGAATCAGGACTTTCTATCCAGTTGTTGTGAATTAGATTTTAAACTTTCCAATCTGGTTAGAAATGATGCTGTAGAGTGGGCTGTTCATTGCAGAAATCATCTAATCTTAATTTCTGTTGATTCCAGCCACAACACATGTCACTGCAAGATCCCACAGACATCACTGAGACAAACACCAGAACCTTTGTGTCAATAATGTTGTTTGACAGATGGGTTTTCCATTTTGCTCTTTCATGAAATAGTGTCAGATGACTGTTTGCATTCAGCTGTGGGATAGGCTGTCCACAAACATTCATTACAAATCCACCAACTCCGATAGTCACCTTGACTCCACCATCTCACACCCTGCCTCATGCAAGGATTCCACTCCATTCTCCCAGTTTCTCTGCCACACCTGTTTGCTGATGCCACCATCCACCTCTGACATTACCTCCTTTCTCCTCTACTGAGGAATCCCCTCCCCGCATTGTGGTTGACGGGGCCTTCAGCAGTGTCTGACACACCTCCTGCACTTTTGCCCTCACTCTTTCCCTTCCTTCTCAGAACAATGGTGGGGTTCCCTTTGGCCTCATTTTCCACTCCATTAGTCTCCACATTCAAGGAATCACCCTCTGTCATTTCTGCCACCTCCAGCAGCATTCCATCGGCAAACACACCCTTTTTCCCTTCCCCTGTCAGCATTCTGCAGAGACCATTCCTCCGTGAAATCCTGGCTTACTTCTAACACTTTGCCATTCCTTCATGGGTACCTTCCAATGCAATCACAGATGGTGGAACTCTTACGCAAAACTCTTATGCCGATTCACATCCTCCCTCCTTATTGTCCAGGGCATAGAATACACCTCCAAAGTGAAACAACATTTTACTTGTACTCCTTTCAATCCTGTCTATTGTACTCGGTCTCTGTTTCATTAACAAGACCAAACAGACTGGGTGAATGCTTTGTGAACCACCTTAAAAGGAATGGCCCCACTATCCCAGTTTTTTGTTCTTCCACAAAACCACTTCACACTAACATCAACATTTCAGTCTTCGGTCTGCTGCACTGTTCCAATGAAGCACAACACAAGCTCAAGAAATAACACTGTGTTTTTCATTTAAGTACATTACAGCCTTGTGAGGTGTCAACTTGAATTCAATAACATCAGAACCTGACTGCATTATAATAGTTCCATATTTTTCAAAAATTCATTCTTGTTTGTGCCTTATTTACTTTGCATTTTGTAAATTGGAGCAATTCTCTCCATATCATAAATCAATTTCCATCCATTTCACATCTTTTCTTTCTTTACAATTAACAACCTCTTTGTCTTTTGTACTGGGTCTCGACACCATCTGCTTCTTGTTCCTCCTATCTCAAAGAGTATGAACAAATCTGCTTTCCAACACCTTTCCGTTCTAAAGAAGAGTTGTACTAGATTTGAAAAGTTATATGTTTCTTTCCCCACAGATGCTGCCAGACATTTTTTTATTAGATCCCAACAGTGTGGAAACAGGCCCTTCAGCCTAACAAGTCCACACCGAACCACCGAAGAGTAACCCACCCAAATCCCTTTTACCCTCTGACTAATGCACCTAACACAATGGGCAATTTAGCATGGCCAATTCACCTATCCTGCACATCTTTGGACTGTGGGAGAAAACCGGAGAACCCGGAGGAAACCCACGCAGACACGGGGAGAATGTGCAAACTCCACACAGACAGTCGCCAGAGGTTGGAATCAAACCTGGGACCCTAGTGCTGTGAAGCAGCAGTACTAACCACTGAGCCACCATGCCACCCAAACATGTAGCAGGAACTCACTAAGATACCGGAAGAACATATGAACTCTACAGTTAGTCACCCAAGGCTAGAACCGAACCCACATCCCTGATGCTATGAGGCAATAATGCTAACCACAGTGCCATCCACATTTCTAGCTGAGTTTTTCCACCGATCTCTGTTTGTTTCAGCCTTGCAGTATGCACAATGTTTTGTTTAGATTTTATATGAGGTGACTGACTGGTGAAACCTGGTGGCCTCTCATTGGACTTAGGAAGAGGAAGGAGCCCTCTTCATGAGGTCATTCTATGGAGGGCCTCTCATTGGCCATGATTATTAATTGTTTGAGTTAAAAGTGAGGATAAACAGGCGGAGAGATTCACTTTCATATCACAAATCTGTACCAAACTGGCTAATACGTTCACCTCAAATACCAAAGTAGACAGAAACATTATGAAAAAAATGTGAATTGATACATGGATAAGATTAAGAGCTGCATACTTGCAATATTTTATTTTGTAGAAAAGTTTAAACTGAGAATGACTTCTGGTCTTCTCCTTCACTGGATGTCTGTTGGAAGTATAATAATGGCCACTCCATGGTAACACCAATCTCTGCCTTATCAAGCAATCACCGAATTTGGAGCCTGTATGTTTGATCGCCAGTGACATCCCATCCCATGAACTCTGCAGTAAGAACAGCATCCATCAATAAAACCCACATCTGGATGCAGTTCCAGAAGTATGTAACAGAGAGGGTCAATGAAGGCATTGCTATTAGTCGGGTGCAGACAGACTTCCAGAAAACATTTAAGATAAACAGAGAAAAGTTTGAGCTTGTGATAGAAAAGGAAGCTCAGCAATATGAAAATGGAATTGGCAGTGACAATAAACAAGGAGTGATGGTGAATGTATTTTTTCTTGTTGACTAGAGTTTGTAAGGAAGTTCCCCAGGGCTCACTGTTTGGGTGCATTGTTCTCCACATATTAACAACCCAGACCTTGGTGTACATGGCCTTATTTCAAAGTTTGATGATATAAATCCTGGATGCATTGTCAGGAGGATAGTGCAAAACTTCAAAAAGATATCAACATTGATGGATTGGGCAGACAGGTGGCATCAGGTGAATTTCAATGCAATGTGATTCATTTTGGTCAGAAGAAATAGCAAGACAATATATTGGAGCAGAAGGATCTCAGTGTATATGCCTGAAGGCAGAAGGACACTTTGAAGGAGTGTTTAAAACACTATCCTGAGTTTCACTAATCGGCTTAGAGTACAAAAGCAAGGAGATCACACTGAACATGTTAAAGACACTACTGGATTAGTGGTGCTGGAAGAGCACAGCAGTTCAGGCAGCAACCAACGAGCAGCGAAATCAACGTTTTGGGCAAAAGCCCTTCATCTTATTCCTGATGAAGGGCTTTTGCCCAAAACGTTGATTTCGCTGCTCGTTGGATGCTGCCTGAACTGCTGTGCTCTTCCAGCACCACTAATCCAGCATTTGGTTTTCAGCATCTGCAGTCATTGTTTTTACCATGTTAAAGACACTAGTTCAGTCTCAGCTGGAATACTGCATTCAGTTCTTGGCACTGATCGTTCGGAAGGAAACAAGGACATTGGAGGAGGATGGAGGAACCATTCATGAGAATAGTTCCAGGGATGAAGAACGTTAATTATGCGGAGAGATTGGAGATGTTAGGGCTGATTTACTTAGAGAAAAGACCAAGAAGAGTTTCGAGAGAGGTATTAAAGTCATAAAGGACCTGGGCAGAAGGGACAGGAAGCTACTCTTCCCTGTTTTAAATGTGGAGAATGAGAGGGCACACATTTTAAAGTAATTGAAAGCTGAAATGGCAACAGGAGGGTAAACAGTTTCACACTGTGAATGGTTAGCATTTAGAATGCACTAAGAATTTTGAATCACAAGACGTACGGTAGAAGCAGCTATTCAGCCGATTGAATTGCTCCACCATTCAATTAGATCACTCCTGAGCTGATAAACCTCAATTTGACCTTCTTGCCTTTTCCACCATACCCTTTGATTCCCTTAGTGATACAAAAACAAACTGTCACAGCTTTGAATATATTTAATGCCCCAGTCTCCAAGCCTTCAGCAGTTCAGGATTCCATTGATTCACAACCCCCCAGAAAAGGAAACCTTTCTCATCACTGTCATAAATGAGTGACCCCCTTATCTTGAGATTAATGTCATAGCAGTAGGTTCACTTAAACGTTCAAAAGAAGATAGTTATCAGGAAAGAAAGAATTTGCAGGGTTAGAGGAGAAGGCAGGGAAATGATACAAGGTGAATATCTCATTCTGTAGGCAGTGCAGACACAGTTAACTCTGTTTCTGTACTCATAGTTCATGTTGGAGCTGCATGCAACTGGTAAGGCAACTGACTGGCAACTCTTAAAAGGTGGACAAAGTCAAAAGTCATACAACACCACGTTATAGTCCCACAGGTTTACTTGGAATTACAAGATTTTGGAGCAACACTCCGAAAGGTTGTGATTTCAAATAAACCTGATGTGTGACTTTTGACTTTGTCCCCGCCAGTCCAATACCAGCACCTCCACAACTTAAAAGGTGTTTATGGTTTGATGTTACTGAATAAAAAAAAATTAAAAATCACACAACGCCAGTTTATAGTTGAATTTGCATTTGCAGACACATTCTATTTTGCTCAAAAAGCATACAACCTGCAGGCAGTCAACGCAGACTGTCAATCTATGTAACATTTTATCAATTAATATTTTGGAAATAGAACCAGTCTGATTTAAGATTGAGATACAGACAGACTCTAATCTCACACCTTAAATGCATTGTCTGAGCTGAGATGTCACTTTTTTTACAACACCTTAAGTTATCTCGAGAATGTGATTTAAAAAAAAGTTCTGGGATTTACATATTAATAAACAAAATCTATAACCAATTCTAAAAGATGAAAGACTTAACAGCAATCTAGGTTTGTTCAATATATTATTTAAGTTGCATGGCACTTTAATCTTTTGCTATAAATTCTGTGTTCTTTGACTCTGCTCCACAGCTACCTGAAGAAGGAGCAGTGCTCCAAAAGCTAGTACTTCCAAATAAACCTGTTGGACTATAACCTGGTGTTGTATGATTTTTAACTTTGTTCACCCCACTGCAACACTGGCACCTCTGTATCATGAATAAAAAATGGCATTCCTTCTCTGCTGTTAATTTAGTTGCACTTGGTTTACATTTCTTCTTTTTGCATTTTATCAGCCAATCTCACATTGGATAGATCTTACCAATAACACTGCAGGGAAATGCAAGATGAAACAACGCTGATTTTTGGAGAGGGAGCACGCGTAAAAGAAAAAAAAACAATGCTGATTGACCATTAGATGGTATTTAGTGACAATCTTGCCCAGTTAATTATAGAATCATAGAATCACAACAGTGTGGAAACAGGCCCAACCCTAACCCTATTGGCCAACATGTCATTAACTATTAAAAATAAAATGTAATGAAAGTAGAATCTTCTAAAATAGATTTTTTTTACAAACAGTCACTAAAAGGCTGTTCGTTTTGCTGCTTATCAGGTGACCTACAATATCTGTGCAACCATGAGTTTCCATAAAGTAACTAATTGACTAACCACAGGTACGGCTGATTTCCTTTCATTGGGCTGATCACAACAAAGCTATTCATACATCCTGTTCTTTAAGGGCTTTTCGAAACTTAAAATCTGTGGATTCACAGACTGACCACCTAAAAAATGTATCAAAAGGAAGGTCACGTATCAGCCTCCTGGCTGCAAAAACATGGCTAGATTGCTAACTTGGCCAAACAGCAAGGGATGTTAGGTAAACTGGGTAAGTAAAACTCTGAAATCACAAAACCCACACTCCAAACACCTAAACACAACACCCAGGTGCTAATAGTATTAGCATAATATAAAAGGCAACAGCTATTGAAGATAGACATTCCCCCAATGAATTATCCACGAAACAAAAAATCGCCCAGACAGAAAGGTGCCAGATCTTGCTGCACCAGCAAAGAAACCAGCAATGGGACGCCACCCAAATGATTAACATTCTTTCAAATGATTAAGTGAGTCTCGCTGATTTGCCAGAACCATACACATTTCCACCTAACCATCTAAATGGTATAAAAACAGGGTTGACTTACAGAGTCTCTTAGAGAGACAGAGACAGACTGTGTAAAAGTAAGGAAAAGCAGCATCCCCATCCCCTGAATAGAATTAGAGATAGCATGTTTAGTACTAAAGTTTACTGTAACCTGTTTCCAGATAAAGTTCGGAGCATTTTGCTTGGATGCTGTCTCATATTCTCATATTTGATCACTTCCGTATTGTGGGAGACCTGTAAAAATGTATTCATAACTTTCTGGTTAAAGTTGTATTATTTGAACATTGCACTGTTTATTTGAAATCATAAGCTTTTAGAGTGCTCCCCTTTGCCAGGTGAACTTCACCTGACAAAGGGGTAGCGCTCCAAAAGTTTGTAGTTATGTTTGAGTATGTTGGACTATAGCGTGGAATTGTGTGACTTCTGATCTTGTGCACTTAGTCCAGCATTGGCGGACTAAGTGCACATCATATTTGGAGGTGCCATGAGAGGTGATTTGGCAAATATGAAAGGACAGGAAAGCAATAGACAGAGAGCTCTTTTGAAAGTGCTAATCTGAGCATAGCCTCCACAGCTTAGAGAACATTTTGGTGACAGAATTCAACAGTGAAGGGAATGTTGATGATAAGAATGTGGCAAACATTGTGGATGTCATTTGGCTGCGACAACAACATAAATAGGGTAGCAAAAGAACTTTAATGCAGAGAAGTGTGTTATAGAGTTGTACAGGGAGAAAGTGAGGACTGCAGATGCTGGGGATCAGAGCTTAAAAATGTGTTGCTGGAAAAGCGCAGCAGGTCAGGCAGCATCCAAGGAGAAAGCCCGCCTGAAATGTTGATTCTCCTTCTCCTTTGATGCTGCCTGACCTGCTGCGCTTATAGAGTTGTACAGCATGGAAACAGACCCTTTGGTCTTTCATACCTAGCAGGTATCCTAAATTAATCCAGTCCCATTTATAGCACTTGGCCCATATCCCTCTTCACCCTTCCAATTCATATAGCCATCTGGATGCCTTTGTTAGCGCGGATGAAATGATATCAGTCCGAGCCCAGAGTGCAGTTCAACAATCGGTAACGTTTATTGATACAGTAACACCGGCGGAGACCAACCAAGGTCCGAATCTCGGCTGTTCTGCTGTTCCCGCGCGCTGCTACACATTATATACCTTTCTTTGTCAGGATGTGAGGATTTTGAGTACGAATGGGATGATAGTTCTCCACATCGCTGGAGTAGGTGCAAATGGTAGGTTTCCTTCCATCCCAGGAGAGTTGCAGTGTACACACAATAGGGTGCTAATTAGATTATGTAAACGGGTCCGGGTTCTATCTGCTTGTCTCTCTCTGTGAGGGCTGGAGGCTAGCACCCCCCTTTGTTCCCTTGGGGTGCTGGTGTGTATTAGTCTGTTCATTCCTGTCTGGTGGATGCCTGTCCTTCGTGTCAGGATGGTTCTGTATTGATGAATATGGGTGTGTTTCAGTCAGTCTCTTGATTTGATTAGGAGATGGGTTTCCATATTGATTAGCTCCGGAGTTTCGGTCTCTGAGTCGTCATGGTTAGTGTCTGGCCTAGTGTGGATTTGATCTGTCCTCTGGCTCCCATCTCCCGGTCACTTGGACGGACTGACAGCTGCTGAGTTCTGTGGGTTTAAGCTGCGGCTGCCGTTTAAAACACAAAATGAATTCCTATAGTTTTACCGATGTAGGCATAGTCCCATGGCAAATGCGGGGTGGCTCTGATGCCCGCTTGCACCTTTTAAATGTTGCAATTGTACCAGCCTCCATTACTTCCTCTGGCAGCTCATTCCATACATCCACTACCCTCTGCATGAAAAGGTTGCCCCTTAGGTCCCCTTTCACTCTTTTCTCATCTCACCTGAAACCTATGCCCTCTAGTTTTGGAATCCCCTATCCTGGGGGAAAAAAACCTTGTCTATTCACCCCACCCATGCCCATCACGATATTATAAACCTCGACAAGGTCTCCCTTCAGCCACCGATGCTCCAGGGAAAATAGCCCTAACCTTTTCAGCATCTCCCTAGAGTGCAAACTCTCCAACTCCATTCAACCAGTTTATGAGTATTCCAGAACATTTCTGTTAAGAAGAACAGTATTGCATCTGTGTATCTGTGGAGATAGGGCTGGTCTTAGAAAAATCGTGATGCTTGTTAGAAGAAAAAGGGTGAGGTAATATTAAGTTAATTACACAATTCTAAAAAGCATGGAATAGAGGGACTTGGGGAATCATATCTGTTGATCTTTGAAGTTTTCAAGATATGTTGGTAACAATCAGTAAAGCAGTTGGGACGTTGAGCTTCAGGAATAGAAACATTGAGTACAAAAGCAGTTCCTCTGAGTGATGGTCAGAGCAAACGTAGCTGCGGCAAGTGTTTGCTGGGGAACCTGGAAGAGTTGGGGGTGCTCAGAAGTTGTGCGTGTGTGTGATGTACAGAGTGTTAAGAGGAGATTTCACTGACTTTGCAAAGCATTTGGAACCTGCTGTGTTGGCTGCTGCAGGAGTGGAGCCTCAAAGCTAACTCACTGGGGCAAGGCCCACAGTTTGAAAGAGATTGTGCTGATTTGATGCTGGCTTGATGCTGCTATTCAATTGGAGGACTCCAGAACAGCCGTTGCTGCCTCAGGCATTGTGATATCCAGTTTTGGCTTATGACCCCCCTTGGGAACAGAATCACTATTTTCGGAAGTCATGAGCTAGGCACTCTGAGACAGCAGAGTCTCTAGGGTGGTAATATTTGGATCATTACAGAGCTGGAAAAAGATTAGCAGGTCGAGCAGCATCAGAGGAGGAGGGGAGTCGATGTTTCAGGTCGGAATCTTTCATCGGAAGAGGGGATGGGGCCTGCAAAATAAATGGTGAGGCTGGGGAAAAGGTGGATAGCATGGCGATAGGTGGATGCAGGTAGGAGGTGTCTGTGATTGGTGAATTCTATGTTAAGGCCACATGGTTGTATGCTCCTGAGGTGGACCATGAGGTGTTCTTCCTCCAGTTAGTGTGTGACCTTGTTGAAGTCCAGGTAGATAACATCTATTGGCTCTCTTTGGTCTAACCTGCTCATTACTTCTTCAAGGAATTCTAGCAGATTTGTCAGGCATGATCTCCCCTTGATGAAACCATGCTGACTTTGTCCTATTTCACCACACACTTACATAGAATTCACCAGCTTTTATTCTTCCCACACCTCCCTCTCCACCCTGCCCCCTTAACCTAACCTACCTGTCCATCTTCCCTCCCACCTATCTGCTCTAACCTCCCATTCACCAATCCAGTCCCTATTCACCTCCATCCCCCATCATGAAGGCCTCAAAGCCCACCGCTTCTTTCTTTCCCGCTGACCCAACCAGTACCCTTCCACTGACACCCTCCTACGACTGACTGAACTGGTCCTCACTCTGAACAACTTCTCCTTCCAATCCTCCTACTTCCTCCAAACCAAAGGAGTAGCCATGGGCACCCGCATGGGCCCCAGCTATGCCTGCCTCTTTGTCGGATATGTGGAACAGTCCATCTTCTGCAGCTACACTGGCACCAACTCCCACCTTTTCCTCTGCTACATCGATGACTGTATCGGTGCTACCTCGTGCTCCCACTTTACCAACACCTTCCACCCCGACCTCAAATTTACCTGGACCATCTCAGACTTCTCCCTCCCCTTCCTCGACCTCTCCATTTCTATCTCGGACGACCGACTCAACACGGACATTTACTATAAACCGACCGACTCCCACAGCTACCTAGATTACACCTCCTCCCACCCTGCCCCCTGTAAAAACGCCATCCCATATTCCCAATTCCTTCGCCTCCGCCGCATCTGCCCCCAGGAGGACCAATTCCAATTCCGAACAACCCAGATGGCCTCCTTCTTCAAAGACCGCAATTTCCCCTCAGACGTGGTTGATGATGCTCTCCACCGCATCTCCTCCACTTCCCGTTCCTCCGCCCTTGAACCCCGCCCCTCCAATTGGCACCAGAACAGAACCCCACTGGTCCTCACCTACCACCCCACCAACCTCCAGAACATCGTATCATTCTTCGTCATTTCTGCCATCTCCAAACAGACCCCACCACCAAGGATATACTTCCCTCCCCTCCCCTATCAGCGTTCCGGAAAGACCACTCCCTCTCAATCTAAACCTATGCCCTCTTGTACTGGACTCCCCGACCCCAGGGAAAAGACTTTGTCTATTTATTCTGACCATGCCCCTTATGATTTTGTAAACCTCTATAAGGTCACCCCTCAAGCTCCGACGCTCCAGGGAAAACAGCCCCAACCTGTTCAGCCTCTCTCTATAACTAAAATCCTCCAACCCTGGCAACATCCTTGTAAATCTTTTCTGAAATCTTTCAAGTTTCACAACATCTTTGCGATAGGAAGGAGACCAGAATTGCATGCAATATTCCAACATTGGCCTAACCAATGTCCTGTACAGCTGCAACATGTACTCCTGTACTTAATACTCTGACCAATAAAAGAAAGCATATCAAATGCTTTCTTCACTATCCTATCTGCCTGCGATTCCACTTTCAAGGAGCTATGAATCTGCACTCTTTGTTCAGCAACACTCCCTAGGACCTTACCATTAAGTCTATAGGTCCTGCTAAGATTTGCTTTCCCAAAATGCAGCTTCTCGCATTTATCTGAATTAAATTCCATCATGTCTCCTCATTTTCGTTCTAAATTGGCCCCCTCTAATTCTAAGGCTGTGCCCACAAGTCCCAGTATCCCCGCCTGACGGAAACAATTTCCCAGCATCCACCCTTTCTAAGCCATACATTATCTTGTAAGTTTCTATTAGATCTCCCCTCAACCTACTGAACTCTAATGAATACAATCCCAGGATCATCAGCTGTTCATCACATGTTAGGCCTCCCATTTCAGGGGTCATCTATGTGAATCTCCGCTGGACATGCTCTAGTGCCAGTATGTTATTCCTGAGGTGTGGGGCCCAAAACTGGACACAGTACTCCAAATGGGGCCTAACCAGAGCTTTATAAAGTCTCAAAAGCACATCGCTACTTCTACATTCTGACACACTTGAAATAAACGACAACATTACATTAGCTTTCTTAACCACGGACTCAACCTGCAAATCAACCTTTAGAGAATCCTGGATTAGCACTCTCAGATCCCTTTGTACTTTGGCTTTATGAATTTTCTCACCTTTTTATAAAATAGTCCACACCTGTGTTCTTTTTTCCAAAGTGCAAGACCCCGCATTTGCTCACATTGAATTACATCAGCCATTTCCTGGACCATTCTTCTAAACTGTCTAAATCTTTCTGCAGCACCCCCTCCCCACCCCACCTCCTCAATACTACCTACCGGTCAACCTAACTTGGTATCATCGGCAAATTTTGCCAGAATGCCCCCAGTCTCTTCATCCAGATCATTAATATATAAAGTGAATAGCTGTGGACCCAACACTGAATCCTGCGGGACACCACTTGTCACCAGTGCCATTCCGAAAAAGAACCTTTTATCCCAACTCTCTGCTTTCTGTCAGACAGCCAGTCCTCAATCTATGCCAGTAGCTCACCTCGAACACCATGGGCCCTCACCTTACTCAGCAGCCTCCCGTGGGGCAGCTTATCAAATGCCCTATGGAAGTCTAGGTAGATACCATCCACTAGGTTTCCCTGGTCTAACCTACTTGTTACCTCTTCAAAGAAATCTACCAGGTTTGTCAGGCATGACCTCTCATTATTAACTCCATGCTGACTTGTTCTAATTTGACCCTGAACTTCCAAGAATTTAGAAATCTCATCCTTAAGAATGGATTCTAGAATTTTACCTACAACCGAAGGTAGGCTAATTGGCCTATAATTTTCCATCTTTTGTCTTGATCCTTTCTTGAACAAGGGAGGTTACAACAGTGATTTTCTAATCACCTGGGACTTTCCCTGACTTCAGTGATTTTTGAAAGACTATAACCAACGCCTTCACTACTTCTTCAGCCACCTCCTTCAGAACTCTAGGATGTAGCAGGTTAGCATGTGTGCAGAGTTTAAATTCAAGACAGACTAGGAATGAATCAAAAAGAGAGGATAACTTAGGTAGAGATGATGGAAATCATGAGGATTTATCAGTTTTTAAACCTTTTAGCTTATCAAGTACTTTCTTCTTTGTAATGGCCACCACACTCAACTCTGCCCCTTGACTCTCCGTAATTGTTGGGATATTACTCATGTCTTCCACTTTGAAGACTGACACAAAGTATTTATTAAGTTCTTCAGCCATTTCCTTATCTCCCATCACTACCCTTCCGGCATCAATTTGGAGCAGCCCAATGTCTACTTTTGCCTTTTGTTTGTTTCTTATGTATTGAAAGAAACTTTTACTATCATTTCTAATATTATTGGCTAGCTTACCATCATATTTGATCCTCTCCTTCCTTATTTCTCTCTTTGTTATCTTCTGTTTGTTTTTGTAGTCTTCCCAATCTTCTGATTTCCCACTGCTCTTGGCCACTTTATAGGCTCTTTCTTTTTCTGTGATAACATTTCCTGACTTCCTTTGTCAACTGTGGTTGTCTAATCGCAACCACCTCCCCAACACCCCGCCCCCCCCACTTCCCCCAGGTAATCTTTCTTTTCTTTGGGATGTACCTCTGTACTGTGCCCTCAATTACACCCAGAAACTCCTGCCATTGTTGCTCTACTGTCTTTCCCACTGGGCTCTGCTTCCAGTCAATTTTCGTCAGCGCCCCTCGAATTACCTTTATTTAACTGTAACACCATTACATCTGATTTTGCCTTCTCTCTTTTGAACTACAGACTGAACTCTACCATATTATGATCACTGCCTCCTAAGTATTCCCTTACTTTAAGATCTGTTAAAAGTCTGCCTTGTTCCATAGCACTAAGTTCAGTATAGCCTGCTCCCTTGTGGGCTCCATCATAAGCTGTTCCAAAAAATCATCCTGTAAGCATTCCATTAATTCCTTTTCTTTGGATCCACCAGCAACATTATTCACCCAGTCCACTTGCATATTGAGCTCCCCCGTGATCCCCATGCCCTTACCTTTCTGACATGCCCTATCTATTTCCCGGCACATCTTGCGCCCCTGGTCCTGACCACTGCTGGGAAGTCTGTCCATAATTCCCATTATGGTTTTTTCACCTTTTTGATTCCTCAACTCCATCCACATGTTCTCCACATCATCTGACCCGATATCATTTAATGCCATAGATTTAATTTCATTCTTAATTAACAGGGCAACCCCACCCCCTCTGCCCACCTCCGTCCTTTTGATAGGTTGTAAATCCTTGGATGTTTAACTGCCAGTTCTGAACCCCCTACAACCGCGTCTCTGTGATTCCTACCACATCCTAATCATTCACGATGATTTATGCTCTTATATCATCTACTTTGTTTTGAATGTTTCGAGCATTCAGGTAAAACACTTTTATGCTAATTTTCTTATCCTCATGATTTCCACCACCTCTACCTAAGTTACCCTTCCTTTTTGCTTCATTCCGATTCTGTCTTGAACTTAAACCCTGCACACATGCTAAGCTGCTGCTTATCTTTCTACTTGACTCCATACTCCCTGTTGCTTTTCCTTTCCCTTCCCCACCCCCCCGCCCGACTTCAGATCATGGATTACTGATCCGGTGACATTGCCAAATGGGGGAATGGCATAATTAATTCCTTTGCCTTCTTAACAGATTTAGAACATGTGAGATGGTAATTATGGAAAATAAAGAACATAAAAGCATGGGAAGGGTTAAAGCATGAAGACCACTGGCAATCTGTGTTCTGTAGAAGGCAAGATGGGATAACCGCAGTGGAACATTCTTACACCAATTAACAGAGTAAGGTTAAGGCTGAAAGTTCACTATGGTGAGATGAAATAACACAAGTAATAAAGCAAGTTTCTCTGTTAAGTATTATTACGACAGGATTGGGACAATTAATATTTGGGACATGACATTAAAATATCTAATTAATAGTTAGTAGAGTCAGCTTGAGACAGGGGACTATTGTGACAGATGGAATAGCCAAATATTTATCATGACAGGTTAGTCTGGAATGGAAGATCACTGTAGCACAGTTAGCAATAAATATCTAACCGTGAAATTAGAATAACATTAAGTAAAATGTACAACTAAAGAGATAATGGGAACTAACATCAGTGGTTTATTGTGTAGCTAGAGTGAGGTCCTTTGATTAATATAGTTGGACATGCTGATAAGCTAACAGAAACATGATAAAAAAGGATATAAAAACCCACGGACCCTGAGGTTCGTGGGCATTCGAGAATCAGCTTTCTCAGTGTCACGGTTTTTTGTTTGCAAATAAAAGACCTATTTCTTGAAGAACTGTGTCTTCTGGTGATTCTATATATTTTCCCCATAACTTTGGCACTGCGAGCAGGGTCGTGCAGAGACCCACCTGGACAGAGGGTGGCAGTAACAGGGCGCTTCTTGGTCCACCGGGGGCACTCCTGAGACTGACAGAATAAGGGTACCCAACAAAAAAAATGGACCTTGGGAACTCAGAGGTGTGGGAACCTGCTGATCCAAGATCCAAATTGCTGCTGAAGGAGACGTGGAGAATTGGTCAAGAAAACTGAGCACTGGGGTAAGGGGTGAGTAAGAATAGAAAGTAGCAATTGTTGAGTAAAAATTCCACCTGGCGTATATAATATTCTATAGATAGATAGGGCAGAAATATAAGGCAAATATATAAGACCCCATAGAGAGATAAGGCAGAATAAATAAGAGGAAATTGTTTCATAATACCTTATTGATAGATAGGGCAGAATAAAGAAAGGGAAATTGTTTCACTGGAAGCGCTGATAGACCTGTTTAGAAAGCCAACAGATTGGTAGTGAATGATTAAAAGTAAAATAACAGAGAATAGTTACTAGACTGTTAAATGTTTTAGATAAGGCCTGTCAGATAATAGGATTTTTGGAAATGAACAAAGGGTCTTTTTAAGTAAGGCTCTTCTGTGTGTGTTTGTGAGAGAGAGATAGAGAGAGTTTATAGTTTAATCATTGTGATCTGATTGGTATGCATAATTGTTTGTGGTGGTTAAATGTTTGTGTTTTGTTTCCCTAGAGCTCGAGATCCAAGGGTATTTTGATTTTATTTTGCACTGTAAGAATTTAAGATAGTTTTTTTTGAGAGAGAAATTTCTCAAGAAACCGTTAGTGATTGATGCATTTTGAAGGTGCAGTGTTAGATTGGTTTAGGCTGAATGAATGAGAATAGGTTGTTTGTATTAACTAGCTGCAACTGAGAGTGTTTAGAAATTGATAGATTGGTAAGGGACAATAATAAGTTATAAAGTTAGGAATTGCTTATACTATTGAACAAAGCACTACTGGACTTGAATGGTATGAGGAAGTGATTTATGAGAGCAAAGATGAGAGCATTAGTTGGACTGAAATATTTCGTAGGATGGATAAAGGGACTGCAGTTGAGATACTGAGTAAGAAATTTCCAGTGGCAAGAAATAATATTGTAAAAATTTCTGAGAAATGGGGAAAAAAGGACGAAGGATTTATTGACTAAATGGCCAAAAGAAGGTACCTTTGATATACATGTGTGCAATGAGATGGAAGGATTAATTAAGACCTATAAGCTAAAAGAGAAATCTAAAAATAGAAACCAAAAAAGAATCAGGAGATGGAAATACTGAAACTTTTCAGGAAAGAGGGTGAGGTGCTTGTCAGGCACCTGTGGTGACCAGGAAAGCTGCAAAGAAAAGCTGAGCGGGAAACAAGAAAGCAGGAATCAGTACCCCCTCTATCCCCAGATATGGAGGAGTTGAATACACCTCCTCCCTACTTGAATGAAGAGGCATTGAAGCAGTGTCCAGTAATAAAGGGAGCAGTAGAAATAGAGGGACCGTTAGAATGGGATAGAAGTGCAGAAGACAAAAATGAACTGAGGGATAGAAGAGAAAAAGAGAAAAGGGACAGGCAGGAGCAAAGGGAAGCCATACAACGAAAGCAGGAAAAGCTGAAACATGAGGTTAGTGTGCTGCATGGGCAAAGTGAACAAAAAGCAATTGAGGAATACTCATTAGGAAGTGAAAGAAGGGCTGAAGAGAAAAGCAGTGAAAGTGACAGAGAGCAAACAAAAGGATGATAAGAGACAAGGAAAGAAAAAGGCCTAAAGAATGGGAGGAATTAAAAATAGCATCGGACTCAGAGCCTGAGGGGGATTTATTGAGAAGTAGTGTTAATAAAGGGAAAAAGGGCCAATAGGGAAGGATGCTACCGCTCCTTATAAAAGAGGGGAGAAACACACAATACATTCCTTGGGGAATGTAGGATCTGGAAAGGCTGAAGAATGCACTGCCCAGTTTACATGAGGGAACAGGAAAGTGGATCAGGACTTTTTGAAGATGAAACCACAGGGCAATTGCTGGCTAGAGGAGATTTGAAGGCCCTGCTGGTGAGGTTGGTAGGACACTCAAAGTTAAAGGAAATAATGGTCTGAGCCCGTCTGAAAAACGCAGCAGACAATCCAATGATTGATGGGGTCGGGTTTGATCAAGTGAGACAGAATGTATGGCAGGCCTTAAGAGACACTTATCCACCCAAAATGGACCCACAGGCTCTGAGAGGGGATCTACTGGGAGAAAGTGAAAACCTGGCTGCCTACTTGGAGAAACAGTTAAAGAAGTGGAGGCTGGAAAC
This sequence comes from Chiloscyllium punctatum, assembly GCF_047496795.1. Lineage (NCBI taxonomy): Eukaryota > Metazoa > Chordata > Chondrichthyes > Orectolobiformes > Hemiscylliidae > Chiloscyllium > Chiloscyllium punctatum. The sequence continues at coordinate 4,739,278 of NC_092768.1, read as the reverse complement.
AGAGCAAGACATAGAGACTAATCAGTTGCTGACCACAATGTCCTGAAATTCCATCATTGAGGCAATGCCCTCCCAAGTCAGGTCAAGGCTGGGGGAGGTAGTGGGTCTGACATCATCAATGAGCCACCAGGAATTTAGAGATCATGTAGCTCATGCAGTTGAAAGGTTTCGAAGAGACAAAGAGAAACTGCCTGAACAGCAGGAGGAGGTGCAAAGGAAGCCGGCGCAAATGCAGCTTGAAGAGCTTAAAAAGAAAGAAAAAGAGAAGGCTAAAAAGGTGTTGCCAGTAAGAACCGCCACAGTAATCAACACTGGCGTGAACCAAGTGCCAGCACAGGGGGGTCCTATCAGGTAGCCAGACGGGGGCCAGAAAATCCCATGCCAGCAATGGAGGTTTTTCGAGAAGCTTTCCCGCTGGTGACGTATCCGGGGCAGGGCAGATTTAAACAACAACCTAAACAGAACTGGGATCCCCAAGGACAGGGACCTAGGAATGGGGGACTCAGGTACATGATAAATATTCAGGGCTCAAGGGGGGGGCCAGAAATGATGTGTAGGGGATGCCAACAACCAGGTCACTTTAGGAGGAATTGCCCTTATTGGACCGGGCCCTCTCTGTCCTACAGCAGGCCTAGATGGCAGGAATCCCCAGTGGTCACTTCCCAGACACCTACAGGCCCAGCAGTACCTGTTAACCCGTATGGGATGTGTTAGGGATGCCCTGAGAACCTGGGTTGGGAAGGGCACTACCCTTTAGCAGCATGGGAGGCTGATCAAGAACCAGTAATACAAGTTGGTATAGAAGGGAGGCAGACATCGGTGATGACAGATATTGGAGCTACATACACTTGTGTACAGCTGCGGTATGTCTCTCACCTTCCCATGTCAAAGTAAATTTGTTAAAACTGTAGGGTTCTCAGGGAAATCACAGTTAACCCGATTTACAACTCCAGTAAGATTAGAAATGAAAGGTAGGGAGATAGTTCTACCAATATTAGTGTCTAAAGAGACGCCAATTAACTTGTTAGGTGGAGATGCTTTACTACAGTTAGAGGTAAGATTGGAGTGCACACAATAGGGCTTGGTCATAGAAAAGGCCAACATACAATTAGCGATGCAAGAAGTTAAAGATATAAATGTTTATTGGATAGAGGATATAGCAAGTGATTTTTGCAAGATTTGTGAAGGTTTGTAGCTCAAATTGAGATTTAGGTGTAGGTTTGCTCGCTGAGTTGTAGGTTTGATATCCAGACGTTTCATTATCTGGCTAGGTAACATCATCAGTGGCGACCTCCAAGTGAAGCGAAGCTGTTGTCTTCTGCTTTCTATTTATATCTTTCTCCTGGATAGGGTTCCTGGGGTTTGTGGTGATGTCATTTCCTGTTCATTTTCTGAGGGATTGATAGGTGGTATCTAGATCTACGTGTTTGTTTATGGCGTTGTGGTTGGAGTGCCAGGCTTCTAGGAATTCTCTGGCATGTTTTTGCTTAGCCTGTCCCACGATAGATGTGTTGTCCCAGTCGAAATGGTGCTTTTTTCATCCGTGTGTAGGGCTACGAGAGAGAGAGGGTTGTGTCTTTTTGTGGCGAGCTGGTGTTCGTGTATCCTGGTGGCTAATTTTCTTCCTGTTTGTCCTACGTAGTGTTTGTGGCAGTCCTTGCATGGAATTTTGTAGATGACGTTGGTTTTGTCCATGGGTTGTACTGGATCTTTTAACTTTGTTAGTTTTTGTTTGAGAGTGTTGGTGGGTTTGTGTGCTACTAGGATTCCGAGGGGTCTTAGTAGTCTGGCTGTCATTTCTGAAACTTCTTTGATGTATGGTAAGGTGGTTAGGATTTCTGGCTGTGTTTGGTCTGCTTGTCGTGGTTTGTTCTTGAGGAATCTGCGCACTGTATTTTATGAGTATCTGTTCATCTTGAATACGTTGTATAGGTGGTTCTCCTCTGTTTTCTGAAGTTCGTCTGTGCTGCAGTGTGTGTTGGCTCGTTGGAATAGTGTTCTGATACAGCTTTGTTTGTGTGTGTTGGGATGGTTGCTGGTGTAGTTAAGTATTTGGTCAGTGTTTGTCGGTTTTCTATATACGCAGGTTTGTAGTTCTCCGTTGTCCTTTCTTTCGACTGAGACGTCCAGGAATGTGAGTTTGTTGTCGGTTTCTTCCTCCTTGGTGAACTTTATGCCTGTGAGGGTGTTGTTGATGATGTTAAATGTCTCTTCTATCTTGTTTATTCAGGACATAAATGATATTCAAGAATTTTGGGGGATGTGGGAAGCAGAAATGTTACCAATATTGACAAAAGCAAGACCACCTAAGTCTGAGCTACACTGTACAGTGATATTTGATGAGTCTCAGGATGAGGTGTTAGAGAGGCAGTGGCAGCAGGAAGTCACTGCTCCACAACATTTGAGAAGTGAAGCAATAGTATTAGGGGGGCAGGGAGTGATCCTGCAAATAGAGAGAAATGCGTTCCTGAAAAAGTGGTATGGAGTACCAGGTGCCGCACCACATGTAACCACACTGGAAATAAGGGATATCAATCTAAAGACTTAGGTCTTATGACTAGGCGTGTAGAAACAGTCAGGGAATTACATATGCTCAGGACAGGGGTTTGGGAATCTGGGGATGGCAGCTATATTAAAATCCTATCATGCTGCAACTTGACAGGGAATCTGAAGGAAGGCAAGGTAACACCCCAGCACAGCATACCAGTGACAGTGGAGGAAAGTGATCAATTTGATGCATTACGAGCTACTTTGTGGTCACAGCATGATACAGATCTGGGGAGAGTGAAATCAGCTAGCCCAGTAGAAATAAGGTTGAAACCAGGAGCTGGGACAGTAGTGGAATTTCTGACGAATAAAGTTATCCTAAGGTTTGGTATACCATCGGAACTTAGTTCAGACAATGGGTCTGCCCTCATTCAGAAAGTAGTTAAGTTGTTGCTGCACTTTTTGAGAATCAAACAGAGGTCTGGGTGTGTGTATCATCCCCAGTTACAGGCTCCTCTGAACAAACTCCACACAGTTGCCTGAGGAATTGAACCTGGGTTCCTGGGACAACAAAGTTCCCCAAACATCACACAAACCCCGCCTTTTTCTGCCAATCTAAGGCATGTCTGTTTTGCCATTTCATTTTGGTCATAGCATCCAATTGTTCTCCCAAGGCCACAAGAGCATCATCAGTATAATTGATAAATCTCTGCTGGTTGTAATAAATGTAATCAATCCATTCAGCATTCTTGCTAACCCCTATCCAGATTACAGAGGAGGAAGTGTTGGCTGTCTTGAAACAGTTAAAGGTGGATAAATCCCCAGGACCTGATCAGGTGTACCTGAGAACTCTGTGTGAAGCTAGAGAAGTGATTGCTGGGCCTCTTGCTGAGATATTTGTATCATCGATAGTCACAGGTGAGGTGCCGGAAGACTGGAGATTGGCAAATGTGGTGCCACTGTTTAAGAAGGCTGGGAAGGACAAGGGAACTATAGACTGGTGAGCCTGACCTCAGTGGTGAGCAGGTTGTTGGAGGGAATCATGAGGGACAGGATGTACATGTATTTGGAAGGGTAAGGCTTGATTAGGGATAGTCAACATGGCTTAGTGCATGGAAAATCATGTCTCACAATCTTGTTTGAGTTTTTTGAGGAAGTAACAAAGAAGATTGATGAGGGCAGAGCAGTAGATGTGATCTATAGGGACTTCAGTAAGGCGTTCAACAAGTCTCCCCATGGGAGACTGATTAGCAAGGTTAGATGTCATGGAATACAAGGAGAACTAGCCATTTGGATACAGAACTGTCTCAAAGTTAGAAGACAGAGGGTGCTGGTGGAGGGTAGTTTTTCAGGTTGGAGGCCTGTGACCAGTGGAGTGCCACAAGGATCGGTGCTGGGTCCTCTACTTTTTGTCATTTACATAAATGATTTGGATGCGAGCATAAGAGGTACAGTTAGTAAGTCTGCAGATGACACCAGAATTGGAGGTGTAGTGGACAGCGAAGAGAGTAACCTCAGATTACAGCAGGATCTGGACCAGATGGGCCAATGGGCTGAGAATTGGCAGATGGAGTTTAATTCAGATAAATGCGAAGTGCTGCATTTTGGGAAAGCAAATCTTAGCAGGACTTATACACTTAATGGTAAGGTCCTAGGGAGTGTTGCCGAACAAAGAGACCTTGGAGTGCAGGTTCATAGCTCCCTGAAAGTGGAGTCGCAGGTAGATAGGATAGTGAAGAAGGCGTTTGGTATGCTTTCCTTTATTGGTCAGAGTATTGAGTACAGGAGTTGGGAGGTTATGTTGCGACTGTACAGGGCATTGGTTAGACCACTGTTGGAATATTGCATGCAATTCTGATCTCCTTCCTATTGGAAAGGTGTTGTGAAACTTGAAAGGGTTCAGAAAAGATTTATAAGGATGTTGCCAGGTTTGGAAGATTTGAGCTATAGAAGAGGCTGAACAGGCTGGGGTTGTTTTCCCTGGAGTGTCCGAGGGTGAGGGGTGACCTTATAGAGGTTTATAAAATTATGAGGGTCATAGATAGGATAAATAGACAAAGTCTTTTCCCTGGAGTCAGGGAGTCCAGAACTAGAGGGCATAGGTTTAGGGTGAGAGGGGAAAGATATAAAAGAGACCTAAGGGGCAACTCTTTCACGCAGAGAGTGGTACGTATATAGAATGAGCTGCCAGAGGATGTGGTGGAGGCTGGTACAATTGCAACATTTAAGAGGCATTTGGATGGGTATATGAATAGGAAGGGTTTGGAGGGATATGGGCCGGGTGCTGGCAGGTGGGACTAGATTGAGTTGGGATATCTGATAGGCATGGACAGGTTGGACTGAAGGGTCTGTTTCCATGCTGTACATCTCTATGACTCTACGACTCTATAACCTTATCAAATGCCTTACTGAAATCCATATACACCACATCCACTGCTCGACCGTCATCAACTTGCCTCGTCAAGTCCTCAAAGAACTCAAGAAGGCTTGTGAGCCACAACCGGCCCCTCAGAAAGCCACACTGACTGTCTTTAATCAAACTATGTTTTTTTCCAAATAGTCTCAAATCTTATCTCTGGGAATCCTTTCCAGTACCTTGCTTACCACAGACACAAGGCTGAACGGTCTGTAATTCCCAGGGATTTCCGTTCTTGTTTGTTTCAGAGCTGCAGTGTGAGCAGTGACTTCACTTTAGAACAGATCCTAATTGATCTTCCATCCCAACCTCCCTCCATCTCCCTTGCCAGCTCTCTATTCCTGTAAATTGAGGATTTGGCCCATCCCTCTCGTGCTTCCCGCTATTTCCTGTGACGGTCAGAACCCAGCTCTGCGGACAGATGAGGATGTTTGCCTTTTGTCTCCTTCGCGCTTTGCAGGTTCTCTCTCACTCGGCTTCAGGTAAAACCATCTCTAACAGTCTCTTTAAACTGACAGTGACTGATTCGGATGAAAACAAACTGAAACGATGACACAAAGAAGTGCTCTCGGGGAGATCTGGGAATCGGCAATGCCAAGAGTTTATAAAACTCGATGTTTTGATCTTGTAGTCTGTGATGCAGCCGCCCAGTATGAGGCAATGTTCACTGAGTTGGGAGTGGGTTTACACAGGATGATATTTCCACTCAGTTTGAGATTCCGTTGGAGCCGCCTGACCTTTTTTCCGATCCATTCCCGTCTCGTTTACACGGGTCTCCGGGGCAGATTCCTACCCCGCTCCGTGACCGACACCGTGTTGCTGAGGCACGAGTTAATCCCAGCGCCTCCAGCTCGGTCCCAGACACAGGCTGGGAATCAGGACTGACTGAGAGGGGAAGAGGAATGGAACAGGGTGAGGTCATTCTCGAGCAGAGAAACAGACTCGTTTCCAAAAAAAATTGGAGCCGGCGTTTAGGTTTTGTTTCCAAGGGCTATGTAAGGCTTCTGCCTTCAAAGCGAAATTTACAAAGATTGTCAAACAGGAAGAAAGCTGGGAAGCAAGAGAGGGAATTTTCAGTGATTTTTTTTCTGTTGGGGTGTAGCTGGCCCCACGCTTGTGAATTCTCTGCTGCGGAAAAGCCATTAAGGCACAAAAATTTAATGTTTTCGAAAAGGAGGTAGGTACAGTTCCCTAAGGGCGAAAGGGATCAAAGGATTTGGAAAGATTTGGGGTGGCAAATGGTGGCACACTGGTCAGCACTCAGGACCTGGGTTTGATTCCAGCCTCAGGCGACTATGTGGAGTTTACAAAGTTAAAAATAACCTGATGAAGGAGCGACGCTCCAAAAGCTAGTGTGCTCCCAATTAAACCTGTCGGATTATAACCTGGTGTTGTGTCATTTTTAACTGTGTGGAGTTTGCATAGTCTCCCTTTGTCTGTGTGGTTTCCTCCAGGGTGTTCTGGTTGCCTCCCGCAGTCCAAAGATGTGCAGGTTAGGGTGGATTGGCTGTGCTAAGTTGTCCCTTAGTATTCAGGGATGTGTAGGTTAGTTGGGAGAATGTAAGGGAATGGATCTGGATGGTTGGTGTGGGCTTTTGGGCTGAAGGGTATGTTACCACGCTGTCGGGATTCCAGAGAAAGCAGGAACTGGGTTTGAAGTTGGATGATCGGCCATAATCATATTGGATGGTGAAGTGGACTGAATGGCCCAGCCCAGGTCTGATTTTCTGTGTTTCCAGTTGCCACAGTGGTTGGTTGCCTCCATCTGGGGCAGAGATATCCACCCTGTGGTTTGGGAGGGAGTTCCAGGGTTTTAACCTAGTGATGGCGAAGAAACAACAGTTTCAAGGTGGATTTTTAATGGAGTTGTAAGCCCACCAGAATCATGTAATAGGTGGGCTGATCCCCATTCCAATGTTCCTGCCGTGATTCTTGATAGGCTGGCAGGAGGCTGGAAGAACACAGCAAGCCAGGCAGCATCAGGAGGTTGAGAAGTCGAGGTTTTGGGTATGATGGGTGATGGCATTTGTTTTGAGAGGACTTGGATATAAAAGCAGGGATGTACTTCTGAGGCTATATAAGGCTCTGGTCAGACCACGTTTGCAATATTGTGAGAGATTTTGGGCCTCATACCTCAGGAAGGTTCACAAGAATTGTCCCAGGAATGAAAAGCTTAACATATGAGGAACGTTTGAGAACTCTGGGTCTATACTCGATGGGGTTTACAAGGATCTAATCGAAACCTAGAGAATACTGAATGGCCTGGACAGAGTAGATGCTGGGAAAATGCTTCCATTGGTACGAGAGACTAGACCCAAGGGCACAGCCTTAGAGTAAAGGAAAAATGTTTAGAATGGAGATTAGGAGAAACTTCTTTAGCCAGAGAGTGGTGAATCTATGGAATTCATTGCCATAGAACGGTGTAGAGGCCAGGTCATTGAGTATATTTCAGATTGAAATAGATAGGTCTGTTATGGACCATGCCAGACCTCCTCAAAACATTTCAAGAAAGTAGCCCAGACCCAGCTTTGCTACTTGTTTTAAGTAGGTGTAACGTGTATATTCCAGGAGGGATGCATTTGATCGAACCATGTAATTTTAAACAAAACAGAACTTATTTACAAAATTACTGAATGAAACACAAATAAAAGAGAACAGAATACTGAATCACTCAACTTATCCAAAAACCCAACAGATCATCCCAACTGAATGATGCTGTTCCAAATACTTGTAACAATCCCAATAAACACCCCTTAGCACAAAAGGTGAAGTCAAGTACAGGAGAGAAGTCAGAGAGGGAGGTTAGCATAGATCTCCTTTTCTTGTGTCCAGCAGCCTCACAACTACTGCTTGCTAAGTAAGTCAAACAAAAGCTGAAAAAGCTGACTGTCCACATCCTCTTTCATTAGATTACATTAGATTAGATTCCCTACAGTGTGGAAACAGGCCCTTCAGCCCAACAAGTCCACACCGACCCTCCAAAGCGATGCAAAAAAATGGCTTTAACAGAATGGTTCCAGGCATGAGGGAAGCCAGATGAATGGATAAATTGGAGAAGCTGGAGTCTTATAAAAGTGACAGTTGACAGAGTGTGTTAGGTGCAGAAGGAGACCATTCAGTTCATGGTGTTTGCACTAGACCTTGGAATGAGCATTCCAGTTTTGTGCCCTTGTCTTCCATTTCTCCCATACCCTTTCACATTTCTCCAATTGAAATAATTGTCCAATGCCCTCTCAAGTGAAACTACCTCCATCACATTTCCAGGCAGCACATTCCAGACCATTCACTCTTCCCAATGAACACAGGGAGACATATACATACATGGAAACACAAAGAAACACACAATAACATGGACACATATATTGACACAATCACATGCAACGATAGGGACACATACACAACCACATACACAGAGACAGACAAAAGCAATCATCGGCACATGCAGGAAACAATGCCAGAAGTGCAGCTGCAGGTTGGCATACATTGCAGATGTCCATGCCCATAGATGCAAGCGCAGTGACATGCGTGAAGGCAAGCCTAGATAAATTGTTTCATTGTACAAGTGGTTTTTTAAACAGTTTTGCCTAACACAGTATCTGTTAGCTATAAATAAACTGGTTTTGGATTAGTGGTGCTGGAAGAGCACAGCAGTTCAGGCAGCATCCGAGGAGCAGCAAAATCGACGTTTCGGGCAAAAGCTCCTCGGATGCTGCCTGAACTGCTGTGCTCTTCCAGCAACACTAATCCAAAATCTGGTTTCCAGCATCTGCAGTCATTGTTTTTATCTATAAACAAACTGGCCCCAGAACCGTCCCAAGTCCAGACTTTTCGGAGTCTCTGTCTCTTATGACCTCCTGAAAAGAAAAGCCAAGGACACCATAACCTTGTTAAGGAGTAGCATCGTCACAGCTTCTTGAGTATCAATGGGATCAAGGGTTGTGGAAAGAAAGCGGGAGAATGGGGTTGAGAAACATATCAGCCATAATTGAATGGTGGAGTAGATTCGATAGGCTGAATGGCCTAATTGTTGCTCCTATGTGTTCTACTTTGATGGACTTGTGGTTCATGTTACTTCAAAGGAGTTCTTTCAAAGTCATTGTCTTTGTGCCTTTAAAAAGGTAACATGGTACAAAGGAAAATGGTTGTAGTTGTTGGAGGTCAGTCATCTTAGCTCCAGGACAACTCTGTAGGAGTTCAGGAATAGACTGTAGGGACAGAGTGAATCTCAAGAAGAGTATAAAGATAGTAGGAGTATATTCAAGAGGGAAATCAGCAAGGCAAAAAGGGGACATGTAATAGCTTTGATAACTAGGGGTAAGGAGAATCCGAAAGGCTTCTACAGATAGTTAGTAACAAAAGAGTAACCGGGAGAGAATTGGGCCCCATAAAGATCAGCAAGGCTGTCTATGCGGGAACTGCAGGAGATGGGTGAGATAATAAGTGGGTATTTCGCATCAGTGTTTATAGTGGAGATGGATATGGAAGCTACAGAACTTGAAAAGTGTCCGTATAACAGAGGAAGAGATGCTGGATGTCTTACAATCCATAAAGGTGGATAAATCCCCAGGACCTGATCAGGTGTACCCTAGAACTCTATGAAAGCTAGGGAAGTTATTGCTGGACCCTTTGCTGAGATATTTGTATCGTCACTAGCCATCGATGAGGTGCTAGAGGTTGGCTAATGTGGTGCTCTTATTTAAGAATGGTTGTAAGGAAATGCCAGGGAACTATTGACCAGTGAGCCCGACATCAGGAGTGGGCAAGTTGTTGGAGGGGATTCTGAGGGACAGGATTTACATGCATTTGGAAAGGCCATTACTGATTAGAGGAAGTCAACATGGCCTTGTGTATGGGAAATCATGTCTCATCAACTTGATTGAGTTTTTTGAAGAAGTTACAAAGACGATTGATGAAGGCAGAGTATTGGATGTTGTCTATATGTTTATCAGCAAGGTGGCATGGTGGAATGGTTAGCAAGATGAGAACACATGGAATACAGATAGAACTTGCCATTTGGATACAAAATTGGCTAGAAGGTAGGAGACAGTGGGCTAGATGGAGGGCTGCTTTTCGGACTGGAGGCCTTTGACAAGTGCTGGTCCCCTGCATTTTGTCATTTATATAAATGATTTGAATGTGAACATGAGAGGTATAGTTAGTAGGTTTGCAGATGACATCAAAACTGGAGATGTAGTGGACAGCGAAGAAGGTTACTTCAGAGTACAACAGAACCAGATCGGCATGGCAGATGGAGTTTAATTTAGACAAATGTGAGATGCTGCATTTTGGAAAGGCAAAATCAGAGCAGGACTTATACATTTAATGGTAAGGTCCTGGGGAGTTTTGCCAAAGGAAGAGACTTTGAGTGCTGGTTCATAGTTCCTTTTGGAGTATTGCATTCATTCCTGGTCTCTCTGCTCAAGGAAGGATGTTGTGAAACTTGAAAAGGTTCAAAAATGATTTACAAGAATGTTGCTAGGGGTGGAGGGTTTGAGCTACAGGGAGGGGGTTATTTTGCCTGGAGTGTCTGAGGTTGAGAGGTAACCTTTCAGAGGTTTATAAAATCATGAGGGGCATGGATAAGGTGATTAGTCAACATCTTTTCCCAAGGGTAGGGGAATCCAAAACTAGAGGACATAAGTTTAAGGGAAAAACTTAAAAGTGACTTAAGGGGCAACATTTTCACGCATATACATGTATGGAATGAGGTAGTGGAGGCTAGTACAATTACAGCATTTAAAAGGTATCTGGATGGATACACAAATGGGAAGGTCTAGAGGGATATTGGCCAAATGCTGACCTTTAGAACTAGATTAATTTAGGATATCTGGTAAGTCTAGACAAATTGAACCAAACGGTCTGTTTCTGAACTGTAAGCCTTTAAGACACTATGACTGTGAATGTAACAATATTCAGGCTTAGACTGACAAGTGACAAGTAACATTTGTGCTGCACAACTGCCAACCTATCACCATCACCAGTAAGAGACAATCTAACTATCCCTTATCATTCAATGGTGTTACCATCCCTGAGTCCCCCACAATCAATATCCTTGAGGCGACAATTGACCAGAAACTCAACTGGACTCACCACATAAACACAGTAGCTACAAGAGCCGGTCAGAGGCTCGGAATACTGTGGCGAGTAACTGACCTCCTGACTCCTCAAAGCCTGTTCACCATCTGCAAGGCACAAGTCAGGAATGTGACAGATGAGTGTAGCTCCAACAACACTGAAGAAACTAGGCACCATCCAGGACAAAGCAGCCCACGTGATTGGCACTCTACCACCAACGTTCAGTAGCAACAGTGTATACTATCTACAAGATGCACTGCAGACATTCACCAAAGATCCTTGACATTACCTTCCAAACCCAAGACCACATCCATTTAGAAGGACTAGGGCAACGGAAACATGCGAACACCACCAAGTTCAAGCTTTCCTCCAAACCACTCACTATCCTGGCTTGGAAACATATCACCACCACCTCAAGGGCACTAAGGACAGGCAATAAATGCTGACCAGCTGACATCCCACAAGTGAATAAAAATAAAGAGTCAATTGTAAATTTTAAAGGGAATTGAGTAAGTATGGAAATTTTAGCATAAATTAAATTAAGTTTCCATTGAATGGATGACAGGTGGAGAAAAACTGAAACCTCCCAAAGAAATTCAGATGCTCAATTTTTAAAGAGTGAAAGCAAGTGATTGGGGGGGGGGGTGCTGGTGGTAAATGGTAGGGATATCCATTCCCAGAAATTGAGATTATTCATAACACTTCCTATTATTTATCATAATTCAATCTTTACAACAATTATCAAGCTGTTCTTTCTTTCTTATTTTTATTTCAGCACAGCATGAGAAAAACAGCTTGGTGGTTGCTACAGGTTCCTCCATTCTATTCCCCGGAACGGATAAAGGATTCAGCAATGTCCAGTGGGAATTCTCAAAGCCCCTCAAGGTTCTTCCCATTTTAGATTACAATGAAGGACATCAACACATATATGATCACTATCTGAATAGAGTTGAACTGAACGAAACAGATGGGTCATTATTACTCAAAGATGTCAGTGAGTGGGATACTGGTAAATACAAAATGACTGTGGACTTAGACCCATTTCGGACCAGAGTGATCATTCTGACAGTGTATGGTAAGTACGTGGAGGGTGGTTTCATTTGCACCAATACAAATAGAAACAGCAGTGATTATTCTGATGCACTGTGTTTGAATAAGACATATGGTCATATTGCATTTTAGCAGCTGCATTAGTTGCCTTGGCAACCTGAATTGCTTTCATATGTTTGTATGGCTGTGATTGTGGAACAGTAAGATGTTTGTGAATGAGTGTTTCCTTTTCATTTGCTCCCACTTTTAGTTGTGTGACCAAAAGCTTGCTTTCCCCACACCATAACACAGTTAATCCTGAAATGTGCCAGTGCTTTTGCTTAAATTACATTTTAAAAATAGCTTTTGTCAATCCACTAGCTGGATGAAAGAGGCACATAGTCATAGAGATGTACAGCACGGAAGTAGACCCTTCGGTCCAGCTCGTCCATGCCTACCAGATATCTGGTCTCTAGCATCTGCAGTCCTCACTTTCTCCAAATGTGAAAAACTGCCTGGCTCAAGGCAGAGATGTTACAAGCATCCAACTCAGTGCAAAAGTGTGAGTTCAATGAGTGCAAGCTAAAGGACATGAGACTCAACCTGTACTAATGTGTGCATGACACTACATGCAGAGTGACCTTGTAGGTGAATATATGTAAGGTCTATGAGCTCCAATGGACAGTGGTGAAATGCCGAAGTGCATTGCAATACTGAGATTAGCCATGATGGTATGGCGAGGCTGGTGTATTGCCATTGCCAACTTCGAGATGATCACTGAATTGGAGATAGTCATAGAGATGTACAGCATGGAAACAGACCCTTTGGTCCAACTTGTCCATGCCGATCAGATATCCCAACCCAATCTAGTCCCACCTGCCAGCACCCGGCCCATATCCTTCCAAACCTTTCCTTATCATATACCCATACCTTTTAAATGTTGCAATCATACTAGCCTCCACCACTTCCTCTGGCAGCTCTTTCCATACACGTATCACCCTCTGCATGAAAAGGTTGCCCCTTGGGTCTCTTTTATATCTTTCCCCTCTCACCCTAAACCTATGCCCTCTAGTTCTAGACTCCCCCACCCCATGGAAGAAACTTTATCTAATTATCCTATCCATGCCCCTCATCATTTTATAAACCTCTATCATGTCACCCCTCAGCCTCCAATGCCCCTGGGAAAACAGCCGCAGCCTATTCAACCTCTCCCTATAGCTCAAATCCTCAAACTCTGGCAATATCCTTGTAAATCTTTCCTGAACCGTTTTAAGTTTCACAACATCCTTCTGATAGGAAGGAGACCAGAATTACACGCAATATTCCAAAAGTGGCTCCCAACTCCTGTTCTTAATACTCTCACCAATAAAGGAAATCATACCAAACGACTTCTTCACGACCCCATCTTCCTGCGAACTCCACTTTCAAGGAGCTATGAACCTGCACTCCAAGGTCTCTTTGTTCAGCAACACTCCCTAGGACCTTACTATTAAGTGTATAAGTCCTGCTAAGAGCTGCTTTCCCAAAATGCAGCACCTCGCATTTATCTGAATTAAACTCCATCTGCCAATTCTCAGCCCATTGGCCCATCTGGTCCAGATCCTGCTGTAATCTGAGGTAACCTTCTTCACTGTCCACTACACCTACAATTTTGGTGTCATCTGCAAATTTACTAATTGTACCTCCTTACGTTCACATTCAAATCATTTCTATAAATGACGAAAAGTAGAGGATCCAGCACCAATCCTTGTGGCACTCCACTGGTCACAGGCTTCCAGTCTGAAAAACTACCCTCCACCACCACCCCCTGTCTTCTACCTTTGAGCCAGTTCTGTATCCAAATGGCTAGTTCTCCCTGTATTCCGTGAGATCTAACCTTACTAACCAGTCTCCCATGGGGAACCTTGTCAAACGCCTTACTGAAGTCCATATAGACCATGACGACCACTCTGCCCTCATCAATCTTCTTTGTTATTGCTCCAAAAAACTCAATTAAGTTTGTGAGACATTGATTTCCCCCACACAGAGCCATGTTGACTATCCCTAATCAGTCCTCGCCTTTCTAAATACATGTGCATCCTATCCCTCAGGATTCCCTCCAACATCTTGTCCACCACCCACGTCAGGCTCACTGGTCTATAGTTACTTGGCTTGCCCTTACCACCCTTCTTAAACAGTGGCACCACATTTGCCAACCTCCAGTCTTCCAGCACCTCACCTGTGACTATCGATGATACAAATATCTCAGCAAGGGGCCCAGCAATAAATTCCCTAGCTTCCCACAGAGTTCTAGGGTACACTTGATCATGTCCTGGGAATTTATCCATTTTTATGTTTTAGGTCATCCAGCACTTCCTCCTCTGTAATATGGCCATTTTTCAAGATGTCATTATCTATTTCCCTGCATTCTATATCTTCCATGTCCTTCTCCACAGTAAACACTGATGCAAAGTACTCGTTAAGTATTTGTCCCATCTCCTGCAGTTCCACCCAAAGGGCACCTTGCTGATCTTTGAGGGGCCCTATTCTCTCCCGAGTTACCCTTTTGTCCTTCATATATTTGTAAAAACCCTTTAGATTCTCCTTCACTGTATTTGCCAAAGCTATCTCATGTCCCCTTTTTGCCCTCCTGATTTCTTGTTTAAGTATGCTCCTCCTAACTTTAAACTCTTCTATGGATTCATTCAATCTGTCTTATCTATACCTGACATATGCTTCCTTCTGTTTCTCAACCAAACCCTCAATTTATTTCGTCATCCAGCATTTCCTATATCGACCAGGCTTTCTTTTCATCTAAACAAGAATATACTGTCTCTGGACTCTCGTTATCGCATTTCTGAAGGCTTCCTATTTTCCATCCATCCCCTTACCTGCGAAAATCTGCCCCCAATCAGCTTTTGAAAGTTCATGCCTAATACCATCAAAATTGGCCTTCCTCTAATTTAGAACTTGAACTTTTAGATCTGGTCTATTCTTTTCCATCACTATTTTAAAACTAATAGAATTACCGTCGTTGGCCCCAAAGTGCTTCCTCGCTGACATCTCAGTCACCGCCCTGCCTTAGTTCCCAAGAGTAGGTCAAGTTTCGTACCTTTTCTAGTAGGCACATCCACAAATTAGAAAATTGTCTTGTACACACTTAACAAATGCTTCTCCATCTTAACCTTTAACACTACGGCAGTCCCAGTCTATGTTTGGAAAGTTAAAATCCCCTACCATAACCATCCTATTATTCTTACAAATAACTGAGATCTCCTTACAAATCTGTTTTTCAGTTTCCATCTGACAGTTGGTGATCTATAATACAATCCCCGATAAGGTCATCATGCCTTCCTTGTTTCTCAGTTTCTCCCAAATATCCTCCCTCAGTACAACTGTATTACTGTCCCTTATCAAAAATGCCACTCCCCTCCTCTCTTACCTCCCTTTCTATCCTTCCTGTAGCATTTGTATCCTGGAACATTAAGCTGCCAGTCCTGCCCATCCCTGAGCCATGTCTCTGTAATTGCTATGATATCCCAGTCCCATGTTCCTAACCATGCCCTGAGTTCATCTGCCTTCCCTATTAGGCCTCTTGCATTGAAATAAATGCAGTTTAATTTATCAGTTCTAC
This sequence comes from Chiloscyllium punctatum, assembly GCF_047496795.1. NCBI lineage: Eukaryota > Metazoa > Chordata > Chondrichthyes > Orectolobiformes > Hemiscylliidae > Chiloscyllium > Chiloscyllium punctatum. The sequence continues at coordinate 4,723,658 of NC_092768.1, read as the reverse complement.
CTTGTTCTCTGCTTTGGCCCTGCCTGTCCTGACTGTTTGACTCACTTCTTTTCTCAACTGTCCCGGTCTCCGATTGTGAGGAAAGAGATCAATCTCCCTAGTTCCCACCCCACCTCCCCCACCTTAATAGTTTAAATCCTCCTGAGCCACTCTAGCAAATCTTCCTGCCAATTAGTCCCCTTCTGATTCAGGTGCAATCCATCTTTTTTGTACAGGTCACTTCTACCCTAGAAGAAATTCCAATGATCCAAAGATGTGAATCCTTCTCCCATACACCAGCTCCTCCTCTATGCATTTATCGGCTCTATCCTCCTATTCCCACTCTTACGAGCTCACAGCACTATGAGTAATCCAGATATTACTAGTCTTGAGGATCTCCTTTTTAAATTCATGCCTAACTTTCTATATTCTCCCTTCAGAATCTAATTCTTTTCCCTCCCTACGTCATTGGTTCCAATGTGTACAATGACATCCTGCTGGTCCCTCCCCCCCCTAACTTAATACTTATGGCTTATATTTTTAAGTTTAGTCAAGAGATATATCTCAATAAAACATACAATCAAGAAAACACCCACTCTACTCACGACTACCGACTATCTGTAAGGCCACACTTAAAAATATTCACTTATCTATTTTTGTGCTGTGACCTCTCCCAAACAAGTTCCTCCAAGATTAGTTGTGAATTTCACTGTTCGTTAATTTTCCCAGATGCACTCCGATGTTGAGCAATACATGAACTCAAAAAGCAAAGGCAGTAACTGCACAGGTTCACTGCTGGGTCAGTTAGCAGTGTGGGTTTCTCTCTCTCTCTTTTCTCTCTCTCTCTCTCTTCTCTCCCCTTGCACTGACCTCACCATGAGCTGCCTTTGTCTGTTGCTCTCCCTTTTAAAAGTGCTGTTGTTTTGACTACTTTTTCTCCACTGTTCCAAAACAATGCAACAGCATATTAAGCAGTAATTGCTACTCCTGGAATTTGAGGAAATCACCAGTCATAGAGTCATACAGCATGGAAACGAACCCTTCAGTCCAACCAGTCCGTACTGACCAAAATCCCAAACTAAACTAGTCCCACCTGCCTATCCCTGCAAACATTTTTTATTCATGTACTCATCAAAATGTCTTTTAAATGTTGTAACTGTACTCGTAACTACCACTTCCTCTAAAAGTTTATTCAACACATGAACTACCATGTGCAAAAGAATTGCCCTTAAATGTCTTTTTAAAATCTTTCTTGTTTCACCTTACAAATATGTGCCCAAATCTTTAAATGCACCCCCCTGCCCGCCCAGGCAAAAGACACCTCCCATTCACCTTATCTCTGCCCCCATGATTTTATAAACCACTTTAAGGTCTCCCGTCAATCTCCTATGCTACAGTGAAAAAAAATCCAAGCCTATCCAGTCTCTCCTTATAACTCATGCCCTCCATTCTCTGTAACATCCTGGTAAAGCTCTTCTGAACTGTCTCCAGCTTAATAATATCCTTCCTACAACAAAGAGAGCAGAACTGTGCACAGTACACTGGAAGAGGCCTCACCAACATTCTGTACTAGCTCAATATGACATCCTGACTCCTATACTCAAAAGGTCTAAGCAATGAAGCCAAATTTGCTAAATGCCTTAATTTCCATGCTATCTATATGTGATGCAAACTTCAAAGAATTATGTACTTGAATCCCTTGGTCTTTCTGTTCTACAACACTGCCAAAGAAGCTCTACTTTTGTATACATGATTTGGAGATGCTGGTGTTGGACAGGGGTGTACAAAGTAAAAAATTCACACAACACCAGGTTATAGTCCAACAGGTTTAATTGGAAGCACACTAGCTTTTGGAGCGACGCTCCTTCATCAGGTGGTAGCACTACCACCCGATGAAGGAGCGTCACTCTGAAAGCTAGTGTGCTTCCAATTAAACCTGTTGGACTATAACCTGGTGTTGTGTGAATTTTAACTTTGGTCTTTTGTATAAGCAGTGATCTGTAGCTTTTGATTTTCCCAGAAGAGGAAACGCCTTTTTTTACATTCAATCTATCAAGTCGCCACTGGCATCATTTTGCACTCAGTGAATCAGTCATTGTGTTATCAAGCCACTCTGGGTGTCTGCTTGCCTGTAATTCATTTGAAGAGTCTCTGTGTATTTGCATAATTCAAACGATGCCAATCACGTTTTTGCATCCTTGTTTGAGTATGCTTATTTATGATAATAAACCAGTTGATCTTTGTTGATGAAAGAAGGCTGTTTCGTTTGTCGCATTGTAGCATGGTTCTGTAGGCTGAGAACTATCTAACTGGCCAAATCGCCAAAGTGTTACGGTTTAAAATATATATTGACTAGTGGAGGAATGGGATCAGAAAAGGAAATGGTGCATCCCCCCAACATCAATTGTAACAATGGTTTGCTCAAAAAGACTGTGAAAAGGTGATGACTGGGAGTTTGGGTTGTGTCGTCAGGAGATCTGTAATACCGTGCACACATCAAGATAATAAATGTCAAGGAAAAGCTTGTGTTTAGGTTCCTATTTCACCACCAGCCTTAGATCATCTATTCTGGTCGCAAAGAATGGTTACCTAAAGATTAACAATCACACAACACCAGGTTTATTTGGGTTTATTGTCCAATGGGTTTATTTGGAAGCACTAGCTTTCGGAGCTCTGCTCCTTCATCAGGTGATTGTAGAGAATAAGATCGTGAGACACTGAATTTATAGCAAAAGTTTACAGTGTGATGTAACTGAAATTATATATTGAAAAAGACCCAGATTGTTTGTTAAGTCTTTCATCTTTTACAATGACCATGTTGGTTTCAGTTCTTTCAAATGTAAATTGCAAAACATTTTTTAAAAGTTACATTCTCAAATGCACTTACATTCTCAAAGTTAAAAATCACACAACACCAGGTTATAGTCCAACAGGTTTAATTGGAAGCACACTAGATGGATGTAATTTTTTATATTTTTGCCTGAATGAGCTTCACTGGAAAGACCAATATTCACTGGTGGCAGAGTGGCTCACTGCTGCCTCACTGCTGGGACCTGGATTTAATCCCATCAGGTGACTGTCTGTGTGGAGTTTGCACATTCTCCCTGTGTCTGCGTGTCTTTCCCCCAGATGCTCTGGTTTCCTCTCACAATCCAAAGATGTGCAGGTTAGCTGAATTGATCATGCTAAATTGCCCATAATGTTCAGGGATGTGTAGGTTAGGCACGTCAGTCAGGGGTAAATGTAGAGTAATGGGGATTGGGTTTGGATGGGATGCTCTTCCGAGAGTCGGTGTAGACTTTTTGTGCCAAAGGGTTTGTTTCAACACTGGAGGGATTCTTAAAGAAAAATTGTTGCCCGTCATTGATTGTCTTTGATCTACGTGGCTTCTAGTACATATCAGAGGACAAATGAGAGTCAACCACATTGCTGTGTGTCTAGTGTCACATGTAGGCCAGCCTAGGTAAGGATGGCAGTTTTCCTTTCCACTATGAACATGAGTGACCCTCATGGGGTTTTATGACACTCAGTGTTGGCCTCATAGTTGACATTATAAAGATGAGCTTTACATTCCAGATATTATCTATTTACATTCCACCAACTGCCATTAATTAGCCTACTCCTCTAGGTAACTAGTCCAGTGCCTTATCACTAGCTAGCGTATGGGACATTTCATAGAGAAGGCAATAAGATTTAACCTATCCATACGAAAACATGATAATGTAAAATGAGTCATTGTGGAGCATGGATAGGGACTGGATTGGGGCACCACTCCCGGTAGTCCCAGCAGCTCGGACTCTGTTAGGTCGAGCAGCTCAGACCCGGGTAGTCCCAGCAGCTCGGACTTGAGTGGAACTAACAGTGCAGGCTCGTGACAGTGGCTTTGCAGGCAGGTTTGGTCTCCCCATGGCCCCTTTGCCCAGCACAGATTCATGGAGGTGGCACCAGAAGCAAGGTTGGACCCAGTGCAAGACCCAGAGGCATCAGCAGTGGCCGCATCGGTGAGGTGGGCCCAAAGTGGAGTCATTACAGTGGCAGAGGTAATGGTGTTTGGGCTGGTGAGGTACCTGGTGGCATTGATGGTATCTGCATTGGCAAGGCCCAGCGAGGACACATAGTGGTGAGCGTGGCAGTGGAGGCAAGGTAGCACCGGAGAGCAGAGACATTTGTTCTAGAGGCAGCGAAGGGAACTTGTACTTGGCTACCAGGCCTGTGGCAGAGCACTTAAAATGAAGGACTGTAAATTTGGACACTTGCTTTATTTCTTGTGGATTTCCCCGAACTAATCGGACTGTGTGGATACTTCAAAATGGAATCGCCCAAAGAATCCAGTTGCATGGGTTGAATTTATTCAGCAGCAGTGAAGATGGAGGACTGCAAAAATAAAATGAAATTTATCCTTTGGAAAACAGCCCTTTCTTGGTGCAGATTGCCAGTAACGAAACAAAGTCCTAATCCACCTCGTTCATCGGTTTTACTGAGGATTTCGCTGGCTTGACAATGTATTTATCTGTTATCAGTTCATGGATGGCCCTCCTTGTCAATATCCTGATGTTGGCTCCAGTTGTGAAGGGCACAGTACCCCCCCCCGCCCCCCCCCCAAAAAAGATACAGGACGCCCTTTCAGAGCGATATTGTAAAGCCCCACCAAAGCTAATCTAAATATAAAAACTTCATCGTAAGGAGGCTCTGGCAGAAGTGTGAACTGGGTTTGTATCTCATTTCAGCATGAGTCTGAGAATTTTATAAAAGTGTCATGTGCCTTGTTTGGAGAGAGACCACCCATGTCTCTCAGCAACCAGCTCTCTCTGACCCACAGAAAGATGCAGGAGCCTGTGAGCTGGTTTACTTTAGGGGTCACACAGCTTAGTTGGCTGGATGCCTGGTTTGTGAAGCAGAATGGCAACCACAGTGTGTGGTTTAATTTCCACACTGGCTATTACATGAAGGATTCTCCTTCTCAATGTCTCCCCTTGCCTAAGGCATGGTGTTGCTCAGGTTAAATTCATCACCTATAATTACTCTCGGATGAGAGAGCAGTGCTATGGCCTGGTAAAACCATGGTGACTTTATGAAACAAGACCTCCCGAATCTGCCATTTCTGGTCATATTTAATTTGAACGTTGGAGTCGATACTTTATTTTGACCAAATCTGAATTGTGAATGGCTGTCCTCAAAAGCAACCTGGGTACTGTCAGTAATGTCCTGCCCCTGGAGACAGCCAGGGTTGGAGAAGAATCCCAAGCTGCTTAGTTATTAAGAGGTAAATGATATGAAGTACTGTCCTTTGAGAAATTGATTGCATCCTGGTCACATTTGTGAGTCAGCTTTGGGAGATGTTAAACTGCTCCTTGAAGCACATCGCTGGGGCAGAAAGTCATAGCAACTGTGACCTGGATGGCCACTAAGACGGGAGCACCACTTGTCTGGCAGATGAAACGGTTTGACAATGACATCCTTTAATCGCTGCCTTTTAGACAGTCGATGAAATTCGAAGAAAATGAGGTTTGTAGCTGCAGGATCTCATGAATCACCTCCTCTCCTTGATCTATCTTCACTGCCTGCTTTTTCCCTCTGGAGGTTGAGTGGAGACTGCTGTTCTTGCTGACAAATTAATAATTGCAGTCTCCTTCCACAGTGCCTCCATAGTTGCACCAGAGCTGCAAGGTTTTGTGCAAAGGTACTCTCCATTTGAACAGGTAATCTGGGGGTCGGTGTCAGAGAGTGAAGAATCCTTAAAACCATCAATTTGAAACCTAATGACCTGCTGTTTCTTGGTGTGGCTTGGTGGTCATTACATGCACATCATTATCCTGTCTTGATAAACTGCTTTAAGGAATGTATCAGAGATATACAGCACGGAAGTAGACCCTTCGGTCCAATTTGTCCATGCCGATCACCTATCCTAAATTAATCTAGTCCCAGTTGCCAACACATGGCCCATATCCCTCTAAACCCTTCCTATTCATGTACCCAGCCTTTTCCATCTCTTCCGGTACCTTATTCCATGCATGCGCCACTCACTGCGCGAAAATGTTGCCACTTTGGTCCCTTTTAAATCTGTCCCCTCTCACCTTAAATCTCTGCCCTCTAGTGGACTCACCCATACTGGGGGGAAAAAAAGCTTGACTATCCAACCTATCCAAGCCCCTCATGATTTTACAAACTTCTATAAGGCCATCCTTCAGCCTCCGATGCTCCAGGGAAAATAGCCCCAGCCTATTCAACCTCTCTTATAGCTCAAATCCTCCCAATCCCTCAAACCCACTGTATTAACTCCCTACCTATCACCTCTCCTTTCATCTGATTCTAGCCACAACCTACTACCCCGAAACGTCGATTTCGCTGCTCCTCAGATGCTGCCTGAACTGCTGTGCTCTTCCAGCAACACTAATCCAGAATCTGGTTTTCAGCATCTGCAGTCATTGTTTTTACAACCTACTACTTGCCATACCCAGAACAAGGTGCCATTGCCAGATAGCCAGAATAGGCGGTTTGTCAGGTTATTTCCATGGATGAAAGAGCTGTTTAGAGAAGAGCATTTGAATAGAAGTCTGTGAGGGGGTGTGTGTGTGAGTGTATAAGAGAGAGAGAGTGTGTGTGTGTGTGTGTGCGCGCATATGTAGAATCGCTGGAGTTCAGAAAAATGAAGGGGGATCTGTTTGAGGTATTTAAGATGCTATAGGGGATTGATAAGGTGGATGATGATTCCCCCTTATGGTGCAGTCTTGAACAAAAGGTGATAGAGTGAGAGGTAGTAGGTTCAAAACTGAAATTAGGAGAAATTACTTCTCTCAAAGGGTTGTGAATCTGTGGAACTCACTGACCTAGAGTGCAGTGGTGGAAGAATCAAATCAACAAATTCACGAGAGAAAGGTAATGATTTGGAGGTTCGGGTGTTGGACTGGGGTGCACAAAGTTAAAAATCACGCAACACCAGTTAATAGTCCAACAGGTTTATTTGGAAGCGCTAGCTTTCGGAGTGCTTGCCTTCATTAGGTGGTTGTGGAGTATAAGATCGTAAGTCACAGAAATTATAGCAAAAGTTTACAGTGTGATGTAACTAAAATTATATATTGAAAAAGACCTGGATTCTTTGTAAGTCTCTCAACTTTTAGAATGACCATGTTGGTTTCAGTTTTTTCATATGTAAACCCCAGAACTTTTTAAAGTTACATTCTCAAGTGAACTTTAACAATAGGTTAAAAATCACACAACAACAGGTTATAGTCTAACAGGTTTATTTGGAAGCACTAGCTTTCGGAGCGCTGCTCCTTCATCAGGTGGTTGTGGAGGTCCTACCATCTTACACTCCTCAACTACCTGATGAAGGAGCAGCGCTCCGAAAGCTAATGCTTCCAAATACACCTGTTGGACTATAACCTGGTGTTGTGTGAATTTTAACTGTGTCCACCCCAGTCCAGCATCGGCATCTCCAAAGCTTAACAACAGGTGCCATGTTGGCCCAGATAATGCATTGGAGGTGTGAGGTGATCTGTGTGAGGCTGTCTGTGCCCCAGTGTTCAGACTGATTCTCATCTAAAAAAGGGACTTACATGGATTCATGCAGCTTTTGATCAAAATAAAACGTAATTCTGCAAGTACAAATTCACCCCACAAACTTGCGTGTGTTTGTGTGCGTGCACGTGAGCATTTGCAGGGATTATGAGTGTCTGTGAGTGTGTGTAAATGGGTATGAGTCTGTGTGTGTGTGCGCGTGCGTGTGTAGTACAGTGGGGTTACCTGTAGTGTGACATGAACCCAAGGTCTGTTTGAGGTCATCGCCATGGGTACCCATGATTTGATCCCAAAAGCTCTGCACCAAAATTCCTTTCCTAAAATGAAACAAAAAAACTGAAGGTCTGAAGCAATTTCGGATTTTGTTTCAGGATCTCAGCAGCTCTGGCAGCATTTGTGAACAGGAAGCATTTCACTCAATTTCCACTCGGGAGCCCTGCAGCCTTCAGCATTCAATATCGATTTCTGGAACCTTCTGAGCCAGAACACCACCTTTCACGTTCTTGACCTCTCCCACGCCCCAGGCCCTGTCATTGACAAGAAATAGCAATAACGGAAATTGCTGGAGGAACTCAGCAGGTCTTGTGGCATCTGGAGAGAGAGAATCAGAGTTAAGGCTTTGAGTCCAGTCATCCTTCTTCAGAACTGACGTGACAATAGATTGTTTTCAGCAGAGCCAACCCATTTTCACCTCCTTGTTCCCTCCTCATGATCCCTATTATCAGCTTTCCCTTCCCCCAGCTCACCATTATCCATCCCGCTGTCTGCCTGACTGTCATTCTATATCTCACTTGGCCCCATCTCAACATATGTGCTCATTCCTTTTCCTTCCTCTCAGTCTTCAGTGCATGTAACCACCTTTTCCTGACTACGAACAGTTCCAAAGAAGAGTCACTGAATTCTAAATGTTGATTGTCTGTCTGTCTGTGTGTGTGTCTCTCTCTCTGTACGCAGATGCTGCTGAGTTCCTGCAGCATTTTATGCTTGTGTTTCAATGTTCCTTTCCTGTTGCATTGAAGGTCACTACAGCTGCCAACGTCTTCGCTCTTGGGCCCTTCCAGAGCAGTGCTGTAAGATCTCCGGGCTACCTGCACACTGGGGCCTTGTGCTGGGTGCTCTCCTTTGGCCTAGTAGCCACTTCCAGAGAAGGACAATCACTGAATCAGTAGCTTCAGATGCTCCTTAGCCCTCACCAGCTGCGGCTTCCTGGATGGCAGTGGTATGCTGCATGTCTCTCAGCCTGGCGCCACACTGGGGTTTACGGCTCAAGGATGAAAAGGGCAAGAAAAGCCTCATTTCCTCACAAGAGGAGGAGGGTGCTGGAGAGGAAGGTTCGAGGGAGTCTCAGACTGGAGAGGCTGAATCTCAGGGCAGGGTGGAGACGTTCTGAGAACTCCATGAATACCTGACAGTGACAGTGTCCAACCCACTTTTCAACCATTCCTGTATGTTTTTTCTTCGGGAATTTCTCCAACCAGAGGCTGGTGAATCTTTGGAACTCATTGCCGCAGAGGGCTGTGGAGGTCAACTCACTGAGTGTATCTAAAAGAAAAATAGACAAGCTCTTGATTGGTAAGGGGAATAGGGTTGAGAAACATTTCAGTTGTGATCGAATGGCAGAGCAGACTCGATGGGCTGAGTGGCCTAATTCTCCCCCTATATCTTATGGTCGTGTATTGAATTGCAATGAAGCGTCTCCTCCACCTGCTCTGTGATGGCATGTCCTCCTTTTACACATCCTCTCACACTGTTGCATCACTGGACCCTTGGTCATACCAGTGAAAAAGGGACATCCCTCCTGGCAATCATTTCATCCAGAGTGCTCAGCGTCAGCTATTCCTGGTGTTGGAGATGGAAGAGGTTCATAGAGAGAGGTTCACCCACGTGTGTTCCATCAGGAGCATTGCAGGATGTATTGTCAATGAAGGGATGCTAGTGCACTGTTTGGCGTATCTGTGCCAGGTTGACAGTGGGCAAGCTGGTTGTATTGCTGATCCACTGGCATCGTGACAGCTCACATCCTGGTGTGTGTGCTCCATCTGAAACCCGGCCTGCAACTTCAGGAAATTACCAAGCTTATGAGTTCCAAGTCACAGTTAAAAAGGCCTCTTCTGCAGTTTACTTGATCTGACATCTGCTTCCTGTGTTTCCATTAAAAGAATTTACGACTGTATCCCTGAATAGAATCATGTGCTATGAATGTCTGTGACCACAAAGAAATGGACAAGATAAGGGAAACTGTTACTGCAGTGTTAAATGGGGGGAATCTACAGTGGTTTACCCCTCTTACTAACAGAAGCTGCAGGGGTATCAAATAGAAAAGCATGGAAATTAATTTCCTTCATTTATGGGAATGTTAAACAGTGGAATGGAAACAAGACGAATACTAAACACGTATATAAGGGTATCTTGAGTCAGCAGACTCTAGTTCTGCGTTCATGTTTAAGTATAGCTGTCAGCTCCTCTTCATATGTTTTTGAGGTTGTGTTACAACCATCATGCATGTCCACAACATTAATATACTCATTTCAGCTCCACGTATGATTTGTAATTATTAAAGTTTTTCTTAGATTAGATTACTTACAGTGTGGAAACAGGCCCTGCGGCCCAACAAGTCCACACCGCCCCGCCGAAGCGCAACCCACCCATACATCTACCCCTTACCTAACACTACGGGCAATTTAGCATGGCCAATTCACCTGACCTGCACATCCTTGGAGTGTGGGAGGAAACCGGAGCACCCAGAGGAAACCCAAGCAGACACGGGGAGAATGTGCAAACTCCACACAGTCAGTTGCCTGAGGCGGGAATTGAACCCGGGTCTCTGGCGCTGTGAGGCAGCAGTGCTAACCACTGTGCCACCGTGCCGCCCATGAAGTTAACGCAGACTAGAAGTCAGGCTACCTTCTTAAGCAGGTTAAAGGGTAATTTGTGAGAAGTTATTCATGCCACTTTCTTAGGGATACAAAGATAAAGCTTTTAACAAGAAATTACAGATTAAAACACTTTAGAGTCATGTGGCACAGAAACAGACCCTTCGGCTGAACACGTCCATGCTGACCAGATTTCCTAAACTAAACTAGTGCCTTTTTTTCTAAACCTTTCCTATCCATGTACTTATCTAAAAGTCTTTAAAAGGTTATAATTGTACATGTTGTAATCTGCCACTTCCTCTGACAGCTCGTTCCAAATACGCACCATCCTCTGTGAAAAAATTGCGGCATTGCTCCCTTTTCAATCTTTACCCTCTCGCCAAAACGGCCCTCCAGTTTTGGAATCCCCTACTCTGGGAAAAGACCTTGGCCATTCACCCTATCAAACGTCTTCCAATCATGTAGAAACATTTATTTGTTTAAAGGAACTATCTGGAATTAAAGCTAAGCTGCATGAGGAACAGGGTAGCTGTCGGTTCCTCAAAGCCAATCATGGGTGGTGGAGTCATAACTCGAAGTGGGAGGCTTCCAGGCACTGATTCTGTCAGCCCACATGCCTCCATGGATTTTGCTGCAATAAATTGTATTAATATATGGATGGATCACAACTCATTTCCTTTTCTGGTACACTATCAGTTGGCTGTTGCCAGCCAATCCCTCAGCCTATGGGGATTTGGTGAGCTGTTCGGGGGTGTCTCAAAACCTTCCAAGGACACATGTGAAAATGGTGGTTTACATTTTAGGAGTTGTACACCTGCAGTCCACCAGCACTTTGTCACCTGAGGATCTTGCCTCGTCCACCACCGAGTGAGATCCTGAGGATCAGGAAGGTTCCTGGCTGGAAGATCCGGAGCATGACCTGCCGCCCTATTTTGAACTCAGTGCGGTTGACTTTGCTGTCAAAATACGCCTTACTTTGGACCTTTTATTTGACCGTTCCTAACGGCAGTTGCCATTTGGGCCTTTCCAAGCATCCCTTTGAGGATGCGTTTCATTCTTTTCACTATCCCACTTGACTGGCGATGGCATTTGATATGGTGCCATTGTCAGTGCCAAGCAAGTTCATCACATCTTGCATCACTTGGACAGTGAAATGATTTTGTAAACATCTATAAGGTCAGCCCTCAGCCTGTTACACTCCGGGGTAGGAAAGTCCCAGCAAACTCAAATCCTCCAGTCTCAGTAACACACTTGTAAATCAGTTATGCGCCCTCTCCGATTTAATAACACCCTTCTGGTAGCAGGCGACCAGAATTATATGCAGTACTCCAAATATGGCCTGACTAACGTCTTGCAGATAAGGCAAAGAAATATTGATGAGGAGAAAGTCCCAGTGAATAAAGCAAAATACAGCACAGGAACAGGCTCTTTAGCCCTCCAAGCCTGCACCGACACATTTTGCCTCTCCATACTAAAACTGTCTTCACTTACAGGATCCGATCCCTCTGTTCCCTTCCAATTGATGAATTTGTCCAATTGGAATGGTGCTATTGTGTCTGCTTCTGGTAACGCTCACCACCACTTCTCTTTTAAACATTCCTCCCCCCACCGCAACCCTGCACTTTGAACCTGTGTTCCCTAATAATAGATCCCTCCACCCTGGGAAAAAGCCTCATCCTTTCCACCCTATCCATGCCATTCAGAATCTTATAAACTTCTATCAGGTCACAACACTACCCCCCCCCCCCCCACCCCACTTTAATTTCTGGAGTGAAAACAAGCCAAGTCTATCCAAACTTCCTCCATAGCTAAATTTCCCATACAAGGCAACATCCTGGTAAACCTTTTCTTTACCCTCTCCAAAGCTTCCACGTCCATCTGGTAGTGTTGTGACCAGAACAGTACTCAATATTCCAAACCTAGATGAACTAAAATTAGATAAAGCTGCAGCAAAATTGGCCTATCCTTATACTCCGTGCTCCTATCAAAGAAGGCCAGCACACCATATGCCTTTTTTACCACCTTATCCAACTGCACTGCCACCTTTAGAGATCTGTGGACCTATATACTCAGTTTCCTCTGCATTTCAGTACTCCTAAGGGTTCTGCCATTCATTGTATAATTTCCACCTCTACTTGACCTTCGAAAATGCATGACCTCACATTTGTCCAGATTAAATTCCATCTGGTATTTTTCTGCAAATCCCACCAACTGATCTATATCCTGCTGACAATCCTCCTCACTAGCCACAATTCCACCAACTTGCTAATTAGACCAGCTATGTTTTGCTACAAATCATTTACGTAGACCATGAGCAGCAGAGGTCCCAGCATTGATTACTGTGGAACCCCACAAGTCACAACCCCCCATTATGAAATGCGTCCTTCTGCCTCCTATGACTAACATGTGGAGGTACTGGTGTTGGACTGGGGTGGACAAAATTAAAAGTCACACAGAACCAGGTTATAGTGCAACAAGTTTTCAGAGCGCTGTTTCTTCACCAGATAGCTACCTGGCAAAGGAAGCAGGCTCCAAAAGCTTATGCTTGCAAATAAACCTGTTGGACTATAACTTGGTATTGTGTAATTTTTATGAAGCCAGTTCCATATCTATCTTGCCAGCTCACTTCTGATACTATGTGACTTTTGAAGCAGTCTGCTATGAGGGACCTTGTGAAGGTTTGACTGAAATCTATGTAGACCACATCAAATGCTTTTCCCTCATCATAGAATGTAGAACATTACAGCACAGTACAGGCCCTTCGGCCCTTAATGTTGTGCTGACCTGTTAAACCAATACAAAGCCCATCTAACCTACACTATTCCAATATCATCGATATGTTTATCCAATGACCATTTAAGGGCCTTTAATGTTGACGAGTCCACTCCTGTTGCAGGCGGGACATTTCATGCCCTTACTACTCTCTGAGTAAAGAACCTACCTCTGACATCTGTCCTATATGTATCACCCCTCAATTTAAAGCTATGCTCCCTCGTGATGAGATTAGAATGTTTCTCTGGTCCACTTGCCTTTAGTGGTCAGTGCACTGAGTATATGAATTGGGATGTCATGTTGCAACTGTACAGATCATTTTTAGAATACTTTTAGAATACTGCGTTCAATTCCGTTCTCCCTGCTATAGGAAAGATGCTCATCAATCGTCTTTGTCGTCAACTCAAACACCTCCTTCACACAAAACCATGCTATCATGCATAAGTCCATTTTCTTCAAACTGTGTACAGAGCTTATCCCTGAGAATCTTTTCCAGTAATTTCCCTACCACTGACATGAGGCCCACAGGTCTGTTGTTTCCTGGATTATCCCTGCTACCCTTCTTAAACAATGGGACAGCATTGGCTATTCTGGTTAATGTCGTCAAGCTGGAGGCTGAAAGAACACCCCAAACCATGCATTTATCAGGAGGTGGAGAAGTCTGACGTTTTGGGTATAACCCTTCTTTAAGAATGGAGGTTGGGGTGGGGGAGCTGCAGATAAAGGGTGGTGCAAGGGTTGTGGGTGAGGAGAGGGGCAGAGTGGTGAGGTGGTGATAGGTGAGCACCGGTGGATCTACAGGAGGATTGAATCCGGATGATAGCTGGAAGGAAGGGTCAGTAGGAAGGATGGAACGCAGGAGGTCGGGCTCGAAAGTGAGTGGGGGCGGGGGGGGGGGGGGGGGGGGGGGCTAAGTGGGTAGGATTTTTTAAAATTGGAGATCTAAACTTTGGGTTTACTGTGTACAGCTGAGAGCACTCAACATTGAATTCTCCAATTTCAAATAATCTCCCTTCCCATCCCCCCTTCTCATTTTCCAGCCCTGCCTCCTCCCTTCTAACTGACCCCTCCTTCTAGCTACCAACTGGATTCATTCCTCCTTTCGTCCCACCGGTATTCACCTATCCCCACTCTGCCCCTCTCCCCACCCATAACACTGCCCTTTGTCTGCAGCGCTCCCTTATCCCCACCTCCATTCCTGAAGAAGGCTTACACCTAACATGTTGGAATTCTCCACCTCCTGTTGCTGCGCTTTTCCAGGCTCCTGCTTGTTTACTTGGGATTCCCAGCGCCTGCAGTTGTTGTTTGAACCTATTCAAGTTAATTGCAAAGTAAAGGCACAACATGACACCATGAGGTAACTTGGGCCCTGTCACTTCTCAGACTGAGAGAATTGTAAAAACTGTTTTAGCTTTAAGCCCCAGGTAAGATTTGAACCCACGACCCCTGGCCCTAGAGGCCAGTGCCTTATCCTTTAGGCCACTGAGGCTCAATGGTGTGTCTGTGGGCTCATTATTTGATTTCCTTAACTGCTGATGAGGTTAGATCCAGGTGGCTCCTGTAGTTGGATAGCTGTTTTTCTTTTGGAATAGCAGATCACAGGGGTGTGGACAAAAGAGAGAGTATGTAAGGAAATTCCTGGCTTGTGGCTCTGGAACTTTGGCAGTTTTTTCACTGCTCAGTTACTTTACACTTTTAGACCACTAGCTTTTTATACACTTTATCTTTTCTAATCCATCTGTTCAGACATGTTGTGGCGCACCTCTGGGACAGGTGGGACTTGAATCCAGGACTTCCAGGTCAGAGTTTAGGCACTACCATAATGTTACAGAATCATGCCACGGACCCAGTCTAACAGCCAAGTCCTTTAGGATCCGACCAGCTCGACAGCTGCTGAGTCACTCTTGTTGGTGGGCATTGAAATGCCCCATCCGGAGTGCATTTTGTGCTCTGGTCACCCTCAGTGCTAAGTTTTGTTCAATGCAGAGGAGTACTGATTCATCAGCCGAGGGAGGATGTAACATCAAGAGGAGGTTTCCTTGCCCATGTTTGACCTGAAGCCATGAGATATCATGGGGTGCAGAGTCAAAAGAGGAAAATTTGCAGGCCAACTCCCTCCTCGCTGTATCCCACTGTGCAGCCACCTCTGCTGGGTCTGTCTTGCCAGTGGGACAGGACGCATCGAGGGTATGGCTGTGTCAGGCTGTTGCTTGACCAGTCCGTGTGATAGCTTTCCTAATTTTGGCACTAGCCCCCAGATGTTAGTAAGGGGGATTTTGCAGAGTAGACTGAGCAGTTTTCTGCCTTTGTCTTTTCCAGTGATGTCATGTGGTCTGTCTGGTTTCATTTCTATGTTGAAACTTGGTAGCCATTGATATAATCAACGAGGAGAAAGTGAGGACTGCAGATGCTGGAGATCAGAGTCGAAGAGAGTGCTGCTGGAAAAGCACAGCCGGTCAGGCAGCATCCGACCACAGTCAGGAGGTGGAAGACCTGGAAAAATGGTGCACTGAGAACAACCTAGCTCTCATTGCTGCAAAACCAAGGAAATCATTATTAACGTTCGGCAGGATGTTACTCATGCCTCCTACACATTAGCAGTACAGAGGTGGAACGAGTGGAAAGTGTCAAGCTCCTGGGAATGGTCATCAACAACAAGCTTCTTGGACTCTTCGTGTCTCTTCTTCCTCAGACAGTTGAGAAAATTTGGTATGATGGTGAATACCCTTGCCAACGTTTATAGGTGAGCCATCGAGAGCATTCTATCTGGATGTGTCACTACCTGGTATGGCAACTGTACCATTCAAGATTGGAGACGGTTACAGAGAGTGGTGAACTCGGCTTGACAATCACAAAGGCCAACCTCCCATCTACAGAATCCATCGACCAGGCCCGCTGTCAAGGAAAGGCTTGCCAGCATTCTCAAAGATCCGTCCAATCCTGGCAACAACCTCTACCATCGAGGAGAAGGTACAGAAGCCTGAACACATGCACCAGCCGGTTTCGAAATAGTTTCTACCCTACTGTTGTTAGAAATATTGAATGCACTCATAAACTCTTAACATTTGCCTGTACCTCTGTTTTGGATTTTGCCTATTATCTACTTACCTATGCTATTAACTCTGTGATCTGCCTGTAATGCTTGCAAGGCAAAACATTTCACTGTGCCTTGTTACACATGACAATAAATTCAATTCAGTCCGAGGAGCAAGAGAGTTGACATGTTGGACATGAGCCCTTCATCAGAATGATGAAGGGCTTATGCTCCTCGGATGCTGCCTGACCGACTGCTTTTCCAGCACCATACTCTTCAACTTGAGCCATTCATCTGAGCTGAGTGGCTTGCTCAGAGTCACCCGCATTGTTGTGTGCCTGAGTCACATGCAGACCACACCAGGTGAGGGTGACAGATTTCCTCCTCTGAAGTATATACATAAACAAGATGGGATGGTTTTTCCAACAATTAACAATGATTTCGCAATCATCAGTCAGTTCTTAATCCCAGATATTTTTATCAAATTTAATTCGATTAGCTTTAATAAAATTCGAGCTTGAGTCCCAGCTGAGTTTCTGGATTAATCATCTAGTGATAATACAACTGGGCCATTGCCTTGGAAAAACAATGACTGCAGATGCTGGAAACCAGATTCTGGAGTAGAGTGGTGCTGGAAAAGCATTAGCAGTTCAGGCAGCATCCGAGGAGCAGGAAAGTCCGACATTTCGGGCAAAAGCCCTTCTTCAGGAATACAGGCAGAGTGCCTGAAGGGTGGAGAGATAAATGAGAGGAGGGTGGGGTTGTGGAGAAAGTAGCATAGAGTACAATAGGTGAGTGGGGGTGGGCATGAAGGTGATAGGTCAGAGAGGAAGGTGGAATGAACAGGTGGAAAAGAAGATAGGCCGATAGGACAGGTCATGGGGATAGTGCTGAGCTGGAAGTTTGGAACTGGGGTGAGGTGGGGGAAGGGGAAACGAGGAAACTGGTGAAGTCCACATTGATGCCCTGGGGTTGAAGTGTTCCGAGGCGGAAGATGAGGCGGTCTTCCTCCAGGCGTCAGGTGGTGAAGGAGGCCCAGGACCTCCATGCCCTCTGCTGAGACCCCCTTCCATTCAGCTGAAGACGTGGAGGTCCTGGGCCTCCTTCACCACCGCTCCCTCACCACCCGATGCCTGGAGGAAGTACGCCTCATCTTCCGCCTCGGAACACTTCAACCCCAGGGCATCAATGTGGACTTCACCAGTTTCCTCATGTCCCCCTTACCCCACCTCACCCCAGTTCCAAACTTCCAGCTCAGCACTGTCCCCATGACTTGTCCTACCTGCCTATCTTCTTTTCCACCTATTCACTCCACCCTCCTCTCTGACCTATCACCTTCATCCCCTCCCTCACTCACCTATTGTACTCTATTCTACTTTTTCCCCACCCCCACCCTCCTCTCATTTATCTCTCCACCCTTCAGGCACTCTGCCTCTATTCCTGATGAAGGGGTTTTGCCTGAAACTTCGGATTTTCCTGCTCCTCGGATGCTGCCTGAACTGCTGGGCCATTGCCTTCCTTGTTGAAGTGGGTTCAGGATTCAAAAGTGTTCAAAAAATCAAATTGACCAATCTGCAGGACAAACAGAAGTAGAACCTTAGTTTTGATGCAGAGGCATCTTGTTTTTTTTCTAGATGTGGCTTTTATAGTTCTTTAATTCTTCATAAAAACCAAGTGCGATGAGACTCAGTGCTAAGTAGAAGTGGTGTCTGTCGTAGTTGCATTGGCAATGGTGTGTTATTTGTTACTTGTTGGTGACCTGACCTGTGGAGTTTCTGTTTAAATGCAACATTAAACCCAAGCTGACCTGCTTTTTCTGTCAGCTCTGAAAATCCAAGGGCTGTAATAAGAGAAGAGGCACTATTTATCCCCCAACAAATGCAAAAAAACCAGATTTTCTACTTTGTGCAAGTTAATATTCAAACTGGCTGCGACAGTTCTTATTGAACCAAGGTCATTTCTCATGTTCTTTCAGAGGAAGCAATTGTTGCTGACAAAGACACTTTATTGTCTACACCTCATTACCATTGCGAGGGTAACAGTGGGCTGCCAATTTGAACTGCTGCAGTCCATTTGTAAATTGTAACTAATTGTTAGAAAGAGGGTTCTGTGATTTTGATCTAGCAACAGGGAGAGAATGGGCGTAACGATTTAGATTAGGTTCCCTACAGCGTGGAAACAGTCCACCCCTACCCTCCGAAGAGTAACCCACTCAGACCAATGTACCTAACACTATGGGCAATTCACCTGCCCCACAAATCTTTAGACTGTGGGAGGAAACCCACACAGACACAGGGAGAATGTGCAAACTCCACACAGACAGTCGCCTGAGGCGAGAATTGAACCTGGGACCCTAGTGCTGTGAGGCAGTAGTGCTAACCACTGTGCTGATCAGCAATAGTTTCAGTGGATTCTTAATTCCAGATTTCTCTTTTTTAAATTAAATTCAAATTCCAACATCTGCTGTGGTAGGATTTGAACCAAGGTCACCAGAGGCTTAGCTGAGTTTCTGGAGTAATAGGCCAGAAATAACACGACTAGACCATGGTGAAATTCTAGGTTTGATTTCCAGAGCAGTAGGCTGGGCCTTTAGAGTGCTTGTGTAATGATGTGATGGCAAGTGACTTGGCTCAGGTCTACCCCAATGTGTTTAAAACACTTTGGCACATCCTGAGTTTGTGAAAAGTCACTTCAAATTGTTGCATTTGGTCATTAAGTGAGATGTCTTCTGTTGGTGCTTTTCTCCAGATCCTCTGTCTCAGCCCACCATCTTCTGTAATGGCAGCTTGGAGAAGCCCCCACTTATGCTGGTCTGTGCAGTGGAGAAAGGCAGAGCCTATACTGTTCACTGGAGCAGAGGAGAGTTCACGCTCCCACACGACGAGCATTATTGGCTATCAGAAGACAACAGAACCTTAATCATTCAGAGCGTTCAGGAATCAGATTCTGGCAATTATACCTGCACTGTCGAAAACCCCGTCAGTAAAGGCAAGAATACATGCCGGCTGATCTTCACGAGTAAGTTTGTCAGCATTACATTGAATTCTGCAGAACTTAGGCAGAAGAGGCTATTTGGCCAAGTATGACTGTGACGGTGTTTCAGGTCCACCTCTTTATCTACCCTGAGTGTTATGTATGCTCACTTTAATGCACCTGTACTATTCACCTAGTCATCCAATTGGATTGTAGTTTCACAATCGAACCTCTGTCTCGGTAGTGTTGCAAGCACTTTTGGGTAAAGGTCCCCAACATATGATTCCAAGGGGAACATAGTGGATAAACACTGACACATCTTTCACCCAGAATGCTTTCTCTTATTCCAAACCATGCCCATCGTCTCAGTTGTAATTCATAGAAGATGGTTCATTTCACCTCATGTGACCTAATAACTAAAACTTTCACCACCTTATACACACACAGAATAGGAAAAATATATTATCTGGGGAAGTACAAAAAACTGGAAAGTCAGTTCAGTAAACTTCACTTCCCAATTCTCATGTTGAGATGATCCAACTTCACCTCGCTCAGCCTTTGGTATTCTTTCTTGGAATATTCCATGGTGTTTTTTAAGTACAGACTGATTCACTTATCAATTCAAAATTCACAGCTCACTACTACAGGAAATGTAACTGGTTTTCTTCAAGTTTGACTTGAGTGTTTTCACTACAAAGTACAGGCAGCTTCTACTGGGGAAAACAGTAGCACACTCTTCTGTATATTCCCCTCTCTCTTCCCCACTCTCTGCCGGTGTCTCTGTCACTTCTTTCCAATTCCAACCTGCCTTTTTAGCTGAGAACCAATCGGCTTTCCTTGTAGACAACTCATCGGCTCTGATCATTGGCACATTTCATTTACTCATAGACACAAAAAACAGAGTTCACAATTGGCATACAAATTCTTGCTGTGCTTTTGTGCAGCTATCCTGATAAATTTCCATTTTTCAAAACAGTTCTTTCTCCTTAAAGTCCACATGTTTTAAAGGGTCAGAAATAAAAATAACACTGCTCATATCCCTTGGACCGTGGAGCCAATTTGACAAGTCTGCCAACATGAATATTTACAGGTATATGCTCTCTGAATTCTAAAAATCTGTATATTTCTCAACACTCCTGATTTGGAAGATTCACTATCCTTCCACTGAGGTAACTATTCTCTGAACTGTCTTGTATCTTCCTGGTTTGGAGAAACTAAAATACATTCTAAAGTGCACACTGGTGTCTGATGAACAGAGCTGGAAAAATCCCTACTTCGGACCTGAAAATTAAGGAACATTCACTCATCTTAGCTTACTTTTAAGTTCAGAAAAATCTAATGGTCCTGCATGTTTCCCTATTGCATGTTAAATACCACTGTGTATAAATATCCTTCTATTAACGCAATGGATGTTTTCCGTCACCTGTTTTCTGACACATTTTGTATTAAGTGACTGTTCCAGAAGGACTCTCTGACCTTGTCTTCTTTGAAAAAAGCCCTTTGTGAAAACAACCAACACTTATATGCCATTATTTTGAAATCAAACCCCAAAGTGATAAATCTTACTATGATACTATTTTCATCATGATGTATTGATCTGTATTTTGTGTTGAAGAGTGGGACATGAACTGACAACATTCTGATTTAGGGTGAGAGGGTTACCCTTGGAGCCTCAGCTGACATTTCAGTGGGCTTGGAGATTGTGTAGTCAGATAGAAGGGAGCCCCTTCATCATCTTCAAATGTTTGCCATTGGTTCTTTATCCACTAAATTGAGTTAAATTATAAAGGACTAAATATGTTTTCCTCTGGCAAGAGTTAGTTAAAGACCAATCATTTCCTTTCCTTTTAGGTCAGCAATCCAGAACTCGACTTGGGTTAATTCTGACTGGTGTTCTGTGTTTGACAGTAGTTGTGTTGATCACTGTTCTTGAGCGGTGAGTATTCAGAATATATATTTGCCAACAATACCAACTTGTAGAGGAAGTGACAAACTTTTACAAACCAAGAGGTTTAGCATAAAAATCAGGAGGATTTAGTGTAAACCAGTGAAGTTTAACAATTATAAACAACATTATTGATTTATTTAATCTCCACAGATGAGGTCACTTTGTAATGGTATTACTGCATCTGAAAACAGATTTGGAAAAATCTGTTTCGAAGTCCTACCTGTTAACCAGCATATTAGTGAAGAATCTATTCTGCCATCAGAGTTACATAATATGATACTCTTTAAAAAAAAGTGTTTTTTTTTTGGTGTGGTGGTATATTACAGTTTACTCATGAAGTCCAAGTTACTGTACCTACATGCATTTTTACATTATCTCTAACTCCAAGCTACAACATAATGATGGTAGAAGCTCCAAAGTTATTTCTATCACCAGGAATCTCTCCCTTTCCCACTACCAGCCATTCCCACATATTAGAAGGTTTTACAGGTTTATACTCAGCTGCATTATGAACACACCTCCCTTGGGATGGTACACACTAAAACCCCTAGTGTTTAGTTTAGAAACAGGGCCATTTACTACTGCACCATGAGATCGCCCTGGCAGTTCTTTGCAGCTATTCAACTAGTTGCAGTCCTTTGTTCTTTCCATAAAGCCCATCATTTATTTAATTCTTCAAGTATTTATTCAATTCCCTTTGATTGTTACTGTTGCATTGTTTCCCATCACGGGTTCATGAACACAGTTAACTAGCATGTGAAGTCCACCATTTGCTATCAATTTAGAAAGTTTTGTTTGTTAAGTAGCAGATTAGATACAGTGAATGAGACAGAGAAATATGATTCATGACAGATGGGAACTATTTACTCAACAGAGAAGTGGAGTCAGTGCTATTGGAATGGTGGAATGCTTATCCCTGATGTCTCACAGTCTTTGGCTGTTTTTGGTACTAACAGCCTTCCCTGCGCTGTTGTTGGGACCTCCTGGTCCTCTCCCAAGATGATGGTGCCTCGTGTCTGGATCCTCACCGTCCCTCTCCCCACCTACCTCTGGCAGTAGCCCTTATTTTGGGGGTTGGCACGTATGCTGTGCCAATTATCTGTCTAAACCCTTTCAGCCAATGACCACGGGGGTTTACTCCTGATGCAGGATCACCATTGTCCCCTTATCCACCTCCATTTGAAGGTTAAGTTATCAGTCAGCTGGTCAGGATCAATTAGCTCAGTTGGTTGGATGGCCAGTGAAGGACTTACACCCGACTCTCCTGCTCCTCAGATGCTGCCTGAACTGCTGTGATTTTCCAGCGCCACATGCTGACTCTCCAGCATCTGCAATCCTCACTTTCTCCTGGATGGCTGGTTTGCCACACAGAGTGATGCTAACAGTGTGGGTTCAATTCTCATGCTGGCTGAGGTTACCATGAAAGGTTCTCCAACTCCACATCCCCCCCCTTGCTTGGGACATGGTACCTTCAGCTTAAAATGCCACCAATCTCTCTGTATAATCTGGTAAAATTTATGCCACTTTACCTTTAGTTGTTATTCTTTCAAAGACTAGATGTCCTATTTTCCTAAAGATTGCATTGTTAAGGGGATAACATGATGCCTGATAAATCTTTGGCATCAGTCTAACAGAATTCTATGTTTTTGGTGATTCCTGTGATTTTTCCTTTGTTTTCATCTGATAGAAATTATTTATATTTCTATAAGGCTATTTGTTGTTGGAACACTCATGCTACACAGGAAGTAGTGTGAAATATGGAATATTCCAAAATATGGAATATTAAAAGAATTCAGTTTTAAAGAGCGTCGCAATTCAACTGCCCGTGCTGTTTGCTCCTCACATCCTGACTCTTACTAACTTATTTATTTCTAAGATCCAAGTTCCCTGTTTTCTTCATAATGTATTAAAACTACTAGAATGGATTATATCAAAATCAGGGTGGCTATGACACATAAAACCATCATTCTCAATCCCAAAGGGTTTGACTGACGTTAAATACCATGTAATACCAAATGTATATTCTTAGCTTTGGGGGTTCCTTCTTAATTTTTCTTTGTACAACTGGATCATTTTAAGCAGCTTTTTTTTCCTGAGGTTCTGCTCCTATCTAGGATTGATTTGAGGCTTAGCAACATGGGTTAATTGAATGGCCAGTTTGAGGAATGCAACAAAATGCCTCATTCTGCATGGAGACAGTTATTTTCAGTTTTGTGATGTTTCGTAAGGATACAGGGCCCAGGAAGTGACTTCTTGGTATAGCTGCCTCACTGCTTTGGGAGCCTAAGTACGCTTCCCAATGGGACAAATATCCTCCCTGTATTTAATTGTCCTGGCATTAGTTGTATTGCAGTATGTTCGTATCTGGAGTTATATTTACATTGCATGTTATTTTCCCCAATTTCTGAACATTCATTTTGGCGGTCAAGGGTAAACCCTCAGGCTGGGCTGTTTGGATTTCTAACAGCATAGCTAAACCCCTCCACTTTCCGAACAACATTCTTTACTTGGGCTGTGCCATGTCTGATTCTGGTTTGTCAGGATTGGAGAAGGCGTTGCATATGATGATTGGAATTCCTGGATTGTAATCCCAATGGATTCCAATGTGGATACTTCCCATTTGTCGTCATCTTGGACGAGGGTTACCATCAGGCCACTGGGGCTGTAGAAAGGGCAAGATCATGCGTTCCTTCTGCTAGTTAGGGCAGTCTGTGCTCTCTAACTGCGTTTTGTTTTGCATAACTAATGAGCCATTCATAAATTATATTGTAATTTATAAAGGATGAAATCCGATTGTCCTTCATGTCTCTACATCCAGCCAAGATTTGGACAAACGTGTAGCTGTAATAAATGGAGCTGGCAATAGTTTTCGATATGTTTTCTTTCTGCCCCTCCTTTATCCTGAACACTGATGCTCCCTCAATCTGATGGAATGATCCCAGCTGTAGAGTTATACAGTCATAGAGGTGAATAGTACGGAAATCCTCAGATTTTATTGTGCTGTTGGGGACTTTCTATATCCACCCAATTTCTGTCAGCATTTTCTGCTGCTCCAATTCAACCTTCCAGGCTGCCTTTCCTTTCCCTCCCTTCCTTTTGTCAGGCCTGCTTTACTTAGTTTTCATTTTCATTTCAGCTTCCCCAGCAGTCCTACACTAGGCTATTGGCCAGGGATTCACTCACACTTTCCAGTTGGCCGTAATGTTTCAGGTATTTGGATGGCCACAGTTCCGGGGGAACGGAATGGTCCCAATGTGGTTGTTTTTATCAAACCGGATGACTTCTGCACCCCATCTGATACAATGTATCAATTCATCTGGGGCTATTTCAGGATATAATATCAACTTTGCAAAGTCAGAGGCTGTGCCTTTGGGGGACCTTAAGGAAGTGCCAGAGGTTGAAGGTGGCCCTAGTTTTCCCTTTAAGTGGTCATGGGCGGGTTTCCGATACCTAGGTATTTTTTATTACCCCCATGTTTGATCGGTTATTTTGGACTTAACTTTGTTCACCTGCTCGACAATATTAGGCAGGATCTCTCCAGAGGTGGGAGGCTCTTCCAATTTTGTTTTTGGGCCAAGGAGCCCTTATTAAGATGAATGCCCTTCCTCGTTTGCTTTATCCAATGCGTATGCTCCCTGTAATGTTTCCCAGGTCAACGTTGCGGAAACTTATGGGTTGGTTTAGTTCCTTTGTCTGGCGTCATGGGCGGCCCCTCATCAAACTTACTAAATTGCAGTTGCCTCAAGGAGGGGGAGGAGTTGATTTCCCAGACATCAGGAGATATCAATTGAGTTCCCTGCTGTCCTTTGTCTGCGAATGAGCAGGTAACGCTGCAGGCTCAACATGGATGGATATCGAGGCCTCCCAGGCAAAGTGCCCTCTTTATTAACCTGTTGTTCATGGATAAGATGAGGACAGTTCTGGACCACTGCCGGAACCCCATTGCCATTAGTATGGTGAGGGTTGCTTATCCAAGACTTCGCCACTCACCTCCATAGTTAGTATGCCGGGATTCCGATCAGGGATGATGGACTCCGGGTTCAGACAATGGGCATGGAGAAGAGTTTCTAGTTTGGGAGACTTGTTTGAGGGGGGAGATTATGATGTCCTTTGAGCTGCAAATACGGACTGCCCAGTAGAGATCCTTTCCATTTTTTTCAGGTTAGGGATTTCATTCAGAAGAAGACTACACTTCTCACTAAGCCCTATTGGCCTGATACAGAGAGGTTGTTGCTACATTCCACAATATCCTTTCGGTTAGTGCCCTCTATCGCTTGCTGGATGGCAGGGCCTGGCAGGATATTAACCAGTTATGTGAAGTCTGGGAGCAAGAGCTTGGATTGGAGATCTCTTCTGAAACATGGGAGGACATATGGGAGAATGTGCGTAAGATCTCAATCTGTAATAGGACATATGCTATGCAGTTAAAAGTTCTGCACAGAGTTCATTTCGCATCAGACCGTCTGGCAAAGTTTAAAAAAGGGGCATCTCCAATGTGCCCCAAATGTAAAGTAAGTGTAGGTACTCTTACCCATTGTTTCTGAACATGCCATAGGCTCTGCGTTTATTGGAGTGCTATGGTGGAAGAGATAGGGAGGACTGAAGTTAAAGTAGACCTGACATCTCTCCTTCTAGGTCTACTAAATTTATCATCTTTAGACGGGTGTGGAAAGAAACAATTCAATATTCTTACTTACTGTGCATGGAAGAGTATTGTGGTGAATTGGGTGTCTGAGAGCCTACCGGGCTTGCTGGGATGGCGAAAATTAATGATGGAGCACATTCCCTTGGATTTTCTCACAAATATGGTGCACCATACAACAGACCATTTTTATAAAGCGAAAGTCAGTACTGCAGATGTTGGAGATTTGAGTCAAGAGTGCGGTGCTGGAATAGCTCAGCAGATCAGGCAGCATCTGAGGAGCAGGAAAATCGACGTTTCGGGCAAAAGCCCTTCATCAGGAATGATGCTGGGAGCCTCAGGATTGGAGAGATAAATGGGAGGGGGGTGGGGCTGGGGAGAAGTTAGCTGAGAGTGCAATAGATTAGATTCCCTACAGCGAGGAAGCAGGCCCTTCGGCCCAACCAGTCCACACTGACCCTCTGAAGAGTAACCCATCCAGACCCGTTTCCCTCTGACTAATGCAGCTAGCATTTTGGGCAATTTAGCATGGCCAATTCACCTGACCTGAACATCTTTGGACTGTGGGAGGAAACCCATGCAGGCACAGGGAGAATGTGCAAACTCCACACAGACAGTCACCCAAGGCTAGAATCGAACATGGGAACCTGGTGCTGTGAGGCAGCAGTGCTAACCACTGTGCCACCATAGTTGGATGGAGGTGGGGTAAAGGTGATAGGTCAGAGGGGAGGATGGTACAGACAGGTGGGAAGGAAGATTGACAGATGGGACAGGTCATGAGGACATTGCTGAGCTGGAAAGTTGGAACTGAGGTAAGGTGGTGAAGGAGAAATGAAGAAACTGTTGAAATCTGCATTGATGTCATGGGGTTGGAGGATCCTGAGGTGGAAGATGAGGTGTACTTCCTCCAGGCATCAGGTGGTAAGGGAGTGGCAATGGGGGAGGCCCAGGACCTGCATGTCTTTGGCAGAGTGGGAGGGGGAGTTGATCGGTATGGTTGTCCTGGAGATGTTCTCTGAAACTCTCTGCAAGTAGGCGTCCTGTCTCCCCAATGTTGAGGAGACCGCATTGGGAGCAACGGATACAGTAAATGACATGTGGAAGTGCACGTGAAACTTTGGTGGATGTGGTAGGCTCCTTTGGGGCCTTGGACGGAGGTGAGGGAGGAGGTGTAGGTGCAGGTTTTGCAATTCCTGCGGTGGCAGGGGAAGGTGCTGGGAGGGGAGGGTGGTATGTTGGGGGGCATAGACCTGAGGAGATAATCGTGAAGGGAATGGTCTTTACAGAAAGCGGATAGGGGTGGGGAGGGAAATATATCTTTGGTGGTGAAGTCCGTTTGTAAGTGGCGGAAGTGGTGGAGGATGATGCAATGTATATGGGAGTTGGTGGGGTGGAAGGTGAGGACCAAGGGGGTTCTGTCCTTGTTGTGGTTGGAGGGGTGGGGATTGAGGGCGGAGGTGTGGGAA
Source organism: Chiloscyllium punctatum (assembly GCF_047496795.1). Classification (NCBI taxonomy): domain Eukaryota; kingdom Metazoa; phylum Chordata; class Chondrichthyes; order Orectolobiformes; family Hemiscylliidae; genus Chiloscyllium; species Chiloscyllium punctatum. The sequence goes on along the minus strand of NC_092768.1, from coordinate 4,696,453 downwards.
GTGGATGAGATGCACTGGAGGACTTCTACCACGTGGGAGAGGAAATTACAGTCTTTAAAGAAGGAGGCCATCTGTATTCTGTGGTCTGGTCCTCCTGGGAGCAGATGCGGCGGAGGTGGAGGAATTGGGAATAAGGGATAGCATTTTTGCAGGAGGCAGGGTGGGAGGAGGTGTAGTCTAGGTAGCTGTGGGAGTCGGTGGGTTTGCAGAAAATGTCGGTGTTGAGTCAGTCACCATTGATGGAAATGGAAAGGCCCAGGAAGGGGATAGAGGTGTCAGAGATGGTCCAGGTGAACTTAAGACATTTTCGAGTTATTTGGATACAGATTTGTCTGCTATTGTAACTAGGGCATTCATTTAACCAGGATGTTGGGTTTGCTGAGAACTGGACCCTGGAAGGGGGACTCCTGAGTGAATATGGTATATATACAACGCTCCTGTGTTTTGTTCAGGAGTTTTGCACCGAGCAGTGTTATTTTGTGTTCTTTTGTTTTTTTTTAGTCACTTACTTATTTATTGGTGTTGTTTTGCACGGTGTTTGGTTTTGTTTTGTTTTATAGGGTAGGTTAATACTTAGTAGACAGTAGTTGTATTGTAATTTCCGTTTTTTTATTATACTGGTATTTGTTTTTTTATCACTTTATACTTTTATAAAGTCAAAAAAGATTTTTTTTTTGCGAATAAATATATTTACAAAAGTTAAATTCAAATTGTGCTTTGACAGTGTTCAAACCCAAGACTCGGGATCAATAACTGGACATCCGAATTAACAGTCCAACAATAATACCAATAGGCCACGACCTTCCTTGGATAGAGTCTCCTATGATTTTAACTATCTTTGGTTGACCATGCCCTGCAGTAGCACGGCCACAGGTGAATGAGGAAGTAGGTAAGGATTCTCATCTGCTAGCTCCATCATAGCTTACTAAGCAGGTGGTGTTATGTGGGCTATTAGCCACATGGGTAGAATGTTGACCCATTGAGTGGGAAAATTCTCTTCGAAATGTTTCAATTCAGACGTTCAGTTGCCCCTTTCCACCGCCCGATGAGTGGGATTGGTGTGTCACATGCAACCTATAACCAATTTTCATTTGGCATTTCAAAGAAGACATTTCTGGTGAAGTGGGAGCCCTGGTACTGTCAACCTGGAATGGCAATTCCCATCTGCAGAACACCTCAGACAGGTCGTAGCTTGGCTTTAGTGAGGACATTTATTTTTAAGCAGGGGGAGGTTTGGAATGTCAGTATCTTGATTTAGACTTATATTTAGATTTTATTGTCACGTACAGGAATGCAATGGAAAGATTGTAATGTCGCCACATAAGGTGACATCTTAAGTACCTACATCAGAAAAACATAGGCCGAAAACTGGCAAGAGGCCATAGGGGAGAATCTATCTGGGTGGGTGCCCAAGGCCCATCAGGAGGAGGTGCCTACTGTATCGGTGCCCAGTTCATAGGATTTATGCTGGAGTCGATGGAGCCATCTCTGTATCTGCTTTTCAGCCTGATACCAGCCACAGTTCAGATTTTTTCTTGGGTAACTTTTGCCAAATAATGTCCCCCAGTTGAGCGAGTCTGTAGAAACATAGAAAATAGGAACAGAATAGACCATTCAGGCCTTCGAGACAGTTCTGTTATTCACTATGATCATGGCTGAGCACTTAGAGCCACATTCGCACTTTATCTCCATAATCACTCTTGCCCTAAGAACTATATCTAACTCTTTTTTCAAAACATTCAATGTTTTGGCCTCAGCTGCTTTCTGTGGTGGAGAACTCCACAAACTCCACTCTCTGGGTGAAGAAATGTCTCCTCATCTCAGTCCGAAATGGCCTACCCCACATCCGTGGACTGTGACCCCTGGCTCTGGACTCCCCGGTCATTGGGAGCATCCTTCCTGCATTTGCCCTGTCTTGTCCTTTTCGAATTTTATAGGGATCCATGATCAAGGGAGCACAAGCATCTGGAGATCAGGGAACACCATGAGGGTGGGGCTTGTCGTCAGCCCAATTAGATGGAGGCATGCTGAGCCCAAAGAGTGGGAGTCAGCACAGGCTCCCCCTGTTGGTGCCAGGCAGGTATGACTGTGAAGGTGTCGGACATTGCCTGCAAGATAGTGAGATCAACACTATTAGTAATGGAGTTGGGCGTTGAGAGTTTTATCGAGGTGGGAGCTGTTATGGTGGCTTGCCTAGTTACTCAGTCTGCCACAAAATTGCCGTTGGCAAGGGGCTCTCATCAACAGGAGTAGACTCTCACCCCGCCTACAAAAGAATGCTCTGTTCAGTCTTTGATGTCATGTCGAGGTTTCGGATCAAGTCAGAGTGCAAAATAGGTTTACCATCAAATGTGCAAAAATAATTCAGTGCACGCAATGATGTTGAAAGCTGGGTTTTAATAGTGTCGACACTGTCATACCAGATGTTACCAGGAATGCAGGTGCCTGGGTGTATTGAACAGAGTGTGAGGTGTAAACTGAAACTTGAAAGGGTTCAGAAAAGATTTACAAGGATGTTAACAAGGTTGGAAGGTTTGAGGTATAGGGAGAGGCTGAACAGGCTGGGGCTGTTTTCTCTGGAGAGCCGGAGGCTGAGGGGTGACTTAACCGAGGTTTATAAAACCATGACAGGCATGGATAGGATAAATAGACAAAGTCTTTTCCCCAGGGTGGGGGAGTCCAGAAATAGAGGGCATAGTTTTAAGGTGAGAGAGGAAAGATTTAAAAGGGACCTAAGGGGTAACATTTTCATGCAGGAGATGGTGTGTATATGGAATGAGCTGCCAGAGAACATGGTAGAGGCCACTACAATTACAACGGTTTTTTTTTAGATTAGATTCCCTACAGTGTAGATACAGGCCCTTCGGCCCAACCGACCCTCTGAAGAGCAACCCACCCAGACCCATTCCCCTACATTTACCCCTTCACCTAACACTACGGGCAATTTAGCATGGCCAATTCACCTAACCTGCACATTTTTGGACTGTGGGAGGAAACCGGAGCACCCGGAGGAAACCCACGCAGACACGGGGAGAATGTGCAAACTCCACACAGACAGTTGCCTGAGGTGGGAATTGAACTCGGGTCTCTGGCACTGTGAAGAGGCAGTGCTAACCACTGTGTTACCGGAAAAAGCATCTTGATGGGTATATGAATAGGAAGTGTTTAGAGAGAAATGCTGGCAAATTGGACTCGATTTATTTAGGATATCTGGTCAGTGTGGATGAATTGGACCGAAGATATTGGTTCTGTGCTGTACATCACTATGACTCTATGACTGTACTAAAAAAAGAACTGCATACGCTACAAATGAAGTAGCTGTTTGTGAGTACTCAAAATGTTCGTATGTTGGATATTTAAAATTACTCCCCTGTATGATGTGGTGTTTATAAATCGGGAACTCCTGTACATTGATAATGCACAACCAATATTCCATCTCAGTTTGCAGGTGGCTGTGTGTATTTGTTCCTCAATTCTCTCTCCACACTGACTTTTGTGGAAGCGGAAGTCAGAAGTGGATCATAGCAACCAGCTACCCCTCCCCCATACCAGCTGTCCTCTCCATTTAAATCCCAATGACTCAGCCTGCACCAGGGATTTTATCAATCTGTCTTTCTCCCTTTCACATTCCCGATAAGTGCTTCCTGCTGCTTCTGAAAGCTCATTACCTTAAACTCATCATTAATGATTTAGATGCAAAAACTAAGTGTGCTATCTCCAGGCAACACAAAGCCTGGAAGGGCGTGCTGTGAGGGGGATGCAGAGATGCCACAGTGTGATTTGAACAAGTCGAGTGAGAGTGAGTGGGCAAATCTATGCAGATGATATTTCGTGTGCACAAATGACAGGTTACCACTTTGGTAGGAAAATCAGGAAGGCAGATTATTATCTGAATGATGACAGTTTAGGAAAGGCGAGGTGGAATGAGGCCTGGTGTCCTTGGCACTCAGTCACTGAAAGTCAGTGTGCAAGTTGGTGGTGAAGAAGGAAAATGGCATTTGGCCTTCATGGCATAAGGATTCAGTACAGGAGCAGGGCTGTCTTGCTGCAATTGTATAGTGCACTGATGAGACCACACTAGTGCGCTGTTTTGGTCTCCTTCTCTGAGGAAAGATATGGAGCGAATGCAGCAAAACTTTACCAGATGGATTCCTGGGTTAATAGGCCGGACATATTGTCGTCCCGTTCCACCCTCAGTCGAAGCAAAATGCTCAGAGACACAGTGTAGTTTTGCCTCCTTCATCTTTATTCCAGGCCCTGGAGGGAGAGAGAACAATCACCCATGTGCACAGGGACATGAGTTCACAGTCTTCTTTTTCAAACAGCAGTGCCTTAATGAATTATATAATCATTTTACAGAGAGGAGCATCCAGATAAGGCAATATATATATTGATTGAGTGACCGTTACAATCAGCGAGTGTCAATAGTAAAGATTAAGCCAAAAGTGCTGTTACACAACAAATGTTCTTAACCTTAATGGTGGCTCAGTGGTTAGCAGTGCTGCCTCACAGCACCAGGATCCCAGGTTTGATTCCAGCCTCAGGTGACTCTCTGTGTGGAGTTTGTACATTCTCTTTGTGTCTGTGTGAGTTTGCTTCCCACAGTCCAAAGCTGTGCAAGCCAGGTGAATTGGCTATGCTAAATTGCCCATAGTGTTAGCTGCATTAGTCAGAGGGGAAATGGGTTACTGTGTGAGAGGGTCTGTATAGACTCGTTGGGCTGAAAGGCCTATTTGCACACTGTAGGTAATCTAATCTTAACTGCCTTCACTTAATGAACACTTTTCACCTTGTTAACTGATCTTACATACTAAATGCTTCCAATATTGTTAATTGGTTGTACGTATTGAATGCTTTTCCACCGTGTTAACCCATTACCCTTGCCTCCAGCACCCCATTGTTAACTCTAAGTTCTTATTTGATCTGGGTCACGGTCACCTGAACTTCTAGTTTCACAAAACTCACAACTTCACTCTTTCCCTACCTGCTCATACCCGATACACATTCTCAGTATGAAGAGAGACTGGATTGGTTAAGAATTATACTGGGTCAAGTCTAGTGTCTGGTGGCTCAGTTTGGCTGATGATGCAATTGTTTCTGGCCTGAGTGGTAAATTCAGGTGAATATGTGAAGTATAAAATAATATCTTTTTGAAGTTTAACATATCAGTAAAATTATAATGCGGAGCAATGGAATGTACATTACACTCTGTAATTATACCTTCCTTCAGGGCTTTTTTTCCGTAACATATACCGACATGTTTCTAACTAATCTTTTGTACCTCAGCATTTGATAATAAATCAAATCAAATGCTTTGGAGTTTCTATGAATGAGGGGATCTCATAGAAACCTATAAAATTCTGACACGACCATAGAGTCAAAGAGAAGTACAGCACAGAAACAGACCGCTCAGTCCAACTCGTCCATGCTGACCAGATATCCTAACCTAATCTAGTCCCATTTGCCAGCATTTGCTCTATATCCCTCCAAACCCTTCCTAGTCACGTACCCATCCAGATGCCTTTTAAATGCTGTAATTGTACCAGCCTCCATCAATTCCTCTAGCAGTTCATTCCATACACTCACCGTCCTCTGCGTGAAAATGTTGCCCCTTAGGTCTTTTTAATATCTTTCCCCTCTCAACCTAAACCTATGCCCTGTAGTTCTGGATTCCCCCACCCCAGGGAAAAGACTTTTTCTGTTTACACTATCCATGCCCCCTCATGATTTTATACACCTCTATAAGGTCACCCCTCAGCTTCCAATGCTCTAGGGAAAACAGCCCTAGCCTATTCAGCCTCTCCCTATAGCTCAAATCCTCCAACCCTGGCAACATTCTTGTAAATCTTTTCTGAGCCTTTTCAAGTTTCACAACATCCTGCCGATAGGAGAGAGACCAGAATTTCGTTGCCAGAAAATCCTGTCTTGTTCATGGTGTTCCTTTATTGCCATCGTACTCAGCCTGGCCTTCGCCAGAGTCTAGACCCACTGCAATGCGGTTGACTCTTAACTGCCTGGTGAAACAGCCGCTCAATTCCAGGACAATTAAAGGCAGAGGGAATAATTACCAGCAATGCCCACATCATTCCTGTGTAAGAATTAAAAATGTCATCTGTAACAGCTGATCACAATGAAACATTCTCATAGACACAAACTCTGGGAAGTTCTAAGTCATAAGAATCCATTTACATTTAACTTTAAATCAAGTTATTGGGAAATATCTAGATGGGATTGATCAGACAGGGTAGATTCAGGAAGGATTTTCATGATGGGAGTTTAAAACCAGGGATCACCATCTGAGGATTTGGGGTAGGCCATTTAGGATAGAAATGAGGAAACATGTCTTCACCCAGAGTGGGGTGAGCATATGGAATCCTCTGCCACAGAAAGTGGTTGAGGCCACGACATTAAATATTTTGAGAAATGATTGAGGTATAGTGTAGACTTGGAGTAGTATAATTGTACCACTTCCTCTGGCAGCTGGTTCCATACATCGTCTGTGGGAAAATGTTGCCGCTTAGGTCACTTTTAAATTTCACCCACTCACCTTAAACCTGTGCCCTCTAGTTTTAGACTCCCTTACCCTGGGGAAAAGGACCTTGGCTATTCATCCTATTCATGTCCCTCATAATTTTATAAAGCTCGACAAGGTTACGTCTTAGCCTCCTCTGATTTAATGAATTCCGGGGTCTTGTCAGATGTGGGAGTTTAAGGGTTACTGCGGATTATATCTGCTGTAAATGCTGTTGGATGCGAATCTTCTTAGCTCGAGTGGATTGGTTGGAGAGACAGATAGAAGCGGTGAGGAATTTGCAACAGCAACAGTATGTGATGGATGGCAGTTATAGGAAGGGGGGAAAGTCTCAGATACAGTCACATAGATGGGTGAACTCCAGGAAGGGTAAGAGAGGTAGGCAGCTAGTGCAGGAGTCTTTTGTGGATATACCCATTTCAAACAGGTATGCTGTTTTGGAAAATGTAGGGGGTGATGGATTCTCAGGAGAACGTAGCACGAAAAGCCAAGTTTCTGGTATTGAGACTGGCTCTAATGCAACAAGGGGTATGTTGGCTTCCAAGAGATCAATTGTGTTAGAGGATTCTGTAGTCAGAGGTACAGACAGACGTTTCTTTGGCCAGCAGAGAAAAAGCAGAATGGTACGTTGTTTCCCTGGTGACAGGATCAAGGATGTTTCAGCGAGGGTGCAGGATGTTCTCACAGGGGAGAGGGGTCAGCAGGAGGTCATTGTCCACATTGGAACCAATGACATTGGAAGAGAAAAGGTTGAGACTCTGAAGGGAGATTACAGAGAGTTAGGCAGAAATTTAAAAAGGATGTCCTCAAGGATAGTAATATCTGGATTACTCTCGGTGCTACGAGCTGGTGAGGGCAGGAATAGGAGGATATGGCAGATGAATGCATGGCTGAGGAGCTGGTGTATGGGAGAAGGATTCACATTGTTGGATCATTGGAATCTCTTTTGGGGTAGAAGTGACCTGTACAAGAAGGATGGATTACACCTAAATTGGAAGGGGATTAATATACTGGCAGGGAAATTTGCTAGAACTGCTCGGGAGGATTTAATCTAGTAAGGTGGGGGTGGGACCCAGGGAAATATGAGGAAAGAGATTCGATCTGAGATGGGTATAGCTGAGAACAGAAGTGAGTCAAACAGTCAGGGCAGGCAGGGACAAGGTAGGACTAATAAATTAAACTGCATTTATTTCACTGCAAGGGGCCTAACAGGGAAGGCAGATGAACTCAGAGCATGGTTAGGAACATGGGACTGGGATATCATAGCAATTACGGAAACATGGCTCAGGGATGGGCAGGACTGGCAGCTTAATGTTCCAGGATACAAATGCTACAGGAAGAATAGAAAGGGAGGCAAGAGAGGAAGGGGAGTGGCATTTTTGATAAGGGATAGCATCACAGCTGTGCTGAGGGAGGATATTCCTGGAAATACATCCAGAGAAGTTATTTGGGTGGAACTGAGAAATAAGAAAGGGATGATCACCTTATTGAGATTGTATTATAGACCCCCCAATAGTAAGAGGGAAATTGAGAAACAAACTTGTAAGGAGATCTCAGCTATCTGTAAGAATAATAGGGTGGTAATGGGAGGGGATTTTAAATTTCCAAACATCAACTGGTACTGCCATAAGTGTTAAAGGTTTAGATGGAGAGGCATTTCTTAAGTGTGTACAAGACAATTTTCTAATTCAGTATGTGGATGTACCTACGAGAGAAAGTGCAAAACTAGACCTACTCTTGGGAAATAAGGCAGGGCAGGTGACTGAGATGTCAGTAGGGGAGCACTTTGGGGCCAGTGACCATAATTCTATTCGTTTTAAAATAATGATGGAAAAGGATAGACTAGATCTAAAAGTTGAAGTTCTAAATTGGAGAAAGGCCAATTTTGACGGTATTAGGCAAGAACTTTTGAAATGTGGGTTGAAAATGTGTTGCTAGAAAAGCGCAGCAGGTCAGGCAGCATCCAAGGAACAGGAGAATCGACATTTCGGGCATCAGCCTTTCTTCAGGAATGAGGAAAGTGTGTCCAGCAGGCTAAGATAAAAGGTAGGGAGGAGGGACTTGGGGGAGGGGTGTTGGGAATGCGATAGGTGGAGGGAGGTCAAGGTGAGGGTGATAGGCCGGAGTGGGTTGGGGGCAGAGAGGTCAGGAAGAAGATTGCAGGTTAGGAAGGCGGTGCTGAGTTCGAGGGATTTGACTGGGACAAGGTGGGGGGAAGGGGAAATGAGGAAACTTCTGGGAGTGTTGCTGAACAAAGAGACCTTGGAGTGCAGGTTCATAGCTCCTTGAAAGTGGAGTCGCAGTTAGATAGGATAGTGAAGAAAGCGTTTATTATGCTTCCCTTTATTAGTCATAGTATTGTGTACAGAAGTTGGGAGGTTATGTTGCGGCTGTACAGGGCATTGGTTAGGCCACTGTTGGAATATTGTGTGCAATTCTGGTCTCCTTCCTATCGGAAAGATGTTGTGAAACTTGCAAGGGTTCAGAAAAAATTTACAAGGACGCTGGCAGGGTTGGAGGATCTGAGCTACAGGGAGAGGCTGTACAAGCTGGGGCTGTTTTCCCTAGAGCGTTGGAGGCTGAGGGGTGACCTTATAGAGGTTTACAAAATTACGAGGGTCATGGATAGGATAAATAGACAAAGTGTTTTCCCTTGGGTCGGGGAGTCCAGAACTAGAGGGCATAGGTTTAGGGTGAGAGGGGAAAGATATAAAAGAGACCTAAGGGGCAACTTTTTCAATCAGAGGGTGGTCGTGGCTGGAATGAGCTTCCAGAGGATGTGCTGGAGGCTGGTACAATTGCAACATTTAAGAGGCATTTGGATGGATATTATGAATAGGAAGGGTTTGGAGGGATATGGGCTGGGTGCTGGCAGGTGGGACTAGATTGGGTTGGGATATCTGGTCGGCATGGAGGGTTGGACTGAAGGGTCTGTTTCCATGCTGTATATCTCTATGACTCTATAATTATGCCGTACTAATCACTGAGAGACACAGATATGGACAGTGCTTGGGGCAGTGGCTGTCATATTCCTCCTCTTGCCTCGAAGTCTGTAACTGTCGGAGCCAGTTACAGGACTGTTTTTTAATTTCAAAAGTATACGTTATTCATAAAAACATCTTTATATATAGTCACAAACACAGTACAGTGGCATATCAAAGAAACAAGCAAACATTAGAGCTTGATGCTATCTAAGAAAACAAACCACAGCTGTCTCTTACTTGTGTAAGATTATATTTACATACAATGAGGCACCAGGAGGATCCTATAACTGAACAAATCCCCATTTAACTCAAATGCAAATTGCTGTTCTGAAGTGAAGCAGCCTCAGTATGCTGGAGAAGTGTCTGACAGGACCCAGTCTGACCTAAAGAATCAATAATGGATGTCAGGTAATTTAGAATTTGAGTATTGCTGAATAAGAGATATTTTGTCAAGTCTTACGTCCTCCACTCATTAGAATCAAACACGAAAGTACCAATTCAAAGAGAAAACCAACATTGGTGGTTCACACTGTTGCTTCATAGCGCCAGAGACCCGGGTTCAATTCCTGCCTCAGGCAACTATCTGTGTGGAGTTTGCACATTCTCCCCGTGTCTGTGTGGGTTTCCTCCTGGTGCTCCGGTTTCCTCCCACAGTCCAAAAATGTGCAGGTTAGGTGAATTGGCCAAGCTAAATTGCTCGTAGTGTTAGGTGAATGGGGTAAACGTAGGGAAATGGGTCTGGGTGGGTTGCTGTTTGGAGGGTCAGTGTGGACCTGTTGGGCCGAAGGGCCTGTTTCCATAACGTAAGTAATTAATCATTTAGACAGCATGAGAGAAGAATGCTGATTGGTTGGAAAGTGGACTCTGACACATGGAAAATACACGCACTGATGCTGATCGAATGTTAACTGCCAAGCTTTGTTTACATTGTAAGCCAGGCAGGCTGTCTCTGGACAGGGTATTGCTCTGAGAAACGCACCAGCAAATAGCTACCACCTGTTTAAAGTTGAAACAGCTGTGGTGTCTGTATATGTTCTTTCTGTCTGCACAGAACAGGGTCCTGTGTTTTAATATGTAGCTTCCAGTCTAAGCCACATTGAGAGCCTGGCTGTCAATCCTAATTTGCTGTAATCCTCTCGGGGACATCTTGCAATTGCCCAATTTATAGAATCGCATCTCATTTTGAACACTTTTGTTGTGCATCTTGCAAGTGCAGACTGGTTTGGTACGGTATGTACCTTGCTTGTTGTGAACAATCAAAAGGGCATGTTTTGTCATTGGAACTTACAGCCTACAGACCCAGCATTAGAACCCTCCTCTCATTCTGTATAAATATTGGTTTGGCATTTGGCATTCTTGTAATTAGTCCAAGAATGAGTGTGTGAGAGGAGAAAAGTGTTGTCAAATATGTCTTTCTTCAACAGCTGTGAGCCGTCAGCTATGATTTGTCTATACAACAATAACTGGACCAGAGTCACTATTTGCAGCATAATTCTCATGATCACAACCCATACATGGAAAATGTGTTTGTATTCATGTACAGAGGAACCTTGACTATCCGAATGACCCAGGTGGGGGAGTATTTTGTTCGGATAATCGAATGTTTGCTTAATACAGTTTACCCAAGCTTCGGGACCTTGAGATCTTGTTCAGATAATCCGAAATTCGGATAATCAATATTCGGATAATCAAGGTTACCCTGCAATTCTTTCAGATCCTGAACCCACTCAGTGCTTTCCTTTTATCTTATCACATTTGCTGCATTGTCCAGCTCTCTCATGTGAAATATGGAGAGATATTCCTCTAAACAACTCACAACAAAGAGGATTATATATCTATTCACTAAACTGCCATCATGACTACTGTACTAAATGAACCACCCTCTTTAATGCTACCCTTAGCATTCTGTTTCCCATGGGGCACACAGGTTTACATGTACACAAACATGTAGAGAGTCTGTTTACAGTAAACCTACCTGCATAGCTAGATTTTGTCATATTAACTTCAACAGGATTTTTTTTAGTGGACCCAATTTGGTTTGTTCTGGGGAAACACGAAGGCTAAGTCATAAAACCAGGCACAAGTTGCTTCTCATTTCCCAAATAGAATATATTTTACACCCAGCTCGAAAGAAACAAATAAAATGCCCAGTTCAGGTACCACCTCCAAGGATTTGACATGTAATCCAGGCTGTACATTCTTTTCCACTCATGGGATATTGGCATCACTGGCTGGGCCAGCATTTATTGTCGGTCCCCAGTTACTCTTGAGAAGGTGGTGGTGAGCTGCCTTCTTGAACCACCACAGTCCACATGCTATAAGTAGACCCACAATGCCATTCTGGGCAGTTCTAGGATTTTGACCCAGAAACAGTGAAGGAACAGCAATACATTTCCAAGTTAGGATGGTGTGTGTCTTGGAGGGGAACTTGAAGGTAATGGTGTTCCTATGTATCTGCTGCCATTGACTTTCTAGATGGAAGTGCTTGTAAGTTTGGAAGGTGCTGCTTAAGGACATTTGGTAAATTGCAACCTTTAATACTGAGGAAGTGCAGCATTTTCACAGCAATTTTCATTGAATGGGAAGTTTCGCTGAGGCTCTATGTTCCCTTGTCAAGGTCACATGGAGCTTTGTCAAAAGACAAACAGGGAAGTTGTCACTGTGTGAAAGTTGGTTGACACATTTCCCTATAATGTGATGAAGTTCAGAAGTACTGATATAGTTCATGATGTGCATTGAAACATTCTGAGAATGTGAGACTACAAATAGCAGTTCTATTCGTTAGTCTCTGTATTTGCAGTGGTAGTTGTTTGGAATTAGTTTGTGGTGCTTGCCAGTACATGATAATTGGTTTGATTAGACTTTTCACATTTCGTTGCTTGCCCGTACATTACATTCGACAACATTGTTGCACTCTGCTGCTGGGCAAATATCCCTGCTCTTTGCCAAAAACATTACAAACCCCAGGTCTTATAAAAAGGGTGTTGGTTTTGATGTTGGTGTGAATACTAACTATGAAAGCAGAAGACAGGTTAACCTGTTTCTAGTTACAACTGGTCTGGTAACCATAGGGAACACCTTAAAGTCCAGTGTTCATTCCAGAGAGCAAAGAAGCTGCCTGGAAGAGAATTAGACATGTGCTGTCACAAAAGAGTCAGTCCACTGGGTCAAGAATTAGTTAGGAAGCAGGATTCAGAAACTAATAATAATGGGTACTCAAATTGGCAGGCCACTGGTGATACCCATGGGATCTGTTGGTAGACTCCACTTTTCACTTTATCTTGACATGGCCAATCTACAAGAAGAGTGATTTAGAGCGGCACTGTGGCTCAGTGGTTAGCACTGCTGCCTCATAGTGCTAGGGATCCTGGTTTGATTCCAGCCTCAGGTGATTCTCTGTGTGGACTTTGCACATTCTCCCTGTGTCTGTGTGGGTTTTCTCCCACAATCCAAAGCTGTGTCAGATTAGGTGAATTGGCCATGCTAAATTGTCCACAATGGTCAGGGGTTAAATGCAGATGGGTGGGTTACTCTTTGGAGGGTCAGTGTGAACTTGTTGGGCCAAAGGGCCTGTTTCCACACTGTAGGGATTTTATGATCTACATCCAAGTTTGTTGATGGCACAAGGAGAGGGTACACAGGAAAGTGTAGATGCAAGCAAAGATTTTCACAAAGTCATTGGTTGATTAAATGAGAGAGCTGATGTGTAATAGATGGGGACCAAAATGGGTAGTATGCGATCACTCACATTGAAACTGAGGTAGTGCGATCAAAGTTGTAGTGATTAGAGCGAGGTCAGCCAGATGGGCCTCACTGAATATGAGTTCCCTGATTGGGGCAGTTAATCTGGTCCAATCAAGGAGCCCTAGCTGATACATATAAAGATGAGTGACAGAGATTCTGTTCACTCTGAGAGCTGGCTGTGAGGAAGCCAGACCTGTGTCAAGTAGTTTGCGCGTGTGAATAAAGGGTAGCTTGGTGACGCGATACTGGCCTCTGTGAAGTTACTTCAAAATTGTTTCAAAATGTCAAAATGCTAGATTGTGAAAGTGAGCTGAGAGATTTAGGTTTCTAAGTACAGCAAAAAAAGCATACAAGGTTACTGGGTATTGACAAAGCTGAACTTAAAAGAGTACTCAAATATTTTAAAGCTATTCAATCATAGAGTCTGTCGGCATCATTAGCTAGACCAGTATTTATTACCAAAACATTGTTCTTCATTTAAAGAGGGGAGAGGTACAAAGGACTGAATGTTAAGCTACAGCTGTACAGGGTTCTGGTTCAGTCCCAGCTGGAGAACTTAGGAAGAGGTGTTGTAAGAGGTTATGGTCTTGGAAGGGGTGCAACACGATTCACCAAGTGATGCCAGAGCCATCAGTTACAAGAGGTTACAAAGACTAAGCCCTATTCCTTTAAGTAGCGATGGTCCAAATGAAGTAACCAATGAAACAGTGCATTCCGGTGTATTGCTAATGAGTCTTAATTAAGTAGAAATTGCTTGCCTGGCTTTGGGCAAGAGCAAAGAATGAAAGGTGGCTATTCCATACGAGGAGGAAGCATGTGCCAATACGCCAGTGAGGCAGCCAGAGCTCTGATTTCAAGGATGCTATCAAAAGAGACATGAGATTGGCCAAAGCTACAAAGCTGCCCGTGCCTTTGGGTGAAATTTGATCTAAAATGCTGCTGTGAGGTTTTCTGTGTTGAAGAACTTCAATAGAGACGAGTATTAAATCAATTTACCAACCTGTCCTTCCCTCTGTGACCAACTCCTCTCTTCTAATGAAATGGCAACAGTCAGATTAAAGCCGACCTAGTTCCTGAGTCCTAGTCATTGTCATTGGCGCCACCTCGTGCTCCCGTGAGGAGGTTGAGCAATTCATCAACTTCACCAACACATTCCACCCTGACCTTAAATTTACCTGGACTACCTCTGACACCTCGCTCCCCTTCCTGGACCTCTCCATCTCCATTAGTGACGACCGACTTGACACTGACATTTTTTACAAACCCACTGACTCCCATAGCTACCTGGATAACACCTCTTCCCACCCTATCTCTTGCAAAAATGCCATCCCGTATTCCCAATTTCTCCGCCTCCGCCGTATCTGTTCCCAGGAGGACCAGTTCCACCATAGGACACACCAGATGGCCTCCTTCTTTAGAGACCGCAATTTCCCTTCCCACGTGGTTAAAGATGCCCTCCAACGCATCTCGTCCACATCCCGCACCTCCGCCCTCAGACCCCACCCCTCCAACCGTAACAAGGACAGAACGCCCCTGGTGCTCACCTTCCACCCTACCAACCTTCGCATCAACCAAATCATCCGTCGGCATTTCCGCCACCTCCAAAAAGACCCCACCACCAGGGATAGATTTCCCTCCCCACCCCTTTCCGCCTGCCGCAAAGACCGTTCCCTCCGTGACTACCTGGTCAGGTCCACACCCCCCTACGACCCACCCTCCCATTCTGGCACCTTCCCCTGCCACCGCAGGAACTGTAAAATCTGTGCCCACACCTCCTCCCTCACCTCTATCCAAGGCCCTAAAGGAGCCTTCCACATCCATCAAAGTTTCACCTGCACATCCACTAATATCATTTATTGTATCCGTTGCTCCCGATGTGGTCTCCTCTACATTGGGGAGACTGGGCGCCTCCTAGCAGAGCGCTTTAGGGAACATCTCCGGGACACCCGCACCAATCAACCAAACCGCCCCGTGGCCCAACATTTCAACTCCCCCTCCCACTCTGCCGAGGACATGGAGGTCCTGGGCCTCCTTCACCGCTGCTCCCTCACCACCAGACGCCTGGAGGAAGAACGCCTCATCTTCCGCCTCGGAACACTTCAACCCCAGGGCATCAATGTGGACTTCAACAGCTTCCTCATTTCCCCTTCCCCCACCTCATCCTAGTTTCAAACTTCCAGCTCAGTTACTGTCTCCTTGACTTGTCCGACCTGCCTATCTTCTTTTCCACCTATCCACTCCACCCTCTCCTCCTTGACCTATCACCTTCATCCCCTCCCCCACTCACCCATTGTACTCTATGCTCCTCTCTCCCCACCCCCACCCTCCTCTAGCTTATCTCTCCATGCTTCAGGCTCACTGCCTTTATTCCTGATGAAGGGCTTTTGCCCGAAACGTTGATTTCGCTGCTCGTTGGATGCTGCCTGAACTGCTGTGCTCTTCCAGCACCACTAATCCAGTGTTTGATTTTCAGCATCTGCAGTCATTGTTTTTGCATTGTCCTTGAGGAACTGACTGCCCAGCTTTTTCAGCTGAAATGTTGAGATCCCTTGCCTGCTGTCTGTAAAGCTTTACATATTCATAGCAGACAGTCCAAGACCTCATCTGTGAAACAACACAGCCATGCAAACATTTGGAGTAAGATTTCATGTAAGAAGTCTCATCGAGACTTTACTTTGTTTTCAACCTTGCTGAGTATACTAAATTAAATCTGAAAACTCTCTGAAAGGATTTTATGTGTGCTGTACCTTTGTGATGTATGAGACTAATTGAACATATCAAACTGATGACTATAACCACCCTGTGATCCAATTTCTATATTCCAGTAAAATGAAACCAATCCATTCAAAAAGTCTCCTATTACCAAATACTTGTCTTTGTTCTCAGGATCTGACTGTTTGCCTTGATTGAGTCACCTGAGTGTCATATAATCCCTAAAGCGCTGGAAGATGCCAGTTGGCCCATCAATCTTGCACCAATCCTCCATGCAGCATCCCAGCCATGTCCCCTGCATTTTCCATGGCTAACCTGTGGCACAGTGGCACTGCAGTTAGCACTGCTGCCTCATAGCGCCAGGGGCCCAGGTTCAAGTCCAGCCTCAGGGGACTGTCTGTGTGGAGTTTGCACATTCTCCTGTCACCATGTTAGCCAACCTCCTGGCAACTCACCTGTAACTATCAATCTTACAAATGTCTCAGCAAGGGGCCCAGCAATCGCTTCCCACAGAGTTTTAGGTCCTGGGCATTTCTCCACTTTTATGAGTTTCAAGACATCCAGAACTTCCTGCTCTATAATATGGATATTTTCAAGATATCACCATATATTTCCCTACATTCTATGCCTTTCATGTCTTTTTCCACAGTAAACACTGATGCAAAATACTCATTTAGTATCTCCGCCATCTCCTGCAGTTCCATACAAATGCTGCCTTGCTGATCTTTGAGGGGCCCTATTCTCTCCCTAGTTACCTTTTTGTCCTTAATGTATTTGTAAAAACCCTTTGGATTCTCTTTAACTCTATTTGCCAAAGCTATGTCATGTCCCCTTTTTGCCCTCCTGATTTCCCCCTTAAGTATACTCCTATCTCCTTTATACAATATAAGGATTCATTTAATCTGTTTTGTCTATACCTGACATATGCTTCCTTCTTTTTCTTAACCAAACCCTGAATTTCTTTTGTCATCCAGCATTCCTACACCTACCAGCCTTTCCTTTCACTCTAACAGGAATATACTGTCTCTGGACTCTCATTATCTCATTACTGAAGACTTCCCATTTTCCAGCCGTCCCTTTACCTGAGAACATCTCCCTCCAATCAGCTTTTGAAAGTTCTTGCCTAATACCATCAAAAGTAGCCTTCCCCTAATTTAAACCTTTAACTTTTAAATTTGGTCTATCCTCTTCCATCACTATTTTAAAATGAATAGAATTATGGTTACTGGCCCCAAAGTGCTCCCCCACTGACACCTCAGTCACCTGCCCTGCCTTATTTCCCAAGAGTAGGTCAGGTTTTGCACCTTCTGTAGTAGGTACATCCACATACTGAATCAGAAAATTGTCTTGTACACACTTAACAAATTCTTCTCCATTTAAACCCTTAACACTATGGCAGTCCCAGTTTATGTTTGGAAAGTTAAAATCCCCTACCATATTATTACCACCCTATTATTCTCACTGATAACTGAGACTTCCTTACAAATCTGTTTCTCAATTTCCCCCTGACTGTTAGGGGGTCTACAAAATGCCATCCCGTACTGGATTACACCTCTTCCCATCCTACCTCTTGCAAAAATGCCATCCCGTATTCCCAATTCCTCCACCTCTGCTGGATCTGCTCCCAGGAGGACCAGTTCCACCACATAACACACCAGATGGCCTCCTTCTTTAAAGACCGCAATTTCCCTTCCCACATGGTTAAAGATGCCCTCCAATGCATCTCGTCCACATCCTGCACCTCCGCCCTCAGACCACACCCCTCCAACCGTAACAAGGACAGAACGCCCCTGGTGCTCACCTTCCACCCTACCAACTTTCGCATAAACCAAATCATCCGCCGACATTTCCGCCACCTCCAAACAGACCCCACCACCAGGGATAGATTTCCCTCCCCACCCCTTTCCGCCTTCCACAAAGACCGTTCCCTCCGTGACTACCTGGTCAGGTCCACGCCCCCCTACAACCCACCCTCCCATCCTGGCACTTTCCCCTGCCACCACAGGAACTGTAAAACCTGTGCCCACACCTTCTCCCTCACCTCTATCCAAAGCCCTAAAGGAGCCTTCCACATCCATCAAAGTTTTACTTGCACATCCACTAATATCATTTATTGTATCCGTTGCTCCCGATGTGGTCTCCTCTACATTGGGGAGACTGGGCGCCTCCTAGCAGAGCGCTTTAGGGAACATCTCTGGGACACCCGCACCAATCAACCACACCGTCGCGTGGCCCAACATTTCAACTCCCCCTCCCACTCTGCCGAGGACATGGAGGTCCTGGGCCTCCGTCACCGCCGCTCCCTCACCACCAGACGCCTGGAGGAAGAACGCCTCATCTTCCGCCTCGGAACACTTCAACCCTAGGGCATCAATGTGGACTTCAACAGTTTCCTCATTTCCCCTTTCCCCACCTCACCCTAGTTCTAAACTTGCAGCTCAGTTACTGTCCCCATGACTTGTCCTACCTGCCTATCTCCTTTTCCACCTATCCACTCCACCCTCTCCTCCTTGACCTATCACCTTCATCCCCTCCCCCACTCACCCATTGTACTCTATGCTACTTTCTCCGCACCCCCACCCTCCTCTAGCTTATCTCTCCACGCTTCAGGCTCAGTGCCTTTATTCCTGATGAAGAGCTTTTGCCCGAAATGTCGATTTCGCTGCTCCTTGGATGCTGCCTGAACTGCTGTGCTCTTCCAGCACCACTAATCCAGAATCTGGTTTCCAGCATCTGCAGTCACTGTTTTTACCTGGTCTATAATACAATCCCAATAAGGTGATCATCCCTTTCTAATTTGTTCGGAATCACTGGATTGCAATTTAATAGTTGACTCTCAGACTTAGAGGCTCATTCTGTTGTGGGCCCAAATGTTCGCAGGGTATCCATCTGAGTTTTCGTGAAACTCCGTGGTCCACTACTGCACCATGTTCTTCATTGGATAACACTTTGGCCTTTGAGACAGAAACTCCTCTGTTCAAATTACACTCTAAAGAGCTGAGCTTCACCGAGGCTGACACTTTTTTGCAGTTCTGAGGGAGGGCTGCACTGTCTGGCTATTGGATGAGACTATACTCTTGGTTTCTATCTGTGCTAGCAACTGACCGACATAGAGCATCATTTTGAAGAGCAGCTAAGGGGTTCTGCTCCATGTCCAGGAACACAGTTATCATGGAACAAACATTGGAAAAGAATGGTTTTTCAAGGAAGAGACTGTGACATAATTGGCTCTCACATAAGAGAGCATTTCAAAGGCTCAATGTTGTTTGTAAAAACCCTTTTGAGATGCCTTGAGATATGTGAAACCTCTTTGATTTTATTTTGACAGTATGTCTATCGGAGGGAGAGGATCAGCTTTCGTAAATCAGTTTTGAATTAGTCAAATGACATTTCAGGAAAAGTAGAGACAGAGACGAAGTCTGTATTTAATCTTTCATTATCCTTCAGAAAGAACACCAGAGAGTAGCTGTTATTGAACGAAACAAAGAACATACAGGCCCTTCGGCCCTGGATGTTGCTCTGACCTGTGAAATCAATCTGATTCCATCTAACCTATACCGTTCCATTATTATCCATATGTATATCCAATGCCCATTTAAACGCCCTACTAGTGTTGCAGGCAAGCCGTTCCACACCCCTACTTCTCTCCGACTAAAGAAGCTACCTGATATCTGTCCTAAATCTATCACCCCTCAATTTAAAGCTATGTTCCCTTGTGTAGCCTTTACCATCCGAGGATAAAGGCTCTCCCTATACAACTCAATTAAGTCGCCTCTCAATCTTCTTCTCTCCAAAGAAAACAGACTCAGTTCCTCAGCTTTCCTCGTAAGCCCTTCCCTCCATACCAGGCAAATTCCAGCAAATCTTGTCTGAACTCTTTCCAAAGCTTCCACTTCCTTCCTACAATGCGGTGACCAGAGCTGCGCGCAATACTCCAGCTGCAGTCTTGTACAGCTGAAGCATGACCTCGTGGCTCCGAAACTCAACCCACCTATCAATAAACACCTACACACCATATGGTTTCTTCACAACCCTGTCAAACAGGTTGGCAACGTTTAGGAATTTATGTACCTGGACACTGAGATCTCTCTGTTCATCTACACTGCCAAGAATTTTACCATTCGCCCAGTATTCTGCATTCCTGTTACTTCTTCCAAAGTGAACTACCTCACACTTTTCCGCATTAAACTCCATTTGCCACTTCTCAGCCCAGTATTTTCTGATTCAGTATGTGGATGTACCTACTAGAGAAAGTGCAAAACCTGACCTACTCTTGGGAAATAAGGCAGGGCAGGTGGGGGAGCACTTTGGGGCCAGCGACCATAATTCTATTCATTTTAAAATAGTGATGGAAAAGGATAGACCAGATCTAAAAGTTGAAGTTCTAAATTGGAGAAAGGCTAATTTTGGCGGTATTAGGCAAGAACGTTTGAAGGCAGATGTTTGCAGGTAAAGGGACGGCTGGAAAATGGGAAGTCTTCAGTAATGAAATAATGAGAGTCCAGAGACAGGATATTCCTGTTAGAGTGAAAGGAAAGGCTGGTAGGTGTAGGAATGCTGGATGACAAAAGAAATTGAGGGTTTGGTTAAGAAAAAGAAGGAAGCATATGTCAGGTATAGACAGAATAGATCGAGGGAACCCTTAGAAGAGTATAAAGAAAGTAGGAGTATACTTAAGAGGGAAATCAGAAGGGCAAAATGGGGACATGAGATAGCTTTGGCAAATAGAATTAAGGAGAATCCAAAGGGTTTTTACAAATATATTAAGGACAAAAGGGTAACTAGGGAGAGAATAGGGCGCCTCAAAGATCAACAAGGCAGCCTTTGTGTGGAGCCACAGAAAATGGGGGATATACTAAATAAATATTTTGCATCAGTATTTACAGTGGAAAAGGACATGGAAGATATAGACTGTAGGGAAATAGATGGTGACATCTTGCAAAGTGTCCAGATTACAGAGGAGGAAGTGCTGGATGTCTTGAAACGGTTAAAGGTGGATAAATCCCCAGGACCTGATCAGGTGTACCCGAGAACTCTGTGGGAAGCTAGAGAGGTGATTGTTGGGCCTCTTGCTGAGATATTTGTCTCATTGATAGTCACAGGTGAGGTGCCAGAAGACTGGAGGTTAGCAAACGTGGTGCCACTGTTTAAGAAGGGTGGTTAAGACAAGCCAGGGAACTATAGACCGGTGAGCCTGACCTCGGTGGTGGGCAAGTTGTTGGAGGGAATCCTGAGGGACAGGATGTAAATGTATTTGGAAAGGCAAGCACTGATTCGGGACAGTCAACATGGCTTTGTGCGTGGGAAATCATTTCCCACAAACATGATTAAGTTTTTTGAAGAAGTAACAATTGATGAGGGCAGAGCAGTAGATGTGACCTATATGGACTTCAGTAAGGCGTTCGACAAGGTTCCTATGGGACACTGATTAGCAAGGTTAGATCTCATGGAATACAGGGAGAACTAGCCATTTGGATACAGAACCGGCTCAAAGGTAGAAGACAGAGGGTGGTGGTGGAGGGTTGTTTTTCAGACTGGAGGTCTGTGACCAATGGAGTGCCACAAGGATCGGTGCTGGGTCCTCTACTTTTTGTCATTTACATAAATGATTTGGATGCGAGCATAAGAGGTACAGTTAGTAAGTTTGTAGATGACACCAGAATTGGAGGTGTAGTGGACAGCGAAGAGGGTTACCTCAGATTACAACAGTATCTGGACCAGATGGGTCAATGGGCTGAGAAGTGGCAGATGGTGTTTAATTCAGATAAATGCGAGTTGCTGCATTTTGGGAAAGCAAATCTTAGCAGGACTTATACACTTAATGGTAAGGTCCTAGGGAGTGTTTCTGAACAAAGAGACCTTGGAGTGCAGGTTCATAGCTCCTTGAAAGTGGAGTCGCAAGTAGATAGGATAGTGAAGAAGGCGTTTGGTATGCTTTCCTTTATTGGTCAGAATATTGAGTACAGGAGTTGGGAGGTCATGTTGCAGCTATACAGGGCATTGGTTAAGCCACTGTTGGAACATTGAGTGCAGTTCTGGTCTCCTTCCTATCAGAAAGATGTTGTAAAACTTGAAAGTGTTCAGAAAAGATTTACAACGATGTTGCCAGGGTTGGAAGATCTGAGCTACAGGGAGAGGCTGATCAGGCTAGGGTTGTTTTCCCTGGAGTATCGGAGGCTGAGGGGTGACCTTATAGAGGTTTACAAAATCATGAGGGGCATGGATAGGATAAATAGACAAAGTCTTTTCCCTGTTGTCGGGGAGTCCAGAACTAGAGGGCATAGGTTTAGGGTGAGAGGGGAAAGATATAAAAGCGACCTAAGGGGCGACCTTTTCATGCAGAGGGTGGTACGTGTATGGAATGAGCTTCCAGAGAATATGGGGGAGGCTGGTACAATTGCAACATTTAAGAGGCATTTGGATGGGTACATGAATCGGAAGGGTTTGGAGGGATATGGGCTGGGTGCTGGCAGGTGGGACTAGATTGTGTTGGGATATCTGGTCGGCATGGACAGGTTGGACCCGAAGCGTCTGTTTCCATGCTGTATATCTCTATAACTCTATGACTCTATAACTCCATAAGGTTAGTGAGGCACAACCTACCCTTCACAATATCATGTTGACTTTACAGATGATTATAAATCCTATCTTTTATAACCTTTTCCAACATCTTACCCACAACCAAAGTAAGATTCCCTGGCCTATAATTACCAGGGTTGTCCTGACTCCTTCTTAAACAAGGGAGCAACATTTGCTATCCTTCAGTCTTCTGGCACTACTCCTATGACAATGATGACATAAATATCAAAGCCAAAGGCTCTGCAATCTCCTCCCTGGCTTTCCAGCGAATCCTAGGATGAATCCCATCGGCCCAGAGGTCATGTCTATTTTCAGTTCTTCCAAAATTGCTCTTTGTCAACCGCATTCCCATCTAATTTAGTAGCCTGTATCTCCATATTCTCACTAACATTGCTCTTTTCCAATGTGAATACTAATGAAAACTATTTATTAAACACTTCCCCTATGTCATCAGATTTCATACATAACTTCCCACTACTCTCCGCCAACTTCTCATGTCCCCTCCTGGCTCTTCTTGGCCCTCTCTTTTCTGGCTAACTTATAACTCTCAAGCCCCCTAACTGAGCCTTTATGCTTCATCATCACATAAACCTTCTTCCTCCTCCTGACAAGAGCTTTAACTTTTTCAGTAAACCATGGCTCCCTCTCTTGACACTACCTCCCTGCCTGACAGGCATATACCCGCAGGAGCTGTTTCTTGACTAAGCTCCACATTTCAATTGTGCCCATTTCCTGCAGTTTCC
Organism: Chiloscyllium punctatum; assembly: GCF_047496795.1. Taxonomy (NCBI): domain Eukaryota; kingdom Metazoa; phylum Chordata; class Chondrichthyes; order Orectolobiformes; family Hemiscylliidae; genus Chiloscyllium; species Chiloscyllium punctatum. The sequence goes on along the minus strand of NC_092768.1, from coordinate 4,673,159 downwards.
ATTGCCATCCTATGCATCCTAAATCTTGTCTAATCACATTATAATTGCCTTTCCCCCAGTTCTTCCTCTTTTTCTGCGGTATATACCTATCCCTGCCATTGTGATCGCTATCGCCAAAGTGCACACCTACCTCCAAATGTTCATTCCCCAATATCAAATCTAATATGGCATCGCCCTTTGTTAGCCTGTCTTCATATTATGTCAGAAAACCCTCCTGTGCACATTGAAGAAAAACTGACCCATCTAAACTACTTGAACTAGAGTATTCCCAGTCAATATTGGGGAAGTTAAAGTTCCCCATAACAATTACTCTGTTACTCTCACTCCTATCGAGAATCATCTTTGCTGTCATTTCCTCTGCATCCCTGGAACAATTCAGAGGCCTATAGAAACCTCCCAACAGGGTGACCTCTCCTTCCCTGTTTCTAACCTCAACCCAAACTACCTCAGTGGATGAGTCCTCAAGTGCTCTCTCAGCTGCTGTAATACTACCCTGGATTAACAATGCCACACCCCCTTCTCTTGTTCTTACTGAAACATCTCAATCCCAGAATTTGCAACAACCATTCCTGTCCTTCCTCCAGGCATGCCTCTGAAAAGGCCACAACATCGAAATCCCAGGTTCCAACCTATGCTGCAACTTCACCCGCCTTATTCCGGATGCTCCTGGTATTGAAGTACACACATTTCAAACCAACACCCTGACTGCTGGTGCCCTCTTGCGACCTTGTAAACCTATCCCTGACCTCACCACCCTCAACCTCCTGTACACTGGAACTACAATTCAGGTTCCCATCCCCCTGCTGCATTAGTTTAAACACCCCCTCCCCCGAAAGCATTGGCAAATTTTCCCCCCAGGATCTTGGTACAATTATGGTTCAGGTGAAGACCATCCTGTTGGTAGAGGTACCACCTTCCCCAGTAAGATCCCCAATTATCCAAGAATCCAAAACCCTCCCTCTTGCACCATCCCTGCAGCCACGTGTTCAGCTCCACTCTCATCCTGTTCCTCACTTCACTAGCACGTGGTATGTGCAACAAACCAGAGATAACGACTGTTTGTTCTAACTCTAAGCTTCCATCCTAGCTCCCTGAATTTCTGCCTTAGATCCCCACCTTTCTTCCTACATATGTTGTTAGTGCCTATATGTACCATGACTTGGGGCTGCTCCCCCTCCCCCTCAATAATCCCAAAAACATGATCAGAGACATCACAAACCCTGGTACCTGGGAGGTACACACCAACTGTGAATCTCTCTCATTCCCACAAGAACCTCTTATCTGAAACACATAAAGAATGTCAAGTAACTGTTAAGTCTGTCAGTGCTGGCTCAACTAAATTCAACTCTGTTCAATGTGGTTACATCAGTGAAATAATATTAGATTAGATTACTTACAGTGTAGAAACAGGTCCTTTGGCCCAATCGGTCCACACCGACCCTCCCACCCAGACCCATTCCCCTACATCGAACACTACAGGCAATTTAGCATGGGCAATTTAGCATGGCCAATTCACCTAACCTGCTCATTTTTGGACTGTGGGAGGAAACCGGAGCACCCGGAGAAAGCCCATGCAGACATGGGGAGACTCCACACAGAACCCGGGTCTCTGCGCTGTGAGGTAGCAGTGCTAACCACTGTGCCACCGTGCCGCCCATGAGGGTAATAGGCTGAGATATGGGTGATGTGGTGAGTTATAATGCCCTGTTAATCTTCTCAAGACCTGGTTTTTAATCTACTTGAAAAAGACAAAAGTCAAGGCCTAGAATGGTGGTTTTACAGAGGGCAGTTTTATGTATTTGTCTCTAAGTTGGAACGATTGTCGCATATACATATGTAAGCCATTTTCTTCCCCATAACTGAGGAGATTATAAAATATTGTCATCTGTCCTTTATATCAAAACAACTGGTTAATGCTCTTTATGAATTGACGTCAATTATATTATTAGCCAACATCTTCCTGAAAGGCTGCATCTTGCTGCATGTGGGAATAATTAGGCTCTTTGTTGAACCTTTCAGTTTGAATGTTATTTGCACAGTAATTTGTCAGAAATGTGAGCTAGTAACAGTGCTGAGAGACAGCAGGGACTTTAGTGGATGGTGACGTCGGCACCCTGGAGATGGCACTGACTTGATGACGATCTCAGGCCAGGCAGCAGAGAGTGCTGGCAAGAGCTCCTCTGCTAGCCCTCCTCTCTGTTGGCCTGTTGAGAGACTGCATTGATGCAAGTGGTGCCTGTCTTTGAGTAGAACAGCATGTTAATCTGGAATTGGCGCACAGTAAGATGGGGCAGAAATTGGATGTCAGGAACAGCAAAGGAGCAGGCTGGGTAATTCATGAGTAAAATTTGGGTAAGATCAGTCAGAAAATTCACTAGACATCACGGCGATAAGCTCGGACTTTATCAAAAAGTGTAAGAGGTCCAGAGGAATGTTGGAGAGGGATGAATTTGACTCAAACCAGGCATGGAAAGAGACATGAAGAGAAGGGGATAAAAATGGGCTGGTGGAAAAAAGAGCCCTGAAAGATAAATTTTTTAAAAATATGCAAAGGGATGTAAACTTTTCAATTTGAAGTTATGAACAATTAATTGCAGGAATAAATCTGAACAGCTTAAATGTTCCTTTTTCTGGGCTGGAGTATTTCTGTGATGCTACTTTAGCAACAATCAGAATATTATCAGACCCATCAGATAACAGAGCAGAATTAGGCCATTCGGCCCGTTGGGTCTGCTGCACCATTCGATCATGGCTAATGTATTTCTTGACCCCATTCTCTTGCCTTCTGTCCCCATAACCCTTGATTCCTTTATGAATCAGGGACTTATCTAAATTGCTGTCTCAAAGACACTCAGTGACTCGGTCTCCACAGCCCTCTGTGCCAATGAGTTCCACCGATTAACCACCCTCTGGCTGAAGAAATTCCTCCTTACCTCAGTTCTGACGAAGAACTATTGAGATCAGAGAACAGGGGGATGCAAATATTTCCACTGCGAGAGTGATTAGATTACTTACAGTGTGGAAACAGGCCCTTCGGCCCAACAAGTCCACACCGCCCCGCTGAAGCGCAACCCACCCATACCCCTACATCTACCCCTTACCTAACACTACGGGCAATTTAGCATGGCCAATTCACCTGATCTGCACATCTTTGGACTGTGGGAGGAAACCGGAGCACCTGGAGGAATCCCACACAGACACGGGGAGAACGTGCAAACTCCACACAGTCAGTCGCCTGAGGCGGGAATTGAACCCGGGTCTCTGGCGCTGTGAGGCAGCAGTGCTAACCACTGTGCCACCGTGCTGCCCATAAGTGGAACTTAGACGTGTAGTTCCTAAAGTGAGCTGAACTGAATCCAACTAAAAGAAAGTGAGGACTGTAGATGCTGGTGATTAGAGTGGAGAGTGCGGTGTTGGAAAAGCACAGCAGGTCAGGCAGCATCCAAGGAGCAGGAGCAGTCCTTCATCAGGTTCCTCATGCCCGAAATGTCGACTCTCCTGCTCCTCAAATGCTGCCGAACCTGCTGGGCTTTTCCAGCACCGCACTCTCGACTCTGAACTGAAACCAAGTTGATTTATGTTGGTGAAGTTGAGCTGACATGCTGGGAGGCTTTGTTTATTAGCAACTGAGAATGTTTCCTTCTGCACCAGACGGTCTGACAGAGAAGGAAGAGACACTATTTCCGCAGAGTGGGGCCTCACAGGGGAGCTGAATTCTTCTCTCATTTTATTCTCCCCTAGTGTATAAATGTCCAGTGTATAAATAATTGTTAAGCTGACAAAGCCTTGGGAGCTAGGCTCTTCATGTGAAATGGGATACAACAGTAACTCTCAGAATGCTGGTTTCTAACCAACAGATTACGAAAGTTTCGGGAGAAGTGAACCACTACTGGGTACGCTGAGAAAACTGAAATACGATTCTCTTCAGTGTAAGAGGAACAGAAGAATCTGTGCCTTTTTCAGCAGAGAATGCAGCGGTTTCCTACAACCTTATTTTAGACCCGCCTGAGCAGCTCGTGATATTACATCAATCATCCTGAAGTTTCCGCAATGGAACTATATCTCAATGCAGTCAACATGTTGGACAGCATCAGTGCAAAGAGAGAAATAATGTTGGGGTTTCATTTGCTGGTTAATTCATTCAAGCTGTTACCTCTGTTTCTGTTCACAGATGCTATCTGACTGACTGAACACTTGCAGCATTATCTGCTTTCTTTCATTTGAAATGTCCAACATCCCTTATTTTGAGCTTTAAGATAGCGACATGCGGAAGAGGAGGAACCCATTCAAACCATTAGATCTGTTCCATCATTCAGCTGCATCACAGCTGATCTGTAGTTTAACTCCTAGGCTCCATTTCCCTACCAAAAATCTCCTTAAAAGGATAGAACAGCATCTAAGATACATTTTCTCGTCAACCTGTTCAGGGATGTTATTCTAAATCTCGGCAGTAGGTGGGTCTTGAATTCTGGCTCTCCTGGCTCAGAGGTGAGGACACTACCCCCACATTCCTCAATTCCCTGAGGGACCAAAGGTTTGTGTAAACCCAGTCTTAAATGGATGCAGTGATAAAGTAAGCCCAACCCCCTTTGCGTATCATAGACTTAGGCCTATGTTGTTTTTTTTCCTGACTTGCCAACCAGTAGAAACAGCTATGTCTATGCAATCAAGCCCATTCATTCAGAATCTTGTACGTACTACTCTTAAAAACTTTCAACACTGTAATCGACCCCCCCCCCCCCCCCCCACCCAACCCAGCATCCATATCCTTTCTAAGGGCAGAATAATTTGTGAATTTACACTAACCTATCCTATCCATGTGAAAAGACATCGCTATTGCTTTTCTAATTGATGTGGCTATAATTTTAAGATATTGCCTCCTTCTTTATGATTTCCCTGCAACAAGAAGTAGGTTCTCTGCATTTACTCTGTGGAATCCTTTTTAACATGGCATCTAGTTACGCCAGTGTTAACAATTACTGAAGGAAAGTACTCATAGTGAAAGCTCTAATTGAACATGTCCGCATACATTTCCCGATGCAACAAAATTCATACTGAAATTCAAGTCAGTGCCTCAGAATTGCCTCTGTGCTCAGACGCCACACAGGCTTAGCACTCCCCAGTTCTAGTAACATATGGCACTAGTGTTCACAGCCTGGAGCAGGTGTGGCTCAGTGTGCGGCTCCGAGTAGCAAGTCCCACTGCCAGGACTTGTGGGCCACCAGAGGAACCCAGCTACTGGTGCACATGCACCAAGTGCTTATTGGTACTGCTGCCCAACCTGGAAAAATGACCGAGGGTTAGTGGCATGAAGGGGTAGCTGACTGTAAATCCAATAATGAAGGTTGATATGGAAAGTAGTCAAACAGTATTGTGCCAGCCACTGTAACATGGGAAAATAGAAGGAAGAAAGAACAGTCCCAAGTTGCAAGAGCATTCTGGTGAATTCAGTAAGATCCCAATTTTATATGTGAGTAATATAACCTGTACATAACTTTAAAGTATTTATTATATTGTGTTATTATTTGTGTTATGAATTTAACTAGTTATTTTAACTCTTAATCTAGTGATGCCAGTTTTTGAAATTTTCATCCTTGCTTGGAATGTATCCACCTCACCCTGCTCTATCTCAAACTGTACCTGTGATTGATGTCTCTTGCCCTTCCAAAATTCAATGTCTTGTACGTAACTGGATGATAGCTATGCGTTCAGACATCTAAATCGCGTGTTTTGAAATCTCCTCCTCCTGTCAATCCCATGCTCCTTGAATTTATTTTTAATTTATTTTTTCAGTGGAGCATTGGTGCTTCCAGCCTTTGTTGCTTGTTCCTAACTAACTTTGAATTGAGTATCTTGCTTGCCCATTTGGTAAGTGTTATGGCTAAACACAAGCGTGCACTGGACTTTCACAAGCCACACAGTAAATGGGAATGTTCAATCATGAGAAATAGTCAGTTTATTTCTGTCTTCTGCTACTGTCCAGAAACTTTCACCATGTTTCTTCAAGCTTATAAAAATAACTTGTTCATTAGGAACAAATGTATTTTGGACAATAAAATATTATTATGTGAAATTCAAGTATATCTCTTTAATCCCAAACACACGTTTCATGCAACAGACAAGATGATACAGCTCTGCAGAGCGTTCATGTTTATTTAAAGAAATGAAACAGAAAAATGGACCAATCACTTAACCTCAGCAATAAAATGGGAAGTCTGCTGACAGTCCAGTCAACGTTCTTTCAACATTTTCATAATACTGCCATCTGTACAATTGATGAGATTTTCAAATCAGTCTTGAGTTTAGATTAGAGTCAGTTGGAAATGCTGATATTTGACTTTCCAACATTCCCAAAATATTTCAGCTAAGGGGAAATGGCAGATCCTTGCAGCCAGTTCTACCTCTGCGTTTTCTCGTTAACTTGTTTGGGAGAGACGGAGCAAGCTGTTTCCCTTCTGTTTACTCAGCTTGGTGTACAGGAGAAAACATCAACTCCAATCCAAGAGCAACTAAACAGAATGCTAAGCCTTCAGCAACTGTTTAATTAAAATCATAAATCCCCTCACTCAGTTTGTAAAGTGTATGTGTTATGTAATGCACTTTAACCTTCCAAGTTCCAAGAGGCTACAAGGTAAAACTTGTTCAATCCAGAAGATGTCCAAATCCTCCTCACCGAAGAAGAATCATACCCAACTCAAATGGTGGCTTCGAATAAGGGCTTTTGCCTGAATAATCGATTTTCCTGCTCCTTGGATGCTGCCTGACTCACTGTGCTTTTCAGCACCACACCCTTGACTCTAATCTCCAGCATCTGCAGTCCTCACTTTCACAAAGCTGGCTTCGGTTCAGCACTATGTTTGACTGTGGCTTCCAGTACTGTGAGTGGGAGTGTTACAGCCTTGGAGTGGGACCTGAACCAAGGGCCATGTAGTTCATTGGTCAGAGCATTAATAATTGTGGCTATCTACTGTAGGTCTGCAGTTACACGTGGTCAAAAGCAAATTAAACATTAAAGGCTTCTTGCTACAGGATATTAGTGTGCTGGAGAGAATTTTACACAAGTAGTTTTTCATGGTCCTCCATTACTGAGACTAACTTTCAAATAGTATTTATGGAATTTCAACTTCCACTAGCTGCTATGTCGAGATGTACATCAGAAGGTAAAAACTCAATCAATGCAAATTAGTTAAACAGAATAGAGGCTGCTGGCCAATATTTTAGACTTGGAGAATTGTTACAGAGCTGAAGGAGAATATTCAGCCCATTGTGCTTCCACCTGCTCTATCCTCTATTGCCAATCTCCTGTCTTTTCCTCTTGGCCTTCCATAACATTATTATCCAAGAAAAAAAACAACCAATGCACTCTTGAAAGTCTCACTTGAAACTGCCTCCACCATATTTCCAGGCACTGCGTTTCACAGCCCCTAGCTGTGCACTGTATGAAAATGTACTCTCATATCACCAGTCATGTGGCCTGGTTATTTGAATTTTTGTCTGCAGGCAGGATTAAACATGCTGATGCAGAGGGGAGCAGCTGAGTGTGAGGAGAGTGGGCAAGCGGGTGGGAGCAGGTGAGTAGAAGGCCTTGAGGAGATGGAAATGGTCTTGGAGCATTTGAGGGTACTTAGTGGGCAGGTCAGTGGAGGAATGGTGGAACAGAAATTGTTGGAGAAGCTCAGCAGGTCTGGCAGCATCTGTGGAGAGGGATCAGAGTTAACGCTTCGGATTGAGTGACCCTTTCTTAGAACGTGATGGAGGTTCGGAGGGAGTTCAGGAGTAGGCCATAAAGAGGGACACAGAGGAGGAGAGATGGATGAGTGGGGGTTGGGCCATAGAGAGGTGAGGGGAGGAAAGGGGTAGTGTGAGGGGAGGACGGGTGGACCTGGAGGAGAGATGTAATGGTGGAAAAGAGTGGGGAGTCGGAATGGATTGGGAGAGGAAAGGAGGAAGGGGTATGGGAGTGACATAAGGATGAGATAAAGTGAGGAAAGGGTAGGATATTGAGAGGGAAGGGAGGAGAGATTAGGGAATTTAAGGGAAGCGAGAGGAAGGGAGGGGAATGGAGGAGAGGGCAGGGGGTGGACAAGGGAAATGGGCAGCAGAAGCGAAGAATGAAGGGCAAGTCCAAACCCAGTGCTATATTCACTGAAAAAAAAACAATTATTTGCTTCCATTTAATGTCAAGGGCCAGGATCATTTGTGATCATTGCTGGCGCCTGAAAAACCCAGCAACGTTAATGGGGATTGAATTGATATTATCAGTGCATGAAAACAGGATAGGGCCATTGAGCCCCTTTCTAGTTGATTTCCCACTCAGTTAGGTCATGCCATCCTCTGTAACTCCATACCACTTAACTATACCCCAAACACAAATCTATTTATTTCAGTTTTGTAAAACTCTGTTTGGCCCCCAATTATCGCACAACAGCTCTAGATAGAGAAGTACCCCTTGATCTCAGTCTGAAATTACCTGGCTGTATATTTCAGAGAATCGCAGAATCATGCAGGCACAGTCGGCCATTTGGCCAATGGTGGCTGTTTTGCTTCTGTTACTTTTCTCTATTTCCCTGTGTGCCACTTTTATTTCAATAATCACCCTGTGCTCTCTTGAATGCCTCAACTGAGCCCGCCTCCTCCATTGTACTTCCAACGATTTGAGATCACGTCCCATGTACGTGATTCAAGGGGAGTGCTCTTCACTGGGTTAAATGGGGAGTGGGAAGGCCAAGCAGTTGTCTGCTTATTCAATCAAAGTGCATCATTTTAAAATAAACCTTGAGAAACAGCCTCACCCCTGAAAAAAGCAATGTATCTCGATTATCCAGGGGATACTGGAAATCTGCAAGTAAGTACTCAGCTGGTCTGGGCAAGCATCTGTGATTATACGGAAAAACAATTATCCTTTCTGGAAGTTACACTTCCTCACATCTATTTCAGAGTCATCATTTGATCAGGGACACAAATTGCGCAGAATCGTTTCAGGTTATTACTGTTACAGATAAAACTGACAGCACCGAAACAGGCCATTTGGCCTGGCAGCACTCTGCAGGTGTTTCTCATGCTCTGCACAGAGTTCCACATTCTTTCCATCACATTCAGCTCACCCAGTCCTCCATTATGTTCTCTGTAATGGAAATGAATATCGATTGTTTGTAACATGGGTATCACTTCCACATCCCTTCTGCTGACCGCTCCCAGAAGCCTGCTTGGATTGTGGCCATCCCATGGATTTCATTTCCTGCTCTCTCAGTGGAGGCATGGTTAGTGGGTATACTTGTGGTTACGAAGTGGTTGCATGCAGCTCTGATGTGTTTGGGGATTGATGGGTCAACGAGTGGGTACACTATTTTCAGTAGGCTTCTGTGCCTGTGGCTCTGCTGCGTAGAGTACTTGGGGTTGGGAGACGCATTTCAATTGTGTTCAATAGAGATGTAATCAAAATTAAACCGTTGAGTTTCCTGGAATTTCCCCATCATGTGATGTTTATGGAAAGCTGCTGATTTCTGGGAAAAGCTGATTCAATCAGCCAACATTTGTCAGTGAGCTGACAGAAAGCTTGGTAAATGATTGTTTTAAAACGTGTTTCCTCTGCTAAGGCTAAAAATTATCAAAAGGGCGGATAATTACTTTTAACCTTACAGCAGAGAAACAGACCATCTGCCCAAGTTAGGAAGTGTACAAGTGTGTAATGTCACATCCTGAAACACGCTTCCTAGTCTATCGTCACATAGCCACAGGGAAAAGCAGCACAATTAATTCAATGATTATTCCACACTGCATGAACAAGGAGACAATGGCTGTATGACTGATCACACCACATTGTGTATTATGTACATAAGGTAGAGTACCAGCATTGTCCCTTCATTTGCATCCACCTGTTAGAGCTGGCAACCACAAACGCACAAATATTTAATGACGGCTTGTCAGCTGCAGTACACAATGGTCTGAGCCAGTGAGTTCTGCCTTTCAAGAGGTCACTGTGACTGAAACAACAAAGGTCCCACCTGGGCTGCAGTCAAAGCAGAGGCAAGCAGACAAATTCTATGAGAAGCTAAAGGTCACACAACACCAGGTTATAGTCCAACAGGTTTAATTGGAAGCACCAGCATTTGGAGTGCTGCTCCTTCACCAGGTGGTTGTGGAGTGTAAGATTGTAAGACACAGAATTTATAGCAAAGGTGATGTAACTGAAATTATATACTGAAAAAGAACTGGATTGTTTGTTAAGTCTCACATCTTCTAGAATGACCATGTTGGTTTCAGTTCTTTCATATGTAAATTGCAAAACTTTTTTTAAAAGTTACATTCTCAAGTGTACACCCCAGTCCAACACTGGCTTCTCCAAATCATCTAAAAGAAACAATCTTCACAGGTCGTTTTTCCAATGTGACCCCATTTTATCGCTTGAAAATTAACTTGGAGCCCAGATGCCAGCAAAACCAAAACAGCAATAAAACAGCTTGGCAACATTCAAGACATAATTATTACTGTTTGCATGTTATAGAACAACATACAGCAACACATCATTTAAACAAGAACCTTTCAGATGTTTTGCAAAAGTCTCGGCCAGGATTTTGTGATGGCCACATCATCGGTTCTGAAATGTAGAGGCATATGAGGATCCTGCAAAATCCCCCTTGTAGCAGATCCTGAAGGAATTTCCCGAGAAATTGAAGGTTTCTCTGGGGGGTTGCCCTATGACTCAAACACTCCAAAAGCCAAATGGCCGAGTGCTGCTCTGATTTTCTATGTTTCGAGAAGGTGTCATCAACCACAGTTTTAGAAATGCTGGTTTAATGTATAAACCAGGTGCGCAGGCTAATATTATTGGGAGCACCGGTTTAAGATTCACCACAGCAGCTTGTGAAATTTAAGTTCATTGAGTAAACCTGAAAAATAAAGCCAACCTCAGTGATGGTGAACATGACCACTATCTCGGATTGCTGTCAAGGTCCCATGTGGATCACTCATGGCATAGAGTCATACAGCATGGAAACAGACCCTTCAGCCCAACCAGTCCATGCCGAACATAATCCCAAACTGAACTAGTCCCACCCACTTACAAACCTCTCTTATTCATGTATCTATCCAAATGTCTTTTAAATGTTGCAATTGTACCCACATCCACCACTTGCTCAGGAAGTTCATTTCACACTTGAACCACCCTCAGTGTGATAAAGTTACCTCTCTTGGCTTTTTTAACTCTCTCTCACCTTAAAGATGTGCCCCCAGTCTTGAAATTTCCCATCCTAGGGAAAAGGCAACTCCCATTAACTCTTATCTATATAATCTCATTATTTTACAAACTTCTACCAGGTCGCCTCTTAAACTCCTATGCTCGAGTGGAAGGAAGTCCGAACCTATCTAGTCTTTCTGTATAATTCAAACCTTTCATACCCAGCATCATCCTGGTAAATCTCTTCTGAGCCCTCTCCAACTTGATAATACCCTTCAGGGAAGGAAATCTGTCAACCTTACCTGGTCAGGCCTACACGTGCTTCCTGACCCATGACAATGTGGCTGCCTCTGAAACTCAGGGGCAGCTAACATAGACTGGACTGCCCACAGGTCACTAAAGAAACAAAATGGAGTGGCTGGGAGAGTTGTCCAGGAAAGTGATGCTCTTAAGTATTGCACATGACCAGCATCAACTGTCCAGTCCCCAGCAGCTTCAGTGAAGGGTAGACTCTTGGTTCTGGCCCCATAACAGGAGAATTGAGAGTAGGTTGTGATCACTGAAAGGAGTAGAGGAGTTGGGAGGTCATGTTGCAGCTGTACAGGATATTGGTTAGGTCGCTTTTGGAATATTGCATGCAGTTCTGGTCTCCTTCCTATCGGAATGATGTTGTGAAATTTGAAAGGGTTCAGAAACGATTTACAACTATGTGGCCAGGGTTGAATTTTACACATGAAAGAAGTGAAACTATCACTGTATTCTAACAGATGAAAGGCTTACCAGACAATCACTTTTTCAATGTATAATTTCAGTTACATCACACGGTAATTTTTTGCTATAAATTCTAAGTGTTACGATCGAGCCCTCCACTACCATCTGATGAAGGAGCGTCGCTCTGAAAGCTAGTGTGCTTCCAATTAAACCTGTTGGACTATAACCTGGTGTTGTGCGATTTTTAGCCAGGGTTGGAGGATTTGAGCTATGGAGAGAGGCTGAATAGGCTGGGGCTGTTTTCCCTGGAGTGTTGGAGGCTGAGGAATGACCTTACAGAGGTTTATATAATCATGAGGGGCATGGATAGGATACATAGACAAAGTGTTTTCCCTGTGGTGGGAGAGTCCAGAACTAGAGGGCATAGGTTTAGGGTGAGAGGGGAAAGATATAAAAGGGACCTAGGGGGCAACTTTTCACGCAGAGGGTGGTACATGTATGGAATGAGCTGCCAGAGGAAATGGTGGAGGCTGGTACAATTGCAACATTTAAAAAGGATCTGATGGGTACATGAATAGGTTTAGGGGGATATGGGCCGGGTGCTGACAAGTGGGACTAGATTAAGTTGGGATATCTGGTTGGCACGGTTGAGTTGGACTGAAGGGTCTGTTTCTGTGCTGTACATCTCTATGACTCTAAGACTCTTTTTCCACTGTGTGCTAACATTATATCAGTCATGGAAATATAGGCAACGCCTCTCCTCTGGGTTAATAAGATGTGGGCTCCTTCAGGCTGAATCCGTCAGTGTAGCACTGAGGGAGGTCTATGCTGGCAGATGTACGGTCTTTCATTGGGACACAAACCAAAGTACAAATTCCAACAGCACTATTCGAGGAAGAGCAGGGAGGTTTCCCTCTGTGTGCAACTTTTGTTTCTCAACATCACCCGAAAATGAAATTGATTATCTGGTCGATTTTGCTTTCGCCTTTGGCGAAACCCGCTGTGCACAAATTTGTGGCCACACCCTTGGCAGTGGAGCAGGAAATCCACTTCATTAAAAAAAAGTGCTTCGCTGAATAAAATACAGCAGGACGTCCGAGGTAGTGGATGTGGCAGATGTCGACAAATTTGACAGTTCATTCAGTCAAATGTGATTTTATTGCCCACCCAGACGCCAGTTGAATTTCTAGGAGAAAGTGAGGACTGCAGATGCTGGAGATCAGAATCGAGAGTGTAGCGCTGGAAAAGCACAGCAGGTCAGGCAGCATCTGAGGAGCAGGAGAATCGACGTTTCAAGTAACATTTCATTCCTTATGAAGGGCCCTTGCCCTGAAACGTCGATTCTCCTGCCCCTCAGATGCTGCCTGACCTGCTGTGCTTTTCCAGCACCACACTCATGATCAACTGAATTACTGCTCACCATTTGGCAACAGTAACTGGTTCTGAGTGTTTATTGTAAACTGATCACTTCAAAGTCCCTCCAGTTCCTCTTTTCTTGATGGCGTACACGCAGCTGCTGATTGGTCATTTCCTATGGTTTCAGAGTCAGGCAGTTGCTGTGATGTATTCTGCACTGACTTGGCCTCAGATCACTCACAATGCTTCCAGCAGAGCATCAAATCTTAAAACAGTAACAGTAGAGAAAGAGATTATTCAGTCCATTGTGTCTATACTGGCCCTTTGCAAGAGCATTTGCTGCTCCCTCTCTTTCTGCAATTCTTGTCCAATTTCCTTTTGAAAAACACATTGAGTCTCTCTCTCTCTCTCTCTCTCTCTCTCTCTGTTCTTCACCTGTTTAGATAAACTCATTGCAGATCCTAACCACTCACAGTCAAAAAAAAGGTTTGCATCTTGCACTTAAAGGAGGTGATGGCTTTGCGGAATTATCACTGGACTGTTAATTCGGAGACCCAGATAATGTTCTGAGGTCCCAGGTTTGAATGACATCACGGCAGGCGGTGGAATTCAAATTCAAGAAAAATCTGGAATTAAGAGTCCAAAATCATGACGGGGGGTCAACACTTTCTCCTAGAAATTCAATTGGCATTTGGGTGGGCAATAAAATCACATTTGACTGAATGAACTGTCAAATTTGTCGACATCTGCCACATCCACTACCTCGGACGTCCCGCTGTATTTTATTCAGCGAAGCACTTTTTTAATGATGTGGATTTGCTGCTGCACTGCCAGGGGTGTGGCCACAAATTTGTGCACGATGGGTTTCGCCAAAGATGAAAGCAAAATCGACCAGATAATCAATTTTATTTTCGGGTGATGTTGAGAAACAAAAGTTGCATTGCGATTGTCAGGAAAACCCCATCTGATTCATTAATGCCCTTTAAGGAAGGAAACTGCCATCCTTACCTGGTCTGGCCTATTTGTCTAGAGGTCCCTCAGTTAATGCATTCCCTTTACGAATGATGTGGAGGTTTATTTGAAGGCATGGTACTTTGGTGAGACCAAGCAGTGGCTGTGGCAATGGATGAATGGACAGTGCACAACAACCACCAGCTAGGAGCGTTCCCTCCCAGGTCGGAGAATACTTCAGCGGTCAGCAACATTCAGCCTCGGACCTTCAGGTGACCATCCGCCAAGGCGGACTTCGAGACAGGCAACCACACAGAGTGGCCGAGCAGAGGCTAATAGCCAAGTTCGGTACCCATGGGGTTGGCCTCAACTGGGACCTTGGTGTACATATTGCACTACAGGTGACCCCACTGCACCACACACACACATATATATCCCCCACACTCACACCCACCCTCTCACAGGCGTATACCCTATTACACTCACACACATACACATACTCTCTCACACATACTCACACCCCCACATACACACCCACTTACACACATTCACTCCATCTCCCCTGGAAACACACATATAAGTTTGTTGGGTGAATTTGTACTTGCAGAATTATATTTTATTTTGCTCAAAAACTGCATAAATCCATGTAAGATTCTGTAAATCCCACTTTAGAAATAGAATAAGCTTGACTGAATATTGGGACACAGACAGACTTTACCTTCATACCTTCAATGCACTATCTGAGCTGAGCTGGCACCTGTTGAAAGTTATCTTGAGAATGTAACTTCAAAAGAGTTCTGGGATTTACAAATGAAGGAGCCGAAACTAAAAGGATTAAAGACTCAAGATTAAAGACTGAAAGATTAAAGACTCAAGCTAAATTTGTTTAATATTACATTCCAATGACACTGCAATCCTGTTGCTATAAATTCTGTATCATGTGATTCTACTCCACAACCACATGATGAAGAAGCAGCATTTTGAAAGCTAGTTCCTCCAAATAAACCTGTTGGACAATAACCTGTCGTTGTGTGATTTTTAACTTTGCCCCTTTACAAATGTATCCTTCATATGATAATGCCTCTCTTCATTCTTCCTACCAATGTAGACCACTTCTGACTCCTTTAGATTAAGTTTTGTCTCTCACTTGTTCGCCCATTCCACCAGATGGTCTATGGTTTCTTAATGTCTATCCTTATCCACCTCACATTTCACATTACTTCTCATTTTTGCGTCATCAGAAACTTTTGAAATCTTGAATGCGAGATATGAACAATTAATACTAAATTACTTCTCACAAACTGAAAAATACTCTAATGTAATGAGAATTGGGCATCGTTTGACAACAGTTAGTGTAATACCAGCCTTTTTTCTGTGTCATCTGATTGATGCCAATGGAAAGTGATGTAAAATGGGCTCTCGAGTCATCATTGTTCGATTTACGTTCTCACAATAAATCAAAATTACCACTGTGTGATTAATATTGCCTAGAAATAAAGAGTTAAATACATTGATGCCTCTTCTGGAGTAAACTAAAACAAAAACGTTCTGGAAATAGCAAATGAGGTAGCATGTGTGGAGAGAGGAACAGAGAACAGATCATTCAGCAGGACTGGGAGAGGTTGAAAATGTAATGGTTTTTTAGGAAGTAAAAGTGGAGAAGCTGGACGCACAAAGGAAGTCTTGTGATCGTAACGGCAAGAGAAAGCGAGAGTAAAACTATCAAGCTCAGCGGGGGAGGGAGAGGAGATGGAAATCATACTGAGGTCATGTGGGGCCGAAAGCTAATCATTATGTGAAACTCAATAAATTGTTTGTTTACCTTGTCCATGTCTCTGTGTAGGGTGCAGATGCTTCATTGCGCCCTGTGGTATCACTCCTTGTCTGGATGCAATCATAAGGGATTTACGATGAGCTCCAAGTATTGTATATAGGAGCAAGGTTAGCAATATACTTACATGGCATCAGCTCACTCTGACATATTAGACTCACCCTTCCACTCCTCTCAATACTGCCTACTGTTGGGTCTGTATGGGCAGGAGTGGACGTTTCTGGGCAGTGATGGTGCCAGCGACTGTAACCCACACAGAAGGTCAGTGGCGCAGGACAGCCAAGGTATCCTGCGGGTCATGTGCCAACATATCACGTTTCACGATGTTCTTCCCCATCGTGAATGCCCAGTCAGAGGCTGTGGATGTTGCCACCACCCTGACACTTTGGCTCCCCTTCTCATCCCTGCACCCATTGGATTGTAATTATAAACATTTGAAAGACATGAATAGGGAGGGTTCAGAGGGATGTGGGCCAAATGCTGGCAAATGGGACAAGATTAATTTAGGATATCTGGTCGGCATGGACGAGTTGGACTGAAGGGTCTGTTTCTGTGCTGTACGTCTCTATGATTCTATCAGTGTGCCCCCCACCCCCGAAGGATGCTCACTATCCATATGCTTCATGACTGAAATTAGACTGGGTGGTCTGCTGCCCACTGGCTTTCAGTCTCAGCCTTCACGTGCCCTTGAGAAACTATTCCCCCATAACTCTGGACAACACTGTCCACTCCTTTCTAGCTGCCTGCTTTGTGAGCCCCACAGGATTCCACAACTCATCACCCAGGACCTCGACACGTCCTCCCTGTCCTGCTCCCCCATAACTCCCAAACCCCCTGCAATTTCTAAGGGCAGAGAGGCCTTGTTGCCTCTGGTCTTCTCCCTCGACTAAGCTGACCTGCCAGAGGCCACTCAGAGCTGTTCACACAGGTGGCAGGCTTGAGGTGGCAGGCTCCTCAAAGGCTGACCTTGACCAGCTCCCTGCAGCACAGAGACATGAGACCCCCTACGATGGTGCCCCACCCTGGTGCCTGAGAGTGCTCGAAGCCCCTGGATTGGTATGGGAGGCTGCCCTGGGGCACACATCTCTGGGACACATGGACCAATCAACCCCACCGACCTGTGGCCGACCACTTCAACTCCCCCTCCCACTCCGCCAAGGACATGCAAGTCCTGGGCCTCCTCCACCACCAAATCCAAGCCACCCAATGACTGGAGGAAGAATACCTCATCTTTCACCTTGGGACTCTTCAACCACACGGCATCGCCATTGACTTCACTAGTTTCCAAATCTCCCCACTCATCCCAGATTCAACTCTCCAACTCAGCACCGCCCTCTTGACCTGTCTTCCTTCCCACCTATCCGTCCACCCTCCCCATCACCATCACCCCCCCACCTGCATCTATCATTTTCCCAGCTACCTTCCCCCAGCCCCGCCCCCATCCTATTTATCTTTCAATCCTCTTCCCCCCACATTCCTGATGAAGGGGTTATGCCCGAAACATCAACTCTCCTGCTCCTCGAATGCTGCCTGACCTGCTGTGCTTTTCCAGCCACTTTTTATCGAGTCTGCCCTTGGATGAATTCTGCTGGCCCCACGCACCCCTCCCCCCCCCAACACCAGGACACTCTGCTCAGACTCACAGACATGTCCCATTGCTGGCTGCAACACTCTTGGTGTGGTTTCAGCCCCCACAGGGCACGGGCATGAGTGCGAGATGGCATACTGACAAAATGGACATACCCATGCTGTGTGGTGTGACCAGCTGCCTGGTAATGTGACCACATCAGCAAGGCAAGGCAGGGCAGGGCAAGGCAAGGGGCTTGTTGATTTCCTCATTCCGTCACACATCTAACCATTATCCACATCCACCCAAAGCAGAAGTGATGGCCCAGTGGATACATTCAGTCGTCTATTTCCCCAAAGACCCAGGTAAGATCCTGCAGAACTGGGTCCAGAGCCCACCATGACTGATAGTAGAGTCTGAATTTGATTTTTATAAAACCTGGAATTAAGAGTCTAATGATGAACCTGAGTTGATTGTTATCAAAAAAACTCATCTGGTTCATTAATGTTCTTTAGGGAAGGATACTGCCTCCTTGCGTGGCCTGGCCTGTATGTGACCCCAGACCTACCGCAATGTGCTTTGTCACTCAACTGCCCTCTGGGCAATTAGGAATGGACAATGAATGCTGGCCGAGTTAGTGATGTCCTCATCCTCTCAATGAATAAAACAGTCCTCGGATCCTTATCAGATTTCGTCCAGAAAATGTTCCCTTAATGATTCAGTAGTTCTCTCATCTGAAATTCAGTCAGATGCTCAATAAATAATGTGGTGGGAGCAGATTTCATACTGAGAATAGTGCTGTCCTTCAACTGGCATTCAGAGCAAATTGGACAACAATGCGGAAAACAAAAGATTGCAATTGGAGGAGTAAATTATTGCAGATACTGGAGTCTGTACTGAGAACCTCAAATGCTGGAGATCACAACAGGTCAGGCAGCATCCATGGAGAGAGCACCTAGTAACATTTCAAGTCTGGATGACTCTTCATCAGAACTGAATTGAAGTGCGGAGGGGACACTTATGCTATGGTTGTGCGAGGGCGGGGGAGGGGCGGGTGGGGGTGGTTTGGAGGATGTAGACAAAAGATTAGATTAGATTCTCTCCAGTGTGGAAACAGGCCCTTTGGCCCAAAAGTTCCGCACTGACCCTCCAAAGATTAACCCACCCAGACCCATTCTCCTACATTTACCCCTGACTAATGCACCTAACACTATGGGGCAACTTAGCATTCATCGAACCTGCACATCTTTGGACTGTGGGAGGAAACCAGAGCGCCCAGAGGAAACCCACGCAGACACGGGGAGAATGCGCAAACTCCAGGTACACAGTCACCCAAGACAGGAATCAAACCCAGGTCCCTGGCACTGTGAGGAAGCAATGCTAGCCACTGTGCGACCCACAAATGTTAGCAGCTCAGAGAGATTATGTGATGGGAATGTGAGAATGGCGTGTCTCCTGCCAGACTTGAAAGAACAGTTAGACCCACTGGAGTTGGGGTTGGGGGTAGGGACGAGGGGGACAGAGAATGTAACAATTAAGCTAGAGGAAAAGGGAAGGAATGAGAGTTGATTCACTACCTGAAGTGTGTTGAACTCAATATTAAGTCCAGAAGACTGTGAAGTGTCTTGGCTGAAGATGGAATTTTGGTCCTCCAGTTTGAGCTGTGACTCACTGGAACACTGCAGCATGCCGAGGACAGACAAGTGGGCGTGCGAGCAGAATGCTATGTTAAAATGACAGGCTAGGAAGGTCAGGGTCTCACTTGGCACAGACTGGACGTATTTTGCAAAGTGGTCACCCACTGGAGTTACTAATATTATTTATTGTATCAGTTGCTCCCGATGCGGTCTCCTCTACATTGGGGAGACTGGGTGCCTCCTAGCAGAGCGCTTTAGGGAACATCTCCGGGACACCCGCACCAATCAACCACACCGCCCCATGGCCCAACATTTCAACTCCCCATTCCACTCTGCCGAGGACATGGAGGTCCTGGGCCTTCCTCACCGCCGCTCCCTCACCACTAGACACCTGGAGGAAGAACGCCTCATCTTCCACCTCGGAACACTTCAACCCCAGGGCAAAAATGTGGACTTCAACAGTTTCCTCATTTCCCCTTCCCCCACCTCACCCTAGTTCTAAACTTCCAGCTCAGCATTGTCCCCATGACTTGTCCGGACTTGTCCTACCTGCCTATCTCCTTTTCCACCTATCCACTCCACCCTCTCCTCCCTGACCTATCACCTTCATCCCCTCCCCCACTCACCCATTGTACTCTATGCTACTTTCTCCCCACCCCCACCCTCCTCTCGCTTATCTCTCCACGCTTCAGGCTCTCTGCCTTTATTCCTGATGAAGGGCTTTTGCCCGAAAAGTCGATTTCGCTGCTCCTTGGATGCTGCCTGAACTGCTGTGCTCCTCCAGCACCACTAATCCAGAATTTGCCAGTTCTTTTCCAAGCTTTGCTACACTGCCACCTTGTGTAGTAGCTCAGAATTACAGCATTGCTGTGAAACTGCAGTTCCTACCTGAGTGTGTTCCACAAAACAAACTCATGATTTGGAGGTGCCCAGGGTGTACAAAGTTAAAACTCACACAACACCAGGTTATAGTCCAACAAGTGTTCAAAGTTTGGGAGAAGTTTATAGGGCAAGCCAAACAGAGAACAGCTAGGGAATTCCTAGAGGCATGGCACTCATCCACAGATTCAATCAATAAGCACATCGACCTGGACCCAATATACCGACCACTGCAATGGACAGCTGGAACTGACAACCGGAAGCGGCAGAGACAAACCACTATAAATACCGGAGGAAAGATCACAGAAGCGCTTCACAGGAGGCTCCCAAGCACTGAGGATGTCACCTAGACAGGGGATGAAACGTCTGCAACACAAATTCCCAGCTCGGCGAACAGAACCACAACAGTTCAACAGGTTTATTTGGAAGTACTAGCTTTTGGAGGGCTGCTCCTTCATCAGGTGGTTGTGGAGTATAAGATGTAAGATGCAGAATTTATAGCAAAATATTACAATGTGAAGTAACTGAAATTATATATTGAAAATGATCTGGATTGTTTGTTAAGTCCCTTCTCTTTTTGAATGACCATGTTGGTTTCAGTTCTTTCATATGTAAATCCCAGAACTTTGTTTAAAAGTTACATTCTCAAGTGAACTTTAACACTTGGTGTCATGCCGGCCCCGTTAAGGTGGGAGGGAGTGCATCTGTGAGCATATGAGAAAGGGTGTGTGTGTGTGTGTAGGATCTGCCTAAGTGTGCATCTGTCTGTGTGTGTGCATATTGCATCGTGCAATGGGGTCACCTGTACTATGACATGAACCCCAGGTCCCAGTTGAGGCCATCCCTCTGGGTACCAAACTTGGTTATCAGCCTCTGCTTGGCCCACTTTTCATTGTTGCCTGTCCCGAGGTCCACCTTGGAGGATGATCACCCGAAGGTCTGAGGTCGAATGTCCTGGACCGCTGAAGTGTTGCCCAACTGGGAGGGAACCCTCCTGTCTGTTGATTGTTGGGCGGTGCCCATTCATCCACTGCCGTAGCCTCTGCTTGGTCTCGCCAACAACAAACCAAAAACGGATAAGGCACAGTCTGAAACTAAAACAGGAAATGCCGGAGAAACTTGACAACAGTGGAGAGGAAAATGGAGTTAATGTTTCAAGTCCAGAATGATAACTTGAAATGTTAACCTTTTTTTCTGCATAGAGGCTGAAAGAGCTGCTGAGTTTCTCCAGCACTTTCTGTTTTTGTTTCATATCTCCAGCACCTACAGTTCTTTGTCTTCTTTCAAGTAAGGTCTATTCAAGTGTAAATCAGTTTCACTTGCGTGCTAAGTCTTAATTACTGCAAAAACAATCCTGTAGCACTGGAAATGAACTTCTGCAATGCCAGCGTTTATTTGTTTTCTCTTGCTTCTTTCTCTTTTTCTAATGCCATCTCTCATTTCCGTTTTTTGTTTTATGTAATGTATTTCAAAATTAGGCATATGGCTTTTTAAAAAAATTCACTCATGGGCTGTGGGCGTAGCTTGCCGGATCAGCATTTATTGAGAGTCCTTTATTGCCCTTGAGAAGCTGATGGTGAGCTGCCTTCTTGAACTGCTGCTGTCTATTTGGTGCAGGTCGATGTGCCATGCCCTGACGAGGGGATCTACAGGATTTTGACGCAGCACTAGTGAAGAAACTACAATAAACTTCCAAGCCAGGACTGTGAGTGGTCTGGAGGGGGAATTGAAGATGGTTGTGAACCTATGTATCTTCTGCCCTTGTCCTTCTGGATGGAAGTGGGTTTGAAAGGTACTATCTAAGGAGTCTTGGTGTATTTCTGCAGTGCACCTTGTCGATAGTCAGCGCTGCTACTATTTAGATTCAGCAATGGAATAGTGTGGGAAAATGTGAAGTTCTCCACTTTGGAAGAATAGGAAAACAGAATATTATTGATATCCAGTGAAACTGCAGAAAGCTTTTGAGAGATCTGGGTGGCTTTGTACCTGAATTACAACAGATTACCATACAATGCCAGCAAATAGTTAGGAAGGTTAGTAGAATTTAAGCTTTATTGCAAGGTGATTTAGTAGATAGAGAGGTGTAGACTTGCTAAATCTATATGGGACATTGATGTGATGACACCTGGCGTACTATGTACATTTCTTGTCGCCCTGGTTACGAAGTGATGTATTTGTTTTTGAAGAAGGTCAGGGAGGGTTCACTCAGCTGATGCTGGGATGAAGGGGTTGCCTTTTGACCAACGGTTCTGCAGGTTGGGTCCGCACTCACTGGACTTTACAAGAATAAGGGGGGCAATCTTAATGAAACATAAAAGATTCTGAGGGCGCACTTGACAGGTTAGATGCTGAGAACATACTTCCCCTCTTAAGGGACTCTAGAAACAAGGTGCACAGTTGAAAAGTAGATTTGATTCCCTACAGCGTGGAAACAAGCCCTTCGGCCCAACCAGTTCAGACCGACCCTCCGAAGAGTAACCCACCCAGACCCATTTCCCTCTGATTGATGCACCTAACACTATGGACAATTTAGCATGGCCAATTCACCTGGCCTGCAGGAGGAAACCAGAGCAAACCCACACAGACACGGGAAAAATGTGCAAACTCCACACAGACAGTCGCCCGAAGCTGGAATCAAACCTGGGACCCTGGTGCTGTGAGGCAGCAGTGCTAACCACTGAGCCACCATGCCACCCGACAACTCCAGTAAAGGGTCTCCCATTTACAATGGAGATAAGAGGGATTCCTTTTCTCACAGAGGGTCATTTGGACTTCTCCCACCCTTTTGATACTAGAGAGGATTTGCTCATTGAATGTTTTCAAGGCTAAGTTTTGCAGATTTAGACTTACAAGGTATTCCAGGGTCCATGGGGTGCAGGCAAGAAAGTGGTAATTAAGGCCACAGCAATATTCCCATTGGATAGCAGAGCGATATCGATGGACTGAATGGCCTACCTCATGTGATCTGCTGAACTCAGTCCTCTTACAGGCACTTCTTTGTTCAGCCTCTGTTGGTACAATGTGGCTTTGTCAAGCTGAATACTTAAGGAGTTGGCTTGGCCTGCAGATAGGTCTGTGATAAAGAACAGCTGTAAAATAGATTCTGGGCTGCTGCAAATGGAATTGTAAAACCTTATTTTTAAAAAAAAAATTTCTGGGCCTGGATGCAATTAACAGTGACCGCCATTCTTCAATGTTGACTGAGAAAGATCAATCCTCAGAGTCATGCGGTTTATTTTTAGCTCAGTGTTAGGATGTGGGCGTTGCTGACAAGGTCACATTCCAGTGGGCTATGGTGCTGCTGAGAATTGGTAACAGGCCAGTGAATGCGCACCATGAAGGTCAGGAAATCTGACCCATCTGAAAGTTTCTGGGAGCTCAGTGAAGAATTGTAACCTGTTGTTGGGAAACTAAACGTTTTGCCTCCTGCCCAATTAAGTTGCCCTGCTTTTTTTGTCACCAGTTTCTCGATTGGATTATCACTTTAATAATGGTATGAAATGGGCATTCGTGTTTATTTTCCCAACATTTTCCGAATCATTAACTAAGGCGTTTCCCGTTCCCAGCATTTTCTTCCTGTTGCTAACAATTGATTATCTTCACAGTGTATTTTCAGTGCCAGTAAATGTTTATAAAGCACAACAAGCAGTACAGTACAGGAACAGGCCCTTCGGCCCACTTGTGCTAACACATGATGTCATTTTAAAATTAAAAACCCCTTATCTCTACATAGTCTGTATCCCTCTATTCCCTGCCTATTCATGTATCCTCTTCAATGTTGCTATCGTATCCACCTCCTCATTTCCTCTGACAATGCATTCCAGGTACTTCCCACCCTCTGTATAAAAACACTGCCTCTCACATCACCTTTCGCCTTTTCAACTGAAACATATGCCGGAATGCTCCTCAGATGCTGCCTGAACTGCTGTGCTTTTCCAGCACCACTCAATTCTGGAATCTGGCTTCTAGCATCTAGTCATTGTTTTTACCTCGTTGATTTTAACCATATGCCCCCTTGCAACAGGCAATTCTACCCTGGGGAAAAGACTCCAACTATCCACTGTGGCGATGTCTCTCATATTTTTGTAATCTTCCATCAAGTTCCCCTCAGCCTCCAACATCCAACCGAAAACAAGCCCAATGTGTCCAATTTCTCCATATAGCTAGTACGCTCCAAAGCAGGCAACATCCTGATAAACTATTATTTTCCCAAATTATTCCAAAACCTCCACATCCTTCATCAGGAATACAGGCAGAGTGCCTGAAGGGTGGAGAGATAAATGAGAGGAGGGTGGGGTTAGGGAGAAAGTAGCATAGAGTACAATAGGTGAGTGGGGGTGGGGATTATGGTGATAGGTCAGGGAGGAGAGTGGGGGAAGGTAGCAAAGAGTACAATGGGTGAGTGGAGGTGGGGATGAAGGTGGTAGGTCAAAGAGGAGGGTGGAGTGGATAGGTAGAAAGGAAGATAGGCAGGTAGGACAAGTCATGGGGACAGTGCTGAGCTGGAAGTTTGGAACTGGGGTGAGGTGGGGGAAGGGGAAATGAGGAAACAGGTGAAGTCCACATTGATGCCCTGGGGTTGAAGTGTTCTGAGGCAGAAAATGAGGCGTTCTTCCTCCAGGCGTCTGGTGGTGAGGGAGCGGCGGTGAAGGAGGCCCAGGACCTCCATGTCCTCGGCAGAGTGGAAGGGGGAGTTGAAATGTTGGGCCACAGGGCAGTGTGCTTGATTGGTGCGGGTGTTCCCAGAGATGTTCCCTAAAACGCTCTGCTAGGAGGCATCCGGTCTCCCTAACATGGAGGAGACGGCATCGGGAGCAACGGATACAATAAATGATATTGGTGGATGTGCAGGTGAAACTTTGATGGATGTGGAAGGCTCCTTTGGGGCCTTGGATAGAGGTGAGGGAGGAGGTGTGCGCACAGGTTTTGCAATTCCTGCGGTGGCCGGGGAAGGTGCCAGGATGGGAGGATGGGTTGTAGGGGGGCGTGGACCTGACCAGTAGTCACGGAGGGAACGGTCTTTGCAGAAGGCAGAAAGGGGTGGGGAGGGAAATATATCCCTGGTGTTGGGGTCTGTTTGGAGGTGGCGGAAATGTCGGTGGATGATTTGATTTATTCGAAGGTTGGTAGGGTGGAAGGTGAGCATAAGGGGCATTCTGTCCTTGTTAAGGTTGGAGGGGTGGGGTCTGAGGGCGGAGGTGTGGGATGTGGACGAGATGCGTTGGAGGGCATCTTTAACCACGTGGGATGGGAAATTGCAGTCTCTAAAGAAGGAGGCCATCTGGTGTGTTCTGTGGTGGAACTGGTCCTCCTGGGAGCAAATACGGTTGAGGCGGAGGAATTGGGAATACGGGATGGCATTTTTGCAAGAGGTAGGGTGGGAAGAGGTGTAATCCAGGTAGATGTGGGAGTCGGTGGGTTTGTAAAAAATGTCAGTGTCAAGTCAGTCATCATTAACGGAGATGGAGAGGTCCAGGAAGGGGAGGGAGGTGTCAGAGATGGTCCAGGTAAATTTAAGGTCAGGGTGGAATGTGTTGGTGAAGTTGATGAATTGCTCAACCTCCTCGTGGGAGCACGAGGTGGCAGCGATGCAGTCATCAATGTAGTAGAGGAAGAGGTGGGGAGTGGTGCTGATGTAACTACAGAAGCTGGACTGTTCTATGTAGCCAACAAAGAGACAGGCATAGCTGGGGCCCATACGGGTGCCCATGGCTACCCCTTTGGTCTGGAGGAAGTGGGAGGATTCGAAGGAGAAATTGTTAAGGGTGAGGGCCAGTTCGGCCAACGAATGAGAGTGTTGGTGGAAGGGTACTGTTGGGGACGTCTGGAGAGGAAGAAACGGAGGGCTTGGAGGCCCTGGTCATGGTGGATGGAGGTGTAGAGGGATTGGATATCCATGGTGAAGATGAGGCGTTGGGAGCCGGGGAAACAGAAGTTTTGGAGGAGGTGGAGGGCATGGGTAGTGTCTTGAACATATGTGGGGAGTTCCTGGATTAGGGGAGATAGGACGGTGTCCTTTTGCCCGAAACGTCAATTTTCCTGCTCCTCAGATGCTGCCTGAACTGCTGTGCTTTTCCAGCAGCACCCTAATCCATATTTATCTGTGCCCCAACTGATGAAGGAAGCATAACATATGCCTTCTTGACCATCTTAGCCACTTGTTGTGTTTCAACTTTCAAGGAACTGTGGACCTGTGTACCTCAAGCCCAGTGTATGTTCATGCTTGCAAGGGTTCTGCCATCTACTGTGTAAAATGTATTACCAGCTTGAAATGGAGGAGTATTTGACTTCATGAATGACCAGCATGGAACCTTGCAGATGACACACAGGGAAAGATATCACACTTCCTAGGCCCCATTCTACATCCAGGGGAGGCTGTAAAATTCCCTAGGTTCCTGGTCCAGACACACCCATTCCCAACACGTCTGAGCTTTTGCAGCAGGGGTGGGGGATTGTTAGGGAAAAATATTCTGGTTCGAGAGTGCTGACAAGGCTTAGAATCCATGCATCAACTGTGTTGCTGAGTCCTGATTCCTGATTTGAGACCAACAGAAAGATCTCAGGAGTGGGGTCTGCAAGGCGGATTATTCTGAATAAGCTGAGAAATTGGGGCAGCCTCCCTCCTGAATTGTTTTGTCTGATGGTGAGCCTCAAAACTTGTCCCCTTTTCTTTTCCCTAACTCTTTTGCAATGTCTCTTGCCCCCTGGACTCCCCTCTTTCCTGCACCATGAGACCGTGAACTGCCTGCTCTTACACTGGTGGGATTGGGTGCAGATCCAGTCATGACCATTGCTCCTGGTGGCGCTGTTGGACCTGCAGAGATTCTGACCCACAGGGAGGGGGCGCTGTCCCTGAAAAAATCAGTCCCATTGTTTCTTCAGACAGATTCAGATAAAACAGATTTAATCCTTTGGACTTGCACTGAACTGAGGCACTTCTTCCAATCTGGCAAGTCCATGGTCGTGATATGAAAGATGGCAAATGGCAATTTGGCTGGCAGGACACATGGATGTACTGAGGGAAAACGGGTACGTGATGAACAAAGTGATCAAAACATGCCGGGGTTGGGGAGGGCTGGGTGTAGAGATCCATGGGATGGTTACAGGAGGTCAATCAGCCTATTGTCTCTGTCCTAGCTCTCTGCAGACACCACTCTGTCAGCTCTGTCCTTCCACCTATCCTGCCTCCTCTGCAGATTTATTTTTCAAAATAAGTGCTTGTTCTCAAATTTGAAAAGTATGTCCCCAGTCATGCATGACTGGTAGTGCTTGCCGTCTCTCGTTTTCAAAAAATGAATCAGCAGACTCCACGTCTTATAGTCATCTCGAAACCTTCTATCAATTTCTCTCTCTGAATGTTACCTAGATGGTGCAGCGTGGGAGGACGAGAGGGAGGAACAGAGTGGAAACATCTTCATGGAGCTGGCTGAGTTCTCTTTCACGGTAGATCACTCCACCAGAGCGACCTACGCTGTTCTTTTTGCTGCAATTGAGTTTCCTCCAACCTCAACTCCATCTTCCTCCTTCTTTTCTCTTCAATCATGCCTGTTAACCCAATTTTTTCAGAGATCCATCTCTGCTACCTGTCTCAGCCAGTCCACGTGACATCACGTTCTGGTTTCTCATCCACCACTGTCTGATAAAGGCACGTATCTTTGAATCTCTTACTGGATTGTACATATTGTGAATACAGAAATCGATTATTGCTGGAAAATAAAACATAGTTCGTTCAAGCTAGTACCCAACTGGACAATGCACAAATAAAAGAAAACATAATTGCATCCTGCTTGAGAAGACCGTGCTGATAGGTCGCTGATTGTTAGAGATGTTGTCATGGAGAATGCACTGGTTAGATAATGACTGACAGTTAAGTGCCAGGCTTTGCTTAAATTTTAAACTAGGCAGGTTGTCTCTGTCTGGTTTATGCATTGCCTTGAGGAATCGACCAGAGAGTGTCTGTCAGAGAGTCATAGAGATATACAACCTGGAAACAGACCCTTCGGTCTAACTCGTCCATGCCGACCAGATATCCTAACCTAATCTAGTCACATTTCACTTCTTTTGCTTTCAGTGAAAACAGGTGCAGAGTGTACATTTTCAGTCTGCAAGGAATAGAACTCTAGGTATTAATATGGGTAGGTTTCAGGACATGTAAGAGCCCAACTAACAACCTTAAATTGGTGGTCAGCCTAATTGTGTCATAGCATTTGTTAAATAATCCTGATTGCACTCAGGCTGGTCCAACTGTTTTCAGATTTAATGTCTGCGTAATTAATACTGATACAAAGTAATGCCTATTTGCATAATAGTGAAACAAATAAAAGACCATTTGCTCCATATCAGTTGCTCAGAGGATCAACTGTTGCTATTGGATCCAATGGAGAGGCTTTAATTCCACTGATGTTGGACAAATTTCGCATTATACACATGTCATGTCACCATTGAATAGAAAATCATGCAGACTATGAACAGCAGTAGATGCAATATTTCCCAATTGACATTGTCACCACAAAGGTCCCATGTTGAAGGGAATGGCATTGTCACCATCATCTTGCTCGCTCACTAGAGAATGAGTATCATGGAGTCATAGGGATGAACAGCACAGAATCAGATCCTTTGGTCCAACTTGTCCATGCTAACCAAGTATCATAAATTAATCTAGTCCCATTTACCAGCCCTTGGCCCATATCTCTCTAAACCCCTCCTATTCATGTACCCATCCAGATGTTTTTTAAATGCTGTAATTGTACCAGCCTCCACCACTTCCTCTGGCAGCTCATTCCATACACGCACCACCCTCTGTGTGAAAAGGTTGCCCCTTCGGGCCATTTTAAATCTTTCCCCTCTCACCTTAAACTTATGCCATCTGGTTTTGGACTCCCCTACACCGGAAAAAAGCCCTTGTCTAATCATCTATCCATGCCCCTCATAATTTTATAAACCTCGATAAGATCACCCCTCAACCTCTGATGCTCCAGGGAAAATAGCCCCAGCCTATTCAGTCTCTCCCTATAGCTCAAATCCTCCAACCCATGTACAGGTAAATTTTTTTTGCACTATTTCAAGTTTCACAACATATTTCCTTTAGCAGGGATGTCCAGAATTGAGGGCAGTATTCCAAAGGTGGTCTAACCAATGTCCTGGACAACCATAACATGAGATCCTCAACTCCTACACTCAATGTTCTGACCAATAAAAGCAAATATACCAAATGCCTTCTTCAATATCCTGTGTACTTGCAGCTCCACCTTAAAGAAACAATGAACCTACACGCCCCTAGGTCTCTTTGTTCGGCAACACTCTAGGACTGGTGGTTCAATCTGACGGTTAACACAACTCAGTCAAAAGGGAGAAATTAGGAAAGAGAATCCTTCCCGGTAACCTCAGCCAGTGCAGGAATTGAACCCACACACTCTGGGCATCAGTCTGCATTGCAAGCCAGCTTCTTCTAAGCTAACAAACCTATTGCTACTAAATATATCCACCCTGTCTTACAATTTCCTCCAACAAAATGGAATAGACTTCCAATGAGATTTGTTACAATTCCAGGCAACAGAATGGCTGAACAAAAGAACAGGCCTGCTGTGGCTGGAAACCTTTGTATAAAATTGACTGTATCTGCTAATTAAATTGATTAACCAAAAACAAGAAATGGCCTGCACCAGCCACAGATACAGACAGACAGAAAATGAGACTTGCACTCAGACAGTTTAATACAAAAGACAAATGAAATCCACCTTTCGTTTTTGCTTTAATGAGTATACATCATTTGAATAAATAAGAGAACATTTGAAGAATGTTTACCAGTTATCGATAGCTGCTTCAGAAATGCAGAGAAGAAACAGCTCGTGTATTTCTGCATATTTGTCCTCAACATCATCGCACTCGAGTTTAGGAACAGAGAATGTCAGAACCCCTGCTCCCTCTGTCACTGCACTGCAATCATTTCCCAAGATAATGTAAAGGGGACATAACCGAGTTGACAGTCCTAACTGCAGTTCTCACTGATTTTTGTTTCCATTGGAATTAATAGGGACTGACCTATGAATAGGTAATGTGACCTGCTGACTTGCTACAAGCAGGTCACTGCACAGAGTGGAGAGCTCCCTTCCTTCCCATGTTTTTGAAGGTTGAGGGCAGGAGCTTCTATCCAAACAGCACTGACAGCACGTTGTGAGGAGGCTCTTAGCCCCGGATTTCACTCAGTGCTGTTAACACATCAACACTTTTCATGCATAGTCGGAACCCTAAACACTGGACCTGATTGGTACTTGATTGCACATCGATGAGTCCCAAGGAAAGCTTCTCACTGCATCTACACAAAGGCCGTGAAACTGTGTTGGCTAATGATAGCTAGTGTTGATCTGATCGTCACATTTCCCCACAGCCCATTGTCCATATCTCCCTGCAGGATGTGGGGATTGATTCAGCTCCTTGTCTCTCGAGCCCAGGCAGTTCACTTGCGGTTCACTTTCTGTGGAAAAGCATATATCGTCTCCAGACCGCTATCTTGTGGGCCACCTCCTGAAGCCGCTGGGATCCTGTGCTCAGGCCACTGGAGAAGGGAGTAGGTGAGGTCACTGTTCAGTACCGAATCCTGGCCCTGCACACAACAGAAAAAGACACAGCCTACAAGATGTGCGAAACAGTAAAAGCTGGGGAGGAAAATAGATGAAAGGTCACGGACAGTTCTGTCAGCAACAGGAGGAGAGGAATCACTGCCCGAGCTTTCCTGACATGGAAATCTATCCAACTAGTAGGTGCAGGACAAGTCACCTTTTGATTTCCTACCTGGGAGGAACATTTGAATAGGCCATTCACCCCCTTGTCCTGATTCACCATTCAATAAGACCATGATTGACCTGCAGTTCCACTCTGTTCATCCACCCATGTTCGATATGGAAACATTGAAATGAAGAGCAGGAGTAGGCCATTCAGCCCATTGAGACTGCTCCACCATCCAATATGGTCACAGCTGATCATCTACCACAATGCCTTATTCCCACTCTCTCTCCAAACACCTCGACGCCGATAATAACTGAAAATATATCAGGCTCTTTCTTGAATACGCTCAGTGCTCCGGCCTCCACAGCCTTCTGTGGGAGAGCATTCCTCACGTTGGCCATCGTCTGGGAGAGTAAAAGTTTCCTTATCTTAATCACCGCTCAGAATCCTGAGACAGGGGTGACCCACTGATTCTCAGCACCACAACCAGAGAAAACATCCTCCCTGCATCTAGTCTTTCCAACCCTGTTAGAGTTTTATACATTTCAATCAGTTCCACTCTCACAATTCTGATCCCAAGTGAATACAAACCCATTTGGACAAATCTCTCCTTATATGACAGTGTTGCCATCCCCGGTATTAGTCTTGCAAACCTTTGTTACACTTCTCTTTGGCAAGTCTATCCTCACTAAGGTTGGGAAACTAAAATGGCATGCAATACTGCAGGTGTGGTCTCACCAAGGCCATGTGTAATATATCCTGAGGACTTATGCACTTAATGGTAAGGTCCTAGGGAGTGTTGCTGAACAAAGAGACCTTGGAGTGCAGGTTCATAGCTCCTTGAAAGTGGAGTCGCAGGTAGATAGGATAGTGAAGAAGGCATTTGGTATGCTTTCCTTTATTGGTCAGAGTATTGAGTACAGGAGTTGGGAGGTCATGTTGCAGCTGTACAGGACATTGGTTAGGCCACTGTTGGAATATTGCATGCAATTCTGGTCTCCTTCCTATCGGAAAGATGTTGTGAAACTTGAAAGGGTTCAGAAAAGATTTACAAGGATGTTGCCAGGGTTGGAGGATTTGAGCTCGAGGGAGAGGTTGAATAGGCTGGGGCTGTTTTCTCTGGAGTGTCGGAGGCTGAGGGGTATCCTTGTAGAGATTTATAAAATCATGAGGGGTACGGATAGGATAAGTAGACAAAGTCTTTTCCCCAGGGTGGGGGAATCCAAAACTCGAGAACATAGGTTTAGAATGAGAGGGGAAAGATATAAAAGGGACCGAAGGGGTAACATTTTCACACAGAGGGTGGTATGTTTATGGAATGAACTGCCAGAGGAAGTGGTGGTGGCTGGTACAATTGCAACATTTAAAAAGCATCTGGATAGGTATATGAATAGGAAGGGTTTGGAGGGATATGGGCCAGATGCTGGCAGGTGGGACTAGATGAAGTTGGGATATCTGGTCGGCATGGACGGGTTGGACCAAAGGGTCGGTTTCCATGCTGTATATCTCTATGACTCTCTGACTCCATCTATACTTCCTGCTGGCTTGGTAAAGCTACCCACATAATCAAAGCCCCCTCCCACCCCAGTTATACTCTCTCTACCACCAACTTCCATTGGGCAGAAGTCATAAAAGTTTGAATACTTTTATGAATAGATTCAAAAACAGCTTCTTCCTACTGTTGTTATCAGACTTCTGAATGGATCTCTCAAAGTTAACTCCAATCTCTCTCTCTCTCGCTCTCTGCGCACCTTCTCTGCAGCTGTAACACTGTATTCTGCACTCTGTTGTGCTACCCTAATGCATGGTAGTAGCATGCAAAGCAAACTTTTCACATTATCTCAGTACGTGTGACAATAATAAATCAAATCAAACCAATAGAAATTAAAATCACTGGGCTGTAAAAGTAATGTTGCTCCTAATCCCATCATTTTTCCAATGGTCTGTCTTTCTTTGAGAAGGAGTCAGGCTCATAATAATCAACTTCACTCTTACCTCAGCAAAGGCTTGCCTCATTCCTTCAATTGGCTGGTCATGTGTTTCCATGGCAACTGAATCATGTTGCAGACAAGAACCTGAATTAAAATATTCAGATGTACAAAATCACTTGCGCATTGTGTGTGGATGATAAGATGCAAAACAACTTAAAATCTGATAAAAACACCACTGTATAAAGAAGGAAGCTTGCCACTACTTTTCAGTTGGTCAATGCAAGCTCCAATTTTGTGTTTGGTCACTTGACCCATTTTATTTTTTTCACTTACGGCGACCATTGCCTGAAATATTAATCAAAATCTCTCACCAAATGCACATAGTTAATGATTAAAAATCTGTCCAATGTAAAGACAATGCAAGGTGCAGTCAAATGATCAGATTTTTGGCGAGGTCAAGAAATAAATTTAGAATAAACTCTTAACCATTTTCCTTATCCATTATGCATGAATTATTTAAACATTTTAAAAATAGTGAGATTCCGATTACCCCATAGCAAAATCTTCATTTGATCGCCATAGAGCCATAGAGTCATAGAGATGTACAGAATGGAAACAGACCCTTCGGTCCAACCCATCCATGCCAACCAGATATCCCAACCCAATCTAGTCCCACCTGCCAGCACCTGGCTCATATCCCTCCAAACCCTTCCTATTCACATACCCATCCAAATGCCTCTGAAATGTTGCAATTGTACCAGCCTCCACCACTTCCTCTGGCAGCTTATTCCATACACGTACCATCCCCCTGTGTGAAAAAGTTGCCCCTAAGGTCTATTTTATATCTTTCCCCTCTCACCCTAAACCTATACCCTCTAGTTCTGGACTCCCCAAGGACAAGCTCATACTGAAGTGTATTACCCAGTAAAATGAAACAAACTACAACCTGTAATGGCAGTTAAAGTGTCACGGTTATGAATACGTGTATTATGTCTGGTTATTTATGATTCAACATTAATCTGCTTTCAGATCATCATCCCAACCTGTGCCCCTTTCAGAAAAGGAGACTTTGATTCAGCCTCAAGACTCTCAGTGAGCTAAATGAGGGGGGAGTATGCAGAACGATACATGGTAGATAATTCAGTTGGAAATGGAAGTCAGGAGATTGAGGGCAGTACAAGAATTGAGTGCCCTTCATTGTCCAATCCAGGGGTGGAGTAGATTTCCGACAGTAGCAGGGTGATAGTCACTTGACTGTAGACTGTACTTTTAACTGTGGTAACTTGTATAAAACTAGTGCTATCAACTTAAGCTACCCAGTCTATGTCTTCCCCAATTTTCCTTGATGTTAAACTCAACAGGACTAAAGATTGGGCAGCTAGACAATTTGAATTTCTACATCCTAGCCCATCACTAGTAGATGAAATGATAGTCCATCACATTAATTAGAGTCATTGTCTGGCTTTTTCACCTTCCCTGTTGCAATTACTCATTCACCGGTGTAAACTCTGATCATCAAGAATGGCAACATACCTTTGTATTTCTTTGTTACCAAGATGAAAAGGATGAGAACAATGAGGAAACAGCCAACAACAGGGACAATGATATACAGGTACTTGATTGACTCTGTACTACCCCGAGATTGACTTGTTGTTGAACCAGGTTGGGTAGTACTTTCAACATCTGTAACAAAGCACTAATAGTTTAATGGTAATGTCAACAAATTAATGTAGAGCTTCAGGTTAAAGCTCTGAAGAGATGAGTTGAAAACAGCAAGGAGAGAGCACTGCAGAAGCTGGGAAGTGGCATTCCACATGGGTGATTTGGACTTTGGAATAAAAGGCGCAGTTTGTAAATTCACTGAAAACAGCAAAGCCAGAAGCGGGAATGTCAGGGTGATAATCAAGATTGAGAAACAGTGCAACAACTTAGTAGGAGACATGAGCAAAGAGAGCAAATATTTTCAAAATTCAAAATGGATGAATGTGAGGCAGTACATATTGGGAGGAAAAACAAGGAGATTGCATACTATCCACAAGACACAAGTCGAGGTGAGTTAGAACAGCAAAGGAATCTCTGAATGCAAATGCATCCATTTCAAGAAGCTATGTTAGCGATTACCAAGGCCATAAAAAGATACATTAGGCTTATTTCTTAGAGTGATAAAATTGAGAATTATGGCATTAAAGCTAAATCTGTATTGAACAGTTCTGAGAAAGGGTCACTCAACCAGAAATGTAAACTTTGATTTCTCTCCACAGATGCTGCCAGATCTGCTGAGCTTTTCCAGCAGTTTCTGTTTTTGTTTCTGTATTGATCTTAATTGGACGGAGCACTACTTAGTGCGATTCTGGTTTCTTTATTATAAAAAATGATAAGGACACAGGGGAGAGGATGCAGAGGAGACTTATAAGAGCAATACCAGAAAGGTCAGAGTGTACACATCAATAAGAACATTGATAGACTGGGTTTCTTTTTACCTGAAATGTGAGGGCATATGGGGTAGAGCTGGCAGAGGTACATACAGTGAGTGGTTTAGATAAAGGGGCAGTGGGCAGAACCTTTCATTCTGATGAAAAGTTACGGCAGTAGGGCCTGCAGTTCATAAGGACATAGGAACTAGGACCAAGAGTAGCCCATCCAAACCTTTGAACCTGCTCCACCATTCAATAAGATCATGGTTAATGCTTTCATGGACTCAGCTCCACTGACCCACACTCTCACCATATCCCTTAATGCCTTTATTTTTCAAAAATATATCTACCTTAACTTTAAAAGTGTTAACTGAAGCAGCATCAACTACTTTCCTGGGCAAGGAATTCCATAGATTAACAACCTTTCTTCATTCAGTCCTAAACCTGCTTCCTCTAATCTTGAGGCTATGCCCATTTATCCAACATTACTTATCAGTGGAAGCATCCTCTCTACTTCTGTTTTATCAATTCTCTTCATAATTTTATATGTTTCTATAAAATTCCCCCTCATTCTTCTGAATTCCAATGAATATAGATTAGATTACTTACAATGTCGTAACAGGCCCTTTGGCCCAACAAGTCCACACTGACCCACCGAAGCGCAACCCACCCAGAACCATTCCCCTACATTTACCCCTTCACCTCACACTACAGGCAATTTAGCACGGCCAATTCACCTAACCTGCACATTTTTTGGACTGTGGGAGGAAACCGGAGCACCTAGAGGAAACCCACGCAGACACGGGGAGAATGTGCAAACTCCACACAGACAGTCACCTGTGGCAGGGATTGAACCTGGGTCTCTGGCGCTGTGAGGCAGCAGTGCTAACCACTGTGCCGCCCTAATCTACTCAGCCACTCCTCATAAACCAACCCCCTCAATTCTGGAATCAATCTATCAAACCTCCTCTGCACCCCTCCAGCGCCAGTACACCCTTTATACTATGTGTTTCCAAATGATCCACCATTACATTTTTTATAACAGATTCAAACATTTTCCTCATGTCAGGAGATAAGCTCACTGGCCTAACGTTATCTTTTTGGCTCCCTCACCTTTTGAATAAGGAGTTTTCCAGTCCTCTATAAATTCTTGGACGATTACCAGTACATCCATTATCTCAAAGCTACTTCTATTAAAATCCTATTTGATGCTGGGAACCTATCAGTTTTAACCCCATTAGTTTCTCACATAATTCATTCTCTTGTGATATTGACTGTGTTTATTTTCTCCCCACATAAACCTCTCGAATGTTTAAGCAGTTTAGAATGTGATGAATGTTGTTCACTGTGAAGTCAGATGCAAAGTATTTACGGGGCGTTCTGCATTCCGTTAATGGAAATTCACTTTAACACGATTGACAAGTTGGGGACACTGTTTCTAAAACGTGAACTTTTAAAACGTGCATTGGCTGTACTGCAATTACATCACCAACACTTTAAACACTCTTTCTAAAGCACGATTTTTCCATAATTGCACCCATCGCATTAGAGAAGAACTACCTGTATTCAACACCTCTTCCATTTCCTAGTTCTCTATGATTATTTTACCAGCCTCATTCTCTAAGGGGCCTATTTTCACTTTGGCTCTTTTTTGTACATTTAAAGAAGCTCGGTGTGTGTTTCTATACTACCCACCAGTTTGCCCTCACAGGTTATTTACTCCCTCTTCTTTTTTTGACCATCATTTCTTGGCTTTCAAAACTTTCCCAATTCTCTGGTTTACCGCTAATCTTTGTGTGCTTTTTTATCCAATTTGAACTTATTACGTAAACATTGGTTGGTTTATACCCTTCCTAGAATCTTTATGCCTCACCAGGATATATATTTACTTTGAGTCACGAACGATTTTCTTAAGCACCTGCCAGTGTTCCTCAACTACATTTTTCTGCTAAACACCTTTCCAGTCCACTCCGGTTAACGCTGCCCTCACCTTAAAGTAATTAGTCTTATTTAAGTTAAGGATAGTTGTTTCTGGTCCAAATCTCTCACTCTCAAACTGAATGCTATGTTCCATCATGTAATCATCACTGTTCCCAAAGGTTCTTTTACCCAGAGATTATTTATTAAACCTGCCTCATTACACCTTACCAGATCCAAAAAACCGTGATCCTTGGTTAGATCCACAACATACTGTTCTCTGCCCCGAATTCAATGAATGCTTGCTCATGGCAACCTTAGCTAATTTAATTTTCCCAATCTTCATGAAATTTACGTTACCGATGATTAATATACTGCCTTTAATTAATTTCTTAACTATCTCATACAGTCATACAGCAGAGAAAAGTCCTTTCGGCCTATCATGTCTACACCATCGAAAAACACAAAACTATGCTCATTCTATTTACATGCACTTCGTCCATAGCCTAAGATGCCTTTTGAGAACTCATCCAGATACTTAGAGTCATAGAGATGTACAGCATGGAAACAGACCCTTCGGTCCAACCCATCCACGCCAACTAGATATCTCAACCCAATCTAGTCCAACCTGCCAGCACCCGGCCCATATCCCTCCAACCTTCCTATTCATATACCCATCCAAATGACTCTTAAATGTTGCAACTGTACCAGCGTCCACCACATCCTCTGGCAGCTCATTCCATACACGTACCACCCTCTGCGTGAAAATGTTGCCCCTTAGGTCTCTTTTATATCTTCCCCTCTCACCCTAAACCTATACCCTTTAGTTCTGGACTCCCCAACCCCAGGGAAAAGACTTTGACTACTTATCCTATCCATGCCCCTCATAATTTTGTAAACCCCTATAAGGTCACTGCTCAGCCTCAGACGCTCCAGGGAAAACAGCCCCAGCCTGTTCAGCCTCTCCCTGTAACTCAAATCCTCCAACCCTGGCAACATCCTTGTAAATCTTTTCTGAATCCTTTCAAGTTTCACAACATCTTTCCAATAGAAAGGAGACCAGAATTGTACGCAATATTCCACAAGTGGCCTAACCAATGTCCTGTACAGCCGCAACATTACCTCCCAACTCCTGTACTCAATACTTTGACCAATAAAGGAAGGCATACCAAATGCCTTCTTCACTAACCTATCTAACTGTGACTCCACTTTCAAGGAGCTATGAACCTGTACTCCAAGGTCTCTTTGTTCAGAAACACTCCCTAGGACCTTACTATTAAGTGTATAAGCCCTGCTAAGATTTGCTTTCCCAAAATGCAGCACCTCACATTTATCTGAATTAAACTCCATCTGCCAATTCTCAGTCCATTGGCCCATCTGATCCAGATCCTGTTGTAATCTGAGGTAATCCTCTTCGCTGTCCACGACACTTCCAATTCTGGTGTCATCTGCAAACTTACTAACTGTACCTCTTACGCTCGCATCCAAATCATTTATGTAAATGACAAAAAGTAGAAGGCCCAGCACCGATCCTTGTGGCACTTCACTGGGCACAGGCCTCCAGTCTGAAAAACAACCCTCCACCACCACCCTCTGTCTTCTACCTTTGAGCCAGTTCTGTATCCAAATGGCTAGTTCTTCCTGTATTCCATGGGATCTAACCTTGCTAATCTCCCATGGGGAACCTTGTCGAACGCCTGACTGAAGTCCATATAGATCACATCTACTGCTCTGCCCTCATCAACCTTCTTTGTTACTTCTTCAAAAACTCAATCAAGTTTGTGAGACATGATTTCCCACACACAAAGCCATGTTGACTATCCCTAATCAGTCCTTGCCTTTCCAAATACACGTACATGCTGTCCCTCAGGATTCCCTCCAACTTGTCCACAACCGAGGTCAGGCTCACCGGTTCCCTGGCTTGTCTTTACCGCCCTTCTTAAACAGTGGCACCACGTTTGCCAGCCTTCAGTCTTCCGGCCCCTCACCTGTGACTATCGATGATACAAATATCTCAGCAAGAGGCCCAGCAATCACTTCTCTAGCTTCCCACAGAGTTCTTGATCAGGTCCTGGGGATTTATCTGCCTTTAACCATTTCAAGACATCCAGCACTTCCTCCTCTGTTTCTCTGGACATTTTGCAAGATGTCACCATCGATTTCCCTACAGTCTATAATCTTCCATATCCTTTTCCACAGTAAATACTGATGCAAAATATTCATTTAGTATCTCCCCCATTTTGTGTGGTTTACTTCCTAAGTCTTGCAAGAGTACTTGTCTCCATAACCCTCTCACACAGTACATTCCATATATCTACCACCTTCTGGGTGAAAAAACAATTTCTCACATCTCCTCCAAACTAATTACTCTCACGTTAAACTTATGCCGTCTGGTCTTAGGCATGTCTGCACTGGGGAAGAGATTCTCACAATCTACTCTGTTTATGCCTCTTGTAATTTTTGTATACCTCAATCTGATTCCCCCTCAGCCTCCTCTGCTCCAAGGAAAACAAACCCATTCTAAACAGTCTCTCCTCATAATTGAGAGGTTTCATCCCAGCTAACGTACCGGTGAATCTCCTCTGCACTCTTTCCAGTGCGAACATGCCTTCTAATAATATAGTAACCAGAACTGCACACAGTGTTCCATCTGTGGTCTAACCAATTTTTTTTAAAAGTTGGAAAAAGGCTTCCTTACTCCTGTGTTCAATGCCTCAATTAATGAAGCCCAGTATAACGAATGCCATCTTCACTGTCTTGTGTACTTGTCCCGACACCGTCAGTGATCTATGGATTTGGGCATCAAGGTCTCTTTGTTCCTCAGTGTTCCCTAGGGACCTTCTATTTATTGTGTATATCCCTCTCTCATTAGACCTGCCAAAATGCATCACCTCACACTTATTGAGATTACTTTCATCTGCCATCTGTCTCTTTTACCATTTGCCCAATGTACCATCTAGTCAATATTAGACTCTAGTCAAGAGTGTGGTGCTGGAAAAAGCATAGCCGGTCAGGCAGTATCCGAGGAACAGGAGAATCAACATTTCAGGCATAATCCCTTCATCAGAAATGAGGCTTGAGGGCCAGGGAACTGAGAGATAAATGGGAGGGTCGTGGGGCCTGGGGGGGGGGGGGTTGGGGGGAAGGTAGCTGAGAATGCAATAGGTGGATGAAGGTGAGGGCGGAGGTGGTAGGTCAGAGGGGAGGGTGGAGCGGATAGATGGGAAAGGTGATGGTCAGGTCAGGAGGGCAGTGTTAAGTTGGAGGCTTGGGACTGGGATAACGTGGGGGAAGGGGAAAATGAGGAAACTGTTGAAATCCACATGAATCTCATGTGGCTCAGGGTCCCAAGGCGGAATATGAAGCATTCTTCCTCCAGGTGTTGGGTGGTAACGGTTTGGCAGTGAAGGAGGCCCAGGACCTTCATGTCCTTGACAGAGTGGGAGGGGGAGTTGAACTGTTCGGCCACAGAATGGTGGGGTTGGTTGGTGCAGAGTTGTGTTCTGAAATGGTCCGCTAGGAGGGGGTCCTGTCTTCCCGATGTAGAGGAGACCTCATCGGTTGCAAAAGATATAGTATATGGCATTGGTGGAGATATAGGTACATTTCTGATGGATGTGGAAGATTCCTTTGGGGCCTTTGACAGAGGGGAGGGGAGTGGTGTGAGAGCAGGCTTTGCACTTCCTGGAGAAGGGAGTGGGGTGTGGGTGTGGGCTGGAAGGGGTGTGTGGACCTGACGAGGGAGTTGCGAAGGGAATGGTCTTATTAGAATGCTGATATGGGTAGGGAGGGAAATATATCTGTGGTGGTGGGGTCCGTTTGTAGGTGGCTGCAGTGGCGAAGAATAATGTGATGTATGCGGTGGTTGGTGGGGTACTAATATTAGACTCTAGCCTGAGACCATTCTTCTCCTGATCAATACAACCAATTTTCATCTCAACTGCAAACTTACTAATTATAGACTTGTACATTCACCTCCATGTCAATAATGTGCTTAACAAACAGTAAGGGTCTCAGCACTGACCCCTGTGCTTCATCTCTGGTCACAGGTTTTCAATTACAAAAACAACTCTCCACCACCACCCTTTGCCTTCTTGTAAGCCAATTTTGGATACAGTTTGCCGAATAGCTTTCGATCCCATGGGCTTTTATCTTTTAGACTTCCTGTGGGACCTTATCAAAGGCCTTACTGAAGTCCGTCTAAATCACATCAACTGCACTACCTTCATCAATATATTTAGTAATCTTTTCAAAAGCTCAATTAAATTAGACATGATATCCCTCAAAAAAGAAAGTCCATGCTGTCTCTATCTGATCAATCCCTGCCTTTCCAAGGATTGATTAATCCTATCTCTCAGAATATTTTCCAATGATTTCCCTAGCAGTGAGGTCAGACTAACTGGTCTATAATTACCTGGCCCATCCCTGCTTGAACAAACTGGCCGCATTAGCCATCCTCCAGTTCATCTGGCACTTCACCAGTGGCCAGCAAAATGTTAAATATCTCCCTCAGGGCTGCAACAATTTCCTCCCTTCTCTCCCATTGAAGTCTGGGATACATCGCATCAGGCCCTGGGGATTTGTGCACCTTAATGCCTGCTAAAACATCAAGTATCTCCTCCTAATTAATCTTAACATGTTTAAGAACCTCACTATCCCAAATGAAATCTCCAGTGAAAGCACTTTTCTCCTCTGTGAATTAGATGTGAAGTATTTGCTTAAGACCTCACCCACAGCCACTAGCTTTATTCACAGTTTCCTGCTTTTGGTTTCTAATAGGTCCAACTGTTTCCCTAGTAATTTTCCGACTCTTAACATATATATAAAAAGCCTTGGGGATTTCCTTAATCCCACCTGTCTTACTAACTTGATTGAGTTTTTTGAAGAAGTAACAAACAGGATTGATGAGGGCAGAGTGCGGGACGTGATCTATATGGATTTCAGTAAGGTGTTCGACAAGGTTCCTCTTGGGGGACTGGTTAGCAAGGTTAGATCTCATGGAATACAGGGAAAGCTAGCTATTTGGATACAGAACTGACTCAAAGCAAGAAGACAGAGGGTGATGGTGGAAGATTATCTTTCAGACTGGAGGCTTGTGGTGTGCCACATGGATTGGTGCTGGGTCCACTGCTTTTCCTCATTTGTATAAATGATTCGGATGTAAACATAGGAGTTATAGTTAGTAAGTTTGCAGATGACACCAAAATTGGAGGTGTAGTGGACAGTGAAGAAGGTTATCTCAGATTACAATGGGATCTTGATCAAATGAATAAGGGGACCAAGGAGTGGCAGATGGGGTTTAATTTAGATAAGTGTTAGGTCCTGCATTTTAGAAAAAGCAAATCAGAGCAGGACGGACTGTACATTTAATAGTAAGGTCCTGGAGAGTGATGCTGAACAAAGAGACCTTGGAGTGCAGGTTCATAGCTCCTTGAAAGTAGAGTCACACATAAATAAGATAGTGAAGGTGGTGTTTGGTATGTT
The DNA here is from genome assembly GCF_047496795.1 of Chiloscyllium punctatum. Classification (NCBI taxonomy): domain Eukaryota; kingdom Metazoa; phylum Chordata; class Chondrichthyes; order Orectolobiformes; family Hemiscylliidae; genus Chiloscyllium; species Chiloscyllium punctatum. The sequence continues at coordinate 4,630,580 of NC_092768.1, read as the reverse complement.
TTCCTTTATTGGTCAAAGCATTGCATATAGGAGTTGGGAGGTCATGTTGCAGCTGTTACAGGACATTGGTTAGTCCACTTTTGGAATATTGCATGCAGTTCGGGTCTCCTTTCTATAAGAAGGATGTTGTGAAACTTGAAAGGATTCAGAAAAGATTTACGAAGTTGTTGCCAGGGTTAGAGGATTTGAGGTACAGGGAGAGCTTGTATAAGCTGGGGCTATTTTCCCTGGAGCATCGGATGCTGAGGGGTGACCTTATAGAGGGGTGACCTTATAGAGGGGCATGGGCAGGGTAAATAGACAAGGTCTTTTCCCTGGGGTGGGAGAATCCAGAACCAGAGGGCATAGCTTTAGGGTGAGAGGGGGAAGATATAAAAGAGGCCTAAGGGGCAACTTTTTCATGCAGAGGGTGGCGTGTGTCTGGGAAGAACTGCCTGACGAAGTGGTGGAGGCAAGTACAGTTACAACATTTAAAAGACATCTGGATGTGTACATGAATAGGAAGGGTTCAGAGGCCCAAGTGATGGCTAATGGGACTAGATTAGGTTGGGATATGTGGTCGGCGTGAACGAGTTGGACTGAAAGGTCTGTTTCCGTGCTGTACATCTCTATGACTCTATAGTGAAATCAGTTAGACACTTAATTTCTGCTGTGTCCTTATTGCTTTCCATAATGACTTTGTAACTGATGGAGTTCTGGTCACTATTCCCAAAATACTTAACCACTTCACCGGCTTCACACCCTCAGATTAGGTCTTGCACTGCCCCATCTCTACTAGGATTATCTATATATTGGCATGAAACGGTCTCCTGGATATACTTTAAAGATTCTACCCTGTTTAATCCTTTCATATTAAGGCAATCCGAGCTAATGTTAGCAAAGCTGAAGTTCCCTACACCTATGAATCTGTTTCTCTTGCACCTTCCTGGGATTTGCCTGTATGTCTACTCTTCTATCTCCCTCTGACTGTTGGCAGGGCTGCAGTTTAAGGTAATCGCCCCTTTTTTTATGTCTAAGCTGTTCCCAAATGACCTCATTTGAAGATCCTTCTAGTATGTCATCGCTCATTACTGCAGTGATGGTTTTCTTTATCAATAACACGATGCCCTACCTCTCTTACATTCCCGCATACTGTGTCTGAAACACCTACATCTTGTAATATTGAGCTGCCAGTCCAGCCCTTCCTTCAAACATGTCTCAGCAATGGCAACAATATCATATTTCCACAAGCTGATAAATGTTCATCTGAGTTCATCATCATTACCAGTTAAGTTCTTTGCATTAAAATATATATAATTTAGCATTCTAGACCCCCTGTGTGTCTTCTCCTGTCATGTCTACTGGACTGTCCTAGCAGTCCTTCTATATCTGAGTGGACATTGCTCCTAATTTTACATCTACTCTGTTCCCCATCCCCCTGCTAAATTAGTTTAAAACTCCCCAACAGCATTGGCAAACCTCCCTGCAAGGATTAGGACCCATTCCAAGGACTGATTCTGTGTCTGACAGAACAGCTACTGTCAAGGGACTTGAAAGTTCCTCCCACCAGTGTCTTCTTCGTCTTTTTTATTTTGTACCATTTCCATACTTTGCAGAGTTCCTTGGTTATCCTTAACTTCCCTCCTGTTTTCTATTGATCAAGCAGCAAGTGGTACAAAGAATCCCTGCTTCATGAATTTAGAGCCGTTTGTGTGTTCAAATCTCAAGTTAGAATGTTTGAATTGTGATGTTATTTGCTGCAATGATTGCATCCGTTTGAGGTCATTACCTTTTCATTCTTGATCAGCCTCAGATAATGTGGATATATGGTGCACCAGTTACTGCAGCACCTCATCAGTAGCAGTCATCTTTAGTTATTCTGATGGTTAGGAATGAAACTAGGGCATCATTTGTAGGTTTGGAATGCATCCATCAACTTGTTAGCTTGCTCTGATTATCATCCTTCCGAGGCTGTAATTTCAGCAGTATCTGTGGCTGAGGCAGTGCTGCCTTGCGTAACTGAGTTGTTTGCAAGGGATTTCCCCACTTGGAGCACGCAACAGTGAGTCTTGAGTACATCACAACCAAATTAGGAATGCATTCAGCTTCTGATGCAGTATGCACATGGGTTTGCTTGTGCCATGGAGCTGCAGCATTTTACAGAGGTTATGGTAGATGTTGTGTTATCTAAACATTCCTGCTGGTGCTGATCCAGCACATTTTGCAGAAGCATTTGTCTTCAGATCGACCCAAATACAGATTTAAAGCATCAAGGGTTTCAAGGTGGAAGAGCAAAACTTAATGCAGCACCAGAGCAATGAAATTAAACAAAATCATCTGTGCTCAATAGGGAATCCCAGCCTTCCAAACAATATAGCTTTATAATGCTGGCTACTGGTGCTGTTCACTCCCTCATCAGCAGTGCTTGCCCCTTCCTCCCTTACCAGGGCGATATCTGGGTCCTCCGCTTTCCAATTCTGCAAAACCCTCTTTACTGGTCGAGGTTCCTGGATATTTCACAATGATCCTGGATATGATCTGTGCGAGTGCTTGACATGTTCTAAATGAATGGTCCAAACAACAGAACCTCATTTTTTGCTCTTGGTTGAACATTGTACTTCTTCTCTGCTGCACTTTGCACATTCATTATGGATGCCTTCAGCCAAATCCTCTGTGTTACCATTGAGCCAGCCCTGTAAGCAATGAGGAGGTGGAACAAACACTTGTGCCACTTGCAAGTTCTTCTGGTCATGTGCATCACGAAAAGCTCCCTGGCTGAGACCTGCAAGGTTGGTCTCCTTTGAACACAGACTACCTGCATTTTCATAGGGTGAAGCTGCTATCTGTTAATGTGTGCAACTCTCAGTGCCATGTGTGTAAAGATCATTATGCCCCAATATTTGAAGGATTCTGATATTGCGTCAAGTCCCACTGTATTGGCTGCCTGGTTCTCAGGGTCTGTACTGAACTTTTCATTTGCTCTTCCGAAGAAGAGGTCTACCACGTTCAAGACGTATTTAGCATTTGTTCATGGCAGACTGGGACATTGAGGGTGAAAGGAAGTGAAAAGTAAAATAAAAGACAAAAACAGTGCAGTATTAAAAATGATAGCATAGAATTTAGAGGGTTAATGCAGACTGGCTCATAATGTGGAAAATTACTGAGAGAACACTGTACAAACATATAGGACAGATGTCAGAGAGCAGGAAATGGAAGACACAAAGAATGATCTTTTCCCCTTTGATAAACTGACTGGTAACAAGGAAAGAAAGACTCGCTGAGTTTGTGAAGTTAAGATATGGTGCAATTGGGCACAAAGATAACGGAGGGTCTCCTCATAGTTTCAGGTCATAACTCAAAACCTCTGTCTGTATCAGCCAATGAATCTTCTGTAGAAATCCAGGAGAGGCTGAATAGGCTGGGGTTATTTTCCCTGGAGCATTAGAGGCTGAGGGGTGGACTTATAGAGCTTTATAAAATCATGAGGGGTATGGATAGGATAAATAGACAAGGTCTTTCCCTGGGGTGGGAGAGTCCAGAACTAGAGCACATAGGTTTAGGGTCAGGGGGGAGAAATTTAAAAGCGACCTAAGGGGCAACATTTTCATGCAGAGGTGATGCATGTATGGAATGATCTGCCAGAGGAAGTGATGGAGGCTGGTACAAATGCAATATTTAAAAGGCATCTGGATTGGTGGTATATAAATTGGAAGGGTTTAGAGAATATGCAAATGCTGGCAAATGGGCTGATATTAGGTTAGGATATCTGGTCAGCATGGATGAATTAGGCCGAAGGGCCTGTTTCTGTGCTGTACAACTCTATGACTGGGGTAACTCCCATGTCTCATGTCACGAGTCAAACTTGCACCTTCTGACCAATCAGGATGGCTAATTAAACTACAGTGTAATACTATTTGGAGAATATGTTAATTTTCTACTATTTTTAGAGAACACCTTTGAATGAGTCAATCCCACTTAACTGTAATAAAGTTCCATTTTGTGTAAGGCAGTTCAGCTACTGGACTGGTGGTTTAAGCATTGTTACATGTGAAATGTACCAAGACTAGTGACACGTACATTACCCACCAGTATGTGGTGTGTAACCATATTTTATGTATAAAAGTCGTGAATGTGTGTAGCTCACTGGAGAGCCTTTGAGCTGCTCCCCACATATATGTGAGTAAACCACTTATATTTTGCCCTTATTCTACGAGTGTGAGTTCTGTTCTTTCACACTGTCTGCATAGCCTTTCATTGGACATATGCCCAATGGACCCCTGGAAAGACCTTCTGGTGAAGACATTCAATGCCACTGTCACCTTCAATACAGAATTGTTACAGCACAGGAGGAGGTCATTCAGCTCCCGGTTCCATTACCCCATGCCATTTTCCTGCCTTCTCCCCATATTCATGTACACCATCTCTATCCAAATGACAGGATTGGGAATGGGTTCCATCCTGGAGTCGATTTTAACACAAGTGGAACACAATGTAAAGGAGCTGTTTGTACATGAAATGTTGGTATGTCAGGTCTTTAACATTACATCCCTGTATAAGATCGGGTTTGATGTGGAGGTGCCGGTGTTGGACTGGGGTGGACAAAGTTAAAAATCACACAACACTAGGTTGTAGTCCAACAGGTTTATTTGGAAGTACTAGCTTTTGAAGCGCTGTTACTTCATCAGGTGGTTGTGAAGCAGAACCACAAGGCACAGAATTTAAAGCAAAAGATTACAGCCTCGTGCAGTTGAAATGATATATTGAACAAACCTAGATTGTTAAGTCTTTCATCTTTTAGACACCCACTCTGTCTCTCTCCTGCATGAGCACACAAATATAAGGTTATGGAATGAATTTGATTTTGTAGAATTATATTTTGCTCAAAAAATGCAGAACCTGCAGGCAGTCAATCCATATAATATTTTGCAAATACCACTTTGGAAATAGAACCAGTCTGACTCAAGATTGGGACACAGACAGACTTTAATCTCACACCTTTAAGGAATTGTCTGAGCTGAGATGTCACTTTTTGTTATAAAACTTTAAATTATCTTGAGAATGTAACTTAAAAGTAGTTCTGGGATTTATATATAAAAGAACCAAACCAAGCAAATTAATTCTAAAAGAAGACAGACTTAACAATCTAGATTTGTTCAATCTACAATTTCAGCTGTATGCCACTGTAGCCTTTTGCATAAATTCTGTCTCTTATGTTCCTGCTCCACAGCCACATGAAGGAGCAGCACTCTCAAATCAACCTGTTGGACTTTAACCTGGTGTTGTAAGACCAAGTTTGTAAGTGCTAATATTTGTATGTCAGACATTTGTAAATTGGAGACCCCTGTAATCATCAAATGGTCTATTGAATGCCTCAATTGAACCTATCTTCACCACAGACAGTATATTCCGTATCCTAACTGCTCACTATTTGAAGATGTTTTTCCTCATTTCACCCTTGTTTCATTGGCCCAGCAATTTAACTCTATAACCCTCGTGTTCTTCTTCCTTTTATGAGGAGGAACAGCTTCTCCCTATCTGTTCTGTTCTGCACGACCCTGGCCTTCTCTCACAGCGTGTCTCCTGCGACTACCATTCCTAGTTTGTATCTTGCCCATCCTCCAGTCATTCTGAAACTTAAATGTCAATCACCCTATAAAGGGGATTGGTTAGCTCAGTTGGCTGGATAGCTGGTTTGCTGTATATAGTGACACCAAAAGCATGGGTTCAAATCCTGTACAGGCCGAGGTTAGATTTGTTGAATCCCTACAGCGTGGAAGCAGCCCATTGAGTCCACAGTGACCTTTCAAAGAGCATTTCATCTCGACCCACCCTTTACCCATAGCTAATCTGCACATTTTTGGACCGAGGGAGGAAAGACACAGGGTAAATGTGCAAACTCCACACCAACAGTTGCCCATGAATGGAATGGAACCAGAGTCCCTGGTGCTGTGAGGCAGCATTGCTAACCACTGAGTCACCCAAGGATGGTTATCCTAAACTTTCCAAGTTCTCTCCTAGCCCTCAGGTTAAACCAGTTGTCTGTCATGGGAGAGTGAGACAATGGTTACTTTACCCTTTTGCATTCCCCCATCTCAGCTTCTGCACCCCCCCCCCCAGTACTTTGCTGCTAACTTCCATCCTCCTCCATTAGCAGAAGCTGACCCCTCAGTGGTTTCCCCTCCTGCAGCCCTCCGCCCCCCCCTCTCACTGGATGTCCCTGTGTTCAGAGGGAACAATGCAGAGGACAGCACACGACGGAATGGATCAGGATCTGTCTGATTATGGATGGTTAAAGTCACATTCCCTTTAATAGTTGTGTCTGTGCCATGGTTCATCATCAGTCTCTTTAATGGGTCAATTCAGCTTAAATTTAACTCCATCCACTGGGAAATAAAAACTCTCCTCGTGCCCAAAGATTGCATTCTCACCCTGACGGTGTTAAAGTGAAAGGAAATTTTCACATCACCTTCCAAACTTGATCATCCCATTGTGTACCCTCTCTCAATCACAATCCAACTTCCCTCCCCTCACTGAACCCACCCTCTATCATCCCTTGCCCCTTTGTCGCCCTTGAACACCAACCCATTGGCCTTGACCCTGTAACCGTAGCCCTTCATATGCCTTCTCTCCCTCTGAGCTGACACCATTAACTGTCCCTGTGCCTTCTTTCGCTCTGACCGGTCCTGTCCCCTCCACTATCCCCGATACATGCCACCCAGAGAGGAGGGTCAAATTTAATCCCACGTGTTCTGATTCTATATCTCGTCTCAAGACTCCTATCCAGAATCCGTAAGCAATTCAAGTCTTTTTAAGTATTCCTGTACATCAACCCCCTGCCCCTTAAACAAGTTAAATGGGCAGATTGTAAACTCTTACCTGTCTCGTTATAAACGGTTAAAGTCACATTCCCTTCAGTAGCTGTGCTCACACCATCTCTGTAAACTGATATCACATACACGCCGCTGTCATTGGATTGAAAATCCCGCAGCCACAGGGATCCAGTGTCTGGGTCGAGGTGAACTCGGTGCCGGTAGGAAGGCCGTGTTGCCCAGTGATCTGTACAGTTATACCGGGATGTGACAGGATCTGGAGAGCAGTTTGATCGGCTTAGGGTCACGAATGGAGTATTTTCGGAGAATAAACGCCACTGGATCTTCAACGTGGAGTAGGGTGTGAGTGTGAAATAGGAGACAGAGAGTTTGACAAGCTGGCTCACGGTCCCGTTCACTTCTCTCTGAGGGACACTCAGGGTGACACCGCTTCTAGAGGCTGCAACAAGATCAAAACACGACATCAGTTTCCAACCGCATCGCACAGTCTCATCCCGTCAGTTACATTTTACACAGTGAAATCTCCAGGTAGAGAGAGAGAGAGAGAGAGATGGACGAGCTGATGGTGTCAGAAATCCAAAACAAAAGATAAGCAACTTTCCACAAAAAAAATTAAAACTTCTAATAAACATCTCCAAAAATGCTGGCATGTTCTTAAAAATCAATAATGTGTCAAAAAAAGACATAACTGAGGATAGCAACTTTACACGAGAAATTCAAAAGTTCCAACATTCCTTTCCAAAATGTGGCTATCTTTCCTTCACTTTTACTCTCTACCTTTATGAATGCTGTACTGTTTCTGACTTATTTAAAGTGTGAGACAGGACTATTTGAGTTGGTTCTTTGGCTTGTAAGAATTTATTGCCTGTCACTGGTTGCCTGAAGGAAGTACTGATGGTTTGAGATTGCGTATTAACTGATCGGCTTCAGAAGCTATTTTAGAGGAAGTCATCTATTTAAGTCCAGTCAAGAGGTATGGGAGCTATGACTTAAAATCAACTCGACTGCTTCAATGTCACCACAGCCAGCTCCAATTTGAAATTAAATCAAATTGGATTTAATCTTGCATCCTCTGAATTGTGAGATTTCTCAGATATATTAACACAGCCACTACACTATCTACCCTACTGAACCCACTGCTTTGTTAAGCCAATGTATTAAGAGACGTGGGCCAAAGGCAGGTATGTGGAGTTAGAATCTTACCAATGGTGGAACAAGCTTGAGGGGATGAATAGCCTTTTCCTGTTCCTATGAACCCAAAATACCAACCAGTTTCTGTTCTCATGGAACTCCCATATAATATGCAGAAAAAACAATACTAGGTCAATTGTCAATTTTGAAATCTGAAATGAATAGATTTAGCCAAAAGGTTTAAAGGGTATGAGGCAAGGTTTCAAAAAAGCTTTGATCACATCAAATACCAGAACAAGCTTGAAGACCTGAATGAATCCCCTCTGTTCTTGCATCATAGTATTTCTAGCTGTTGTTACTCATTTTCTTCACTTTTTTCTTGTTGGTTTTGCTTCATTCACTTTGGTCAGAAGAATAGAAAAACAATTTACCATTTGAGTAGAAAGAGATTGCAATGTGTTATGGTACAAAGGTGGCTTGGTACATTAAATTGTTTAAAAAATTTTAACAAGGTACAGCCAATGACTTGGAAAACAAGTGCAATGTTGGCCTTTATTACCAGCAGCAATGAAATATATAAGTAGGCTTGGTTGCAACTGTTTCTTTATGGTTCCAAAGGTGAGCAGGAAAGTGGAGTTGAGATCAAAATCAGATCAGTCACAATTTATCAACTTCCTATATTCACCCAACTTACAAATTGCCTCTCACAATCATATTTTGCTATATTTTGGAGACTGGACTCTCAAGTAATTGTACCATACAGACCAGAGAGAATCGTCCCAGAAATACAATGAGTACGTTCACCGTACACTTTGTTCATCAGATCTGTAAATTGATTAAATACATGAATCATCTTGAAGATGAATCAGGATAACAATTAGAGACAGTCAACTGAAGTGCAGGTTTAATGTGGAGAAAGTGAGGACTGCAGATGCTGGAGATCAGAGTCGAAGAGTATGGTGCTGGAAAAGCACAGCCAGTCAAACAGCATCCAAGGAGCAGGAGAGTTGACATTTTGAGCATAAGCCCTTCATCATCCCTGATGCTGCCTGACTGGCTGGGCTTTTCCAGTACCACACTCTTCGATGTATAATGTGGACACTGATTCCTCTATCAGTCATATCTTCATGTCGAGATATCTGTGACTTTAAAAGTAAAATGACTACTGGTTGTATTAAAAGCAGATTGAACCTCAACTCTGCTAACCTGTTCTTGAGTGACCTTTCTCTATACCTTTTAAATGAATAAAATATCTGCTCATTTCATTCTGAATATCTCAGTTGCCCATTGCCTATAACGTTTTAGGGGAGAGAATTCCAAAATTCTACTACCCAGTTTGTGGAAATGCACATTCTGAGGTTCACTCCTGAGTAGCCTGAATCTAACTCAAAGCTGGTGTTCAGGACTTCCTGAACAGAGAGAAACATTTATTTCTCTCGCTATCCTGTCTAACCCATTTGCTTTATTAAACATTCTAGTCTGATCACTGTCTAAAAGCAAAGTGATACAACTCAGGGTTCTATGACTTTTGTGATGAATTGCATTAGATTTTAGCTATTTGCCAACTCCGTCACCCTTTGCAGAAGGTAGTGTGGATGATTTTAATGCCGAGATGAGAAGTTAGTAGATTAGAAGTTTATATGACTCTTTCCACAATTTTAGGACACCCCAAATTCCACAAAGCTGTGCTCACAGGAAACCCAGGAACTTTGGGAAAGAACAAATTGGTAAGGATATAGCATACCTGCATTTAATTTCTCTCACCTCCGGAAATTTTTTGTCTGCAGAATGGCCATCATTTCACTTTTGTGGCGATTTCAGTGGGCATTTAAGATGAAAATCCAGTTTTTTAAAAATAAAAGAGTAACTAAGGGCAAACTACTGTTTGTGTGAAAACCAAGCTTCCTTTTCAATGTATTAAAGTTACTTTCTTCAATGTGACAGTAAATTCTACAAGTTCATAACTCTATTTAAAACAATAAAATACCTACCTAAATTCTTTAATTGATCCATTTCTTAAATTTATGGCTCATAGATTTTGGAATTACCAAGGTGTGTGAACAGTTTCTCCTATTGAACACCTTCATTATTTAAAAATATGGAGCCCAAAAACACAACTTGTGACACTTTTAAACTTATTTCACAGTGTCCTCATTACTAAATAGAAATAAACCACTATCTACGTTACATTATGTCAAGATATTGCTAAATCATTGGAAAAAAATGACTACTTACATTTACATTTGAACATGGGGATGGAGGTTTTAGTAGTGAGGAGTGTTAAAACACACAAGTGTCTAACTTTTACACACTGTTAGTTTTCAGCAATTTTGGCACACTTGGTAGTTTTTCTATATGCCGTCGACCTAACATTCTGTTTCAGTTTAAGATCACCATATTGTTCCAGATCTCCACTAACTTCTGTGCGAAAACGTGTCTCTATTGAAAAGCCCGGTTCTATTTTTAAGCTTGTACGCCTTGTTCTGAACTGACACTACAGAGGAAGTAATTTCTCTCCATTTGATCAGTCCTTTCACCATTTTAAACACTCCAGTTCGATCAGCCCTCAATTCGGCAGCAAAAAAAAACACTACTGCGGATGATGGAAATGATCAACAGCTCTGAATACCAGTGGAGAGAGGAGTCCATCTTATGCTCCTTGTTGAATAGGATTCTTTTGTTCTGTTCTCAAAATCTCAGCCGTGGCTCCCATTTGTGCTAAGCCACCAAACACCTGCATTTTTTCATCAAAGAATAATGCCGTCAGAATTTACACCTAAATACCTTTATTTCCTTTGTGTATTACCTACAAACCAACACTGACAGCATTTCAAAAACAGCAACTGTAGCAAACATCACAACCAATTTGTCCACAAATTACAAATAAGCTGAAGCGTCCTTTTGTACCATGTGTTGCTTGATCTCAGTGTCCCAAAGTTCTTTACTTCCACTGAAGGAAACTTTGAATTGTGATCTCTGTTTAATGTAAGAAGTACAGCATCAATTTACACACTGTAAAGCTGTCTCTAGTGTCCAATCTGCTTTAACTATGTTGATTGAGAGATAAAGATGTCCCGAAACGTCGATTTCGCTGCTCGTTGGATGCTGCCTGAACTGCTGTGCTCTTCCAGCACCACTAATCCAGATAAAGATGTGTCGAGTTTTAAGCAATTCTTCCCCACCAACGTGCATACTGACTGATCTCCAATATTCACCTATGTTTAAGCCATCACAAACTTTACAACCTATGCTTTGTCTTACAGTGAGTCGGATTCCCCACCACCCTAGTACTTTCTGATTTATATTAGCTCCTGATCAAGATGTTTTCAAATGTTCATTTTCAACTCCTTCCCTAAACTTGTCTTTTCCAATGGGTATGAAATCCTCTAACCCCACAATCCTGAGAGACGGTTTTACTGCCCCAGTTCTGCCTTGGTGGACATTGTCTGCTGTAAATGTCAAACAATGTACTTTTGCTGAATTTCTCAGGCAAGCCCCATTATGTGAGATTGCATACCCTAGAAAATGGGATTAGAATAGAAAGATGCTTGATGGCGGTTTGGATGCGAAAGGGCCATTTTCCAGGCTTTAAAAAAAACTTTATGACTCCACAATTGCTTCAGTTAACCCGAAGTTTTGGAAATCCCTTCTTATATTCCTTTAACTTCACATTCCTCATTAAAAATGCTGGACAAATTGACCTTTGGGCCCAACATCTCTGTGGTTGAGTGTCAAATTTTATTTTCAACTACACTGCGCTACATAAATGCACCTCAACGATTGACAGAAAGTACCACATTGATCGGTAATTTGTCGATCTGAGGAAGTTTAGCATCTGAGGCCGCGCAAGTCTTGAACTCAGCAGCTCCTTGACTCAGAGACAAACGCGTTTCCAACAGAGAAAAAAAGTGAGGACTGCAGATGCTGGGGATCAGAGTTTAAAAATGTGTTGCTGGAAAAGCGCAGCAGGTCAGGCAGCAGCCAAGGAGCAGGAGAATCGACGTTTCGTTCCTGAGGAAGGGCTTATGCCCGAAACGTCGGTTCTCCTGCTCCTTGGATGCTGCCTGACCTGCTGCGCTTTTCCAGCAACACATTTTTCAGCCGCGTTCCTAACTGAGGCAAGAGGGTCAAGCTGAGAGACTCTCGGAACCTTGTCCCCAGGGACATTGCAAGAGAAGGCAGGGGAAGACTATCACCTTCCCTCAGTACTGAAGGATCAGCCCTAGTGATAAAATCCTGCGTGTGGTCCGTGTGGAGTTTGCACATTCTCCCCGTGTCTGCGTGGTCTTCCTCCGGTTTCCTCCCGTAGCCCAAAGATGTGCAGGTTAGGTGAATTGGCCACTCTAAATTGCCCGTAGTGTTAGGTGAAGGGGTAAATGTAGGGGAATGGGTCTGGGTGGGTTGCTCTTTGGAGGGTCGGTGTGGGTTTGTTGGGCCTGTTTCCACCCTAATCTAATCTAAAACACACACAAAAAAACTTCTAACTGTCTCAAGATGACAATGTATAGAAGCACGCACTTTGCGCACTAATTTGGGAGATGGGTTGATTCACTTGTGAACAGTTAGCTCAGTGGCAAGTTCCATTTGATGGAACAGGGGACAACTTCCTCCCTTCAAGGCAGCCTGCCTGCAAGATCTGGAGCAGGAACCGAGGTTCTTTTACAGTAATCCAGGGAAAGGTCATGCCCCATTAAACACGGAGCCAAGAGGCGCTCAGAAACTGCACTTCTGCAAGTAATGGATACTTTACTTACCGGAGAGGCGAGTGAAACAACAGCTGAGGAAGAACATGCTGGCAAATTGTAACAAGCTCCGTTGTTCGTACATAGTCCCACCCGGGAAGGGGAAAAGCCACTGCCCGGAGCTGCTCACTGGGGCGATCCTGTATTGGCAGCGGAAGCAAGCGGAGCAGTCATTGGATGGAGTCAGAAACCACACGGTTGCTGATGGAGCGAGCGGGAGAGAGAGAGAGAGGTACACATTTAACTTAATAGATATGACCGTGTTTGAATGGGATGTCATTTCTTGTTGAGAATAATCTGTCACACAGCCCGGTTCCTGCTTGACTTCACGCCACTTACCCCCCCCCCCCCCCCCCACCAACAATTTCAGGCTCCAGTACCTACTGTAAATTAGCAATCTCTCCGTTCCTCCTCCCCACAGCTACGGGGTTTGTTACATCCTCAAAGTGGCCCAGTGCGGTGCAGCAAATCTAATGATGTTCCACAGTAGCACAGAAACAGCAACAACTTCCTCCGAATAGCCTGTCAAAACAAGCAGCACTCAGAGTGGCTCACATTTAACCTCCTAGGTATTGTGCGTTTGGTTTATCTTTGTAACGTGTACAGAGATACAGTGAACAGGAGCGTTTTGCGAGCTGTGCAGACATTATCATACCTTATTCTGGATTAGTGGTGCTGGAAGAGCACAGCAGTTCAGGCAGCATCCGAGTCTGCTGTGCTCTTCCAGCACCACTAATCCAGAATCTGGTTTCCAGCATCTTGCAGTCATTGTTTTTACCTCATTACCCTGATGCAATTATGTAAGGTGTGATAATAGGTTTCTGACTCTCACCTGCCATTGTGAAGTAAATCCTCTCCTCAGCTCCTGTACTGGAGGAGAGAGGGGAAGAGTACCAAGTTAAAAATCACACAACACCAGGTTATAGTCCAACAGGTTTAATTGGAAGCACTAGCTTTCGGAGTAGGTGGTTGGGGAAGAGTAAATGGTGACGGATTTGTCGTCACGCGGTCACCTCAGCCCAGAGAGGGCAGCCCCGACAATGCTACACTCTCTGGGGCAACTCTGTCAACCTCTCTCCTTCTGTGTAACACCTCCTGGTCACTGCTCTCTCTCTCCCTCTGCAGGACATGGTGAGCAAGACAGCTCACGTGACCTGGATAGCAGTACCAAACCTTCAAGTTGCTCTGTTGGCGATAAGGTTAAACTCCAGCCCCGGGGAAAACATTTTATATTTCTGACGAGCTTATCTGTGTAACCCGGTGGAATGCATTGAACCGATCGCTAAGCAAAGCAAAACCGAAAAGGTTCGGGACTTTTAACCGAGACTGATCCTCCACAAAGCCCGCCCCGCACGCCTGATCTTTTAATATCAGTGCACACTTCAATTTACCCTCCCCCACTGAACGAGTTTCCAAGATGCGGTGGTTCGACTCAGGAAGGTCGTTGGTATGTAACCTCCCTGTGTTTTATCACCTTTCTCAAAAGCAAAACCCAAAAGATATTTGACCAGCAACCGCCAATAAAACTTACAGCTTAGCGTAGATTTTCACGTAATTCGAAATCATAACGTGGAGAATTGAACAGTTGCAATACAGATTTTTGTTTTGCCGGGGAATAGAGTGAATCCTTCGCCTCAATGGATCACCTTGCAGCAGGCGAGTCAGTCATTTACCTCGTATCACAGAGAGGGGAGAGTAAACCGTGGGACTGCAGCACACTGCCTTCCGACTTCACTGGTTCTCACCATCGATTTGGAAGATGCCGGTGTTGGACTGGGGTGTACAAAGTTACAAATCACACAACACCGGGTTGTAGTCCAACAGGTTTAATTGGAAGCACTAGCTTTCGGAGCGACGCTCCTTCATCAGGTGGTTGTGGAGGACACAATTGTAAAACACAGAATTTATAGCAAATTTATCACCACCCGATGAAGGAGCGGCGCTCCGAAAGCTAGTGCTTCCAATTAAACCTGTTGGACTATAACCTGGTGTTTGTGTGATTTGTACATTTTGCGAGTCAAAAGAAGAATGAACTGTAATCCGATCTGTGGAGGGTCGAGGACCCATCGACACCATTTCCAACAGTTTGAGGGGTGAACACAGATTAAAAACATGTTCATCTCTCTCCCTCCCACCCCGTCCAGCTCATAAGCTGGGCTATTTTTAAAAAACACACACCCTTCAGTGGTGTTGTTGCTCATCTGACGAAGGTGTGTGGTCGGGCTGTGAGAAGCCCTGAGCTCCCGGGAGAAAGGAGGTGGAAAACACAGGTTGGTCGTTTCTTTGAAGTCAAGCGGAAATAGATGGAGCAACACGCAGCGGTACTGTCAAAGGAACCAAAGCTAACAGCGTGCAAAACGGCGAGGGTGCCTTTGTGAGGGTAAAACTGAAACAAAGAACTGGGGAAGCTGGAGATCTGAAACAAAAAAAACCCCACAAAAGTTCTGGAGAAACTCAGCAAGTTTGGCAGCGTCGGTGGGGGAAAGGGAGAGAGAGAGAGAAAAACAAAGATAAAGTTTCGAGTCCAGTCACTGTTAATATGGGAGTCACGCAGAAAGAAATTGAACATTCACAGGACCCTGCAGCATAATGAGTTCAAGTGTAATAGCGAATCACTTATTTCCAATGTCATTCGGTGATATCATGATACAATGTGATTGTTTATTTGATGTTTGATTTAGGAGCGATAGACATGGGAATGGAATCTGAAACTTCGACAAATTATGTTCAATTTCTACCGCAGCGTTAAAGTTGGGAATGAGACAACCACGAAATAATTTAGGAATTGCACAGTGAACGAGATTTGAAACTTGCTGCTACAATGAACTGTTAGTGCATTTGAAGGGGGGGGGGGGGTGGAGAAAGAGGGCATGGCTTGATGCTCACACAAAGCATCGTCTCTTTTACCTTTGCCTCACATGTAATCAGACCAACAGGATCTGCACATGAAATGCCCAGTAAATGCCTCTCAGAAAATTAAATTATGAAGTAATCTGGTCACACTCTGTGTAATGTTGAGCACCATCAACTGAAACTGCTTTCAGTTTCGTAACTTGCATCAAGTCTCATTCATCTAGCTTTACTCCCTGTTAGGCAATAGCTCAATTATTTGAATACCCCGGTGTTGTCTATCACTCCATGTTTCTGTCATCTCCTTCATTCCTTCAAGATGCTAGCTATTCTCAACTCTAGCTTCTTGAGCACTGTTGAGTATAATCACTTCATCATTGGCAGTTATGCCTTTAACCTAACTCCAGAATTCCTCCCCCTGAAATAGCTCTGCTTCTCTTCTCTTTGCACCTCTAATTAGGTTCTATAAATGGCTGGGTGTTAAAGTTTGTTTGAGTACTACTCTTCTGAAATGATTTGGAGATGCCGGTGTTGGACTGGGGTGTACAAAGTTAAAAATCACACAACACCAGGTTAGAGTCCAACAGGTTTAATTGGAATGCTTTGAGCCATTTTGCTTAGCTGAAGCTCCTACTTAAATACAAGGTGCTGTTAATGTCTGCCAAACAAAGCCCCTCAACAATTTCAATCATGAAGTCTTAATTCTTCAGAGTGAATTGTTGAAAGAATTAAAATTTCCAAACTTTACAGTTTCAATTTTGTTCTCACTTTTCCTTTTCTCGTATGATCCAATTAATCTCTTATTTCTAATTCTTTACCCGATTTGATACAAACTCTTTCCGCTTCTTTCACTAAACAAAATTCTTAAATCTTGTGGATTCATGCTTTTATAATACAATCTAGCTCAAAGGCTGCGAGTAGTTTGATCAATCACCTTCTGAACATCCATAATTAGAATTAAGGTTTTTGTTTAATACCTTATATTTGTTTGCATTTTGTTATTTTTGTGCAATTGCTGATCCCACTTAATTGTCCCATTACCTTCACTGCACATACTTCCAAATGTTACAAAAGACTTTTTAACTGAAGAATGTGATTATGTTATTTGATATCATTGTGTCTATAAATAACCACTGGAAAGGGTAGTGTTCTTTTTTAAAAAAGAGAGGTTTATTTTTATAATGGAACTTGGTGACTCATATGTAGAGAAAATACAGATCAAAAATAGATCAAGCAAGATTTGAACCTCTGTATTAACAGAGTGACCGAATGTAACATAAGATGTTTTAGCACAGTTAGTAACACATGGAAATAATTTTATCTTTTGGGTGATGGCATAAAACGCACAGAGGAAATTAAGCTCCTATCATACACCAACACAAGTTTCTTTTTCATTGAAGTCAAAACAAGAAAAAAAATTGAGTATCATAGCCATTCAACTCAATATTGCCCAACTTACATTATTTTTCCAATGTTATGATCACCCCCAAACACTTTAAAAGGTTTTCTTCAATGGCTAGTTCTGATGAATTCCTGGCTTTTCAAAGTTTGAAGTCAGGATTTCGGATCATTCAAAAAAGCTGACATTTATAGACCATTCATAAGACACTCCCAAGAGCATTAGGACTGGAGTCACGTTTAGGTCTGAGCATGTGAGAACAGCATGTTGCATTCTTAAAAGATTAACTTAGAGGAGTTTTATTTCCTATTTCATAGGTTAGTTTATTACTTGGTTACTCTGGGTGTTTTTTTTAAATTCATATGATGCAGGTGTCATGAGTTAGGCTAGTATTTATTACCCCTGTCTAATTACTCAAAGGTAATTAAATCAACCACATTGCAGTGGGACAGGAATCAGATATAGGGCAGAACTCTCCTACCCTAATGGATATTAATGAACCAAATGGGTTATCCCCAGCAATTGGTGATGATTTCATTGGTCATCATAAGACTCTTAATTCCAGGTGGTTATCTAATTCAAATTCCACCACCTGCCATAGGAGGATACAAACCTCAGTCTCCGAACATTATTTGAATCTTTGGATTAATAGGCCAAGTGATAAAGCCACTTGGCCACTACTTCCCTTCTTACAGCAGGCTCCATTTTTTTTTAAAGAATGTTATACAATTAGACACATCAATTACTAGGAAAAGTTTATCTTACTCATTCTTTGAATCCTTATCTGCCCTCAATTGTTATCTGAAACAGCCAAACCAACCCATGTCAGCATGATGAAGGGCTTTTGCCCGAAACGTCGATTTCGAAGCTATTTGGATGCTGCCTGAACTGCTGTGCTCTTCCAGCACCACTAATCAAGAATCTGGTTTCCAGTATCTGTAGTCATTGTTTTTACTTCCATGTCAGCATGAGCCTCGTGTCACATAGGCCATATTGAGGAAAGATAATTAATGTGCTGGTTGTTTTTTTAAAATTTGTTTATGAGCTGTGGGTACTTGTTGTTCATGAGCATATCCCTTCTGTATGCGTGGCTAACCCTGCATTTTATTACCACAGCAAATCTACTCAAAGCAGATCCAAGCACAAACAGGTGCCAGGTGTGGTCACCTCTTACACCAGTGGCCAAGACAACTATCATTGACTGTCTTGCTTGCTCAGTCTGACTCCAGAACCACAGAAATGTGGTTGATTCTTAACTAGCCTCGGTAACGGCCAGGCATGTCATTATGTTCCAGAACATTGCTTTTATACTTGGTAAAAAGGAAGGGTATCTTCTCAGATATCTAAGCTATGTCTAAACTAAGTTGTGGTTACGAGAGAGGCCTAACTATAAGACAACCAGACGAACACTGACTTACAGCCTGTGCATGTATTTCGGTGGCCTCATATTAACCCCTTCAGGCCTTATGCAGCAGTCACTATTACAGACGTTAACTTTATCACTCCAGACTGATTTACTGAATTTAAACTCCACCAGCTATTGTGGTGAGATGTGAACCTGTGTCCCCAGAGCATTAAGCTGGTTTTTGAGATCATTCGTCCAATGCCGCTACTGTCTCCCAGGGGCAATCCCACTGACTTAATGTTTCATTGCCTGCTCCATTTTTTAAAATTATGAGTGTTATATAGGACAGATTCAAACTAAAGCCAGCTCCTCTGGGTTACAGAAGTAAAATAAAATTGCGTTTATGCAACCTTTTTAGTTACGCACATCTCAATGAACTTTATAGCTCATTTAAGTAATTTTTGAAGCAATTAAAACATAATAAACACAACTGCCAATTTGTGCACCAGTGTTCAACTGACAGCAGCATCATCATTAATGCTGACCAGAGAATCCCCTGACCTGAGGAGGGAGATTGAGCATCTGATATAAAAGAGGTCACCCCTGCATTGACGTATCTGCGTAGAATTTGTTTCATTTGATACACTATTGTCATGTGCATCTTGTTACAAAATACAGTGAAAAGTATTGCATGGTGTCGCCACTCTCCGGCACCGTCTTAAAACACAGAGAATGAACCAAAGCAGAGAATGTGAAGCCAGAAAAGTGAAGAAAGTGTCCAGCTTTGCAGTCCTGCTTGTTAAGTGCTCTGTCATAAGCCATGGACCTGGAGGCCAGGCATGAGACCCCTTCACTGTGCTGCTGCCACTGGAATAAAAGGCATCGCTCTTCAGCACCATTTCACTTCCACTGATACTCTCGCCAAGCGTGACAACTCCCACATGTCTTACAGTGCCATCACCTCACTGAGCACTGTCAACAATTTCAGTGTAGGACATTAGAGCCATTCTTGACGTGAACCATCTAAATGCTGCAGCCTTTACTTGGAGCAGTTATATTTAATGCAGCAATAACCACAGTAAGAGCCGCAGGCTGCTTCCTGTGTACGGCCGCTTTATGCAGCCCACTCTCTAAGTGTGAAAACCCCAGTCACCTCATTTGTCTGTACCTGTCATAGATCCTCGCTAAAACCCTCAGCAGGGGTATTGAACCCAATAGGAATGAACCCCAACATTTCACCATTGCTAATTTTAGAGCGAGACCAAATACCTGTTGCCACTCTCATAAATCCCACTGCAACATTTGGAATTAGATCTCAGAGCTCTGCTGGTTAGTATTTATCGGTCAAACAATTATGGTGAAAGGAGCTTAATTGGTGATATATCTCATTGATTTCCACTGAAGCTTGCTGTATAGTAAATCTGTTTCATACATTATAACACCAACTACCCTTCTGAAGCACCTAACAAACTGCAAAATTCACTGCGACGTCCTGATTTCCTGAGAGAAGCTTTTGCTTTCTTTTCTGAGTTTCATGACAGCGTATGCCAAGTAAGTTTTATTTAGCAGAATGCTACTGTGTCAATGGGCATTTGTCCTCTATCCCCATTTTACTTATTCTGAAAATCATGCTTGAAATTGCAGACATTAACATTATTTCCAAAGG
The DNA here is from genome assembly GCF_047496795.1 of Chiloscyllium punctatum. Classification (NCBI taxonomy): domain Eukaryota; kingdom Metazoa; phylum Chordata; class Chondrichthyes; order Orectolobiformes; family Hemiscylliidae; genus Chiloscyllium; species Chiloscyllium punctatum. Next base: position 4,610,638 of record NC_092768.1, on the reverse strand, counting down.
TTGTGAAATTGCAAACACCAGCTAACAGAAGGTTCGGTCAGAATTGTAAGCAGATTGCTTCAGCAAGTAATGCTGCACCTCAGGGATGGCTGGGGGTTTGAACTCAGACCTCCCACCTCAGTGAAGCAAGCATTGCCACTGAACTATATGAGTCTCTTGGTCAGAATTCTGGGAAAGCTTCGCAAATGTGGGGTGGATCATAAACAGGACTAACATCTGCCACTTACTGACTGCAGATCCACCTCTACAGTTACTGTAAATGCAGTGGCTCACTTGTCAATGGGCTTACTGTAGCTCCAAAATGTCTACAGAGTGAACATGCAGCCTCCTTCACCCCCTTTGATCTTGCCTTAGTGTTCAGGTTGAAAGGCTGGCTCAAAAAGGGGCAATGGTCCGGACTGTGCCCACTGGAGGCCTCTTTCTTCCCTGATTTATTTCCCAGGCCCTCATTTCCCCTAAGCTCAACTCCACGCTTCCTTCTCCCAAGCTTGACAATCTGGTTCCCAGTGAGACTTCTGACTTGGTCTCATTCCCAGCTCCCTGGCTGCTCTTCAGCACTGCAGGAACCACTACAGCCAGGGCCAAGACAGCTATGGATTGGCTGGGAGCTCTGTGAGCTGGAAATTCATCACTGATGGCGATCAGGTGCCACCTTTGGCCAATTAATGGCCCGACCTCCATCAATGTCTGCAGGGTGAGCCGATCAAGCTTTAACACTGAGGGTTGGAGCAGCAGAGCCTCTCTACCTTACTACTACACCCCCCTCCCAACCATGCAATATCCGTCCAGTATTTCCCAGAGACTTTAAAGATGCGTTTTACACCAAAACCAGAACCCAGAACTAGCAACCAAGACAAAACCTCAAACCATAGTTCGAGACATGACATACCAAATGTGTCTCAGTCAGAACCACTAATAAATATCAGAGCCAGATCCTCGAAACACAGGGCCATCTAGACCTTTAATTGATGTAAGAGACAGAATGTCTAATCTGGATTCCATCCAGAACCTCTAACCTGGGTCCCAGTCCAAACATCTGACCAGTGTCCCATCCAGCACCTCTAACCAGGACCCCAGCAGAACCTCTAACCTCTAAGAGTCATAGAGACATAGAGATGTACAGCACAGAAACAGACCCTTCGGTCCAACTCGTCCATGCTGACCAGATATCCCAACCTAATCTCGTCCCATTTGCCAGCACTTGGCCCATATCTCTCTAAACATTTCATAATCATATACCCATCCAGATGCCTTTTAAATGCTGCAATTGTACCAGCCTCCACCACTTGCTCTGGAAGCTCATTCCATACACATACCACCCTCTGTGTGAAAACGATGCCCTTTAGGTCCCTCTTATATCTTTCCCCTCTCACCGTCTCTAATGTTGTAATATTTAGAATGACAAAAAAGTCTGAAATTTTTATAGCACAATGGAAGGAAAGGTGTATAAAGCTTGCTAATGGAATGCAAGTCGGTTGACCCTTTTTCTTATACTTATTGAAATCAATAATCAGTCTCATATGCAGCATTAAACATCTACAACATTCTTTACAGTATAGTTAGGCAACTAACCTTCTCAAATATTACAACAGGATCTTGATCAGATGGGCCAATGGGCTGAGAAATGGCAGATGGAGTTTAATTTAGATAAATGTGAGGTGCTGCATTTTTGGGAAAATAAATCTTAGCAGGACTTATACACTTACTGTTAAGGTCCTAGGGAATTTGCTGAACATAGAAATGCAGGTTCATAGCTCCTTGAAAGTGGAGTCACAGGTAGATAGGATAGTGAAGAAGGCATTTGGTATGCTTTCCTTATTGGTCAGTGTATTGTGTACAGGAGTTGGGAGGTCAAGTTGCGGCTGTACAGGACATTGGTTAGGCCACTCTTGGAATATTGCATACAATTCTGGTCTCATTCCTATTGGAAGGATGGTGTGAAACTTGAAAGGGTCCAGAAAAGATTTATGAGAATGTTGCCAGGGTTGGAGCTATAGGGAGAGGTTGAATAGGCTAGGGCTGTTTTCCCTGGAGCATCGGAGGTTGAGGGGTGACCTTATAGAGGTTTATAGAATCAGAGCAAAGTCTTTTCCCTGGGGTGAGGGAGTCCAGAACTAAAGAGCATAGGTTTAGGGTGAGAGGGGAAAGATATAAGAGAGACCTAAGGGGCAACTTTTTCACACAGAGGGTGGTATTTGTATGGAATGAGCTGCCAGAGGAAGTGGTGGAGGCTGGTATAATTACAACATTTAAGAGGCATCTAGATGGGTATATGAATAGGAAGGGTTTGGAGGGATATGGGCCGGGTGCTGGCAGGTCAGACTAGATTGGGTTGGGTTATCAGGTCGGCATGGACGGGTTGGACCGAAGGGTCTGTTTCCATGCTGTACATCACTATGACTCTAAATATAAGTAAAATGCTGCAGATGCTCGAGATCTGACATTAAAACAGAAATGTATGAATTGTGTTTTAAATCTTGTTTTTAATGGAAGCAAATGAGACCTCACTAGGAATAATCATAATAATCATACACCCACTGATCGTGTAATACCACTCAACTGCCATCAAATTAGATTTGAATGAAATAATTAACATTAAAAATTATGGCTTCAAGCAAACAAGACTGTGACATAATTTTCACGAGATTAGCATTTTTTGGGTAAGATATGCAGGTGTAAACTCAAAAGCCTCAGCTAGGTTTTCCATTTCTGTATACCTTCTCACGCTTGACACTGGAAGCCAATGCTTTCGAGGTGCACTTAACTGTAAGTATGAGATAATATGGACTGTGATGTTCAAGGGTTAGCGTTAAATGTGTGCTCACAGTATATATGTGTCTGAATTTCAACCTCTTCCCAACAGTGTAGCTTTATCACTTTGGAAGAACAGAGTCGAAACGTGTGGTGCTGGAAAAGGATAGTCGGTCAGGCAGCATCCGACGAGCAGGAGAGTCAACGTTTCAAGCATAAGCTCTTCAACTGTGCCTGGAGGATCATCAATTCAGTGAACGATGAGCTTTGGGCTGCCTGAACCTTGTTGGTTTTCCAGAGCAAGGAGTTGACCCCAACTGAGGGCTGCAGACTGGCATATTCCACGGCCTCGGACTATGCACTGAGGGGTGCACTGAAGCTTGGGGCAGCTGCTGCCAAGGGGCAGTGAGGAAAGACCACTGTCTGAGGGCTTCCTGCTGAAGGTAAATGGGAGTCTGTTCAGTTATTGGACCTTCCTAGTGCCTCAAATGTATGTAAGTACTAGTACTGCATGTGTAAGAGAGACCTTTGGTATTTTTGGATAGAGTCAAAGTCCAATGTATTTGTTTATTTACTTGATATGCAACTGTACAGAACTGAACTGTTTTGTGACAGTATATATACAAGGTTTTTTTATGAATACAGCATATCTTTAAAATAAAAAAAGGTTTTAGCACTTTGGAGCTGCAACATGCATCTGTATAAAGTTATTGAGCTTAAAGCTCCATACTGAGGTATAGCATTGACATCCTTGTGAACCCTCCATATTTGTACTTGATAGGGTATGTGCTTCATTGTAAGGAATCTGGGGTACTGATGTGCTGTTCTATTTCTGACATTCCTCACAGATTATCGGCTCTCATATCTGACATGGAACCCATGCTTGGAGGGCTCCTTAAGAATTTGGTGAGCGTGCCATGACAGTATTGAAGAAGACATCAATTACCATGGTGCCTCCAAGCCCATAAACAGCAACCTCCAGAGTTGCCACACAGCCTCTCAAGGGAGCAGAAGTGATTGGGACTTGACTAAAGACTCTTGGTACATGAGTTTTCAGATGCACTAGAGAGTGGGGTAGAAGAAAAAAAGCAGGCAGTTCCTAAATTGGTTGAATAATCAATTATAGCAACAAGGAGGCATCTATATTGAAAAGATCATTAAATGAGGCAAGGTGGAAGGAACTAAAAACAGCAAGAGGTTATTTACACAGTGGGGTGTCTACCATAGTTGCTTAAACAGTCAGGGAGCGATATAATAATTAGATATGTGATCAAAGTTTGAAGAAGTGTAAGATTAGGGCATTTTAGATACCCAAATATTACTTGGGATAGTTTCCGTGTAGAAGGTAGGGAGGGAACAATAAACTTCCTCCTGGAGAATGCTTTTTAGCCAGTATGAAGAAGGATCAATAAGGGAGAGGACAACTCTGGACCATAACATCAATCAGTTTGTGGAGCCAGAAAATATAGGCATAATCCTCGATGAATATGTGCTTCAATCCTTATAATGGAAAAGGACAATGTAGAGATAGACATCAAGGTGGAGGACTGTGAATTATTGGAACAAATTAACAGAGAGAGAAAGCAAGTGTGGGTGAGTTCAGCAGAGTCACATCTGGATAAATCCGTGAGCCTGGCTTTTGCTGGAAACCTCGATTTTCCTGCTCCTCGGATGCTGCCTGAACCGCTGTGCTTTTCCAGCACCACTCTAATCTAAACTCTGGTTTCCAGCATCTGCAGTCATTGTTTTTACCCTGAGATTTAACCCAGACTGTTGAGAAAGGGAAGGGAAGGCATATCAGACTTCCTGGCAATAATTTTCAAATCCTCTCTGTCACAGATGAGATGCCAGAGAACTGGAGGGCTGTTCTGTTATTACTAAAGGGAGGAAGGGATAGAGCTGGAAATTACAGACCACTCATTCTAACCTCAGTGGTGAGAACGTTATTAGAAAGAACTCTAAGAGACAGAATATGGAGAAAGTGAGGACTGCAGATGCTGGAGATCAGAGTCGAGAGTGTGGTGCTGGAAAAGCACAGCAGGTCAGGCAGCGTCTGAGGAGCAGGAGAATCAATGTTTCGGGTGTAAGCCCTTCATCAGGAATTGCCCAAAATGTCGGTTCCCCAGCTCCTTGGATACTGTCTGACCTGCTGCACTTTTCCAGCACCGCAGTTTAGACTAAGAGACAGAATATGACTGCATTTAGAGAGAGATGGGATAATCAGTGTGATCTGTTAAAGAGAAACCTTGCTTGATAAATTTGATCAAATGTTTATTGTGCGGAGAAAACTAGGAATGTTGCTGGGGGTAATTCATTTATCATGATTTCGGGAGACCTTAGCAAAGCTTTTGACAAGGTCCAGCATAGCAGAATAGTCAAGAAAGTAAGAGTCCATGGGATCTAAAGTGGTACATTGACAGACAGGGAGAAGAGGGCAATGCTAGAGGGATGTTTCTGTGACTTGAAGTCTGTTTCTGGTGGGCTTCCACAGGGCATAGCTCTGGGGTTAATCCTGTTTGTGCATTGCTGACTTGGGCTGTATTATGGGAGGTATAATCAAGACGTTTGTGGGTGACATGTAAATAAATGGTGAGGGGGAGAGCTGGAAACTGCAGGCGGATATTATCAGACTTGGTCAGCTTGGAAGAGCTGTTACAAAGGAGAGTGTGAGGACTGCAGATGCTGGACAGTCAGAGTCAAAAAGAGTGGCGCTAGAAAAGCACAGCCGGTCAGGCAGCATCTGAGGATCTGTGGCAAATGCAATTCAACCTGGGGAAGGCGAGCAACCAAAGGGATTGCACTATAACTGGTAAGGAACTGTAAAGCACCGAAGATCAAAGAGATTGTGGTGTGCATGTTCACAGGCTGCTGAAGATGGCAGGGCAGGTAGAAAATGGTGGATTTTCTGGGATTCTTGCTGTCATTCGTCAAGGAGCAGAAAAACTGTATAAACTGTCCAAAACACTGGCTGCACCACAGCTGGAGTTCTGGGTACAGTGCTCATCACCGCATCATAGAAAGGATGTGATTGCACTGCGGGGTGATTGACCAGGATCCTACCTGGGCTGGAGGATCTGAGATATGAGGAGTTATTGAGAGGGATCTTAGCTGAGGTGTGCAAGGTTATGAGGGGCATGGATAGAATGGATAGGCAGCCACTTTATTCATTATTTAAGGGGTCATTACCCAGACTTGTTGAACCCCATGTTTGGATCAATGGAACAATGTAGATGTTGGGAGGATGTTTCCATCGGTAGGAGGGACTAGAGGCATCATCTTAGAGTGAAGGGAAGACCTTTTAGAACAGAGATAAGGAGAAACTTCATCAGCCAGAGAGTGATGAATCTGTGGGATTCATTGCCACAGAAGGCTGCAGAGGCCAGGTCATTGAGTATATGAAAGATTGAGTTAGACATGTTTTTGAGTATCAGCAGGATTCTAGGGAGAAAGTAGGAGAATGAGGTTGAGAAACTTATCGCCATGATTAAATGGCAGAGCAAAGTTGATGGGCCGAATAGTCTAATTTCTGCTCATATGTCTATGGTCTTATGCTCTGTCCTCATACCTAACAGACACTGTGGGTCTCACTGGCAGTCACCAGCCTGTCCATGGATGCAGCCAGACACAAGCCAGTGACAGCATGGCATTGATAATATCTACCATGGGTGGACTCTTCTATCCTTCTATCCAGTTGGCCAGTTGCCTCTGACAAACCTGTCTGCTAGTCCTGTGCCAGTCTGTACATCTTCACAAACTCATTAATGAGGATCATCATCTACCTGGAACTGAGCGGGTGCCTGTTCGAGAAAAACCTCTGAGTGCCAATGACCTGTGGCATCTCTCCCTCACCCAGCTGTAGAGAGGCATCAGTGATGTCCTCATCAGATTGTGTTCCTGGATCCAATTGAGAAATTGAGGCAAATGTCTCTGAGCTGGAGGAAGGTGAGGGGTGAAAGCCTTGCTAGTCCATCATCTGAGGGTTAAGTGTCCTCCTCCTCAGGGATGGAGGTTGAGCTAAGGGTAGGAGGTACTGGCTGCTTTGCCATTTTTGTTCATTGATTCCCATTGACGTCTGCCTAAGAGGTGAGAAGTAATTAGCTGTAAGGAAACTCATTCTGGATTAGCACTTGTGGTAATGAGAGAGGAGATCAGCATCATGGAGCTCACTCAGTCAATTCTTCATGATGTCCTGATGTCCCTACCTAAGTGGTCTCCCTCTTGGTCAGCCAACTCAGGATTTTCACCACATTTGGGATGAGGACTTATTGTCCATCACCCAGCTACTGGTCTTGGTGCACTTGGTCCAGTTACACCGTATCTTTTCTTGCAATGACCCAAAGTGGAGGACTGAGTATGATGGAAGTGGTTGAGAGCTATTGGTGTTAATGGCGAGCTAGAGTTGGCGAGCTGTCCCCAGTGAGTGAGTAGGAAGTGCAGTTTACAAGAAGCATTGGCATCTTGGAGGGTGAGGTTGGTGAGAGCTATTGAGTGGACATGCTGCAAGCAACAGTGACAGTTACATAGAGTCATGGAGCCAAACATCATGGAAACAGACCCTTCGGTCCAACCAATCCATGCTGATCATAATCGCAAACTAATCCCACCTGCCTGCATTTGGGCCATAAGCCTCCAAACCTCTCCTAATGATGTACTTAGCTAATTGTCTTTTAAAGATCGTTACTGTGCCCGCAATCACCACTTCCTCAGGAAGTTCACTCAACATGCAAACCACCCTATGCTTAAAAAATTTGCCCCTCTTGTGTTTTGTTTTAAATCTCTCTCCTCTCACCTTAAAAGAATGCCTTCTCATCTTTAGACTCCCCATTCAAGGGAATAAGCACCTACTATTAACTCTATGTCTGCCCCTCATGAGTTTATAAACCTCAATAAGGTCACCTCTCAACCTCCTATGCTCAGTGTAAAAGGTCCCAGCCTATCCAGCCTTTCTTTATAAGTCTAACCTTCCATCCTGGTAAATTTCTTCTGAATCATTTCTCGCTTAATAATATCCTACCTAAAACTGGGAAACCAGAACTGGACACAATACTACAGAAGAGGTCTCACCAATATCCTGTACAACCTTAATATGACTTCCCAACTCCTTTACTCAAAGGACTGAGCAATGAAGAAATGCCTTTTTAACCACCCTGTCTACGTGCCATGCAAACTTTAAAGAATTATGGACTTGCGTCCCTAGAAACCTCTGTCCCAATGCCCAACCATTAATTGTATAAGTCCTGCCCCTGTTCATTGTTCCAAAATGCCATACCTCACATTTATCCAGATTGAACTCCATCTGCCAGTTTTTGAGCGCATTGATTCATTTGATCAAGAGCCCTTTGTAATATGACAAAACCTTCCTCACTCTCTACTATGACACAAATTTTGGTGACGTCCGCACACTTACTAACCATGACTTCCATATTCTCATCCTGATCATTTATTTAAATGACAAACAGAAGAGGGCCCAGATCCAATCCCTGTGGAACACTGCTGGTGATAGGCTTCCAGTCCAAAAAGCAAGCGTCCACTATTACTCTCTGTCTACTGCCATTAAGCCAATTATGTATCCAATTGGCAAACTCACCTCGAATCCCGTGTGACCTAACGTTAGTAATTAGTCTACTTTGCAGAACCTTGTCGAAGGCTTTACTAAAGAATGAGTCTACTGCTCTGCCCTCATTAATCGTTTTGGTAACTTGCTCAAAAACTCAAGCTTGTAAGATATGATTTTCCTCACACAAAACCATGCTCACTACCCTGAATCAAGTTTTGCCTCTCTAACTGTCAACTAATCACATTTTTTAGAATCACCTCCAACAATTTACCCACAACTGAAGTCAGACTCACAGGCCTATGGTTTCCCAGTTTCTCTTGACAATCCTTCTTAACCAAAGGGACAACATTAGCCACCCACTCTTCATCAGGCACTTTACCAGTAGTTGTAGATGGGAGAGTTGTACGCAGCAATATGGTTAAAGTGAGAAGCAGTGGCACTGTTAGAATCAGGTAGTACATTCATAACTTGCCGTTGCGGAGCACAGAAGCTCATCAATCTTCTTTTGGCATTGCTAGATGTGCCTTAAACCCATGAAACTGCCCTTACTTAGGCTTGTGTCTCTGTGCAGGCTGACTGCCTTTGGCAGGCCTTTGGCAGTCTGGAGGGAAGAAACACTGTCCTTCTTTTGAGTAGCCCACAAACCAGCACCTCCATGTCCCTGCTGGTAAAGCGAGGAGCTAACATTCTGGACCATTTCCTTTGGGGTAATAGTGCAGGACCAGAGAGTAGGTGACAATGACTGGCTTACAGAGCTTGAAGTGCTTTGGAGCTGGGCTTTTTGTGGCCAATGATGATTCTATCGTAGAGACCAGATGCACAATAAATCAAATGAAGAGAGGGTGATTGCGTGAGAAAAGGCAACCTGATGCAAAGGCTGAAAAGAAACACGGCCAAAGGTGGGGAAATTCAACCCTTTCTATTGTTTTTGGAAGCTGTTGTGGGTTCACGCCACTTCCTGTGTCTACACAGGAAGTCAATCAAATGTTTCTGTCAGTGGACTGTTTCAAGTTTCTCCGAGCCTTTTGACCTCTGTGCAGTACCATACCCATTTTCAAATGTACCCACCATATTGTCAAGGGCCCCAACTGTTTCACTTCACTACATAGAACATACAGCTCAGAAACAGGCCATTTTTCCAATTAGACTTTACACAAACTTCCTCCCATTTAAGTTACCTCAGCTCAGCATTTTGATTAGTCTTCAGCTGCATGTTTCCTCATGTTTTATCTCGTTTCCTTTTGAAACTTTATTTATCTCAACGGCTTCTTATTGTGCAAAGCGATATTGATAAGTTTGGCGACTGGAGTGCACAGTTGGAAAATGTGTGATTGTCCACTTGGCAGCAAGAATAAAATAAATTGAAATATTATTCAAATGACAAGATTCTGGCAGGCAATGAGTACTGGAGTGCAACAGGTTCATATGCAGGCACAACAAGGAATTAGTTGTGGCTGTACAGGACATTGGTTAGGCCACTTTTGGAATACTACATTCAATTCTGGTCTCCCTCCCATAGGAAAGACATTGTGAAACTTGAAAAAGTTCAGGAAAGAATTGGAAGGTTGGAGGGCTTGAGCTGTAGGGAGTGACTGAATAGTCTGGGGCTGTTTTCCCTAGAGCATTGGAGGCTATTGGGGGTTCCTTATAGAAATTTATAAAATCACAAGGGGCATGGATAAGGTGAATAACCAAGGTCTTCTTCTCAGGGTAGAGGAGTCCAAAACTAGAGGGCATAAGTTTAAGGTGAAAGAGGAAAAAATTCAAAGGGACTTAACTGGCAACCTTTGCTCACAGATGGTGGTGCATGTACGAAATGAGCTGGCAGAGGAAGCGGTGGAGGCTGGTACAATTACAACATTTAAAAAGCACCGGGTTGGTTACATGAATAGGAAGGTTTAGAGGGATATGGGCCAAATCTTGGCAAATGGGACTAAATTCATTTCGGAGATCTGAACGAGTTGGACTGAAGTTTAAGCTGAATAATAGGCAGGACAAACAGTTATTCAGGAGATCAGATTTTCTTCTGTCATTACCTGTGAGTTTATGTGGTTCATTCATATTAATAACCCTAATTCTACTTTAATTTTCTTTGTATTATGGATGTGCTGAAAGAGTACACCTGCTTATGTTCCTTCCTAACTTGATTTTTTAAATCTCTCTTTGATATCCGAATGGTTTATGGAATTCCTCCTAAACTTTTGAAATCTCTTTTTGCCCTCTCCTTTATTATGTATAAACCTTTTATGTGTCCCTTACTTTAGATTTTATCCTCCCTTTAGTTATTCATTCATCTACCATGTTGCATTACTTGCTTGCTTTGTGCTTACATTTCTCTTAAAGTGTGTTAATTACCCTGTTGAAGATATCCCACTGTGTTTTGATCTCTTTTCTTTTCAGGATTTTTTCAGTTTTACATTCATCTTGATTTCCTCATAAGCTGCTCATTTCCCATCAGGACAATTTGCAAGAATACCAAATTAAAGAGAAGACTAAATTTAACTGTCGGATGGTCAAGTGCTGTTTGGTTGGCTAGTAGACTCTGATTTGTAGAAATGTTGCCATGGCGAGTGGATGTCTGACAATTTAGTATTGTTAATCAGGATTGCAGTGTGGTGCACTTATGTGTACTGGAATGCCGCATATAATCATATAAAAGACCCAGTTCTTTGCAGACAGAAAGGGCACATGCATTCACAATGCCTGTTTCAACTCAACAAAATAGGTGACAGCCATAAGCTGGTTTCCACCTCAGGGCAGTGGCCAATCCAAGTCAGGCTCCCTGTTCAAATAAAAGCTTGGCACTGAAATGCCAGTTACCATGAACTTAGATCAGAGTGGTGCTGGAAAAGCACAGCAGGTCAGGCAGCGTCTGAGGAGTTGAAAAATCCTGATGAAGGGCTTTTGCCTGAAACATCGATTTTCCTGCTCCTCAGATGCCTGACCTGCTGTGCTTTTCCAGCACCACTCTGATCTAAAGTCTGGTTTCCAGCATGTCCAGCCCTCCCTTTTGCCTAGTTACCATGAACTGGTGCATTCGCCAGGGCATTGCCTTTAGCAGAGTGTTCTTGGCAGCCTATTTGCACCAGTCACTCAAAGTATAAATGTTGACTTAATCCTTAAATTGGATCTCTTTGAATTGTTCTCATTTGTGTAAGTTAAAACGGTTTGGAATAATGTGTCCCATTTCAGCAATCCTCAGGTTCTATATTACCAAACACCTGCAGCATCTGTATAAATTCTGCATCCATTTCGATATTGTTTGCATCTTTTTAAAATTATCAATATGTTATCTTTGTCTTGGTCAGCTTCTCACACCCTAGTCCCTTCCTAAATGTGTCATGCTGTTAGTTGCCAATCAGTCTTCTGCAAATTGCCTGCCTCAGCTTTTGCCTTGAGCTCATTCCTTTTATTATGAATAGGAATCATATTGTAACATCTGTGGTTTAAATTGCTTTTGCTTATTATTAATCTTTCTGTGTTGTCACAGTTATTTCAGCTATCTGCTGTACTTTCCCAGAGAGCTGTGTAGAGATATGAAGGTGGTCAACATGTCAGAATATTCATCAATTTGTAACGTTTTCCACTGTGTTCCTAGAGACAAGAGCAATGATACAAAAACTCCAATCTACGTGCCATTCTTCCAGATGTTTGTTACAAATTCCTTCACAAATGTGCAATCTTGGTGGTAAGGATCTAAAGTTGTTCCTGTTTTCTTGTCAACTGCTAAACTTCACATTGCACACAATTACTAATAAAACCAGTTGATGCTATGTTTTTACAAATCTAGCATTGTTCCTGCTAAAATTTTGCTCCAGCTTTTTGCACCTGACACATTTGTTGGTGTCAAAGTAAACGTCTCACATTTCAACACTTGTCATCTCATGTCTTCCTTTTAAAGTTATTTTATTAATGCAAAGCACCGTACTGATATCTAAATGTACTTGAAGGGAAAATGGAAGTTCCTCTCGACAAAATGATTTGAAATAAAAGAGGATTTCGAATGAGATGTAAGTGGGAAAAGTATCCCATGCAAATGTGGAGGATTCCAGATGTGAATTAAGGCAGAGCCTCCACATCATGGCTATTCTGATTCAGGAAGAATTGCTTTGTTTCATCTCTTACTGATTGTAAGTCATTACTTATGCTTGCAGAGGAAGGTTTTCTCATTGATTCAAGGGAAATGAGAGATGAGGATTGTGGAATTCGACCTTAACTGATGGAAACTAAAACAAATCTATACAACCCGTTTGACCAACATTCACTGTGAAACTATTACTTGAGGTTAAATTCTTTGCTGCTGTGCAACACGTTCACAGTCATGGCTTCACACTATTGCCTTTAGATAATGTGATAAACTGCCTTCCTTTTCATCCTTTCATACTTGAGACATCAAGATCTTTATCTATGGCTGAACATTATATATGACCATCAAAGGTACAAGTGGGGCAACCTTTGAATAAATGCTTTGGTTTTTTGTGTCACCTCTGTGCTTTCATGTACTGGTTGAATATGTGAGCACTTGTTGATTTTCTGTCTTTGTTTTAGTTTGTTGAGGAGGGGAGGAGCTCAGCAACATTTAAATTAATGCAAAAGAAATGGTTGCAGCTAAATGCTTAATTCCATTTCAACAGAACCCACCGTGCACGCAGCAACAAAAGCAAGAAGCCCTGAAACTGATCTATTGAAGGGTCACTGGACTTGATACGCTAACTCTGTGGACGGCATGGTGGCACAGTGGTTAGCACTGCTGCCTCACAGCGCCTGAGACCCGGGTTCAATTCCCGCCTCAGGCGACTGACTGTGTGGAGTTTGCACGTCCTCCCTGTGTCTGCGTGGGGTTTCCTCCGGGTGCTCCGGTTTCCTCCCACAGTCCAAAGATGTGCAGGTCAGGTGAATTGGCCATGCTAAAGTGCCCGTAGTGTTAGGTAAGGGGTAAGTGTAGGAGCATGGATGGGTTGTGCTTCGGTGGGTTGGTGTGGACTTGTTGGGCCGAAGGGCCTGTTTCCACGCTGTAATGTAATCTAATCTGTTTTTCTCTCCACAGATGTTGCCAGACCTGCTGAGCTTCTCCTTCACATTCTGGTTTTGTTTCAGATCTCCAGCATTCACAGTTCATTGTTTTATATAACTTTTTTTAATTTCAAAAATATACTTTATTCATAAAATACTTTAATGATCTGTACAACTGGACATGCCATACATCTGTAAACATTCCATTTGTTTGCATACCGAAAACAGAGTAATCATTCCTATTTACAGGTCGGTACGATTACATTTTTAGCTGAGGCGTCAGCAGAGCCCAAATGACTGCGTGGGCCCCCTGTTCTTCTTTAGGCAGGCCGATGTTACACGGTGGTCTTTCCCCACCGCGCCTTGGCGGCAGCTGCCCCAAGCTTCAGCGCGTCCCTCAACACATAGTCCTGGACCTTAGAATGTGCCAGTCTGCAACACTCAGTTGGGGTCAACTCCTTCAGCTGGAAGATCAACAGGTTTCAGACCGCCCAGAGAGCATCCTTCACCGAGTTGATGATCCTCCAGGCGCTGCTCAGGACGAACCTCAACAAACACCACTGCATTCCTCTCCAGACTTCTTCTGCGTTGGCACATTCCAGAAGGAGGTGTGTGACAGTCTTGTCCCCCCCGCAGCCGCTTCAAGGGCAGCGTGCGGTGTGACTGAGAGTCCGGGCGTGCATAAAGGATCTTCACAGGCAGAGCCCTTCTCACCACCAGCCAAGCCATGTCTTGGTGCTTGTTGGAAAGTTCTGGCGATTAGGCATTCTGCCAAATGGCTTTGACAGTCTGCTCAGGGAACCGCTCGATAGGATCCGCCCTCTCCTTTTCCCGAAGGGTCTCAAGGACACTACGTGCTGACCACTTCCTGATGGACTTGTGGTCGAAGGTGTTTTTCTTCATAAACTTTTCCACGAAGGACAGGTGATACGGAACGGTCCAACTACTGTGTCAATCTCTCCCCTTGTGAGAGGCATGATGCACCTCAGGTTAAACTGTCCCCAGTCATTCTTTTCCAATGAGGGAGCAACTCAATTTTTTTGCATTTCAAAATATACTTTATTCATAAAAAAAATCTTTTTTTATATATATATATATAGTCACAAACACAGTTTGGTTCTGTACAGTAGCATAACAAGGAAACAAACAAACATTGGAGTTTGACTCTGTCCAAACAAATTTTTTTTTATTAGATTGGATTACTTACAGTGTGGAAACAGGCCCTCCGGCCCAACAAGTCCACACCGCCCCGCCGAAGCGTAACCCACCCATACCCCTACATCTACATCTACATCTACCCCTTACCTAACACTATGGGCAATTTAGCATGGCCAATTCACCTGACCTGCACATCTTTGGATTGTGGGAGGAAACCGGAGCACCCGAAGGAAACCCACGCAGACACGAGGAGAACGTGCAAACTCCACACAGTCAGTCGCCTGAGGCAGGAATTGAACCCGGGTCTCCGGCGCTGCGAGGCAGCAGTGCTAACCACTGTGCCACCGTGCCGCCCCCTAAATCTAAGCCATTTCTTACTTGAACCAAATTGTGTTGACATACATGTGAGGCATGAGGAGGGTCGAATAACTGAATGGAGCCCCATTTAACTTTAGCAGGAAAACCTCAGATAGTGGCTATTCCCCACTTGCTAGCAGCTGCTCGAAGCTTTAGTGTATTGCCTTAGACTTTGGAATGTGCCAGTCCGCAAACTATGATCCGGCAGTACTATGGTGACTTTACCTTTATACAGTTACCGGGATCTTGTTTTGCACAACTTAGCTGTTGTATTTCCTTCATTACAGCAATGGCAATATTTTTAAAAAATAGCTGTTGCAATAAAAGACAAATTCCTCTATAAATGCATTATTTCTTTGTCAGATACAACTGATGGGGTTGGCTGTGTTTTCCTTGGTTGTAATAATTATATTCATTCTTGCTACAGCGCAAGATACATTCATGGCACAAAAGCAAGCCTTCCTTTTGTGACAACAAGAAACAAAATTACAGCAATTTCAAGCAAAAGCAAAATACTGCAAATTCTGAAATAAAACCAGAAACTGATGGGAATTCTCAGCAAGGTTTCAGCGAGAGAGAAAGAGAACTTTCAGGTTCAGCAGGCTTCAGGTTGATGATGTCTTGTCAGACCTGAAAAGTGTTAAGGAAATAAAAGGGTTCAGTAAATTCCGAGATTGCTGCTGATGGGAAAGTGGCTAGAGTTGGGACGAGAGAAGGTGTAAATCGAAGAAAATTTTCTGCCGTCAGGTGCCACCTCTGGGGACAGAGGTCATGAAATTGCTGAACTCAAAGTTGTGCCTTTAAGATGCCTAATCAAGAATCCTCCCTTTTGCGGTGCGTCATCACCATTTTGTCATTTACCCATTTCTGCTCTCCATCCTATCCCAGACGCTGCCTGTTTCCTTATCCACCATCATCCTACAGTCCATGCTTCTGTGCTTACAAGCTGTTTCCCGATCAGTTCTGCTGATTTGGGCTTGATTTTCATCAGTGGGGGGTGGGGAACAAAGGTTGAAATGAAATTTGAGAATCGCTAGCAAGGCCACGATTTTATACTCATCTTTAATTGTTCCTTGATACAGTGATGATGAGCCACCTTCATCTGGTGCCTTTGGCAATGCATTACAGTTGAATGCTGTCAGATTCAACCACATTGTGTGGATCTGAAATCACATGTAAGCCAAAAGCAGGTAAGGCCATCAGATTTCCCTCTGTAATTAAACCAGTTGGGTTTTTACATCTGCCAGCGATGGTTTCCTGACAGATCTTTCCTTTTCACACAAATTTCCCCAAATCAATACAAAGCTGTTCCCTATTCATGTCTCATTCTCATGGATTAAATGGCCGTTCAATTCGAGTTATTGATTAAATTAGTTTAAATTCTAAGAGCTGCTTTGGTTCCTGGATTACTGATCTAATGAAAGCACCTCAGGGCTACTGTCTTGCCTGCGGGTGCTGTACCCTTTAGCCAATAGAAACACCTTTTATCAACCCTGAGTTTCACAGAGGATTCCCCTCAGAGCTGTGTTTGACAGCCAGGTGTAACAGCCTCCTGGCTGCTAAAACACAGATCGATTGCCAACTTGGCAAAACAGCAAGGGATGCTGGGTACATTGGCCAAGTAAAAGTCTGATGTCACAAAACCCAGACACCAGATGCAAACAGCAACTAGGTGCTAAAGACATTAGCATAGTGAAAAGGGCATATCCTGTCATTGGCATATCACATCAAGTAAACAAAATAGTGGATCCAAGAAACAGACCCTCAAGCCTAAAACAATGGAACAAATATTAATAGGCCATTTAGAGATTAACAAAGCCTTCCAAATCAATAGTAGGATCTCCTGGCATTATTTACTTCCCCACGCTCCTTGTCCAGTGCTTAAAACATTTGAACCCTCAGACCCACTCCAAGTTTGACTTCCAAATGAAGTGGAAGATAGTTCGGGTGACTGCAGTGATGCAGGCTTCAGGAATGGGCCAAATTTGTGCCACATGCAACAACAGAAAGAGTGCCTCGTACCTGATGATTAGGTTTTTACCCGCAATGAAGAGGGAACAGTTGTCCCATCTGCCTAGTTTCTGCCTGGTCTTGGTGGTACACTCCTCCCCGGCCCCGGCCCCTCCAAACCATATTCCCAGCACCTTCCCAGGACCAATCTATCCGGACGATAAAGGGTATAAAAAATTGGTCAGCATGGTTCCTGAAGAACAAGGCCTCACTCTTGCCTCGGCTTACCTTGGCTCCTGAGGCCAGTTCGAACTGGTCACAGATGCTCAGGAGTCTGCTCATGGGCAGTGGAGCCGAGCAGAAAACGGCAACAACATCCATGTACAGGGAGGCTTTGACCTGCTGGCCCCCACTGCCTGGAATAGTCTCCCCTCTCAGGCTCACATCCTTCCTGATGGACTCAGCAAAGGGCTCTATGCAACACACACACACACGGAGAGAGTGGGCAGTCCTGCCTGACTCCAGGTCTGATCAGGAAGCTTTCATTGATTGAGACTACACAAATGATTTTGGTATAGAGCACTCGGATCCAATTGTAGATTTCCTCCCAGTGCACATTTGGGAAAGCACGTCCAACATATAGGTGCGCGATATCCTGTCAAAGATCTTCTCCTCGTCCAAGCTGATGAGGTAAGTGTCCATTGCCCCCGGTCCTGCACCTAGGCAATCGTATCCCTGAGGAGCACGAGGCTGTCAGAGATCGTCCTGCCTGGTACAACACAGGATTGGTAATCACCAATCCCAGAGCAGACTTGACTCGGTTGGGCAATGGACTTAGACAGGATTTTGTCATCTGCCTTCACCAGTGATATTAGTTGCCAATTTCTAATTTCTTTCCTCCCCCACTATTTTCCACTTTTAGATGAGGGCGATGATACCTTTCCTCATGGATTCACACGGGGTAGTGTCGTACACCTCCCTCTTGCTGAAGGGGAGCTGGATTACGCGGAGGTGGATGTAGCTGGCCTTTTGCAGTCGGCAGAAAATGGGCAGCTCCTAGTTTGGGTCCAGTCTCAGAGCAGGTTCAATGACTCGACTAGGCATCAGGAGCCCCGGGCCTCAGTGTAACACAGGCCTCTGGGCATTCATCCTCAGCAGACACACCAGCTGAGGAGCCTGGGAGTGCATGTGCTCCACCAAATGGAATGGGTGAACCCTCAGTGAGACATAGAGCCATTGAGTTACTGTCGACCAACCACTGAGACATGAAGCTTGTAACCAAAAGGGACAGCTGATGCTGGCCTGCAGACGCCCATGATCTCTCTGCTTTTCAGTTTTGCTTTAAATGCTTGAGAGGGAGCCCACAGTGGTGGAGGCGTTCCCCCGCCTGAAAGTAGTCACAAGCATGGATGACAATAAATACTTCAAGCGAAAGAAAAGATAAGTTTCAGATTAAGTCACTTCTATTTGGTTTCTCTCACTCTCTCTCTCTCCATGGCAACCTGCGATCACAGTCTACTTCTTAGAACTGAGGTGTTTATCAGGTGTTCACCATCTCCCTTTTCGGAACTTTCCGTTTTTAACTTCAAGTTAAAAAGTACATTTCTGAAAAGATAGTCATCTTGTAAAGTTCAACATTTGCGAGTCCAGGGCACCTAGCCAACATCGCTCAGTCATGTGTCAGGGCTTTGAACTTGTGAAGCCCTCCCTTCAAGGTGGCCCAGTAGTTCACTCTGCTGCTATCTGTGGTAGATCCACCTTCTATTGACAGTACTGCCCAACACACAGTCCTTGTGGAGACAAAGGCCCTTCTTCACTTTAAGAATAGAGCCCATCATCTTGCATGACACTATTGTCGTGTTGAATGGATTGACTTGGAGTAGATCTAGCAACTCAGTTAACAACTCGAGATGCTGGAGGTGGGCCATCAGCAGAATTGCATTCAACGGCAGCATATCCTCTACTCTACCATTACCATCAAGCCAGGGGATGAACCCTGGTTCAATGGACAGCACAGGAATTCATGCCAGGAGCAACCACCAAGTGTACCTGAAGACGAGGTGTCAACCTGTTAATAATGAGACAAGACAGGACTATTTGCACGCCAAGCAGCAGAATCAGCGTAGGGTGAAGTGATCCCACAACAAGCAGATCTCCACTAACCTCTGCAGTCATGAAAAATTGAATTGCAAATGGTGGTGGACGGTTGAACAATTAAGTGGAGGAAGAGGCTCAGTGTCTCCAATGATGGGGCAGATCGGTGCAGAAGACCAGGCTAAAGCATTTACAGCTTTGTCAACTAGGAGAGAGTGAGGACTGCAGATGCTGGAGATCAGAGCTGAAAAATATGTTGCTGGAAAAGCGCAGCAGGTCAGGAAGCATCCAAGGAGCAGGAGAATCGACGTTCCTGAAGAAGGGCTTATGCCCGAAACGTCAATTCTCCTGCTCCCTGGATGCTGCCTAATCCGCTGCGCTTTTCCAGCAACACATTTTTCAGCTATGTCAAGTAATTCTTCTTAGCCTCCTCCTGACCTCCCCCTAGCATCTCAGATCTAATTCTTCAATCCATTTGATTCACTCCATGTGATGTCAAATAATGGCTGAGATCACTGGATTCTGAAAGGGCTACAGACCTTAACAACATTCCAGCAAGTGTACTGAAGATTGTCGACCAACCACTGAGATATGAAGCTTGTAACCAACAAGGGTAGCTGACACTGGCCTGCAGATGACCCTGATCTCTCTGTTTTTCTGTTTTGCTTCAAATGGCTGAGAGGGAGCCCGTAGTGGTGAATGCGTTCCCTCGTAAGAAAGTAGTTGCAAGCAAAGAAGACAATAGATACTTCAAGCGAGAGAAACTATCTGCTTCAGAGCTATCTGCGCACTCAGCCAAATTCTTCCAGTGCAGCTACAACATTGGCGTCTTCCAATAACTGGGAAATTGCCCTGTGCACAAAAAAAAAGACAAATTTAAACTGGCCGATTACCACCTCATCAGAATATATTTGATTATCAATAAAATGATGGAAGGTGTCATCAACAGTGCTAATGAGCAGACCCTGCTCAGCATTAACCTGCTCAGTGATGCCCAGTTTGGGTTCTGGATTAGTGGTGCTGGAAGAGCACAGCAGTTCAGGCAGCATCCAACAAGCAGCGAAATCGACGTTTCGGGCAAAAGCCCTTCATCAAGAATAGCTTTTGCCCGAAACGTCGATTTCGCTGCTTGTTGGATGCTGCCTGAACTGCTGTGCTCTTCCAGCACCACTAATCCAGTATTTGCTTTCCAGCATCTGCAGTTATTGTTTTTACCAGTTTGGGTTCTGCCAGGGCCACTCAGCTCCTGACCTCATTACAGCCTTGGATCAAACATGGACAATAGAGCTGGACTCCAGAGGTGAGATGAGAGTGACAGCCCTGGACACCAAAATCGCTTTCGATGGAGTGTTCCATCAAGGAGCCCTATGTTATGAAAAGGGAGAATGAAAGAATTGAAAATATTTTACTTTCCTCCACTTCAGCAAACTTAAAAAGTTTTTTTATTCTGCTTTTGAAATTGACCATGGTGTGTCACACCTCCAAACCTTCAGTTTATGAAGTTTGACTTTTGAAGGGGCCACGCTAACCTTTTTGGGTGTTAAAACAAAATTACAGTTTGTTCTTGCATTTGAACCCATGGAGAGGGCTAATTGGAACAAAATGCTCACACACACAAGGAAGAGAAAATGCAAGAAGGAAAAGAAACACTCTACAATTCAGAATAACTTCAAACTCAAAGATACCCACCGTGGGTAATTAGATTTTTGATTAGATTAGATTACATTACATTACAGTGTGGAAACAGGCCCTTCGGCCCAACAAGTCCACACCGACCCACTGAAGCGCAACCCACCCATTCCCCTACATTTACCCCTTTACCTAACACTACGGGCAATTTAGCATGGCCAATTCACCTGACCTGCACATCTTTGGACTGTGGGAGGAAACCAGAGCACCCGGAGGAAACCTACGCAGACACAGGGAGAACGTGAAAACTCCACACAGTCAGTCGCCTGAGTCGGAAATTGAACCCGGGTCTCTGGCGCTGTGAGGCAGCAGTGCTAACCACTGTGCCACTGTGCCGTCCTAAATGGCTAAGGTATTTGCGTTGAGGAGCACCTACCTATTCCCTGATTAGATATCCAGTGATGGTCTCTCCCAACATTGCTGTTGGATCGCTAAGAAAAGGGCACTGGCTGACTTTGCCCAATCCATTTTCCATTTCAAGCCTCTTTAAAAGTTGGTGTCACTCAGCTAACCCGCTGCCTTCAATAGCTACTGTGGCAAGCAGACACTGAGTACATCCCACACAAAGGTCCAGAAAAACATAAAGCATAACTGTTTCGCAAGCAATTTAAAGAATTAATTTTTCTTTCCACCCCTCTCCACCCCTGTCCCTGTTGAGGAAGAGTGCCCACTAACTCAAGCTGGAATGGAGTTGATCCGAAACACCAAGTTGAAAGGCCTTGTTATAACAGTAGCAGAGCAAGGTTGATAGATTTGAAACTGTGGTCACATTGGATGTTATCCTGTGGTTTTGCACAGGTTCCTGCATGATGCATATTCTTTCAAATTCTCGGAAGACAATGGGGTCATTTTAGAATTTGATCAATTGCCTGGTAACTCTATACTCACTGTCTGAGAGATTGACATGTAATGTGTAAAATGGAGATGATATTGAAATTGTTTGATCAACCTGTCCCATATACACACTCCCATTTAACTGGGAGATGGGAGTGAAGCAGCAGTGCGGGATCCTGCCTGGAACTCATCAGTTCCATCTGTTTTTCCTTTTTTTCCTTCTTTCTCACTTTTTTTTTTCCTTGCTTTAACCTTCCTTACCCTATGCAGAAGCTCAGACCAGAGAGTCATAGAGATGTACAGCATGGAAACAGACCCCTCGGTCCAACCCGTCCATGCCGACCAGATATCCCAACCCAATCTAGTCCCACCTGCCAGCACCCGGCCCATATCCCTCCAAACCCTTCCTATTCATATACCCACCCAAATTCCTCTTAAATGTTGCAATTGTACCAGCCTCCACCACATCCTCTGGCAGCTCATTCCATACACGTACCACCCTCTGTGTGAAAAAGTTGCCCCTTAGGTCTCTTTTATATCTTTCCCCTCTCACCCTAAACCTATGCCCTCTAGTTCTGGACTCCCCGAGCCAGGGAAAAGACTTTGCCTATTTACCCTATCCATGCCCCTCATAATTTTGTAAACCTCTGTAAGGTCACCCCTCAGCCTCTGACGCTCCAGGGAAAACAGCCCCAGCCTGTTCAGCCTCTCCCTGTAGCTCAGATCCTCCAACCCTGGCAACATCCTTGTAAATCTTTTCTGAACCCTTTCAAGTTTCACAACATCTTTCCGATAGGAAGGAGACCAGAATTGCACGCAATATTCCAACAGTGGCCTAACCAATGTCCTGTATAGCCGCAACGTGACCTCCCAACTCCTGTACTCAATACTCCAACCAATAAAGGGAAGCATACCAAACGCCTTCTTCACTGTCCAATTCAAGACGTCCAGCGCATCTGATACAGGTTTCTCCCCAGCGGTGATGGAGGACCGAGATGAGACTGTGTTCCCGGTGATGGAGTAGGGAGGTGAGGCTGTGGTCCTGGTGATGGGGGAGGGAGGTGAGGCTGTGGTCCTGGTGATGGAGGAGGGAGGTGAGGCTGTGGTCCTGGTGATAGAGGAGGGAGGTGAGGCTGTGGTCCTGGTGATGGAGGAGGGAGGTGAGGCTGTGGTCCTGGTGATAGAGGAGGGAGGTGAGGCTGTGGTCCTGGTGATGGAGGAGGGAGGTGAGGCTGTGGTCCTGGTGATAGAGGAGGGAGGTGAGGCTGTGGTCCTGGTGATGGAGGAGGGAGGTGAGGCTGTGGTCCTGGTGATAGAGGAGGGAGGTGAGGCTGTGGTCCCGGTGATGGGGGAGGGAGGTGAGGCTGTGGTCCTGGTGATAGAGGAGGGAGGTGAGGCTGTGGTCCTGGTGATGGAGGAGGGAGGTGAGGCTGTGGTCCTGGTGATAGAGGAGGGAGGTGAGGCTGTGGTCCTGGTGATGGAGGAGGGAGGTGAGGCTGTGGTCCCGGTGATTTGGGAGGGAGGTGAGGCTGTGGTCCTGGTGATAGAGGAGGGAGGTGAGGCTGTGGTCCCGGTGATGGGGGAGGGAGGTGAGGCTGTGGTCCTGGTGATAGAGGAGGGAGGTGAGGCTGTGGTCCTGGTGATGGAGGAGGGAGGTGAGGCTGTGGTCCTGGTGATAGAGGAGGGAGGTGAGGCTGTGGTCCTGGTGATGGAGGAGGGAGGTGAGGCTGTGGTCCTGGTGATAGAGGAGGGAGGTGAGGCTGTGGTCCTGGTGATAGAGGAGGGAGGTGAGGCTGTGGTCCTGGTGATAGAGGAGGGAGGTGAGGCTGTGGTCCTGGTGATGGAGGAGGGAGGTGAGGCTGTGGTCCTGGTGATAGAGGAGGGAGGTGAGGCTGTGGTCCTGGTGATGGAGGAGGGAGGTGAGGCTGTGGTCCTGGTGATAGAGGAGGGAGGTGAGGCTGTGGTCCTGGTGATGGAGGAGGGAGGTGAGGCTGTGGTCCTGGTGATAGAGGAGGGAGGTGAGGCTGTGGTCCTGGTGATGGGGGAGGGAGGTGAGGCTGTGGTCCCGGTGATGGAGGAGGGAGGTGAGGTTGTGGTCCTGGTGATGGAGGAGGGAGGTGAGGCTGTGGTCCTGGTGATAGAGGAGGGAGGTGAGGCTGTGGTCCTGGTGATGGGGGAGGGAGGTGAGGCTGTGGTCCCGGTGATGGAGGAGGGAGGTGAGGTTGTGGTCCCGGTGATGGGGGAGGGAGGTGAGGCTGTGGTCCTGGTGATGGAGGAGGGAGGTGAGGCTGTGGTCCTGGTGATGGAGGAGGGAGGTGAGGCTGGGCTCCTGGTGATAGAGGAGGGAGGTGAGGCTGTGGTCCTGGTGATGGGGGAGGGAGGTGAGGCTGTGGTCCTGGTGATGGAGGAGGGAGGTGAGGCTGTGGACCTGAGAGGTGAGTTCCGGTCTATGCCCAGTTTAGCATCTTAAGCAGCGGTTGCTCTGCCGAAATCGGCTCAGAACGGGCTTATGGAAGGAGCATTGTCGATGGAGGCAAGATGGTGATTGGTGGTGCAGAGATACGGCTTAAAGCTGGCCTACTGCTTCCAGCTGCTGTTGGGCTGGAGTGGAAGGGCCTGGAACCAGGCCATGGCTAAGCCTTTACAAAGGACTGTCATGTTGAACCCTTAACTTATTTCTTTATTTTCTGCTTTATAGTGCAGTTTGTTTTATCTCGGCATTATTGTGTCTAAGATAGCATCAGGATTGGCAACTTTGTACACTTTTCTCTGTATTTCTCTATCCCTGTACTTGAGTACATGTGACAATGAAATCTAATTCATTTTAAAAAATCACTAAGAAATTATTGGTTGCGTTTCATTCATAACAAATGGACACACGAAGAGCTAGTTTTCAATAATTGTTTTCACCTTCCAGCTCCGCCCGTGCTATTGTGAGGAGAGAGTTGGTAACATGACCCCTGCCTTTGTCTTCCACAGGAACTCGAACAGAAGGATGTGTTAGATTAGATCCCCTACAGTGTGGAAACAGGCCCTTCGGCCCAACAAGTTCCCACTAACCCTCCGAGGATTAGCCCATCCAGACCCATTTCCCTCTGACTAATGCACCTAACACTATGGGCAATTTAGTACGGTCAATTCACAGTAGGAAGTTGTGCATGGAGTCAGAGGAGAAAGGCGAACAGCTAAATGAATATCGTTTGTCAGTATTCACATTGGAAAAAGACAATGTTGTCGAGGAGAATAGTGAGATACAGATTACTAGACTAGACGGGATTGAGGTTCACAAGGAGGAGGTGTTAGCTATTCTGGAAAGTGTGAAAATAGATAACTTCCCTGGGCTGGCTGGGATTTATCCTAGGATTCTCTGGGAAGCCAGGGAGGAGATTGCAGAGCTTTCGGCTCAGATCTTTAAGCCCTCGTTGTCTACACGAATACTTCCAGAAGACTGAAGGATAGCAAATGTTGTCCCTTTGTTCAAGAAGGGGAGCAGTGAGCTTTACTTCAGATGTGGGCAAAGTGGAAAAGGTTGGAAAAGGTAATAAGAGATAGGATTTATAATCATCTAGAAAGATTAGGGATAGTCAACATGGTTTTATGAAAGGGAGGTCGTAGCTCACAAACCTTATTGAATACTTTGAGAAGATGACTAAACAGGTGGATGAGGGTAAAGTGGTTGATGTGGTGCATCTGGATTTCAGTAAGGCGTTTGATAATGTCCCCATGGTAGGCTTTTGCACAAAATATGGAGGCATGGGATTGAGGGTGATTTAACGGTTTGGATCAGAAATTGGCTCGCTGAAAGAAGACAGAAGGTGGTGGTCGATGGGAAATGTTCATCCTGGAGTTCAGTTATGAGTGATGTTACTGCAAGGTTCTGTTTTGGGGCCACTGATGTTTGTAATTTTTATAAATGACTTGGTTGAGGGCTTAGAAGGATAGGTTAGTAAATTTGCAGATGACACTAAGTTTGGTAGAGTTGTGGATAGTGCCAAAGGATGTTGTAGGTTACAGAGGGACATAGATAAGCTGCAGGGCTGGGCTGAGAGGTGGCAAATAGAGTTTAATGCAGAAAAGTGTGAAATGTTTCACTTTGGAAGGAGCAACAGGAATGAAGAGTACTGGGCTAATGGTAAGACTCTTGGTAGAGTAGATGGACAGAGAGATCTCGGTGTCCATGCACATAGATCCCTGAAAGTTGCCAACAGGTTGTTAGGGTTGTCAAGAAGGCATACAGTGAGTTAACTTTTCTTAGTTGAGGGATTGAGTTTCAGAGCCATGAGGCCATGCTGCAGCTGTACAAAACATTGATGCGGCCACACTTGGAGTATTGTGTGCAGTTCTGGTCACTGCATTATAGAAAGGATGTGGAAGCTTTGGAAAGGGTGCAGAGGAGATTCACCAGGATGTTGCCTGGTATGGAATGAAGGTCTTATGAGGAAAGGTTGAGGGACTTCAGTCCACCTTCATTCGAGAGAAGAAGGTTGAGAAATTACTTAATTGAGGCATATAAGATAATCAAGGAGAGGTTTAGGTAGAATGGACAGTGAGAGCCATTTTCCTCAGACAGTGATGGCTAGCATGAGGGGACATAGCTTTAAATTGAGGGGTGATAGATATAGGAGAGATGTCAGAGCTAGGTTCCTTCCTCAGAGAGGAGTAGGGGCGTGGAACGGCCTGCCTGCAACAGGAGTAGACTCGCCAACTTTAGGGGCATTTAAATGGTCATTGGATAGACATATGGATGAAAATGGAATTGTGTAGGTTAGATGGGCTTCAGATTGGTTTCACAGATCAGCGCAACATTGAGGGCCAAAGGGCCTGTGCTGCACAGTAATATTCTATACTATGGGCAATTTCCCATGGCCAATTCACCTAAACCGCACATCTTTGGGTATGGGAGGAACCCCACACAGACACGAGGAGAATGTGCAAACTCCACACAGAAAGTTTGGAGTTCACCTTCCACCTTTGCTGAAGGTGGAGTTGACCCAGGTCCCTGGTACTTTGAGGCAGTAGTGCTAACTACTGAGCCACCACTTCAGTTCAGCTGCTTCCACCCAGACAGAACGTGACGCCCATAGGACCCCTGTCAAAAACACGACAGACCCCGATTTATGTCTGTGAGCTCAATGTCAATATGCCTATGAACTGGATCAGATGGGATCGCCTGGCTGTACTAAGGTGGTGGAGTGTTAGTGTCCCTACTACTGAGTCAGAAGGTCCACTGTGCGTGGTCCAGGAGGTCTATTGTGGGTGGCTCAGTATTTAGCAATGTTACCTCACAGCGCCAGGGACCCGAGTTCGATTCCAGCCTCGGGTGACTGTTTGTGTGGGGTTTGCACATTCTCCCTGTGTCTGTGTGGGTTTCCTCCTGGTGCTCCGGTTTCCTCCCACAATCCAAAGATGTGCAGGTTAAGGTGAATTGGCCATGCTAAATTGAGCATAGTGTTCAAGGGTGTGCAAGTTAGGTACATTAGTCAGTGGAAATAGAGCCATAGGTTAGGGGAATGGGTCTGGGTGGGTTACTCTTCGGAAGGTTCGTGTGGACTTGTTTCCACACTGTAGGGATTCTATGAATAATTGGTCCGGCTTCAAGTCTCATTTGTACTAGAGATGTGTTATAACATCTCTGAATGGGTTGATTAGAAAAATATCTATTCTGACTGTTGGACAGTACAAGGGGTAGCATTGGTAACAGGCACGTCTGTGTCCGCTGTCTCAGTATTCCAAGCCAAGCAACACTGAGCCTGTTAACTCTGTCTCTCTCTCTCTTTCTCTCTCTCTCTCTCTCTCTCTCTCTATCCTCACGTGTAAATGTGCATTTTCCTCCTGTTCTTTCACCCCGTCCTGTGCCAGGACATACCACATAGCCTTGGGCATGACAAAAGGAAAATCGCTGAAAACCAAAAGAAAATGGCTTCCTCATGGAAGCGGGCCCTTACATAAAGAATAAATAGGGCATTCAATGTGCTGGTGATGCATTTGATAAGTTGTCGCCATGATTACATTTTCATTCATCCACCACAAGCTGTGAAATGGAAAGTACATTTCAAGGTAGTTGCTGATGTTGCTGAAAATGCATCTCGACATTCTTGAATTGAGGCGGGAGTTTTGGAGCATGTCCAGTTCGGGCTGCTCTGGGAAATGAAGCCGACTGCTCCCTGGCATTGTTAATGCAAGCTCCATCTTGCCTTTGAGACCCTGCACAGAATGCTGACAGCATAGCACCCACCCACCACCCACAATACCTCCCCCCCACAACCCCGCATGAACTTTTACTGAAACCTAACCACAGGTAGAACAGGCGAGCTCACTTGTGAAACGTCTATAATGTTGGTTAACGATTGTGCTGAAGTGTGAGGCAACACGTGCTGTTAGACCCTTCGAAAATAACACATCAACAGTTACTGTGGAGGTGCATAGTGTGAAGGTACAAACTGCTGTTTCTCTACCTTTTGCAAGGCAGGCTGAGCTATGTATGTGTGCACCAATTCTCCACTGATGCCTCCTGTAACGTGCTCCATACAAGCACGATATCCCAACTTATTTTGCCCCGAAATCCTGAAAAGCAGGTCCATGTGGTGGCCATTGCAAACATGACTATATCCCATGCAAACACTGTGCTTCATGTAAGTGTTATATGCCACATGTGAGCTACACTTTGTTCATTTCACCTTTCATTGCACCCCATTGAGTTTCTCATTCTCCAAACACTTTGTGAGCATAACATTTAACACAAATCAATAATAAAGTACTGTGACTACCAAATTCACAGGTCTCCATAGACAGAGAGAGAGAGCGAGAGAGATATATATATATATAGAGAGAGAGAGAGAGAGAGCTAAACAGAGTCAGATTTTCTGATGAACAGACAGTCTTTATTCCAGTGTATAGGGGAGGTCCCCATTGTAGTACACTCCAAAAGAATTGCCTGCGATGTTGAATGTTCCACTGGGCAATTCTCATGCGCAATTCTCGTGAGAATATCCGGGCCAAAGTTTCAGCACAATGACATTTTATCCGAACTGGAAGAAATCAGTGATGAGAAAAGGCAGCGGCATGGAAGGTGAGGGAGGGGAGGAAAGGGAAGGAAATGGTCTGCGAAATAGCAGGGGGGCAGGGTAGATTCATTGATGGAAGTGAGAATGATGCAGGACGAAGGAGGTGGTAATGGGACAATTAAAGAAGCCAAAGGTGAACTGGGAGAGGAATGGTTGGCAGCATCCAGACTAGCAGCTGCCATTGAAACAACGAGAAGCAGTGGCTATGATCTGTAACTGGTGAGGGGTTTGGAAAGCTGTAGACAGTTTTGTTTGCTATTCTCATTGGACAGGCATATGGTCGAGAATGGAATAGTGTAGGTTGAATGCGCTTCAAATTGATTCCACAGCGTGGCGCAACATCGAGGGCTGAAGGGCCTGTACTGTGCTGTAATGTCCTATGTTTTATGTTCTAAGTCCTCTGAGATAATATTGGGCCTCAGTGGAACAGTGCAGAGTGAGGGCAGAGAAATCAGAATAGGCCAGGAGAAAACTGACCCTTGCTCGGGGGTGAAAGGAAATTGGCTAATAAATGGCAGACAACGTGGAGTTTTTAAATGGAGTGCATTTGATATACAAATGAACATTTACGTCAGTTACATAGTCAGAAATTGCTGGGAAAATCTCTGCATGTTTCGCTGTATCTGTAGAGGGAAAAAGCAGAGTCAATGTTTTGGGTCCCGTGACCCTTCTTCCGAAGGTCGTGTGTAAAATGCCAACATGGTGAGGGATATCAACAAAATTGAAGCAATCCAAAGGCAAATTGCGCGGATCAGTTCCAGAGATACACTCGTGCCACATCCTTAATGGATAATGGTAAGATCCTCAGGAGTGTTGCTGAACAAAGAGACATTGGAGTGCAGGTTCATAGCTCCTTGAAAGTGGAGTCACAGGGAGATAGGATAGTGAAGAAGGCGTTTGGTATGCTTTCCTTTATTGTTCAGAGTATTGAGTACAGGTGTTGGGAGGTCATGTTGCGGCTGTACAGGACATAGGTTAGGCCACTTTTGGAATATTGCATGCAATTCTGATCTCCTTCCTATCGGAAAGATATTGTGAAACTTGAAAGGGTTTAGAAAAGATTTACAAGGATGTTGCCAGGGTTGGAGGAATAGAGCTATAGGTAGAGATTGAGTAGGCGGGATTGTTTTCCCTACAGCGTCGGAGGTTGAGGGGTGACCTTATAGAGATTTATAAAATCATGACAGGCATGGATGGGATAAATAGACAAAGTCTTTTCCCTGCGTTCGGGGAGTCCAGAACTAAAGGGCATAGGTTTAGGGTGAAAGGGGAAAGATATAAGACAGACGTAAGGGGCAACTTTTTCACACAGAGGGTGGTACATACATGGAATGAGCTGCCAGAGGAAGTGGTGGATGCTGTTACAATTGTAGCATTTAATAGGCATTTGGATGGGTATATGAATTAGAAGGGTTTGGAGGAATATGGGCCAGGTGCTGGCAGGTGGGATTGAATTGGGTTGGGATATCTGGTCGGCATGGACGGGTTGGACCGAAAAGTCTAGTTCCATGCTGTACACCTCTATATCTCTATGACTATAATAATAGGACTTATCGCAGCAAAGAAAATTAAACTGACCATGTTTGATAAAATACAGAATGGACTGATGGGAATTGATGGATGCAAATCCCTTGTGCTGTCTGGCAATCACTAAATTCAAGACCATAAGAAATAGGAATAGGAGGTGGTGGGCCATCCAACACCTCCCACCCTGCTCCACCATTCAGTCGGATCACGGCTGTTCCGTCATTTCTCACAACCACTTTCCTGCCCTTTCCCCATAACACTTGATTCCCTGACTGATCAAGAGTCTATTTATCTCAGCCTTAAACATACACAAGGGCTCTACCCCTACAGCTCTCCGTTCGAGACAAAATAAAACTGCAGATGCTGGAATCCAAGGTAGACAAGAAGGAGGTTGGGAGAACACAGCAAGCCAGGCAGCACCAGGAGGTGGGGAAGTCAATGCTTCCTGAAGAAGGGTTACACCTGAAACGTTGACTTCCCCACCTCCTGATGCTGCCTGGCTTGCTGTGTTCTCCTAGCCTCCTGCCTGTCTACCCACAGCTCTCTGTGGCAATGAGTTCCATACACTCACAGCCCTCTGACAGAAGCAATTCCTCAGTCTTAAATTCATGTGCCTTTACTGTGAAATGTTGCCTTCTTGTCCTAGCCTCTGCCACGGGCTGAAATACCCTCTCCACATTTAACCTGTCCACACCCTTAACAAACCTGTATGTTTCAATGAGATTACATCTCATTCTTCTAAACGCCAGTCATTATAGAATCCCTATACTGTGGGAGTAGACCATTCGGCCCATCAAGTCTCACCAACCATCAAAGACCATCCTACCCCAACCTTCCCATAATCCTATCATCCCTGCATTTCCCATGACTAACCTACCTAGTCTACACGTCTGTGGACACCATGGACAATTTAGCATCGCCAATCCACTCGAACCTACACATCTTTGGATTATGGGAGGAAACTGGAGCTCCCAGAGGAAACCCACACAGACACGGGGAGAATGTGCAAACTCCACACAGTCACCCCAGGCAGGAATCCAGCCTGGGTCGCTGGTGCTGTGAGGCAGCAGTGCTAACCACCAAGCAACCATGCCATCTATTATTCATCTCTTAATGCTCGCTTTCTTGGCGCTCACTCTGAAAGTGTTGCTATGGCTCACACTCTCTGTTAGTGCAGAGGGATAGGCAGGCACTTGTCACAGTGGGGAGCATTGTACATTTAAGGGATTGTCATGTTATGGTAAAAACAATGAAGGCAGATGCTGGAAACCAGATTCTGGATTAGTGGTGCTGGAAGAGCACAGCAGTTCAGGCAGCATCCAACGAGCAGCGAAATCAACGTTTCGGGCAAAAGCCCTTCATCAGGAATAAAGGCAGTGAGCCTGAAGCGTGGAGAGATAAACTAGAGGAGGGTGGGGGTGGGGAGAGAGTAGCATAGAGTACAATGGGTGAGTGGGGGAGGAGATGAAGGTGATAGGTCAAGGAGGAGAGGGTGGAGTGGATAGGTGGAAAAGAAGATAGGCAGGTCGGACAAGTCCGGACAAGTCAAGGAGACAGTTACTGAGCTGGAAGTTTGAAACTAGGATGAGGTGGGGGAAGGGGAAATGAGGAAGCTGTTGAAGTCCACATTGATGCCCTGGGATTGAAGTGTTCTGAGGCGGAAGATGAGGCGTTCTTCCTCCAGGCGTCTGGTGGTGAGGGAGCGGCGGTGACGGAGGCCCAGGACCTCCATGTCCTCGGCAGAGTGGGAGGGGGAGTTGAAATGTTGGGCCACGAGGCGGTTTGGTTGATTGGTGTGGGTGTCTCGGAGATGTTCCCTAAAGCGCTCTGCTAGGAGGTGCCCAGTCTCCCCAATGTAGAGGAGACCGCATCGGGAGCAACGGATACAATAAATGATATTAGTGGATGGGCAGGTGAAAGAGCATCATGCTACATACACCAGTGGCATGCACCAGTCACCTACAGGGCAGGCACAGTGCATGTGTTTCAACCAAATGGCCGCAACTGAAAATCAAAGTCAAGCACATCTTAGTATAATGCAGGAGCACTACAAACAGTTAGGGAATACCATCACTGGCAGTCACTTGGGTAGGTCTGATTCTAGTCCAGGGGGTTTACCACTGCCAGTCCGGCACTTGGACTGAGCAGGGCGTGTCCTTGCAATCTGTGGTTCAGACCAGGGTCAGTCCTGCAGGTCCAGTGTAAACTTTCCAGGGAGCTCCAGAGACTGCCGAGGTTGACAGTTCATATCTTTGCTGCAATGAAGTAAAGAGAGGGATTGGGGTTTGCTGGGAACAGATGGAACAGCAAATACTGATGGAGCAGCCAGGAGAAGGTGAGCAGCAAGTGAGTGGGAAGCACAGAAGGCGGGAAGGGTTAGTCGTTTGGGAGCAGGAGGTGACTGAGAGATGTCGAGTGGATACATTTGAATGACTTGCAGTGCACGAGCCTTGGTGAGGTGAGTATGCAGCGGCATATTGGGAGTGCGTGGTGGACCTGTGATTCTGAAGCAGCACAGAGAAAGTGATGGGCACATACTCTTGCAGAATGCAGGAGATCATGAACCTTCTCCCTGCACCACTGGACATTCTTTCTGAACTGGGACAAGTCACTGATCCAGCCACAATGTGTCCAGATTTGTTGGGTCTGCTAGTACGGCCTACTAGAGTTAGCACTGCTGCCTCACAGCGCCAGGGGCCCAGGTTCAATCCTTCCCTTAGGCGACTGTCTGTGGCGAGTTTGCGTCTTCTCCCTGTGTCCTCTTGGG
Organism: Chiloscyllium punctatum; assembly: GCF_047496795.1. NCBI lineage: Eukaryota > Metazoa > Chordata > Chondrichthyes > Orectolobiformes > Hemiscylliidae > Chiloscyllium > Chiloscyllium punctatum. Next base: position 4,577,877 of record NC_092768.1, on the reverse strand, counting down.
TTTCTGCTGGGTGCTCGGTTTCCTCCCACAGTCCAAAGACTTGCAGGTTAGCCAGGATTGGCCATGTCAAATTGCTCATAGTGTCCAGGGGTGTGCAGGTGAGTTGGATTAATCATGGTAAGTGCAGGGTTACAAGGAAAGGGAGGATCTGGATGGGATGCCCTTCAGAAGATCTGTGCAGACCCGATGCGCTAAATTGTCTGTATCTGCACTGTGAGGATTCTATGATTCTATTTCAGTGGTCGACAGGAGAAAGGACAGGGCGAAAGTGAGGACTGCAGATAGTAGAGATCAGAGTCAAGATTAGAGTGGTGCTGGAAAATCACAGGCAGGTCAGGCAGCATCTGAGGAGCAGGAAAATCGACGTTTTGGGCAAAAGCCCTTCATAAGGAATGCCAGTCTGTCTCTAAAGGGGACAAATGGATGCAATATATTTAGATTGTCAGTAGGCATTTGATAAAGCACCGCATATTAGGCTACTAATAAGATCCGAGCCCATGATAAGTATATTAAATATGGATAGAGATGGGCTAACTAATAGAAGACATAGAGTAGGGGTGAATGGGGCAATTTTCAGGTTGTAGTTAGCAGTGTGCCAAGGACTGGATGCTGGGCTTGCAATTTGTTACAATATATTAATGTCTAGGATGCTGATGAAGTGAATGTACTGTAGTCAAATGTAGAGCTGTGATGAAAAATAGATGGGAAGGCCAGTGACACAAAGAGTCTACAGAGGGTTATAAGACAGGTTAAGTGAGTAAGTAAATATTTGGCAGGTGGAACATAATGTGGGAAAATGTGAATTTACGCACTTTGGTAGGAGCGATAGATGTTTTCATTTAAATAGAGAACAACTGCAGAACAACTCAGCGGGAGTCCTCAGGCATGAATCACCAAAAAGCTAGTGCGTAAGTTCAATGGGCAGCCAAAGTTAATACTGACTCTTATTTCAAAGGGAACACAGTATGAATAAAGATGAAATAATGCAGTTGCTAGAAACTTGAAATTCTGAAGAAGATTCAGAAATGTTAAATTTGTTTCTCTCTCCGCAGAAGCTGCCAAACCTGCTGAGCTTCTCCAGAATTCTCTGTGTGATTAAAAACAGGGAAGCCTTGGTTAAACCGTACAAGGCGCTCGTCAGGAAATACTGTGAACAGTTTTGGGCGTCTTATTTCGGGAAAGATATCCTGGCAACGGAGGCAGTCCAGAGAAGGTGAGATGTCATGTACAGAGACTGCCTTATGAACAGAGCTTGAGTTGGTTGGGCCTCTTCTTCTTGGAGTTTAGAAGAATGAGAGGTGACCTGATTGAAACAAACAAAATGTTTTGGGGACTTGACATGGTAGATGCAGAAAGGTTATTTCCCCTTGCGGGCCAGTCTAGGACAAGGCAGCATAATCTCAGAGGGTGAAAGTGGGTACTGCAGATGCTGGAGATTAGAGTCAAGATCAGAGTGGCGCTGGAAAAGCACAGCAGGTCAGGCAGCATCCCAGGAGCAGTAAAATCGACGTTTTGGGCAAAACCCCTTCATCAGCATAATCTCAGATCCATTAATAAAAACCAGAGATGAGAAAGAATTTCTTCTCTCAGAAGTTAATGAACTTATGGACTTGTTTACCATAGCAAGCTATAACGGTGGTGGTGGGGGTGGGGGGCGCGGTTTAAAGTCTATTCAAGGTGAGATAGGCAGATTTTTCTTAATCATTACTGGAATCAAGTGAAAAGCATAGAGGTGGTGTTGAGGATTGTCAGGTCTGGCAGCATCTGTGAAGAGAAAAACAGAGTGAATGTTTTGAGAACCCTTCCTCGGAACAGTTCTGCTAACACTGCCTTCTTTCTACAGATGCTGCCAGACTGAATGCTTTTCTTCAGCACTCCCTTTTGGTTTCATATTTCCAATATCCCCAGTTCTCTCTGTTTGTTCAAGGATTTTCGCAGTCATAAAGTCATACAGCATGGAAGCAGACCCTTTAGTCCATCCAGCCCTTACCAACCATAATCCCAAACTGAACTAGTCTGACCTGCCTACACTTGACCGATATGGCTCCAAAGATTTCTCATTCACATACTTATCTAAATGTCTTTTAAAAGTTGTGCCTGTACCCATACCTACCATTTCCTCTGGAAATTCATTCAAGCCACAAACCACTCTCTGTGTAAAAACAGTTGTCCCTTATGTCTTTTCTGCTTTCCTCTTAACATTATGCCATCAGCCATGATCTCACTGAATGACAGAGCAGTTTGATGGGCTGAATGGCCTACTTCTGCTGCTACATCATGTGGTCTTATAGTAATTGAAAATGCTTTCTCTTAATTAACTCTAAATCCAACTAACTCTATAGAAACCGCTGTCACGTCCCCTCTTAGCGTTTCTGGTTTCAGGGAGAACAGCAGGTTCTGAGCTGAACTGCAAATGTAAGTACTTCCCTCTATTATGTTATACTTTCTGTCTCCCCCCCCCCCCCCCCCCCCCCGCAAGATCTGCAGCCATCCCCTCAGTTATTACATAATTTGTTGCACATCTGGTGCAATATGCTATTGCTGTGGTTTCAGTAAACTTCGAAACAAGGGTATAACAGGAAGCAATAATATCACTAGGTTGCTGATACAAGTTCACATGAGCTTCACACAGAGCCTCTGAATATGGAGAACATGAGTGAAGGGCCTCGGTGGCTACAGCAGGCGACTGAGAAACCAAGACCCAACCAGCTCTCACTGGGCCTCCCTGCAGACATTTCACTCTCAGAGCTGCTTCTGTCTTCTTTCAACTCAAAGGTCACCTGCAGAATGTTCCACTGCTGTAAACCACTGACAACTGAAGCCGAACATCTTGCTAACTTTCAATACGCTTTTAAAAAGCGCTCATTGAGAAGAGGCTACTTACTCCAGTCCATGCTGTGGCTGTAAATACATCTTCACAGACGGGAGCATGCATTAACCTGACAGGTTCATTGTGCTGAACTCAAGTAGTCTGACGGTCCATGAAAGAACACGTTAAATTTTCTTTGTCGTTCACCCGTGGGGTATCATTGCTTTCATTGCTCAGGCCTGAGTATAGGAGTTCGGATGTTATGTCGAGGTTGTACAGGATGTTGTTGAGGCCTCTTCTGGAGTACTGTGTGCAATCCTGGTCTCCCTGTTATAGGAACTACATTATTATTAGAGTGGAGAGGGTTCAGAACAGATTTGTCAGGATGTTACCAGGAATGAAGGTTTCCAGTTAGAAGGAGAGAGTGGATAGGCTGGGACATTTTTCAGTGCATCTTATAGAGGCTTAGAAAATCAATAAGGTGTCTTTTCAGTAGAGTGGGGGATTTCAGACCAGGGGCATATTTTTAAGGTGAGAGGATAAAGATTTAGAACAGACATGAGAAGCAATTTTTTTTACACAGAGAGTGATTTGTGTGTAGATTGAACTTCCAGTGGAAGTGATGGATTTGGGTACAATTATGATGTTTAAGACATTTAGATAAATACATGAATAATAAATGTTTGGAGGGATATGGACCAAGTGCAGGCAGGTGGGGCTAGTTTATTTTGAGATTATGGTTGGCACGAACCAGTGGTATCACCAAGAAGGTTTTATGTCTCTAACCAGCTCTGCTGAGTAATAAACGGCATGGACTCATTGTACCCAAGGACCTGTTTCCTTGCTAATGACTCTATGAGTCAATATCATTTTTTGCCTATGCTGGCTGTCCTTGAGAAGGTGGTGGTAAGCTGCCTTTTTGAACCGCTGCAATCCATGTGCTGCAGATCGACCCAAAATATTGTTAGGATTGTGATCCAGTGACGCTAAAGGAATGGCAATATATTTCAAAGTCAGCACGGTGAGTGGTTTGGAGGGGAACTTGCAGGAGATGGTGTTTCCATGTATCTGTTACCCTTGTCCTTCGAGACGGAAGTAGTCAAGGGTTTGGAATCTACCCTCTAAGGGTCTGAGTAACATCTCAGTAACAAAGGGAACTGAAGGGGACCCAGTCAGACTCTCCTACTGGGGTCACGTCATCTCCATTTTCCTTAATGATCTCAGTAATTGGAAATCTCTCCGTCTCAGATCCAAAAGCTGAAATTGTTTGCTGTATTCAATAGCTTTAAGGAAGAGATGATCAGATTGCCATTGACCTTTATGTAAAAAAGGGCTTCCTGGTGTATTTCTTCAGCAACCCAGCTCGAATTGTGGGACTGTGTCCATATATTCTTGATTGCCCCACCAGTAGAAGAATTTTCTTCATATCTATCTTGAGGAAAAAATATTTCACAAAATGTACAGGCATCAGTGTAGCTTCAGTCCATTACGAAACTGTACTCAAAATACATCTAGGAAATATTAGAATTCAATTTGAAACATTTTTTTTCAGATCATAAAAAGGGAAATACTCTTCCTCCCCATTTCTTTATATTAAAACTTGAAAAGGTTTGAATTGCTACTGGAGGCAACTTTCTTATTTTCAATGATTCCATCCTCTGAACACAACTGTGTCCTCTGAACAGAGCATGCAGCTCTCCAGATATCATTCCCTTCACTCTTCACCCTGCAATTTCCACGCACACCTATGCTTTACAGTACCCTGTACTGATCACTTACCCCAACTCCAATACACCCAACCCCAACTCTCTAAATCCTACCCCTGCTCCACATTTCCTCCACCCATTGCATACCTTCTGCCTATGATTGCACTCACCTCTTCCACATTAACAGCCTCTATTCCCCTTGTTATCAGCGAGTCTTCTCCCTGAGGGATGTGCTCCTGTACTGATCTTGCTCAATTTCTGGAAAGACCCAATTTTGCAAGATGCGAACAAGATGGCATTGGTTTGTAGCATTGGATTCCTAGGCACAAAGTCACTGGCAAACTGAACTGTTAAAGTTGCACCAAGATACGGACTTGTACTCGACAACATTGTTGTTTCATAATTGCTCAGTTTCGAATTCTCTTCCCCCTCATAATCTATTGACACAGATTAGGTTATGCATTTTGGTAAGACTGAGAGAATAACAGTTTGATTGAACTGTGGCACCTCCCAATGATGCTGCCAATAGAACAGTAGGATCTTCCATAAAGCATTAGACAGGATTGACAATGGTAGTAGAACTGATTTGTTTTTTAACTTCACTCACGGGATGTGGGTGTCACTGTCAGGGCCAGCATTTATGGCCCGTCCTAGTTGCCCCTTGAGAAGATGGTAGACAGCTGTCTTCTTCAACTAGTGCAGTCCATATGCTGTAAGTAGACGCCAACACAGAGAGATTTCCAAGATTTTTGAAGGGACGGCGCTTTGTTTCCAAGTCAGGATGGTGAATGCCTTTGAGGGGAACTTGCAGGAGGTGTTCCCATGTATCTGCTGCCCTTGACCTTCCAGGTGGAAATAGTCATGGGTTGGGAAGACGCTGTCTAAGAAATTTTAGTGAATTTCAGCAGTGCAACTTGTACATTGTTTATACTGCTGACACTGAATGTCAGTGGAGCTGGGAGTAAATGTTGGTGGATATGGTGCCAATCAAGCAGGCTGCTTTGTCCTGGATGGTGTCAAGTGTCTTAAGTGTTATTGGAGCTGCGTTCATCCAGGCAAGTGAACAGCATTCCATCACACTCCTGATAATGTGCCTTGTAGACTATGGGCAGGCTTTGGGGAGTCAGGAAGGAGTTACTTATTGTAGGATTTCTTGCCACCAGTCCTGAGTTTCAAAAATTATTTGTTGAAGCATCAAGTAATTGATTTGAGAGCGATATTAAGCATTTCAGCATAAAGGTGACATCACAGCTAAGTAATTGATTAAGAAATGCGAAGAATTGGGTCAACTTATTGCTGTTCCAGTGGGAAGGCAAAATGTAGTGGTATTCCCCAATAACTGGCAGGAGTTCCATTGTTAAGTACTAATGGCCAGGATCTGGGTGTACTGAACACAATTCAAAGTTTGCAAGCAGTATCAAACTCAGAAATGTAATGAACAATGAGGAAGATTGTAAAAGTCTCCATGGGAAGACAGTCTGGGGAATTGAACAGCTACATGGCAGGTTGAATTAGCTACTGTGCATTTTAATATTTCAACGGTTGTCAATCACTCAAGTTTACGAAGTGCAGATCTTTCCTGCAGAGCTGTATGTGAGAGGATAGGGAAGGATTACCTTCGATAGGGAAGCGTTACCTTCAGAAAGGCAGACTGTCAGCAACAGGCAGGGTGAGAGCTGAACGCATCAAAGATAATGACAATGAGCCTTCCCTCACTGTGTTGGGTGCACAGGAGAGATGTATTATTGGGGCTTGTGAGGAGAAGAGATACAAATGACAGTACATGGAAGGAAGTGGCATTGCTAATAAAGTGTTATGTCTCTAACCAGCTCTGCTAGGTGATAAACGGTTCAGTAATCTATGAGAGCAGTTGGGTCTCAGTGGTGGGACATTGAAGGGCCACCGGTAATAACTAACACAGAAAAACCACAGAGATGAATGCAAGTCACATCCCAGAAAAAAGCTGCAATTTGGGCTGTCGAGTGAAAAAGGTAAAGCTTCTGTCGCTTTGATGTTTATATCAGCAAGTTAAAAATCACACAGCACCAGGTTACAGTCCAACAGGGTTATTTGAAGTACTAATTCATTAACATGTCAATCCCAGAACTTCTTTTGAGTCACATTCTCAAGGGTTTTATTTAAAAAAGGTGACATCTCAGCTCAGGCAATGACTGCCTGCAAGTTGTGTGCTTTTTGAACAAAATAGAATGTGCGTGCAAATACAAGTCTGAAAATGTGAATTCACCCCGTAGACACGCATGTTTATGTGTGTGTGTCTGCGTGTGCACATTCGCACATGAGGGAGAGAGAGAGAGAATGCTGGTATGTGCATGTGAGTGTCTGTGTGTGAGTGTGAATTGGCAAGAGAGAATGTGTGTTTGCATGTGTGCTTGGTAGAGTGTGTGCGTGAGTGTAACAGAGTATACGCCTATGAGTATGTGGGGGTGTGGAAGTGTATGGAGGGTATATGTGTGTGTCTGAGAGAGAGTATATATGTGAAGAGAGAGTGTGTGTGTGTGTGTGACATGAACCCGGTTGAGGCCATGCTCATGGGTGCCAGACTTGGCTATCAGCCTCTGCTCGGCCACTTTACTTTGTTGCGTATCCCGAAACTGCTTTGGAGGATGGTCACCCAAAGATCCAAGGCCAAATGTCCCTGACCGCTGAAGGTCCCCCCACTGGGAGGGTACAATGCTCAACTCAATTATCAGCAGTTCCACCAACCCACAGTGAGAAACCGTACTGACCGCCTCAGGAGAAAGACATGGGATGAAACCGATAGGGTACCCTTCATTGTCCAGTAATTCCTGGGACTGGAGAAACGACCCTATGTTCTTCACAGCCTACAACATATGATTGATAAAGATGAGCGCCTCACCAAGATCTTGCCTACACCTCCACTTCTCACCTTTAGACAACCGCCAAACCTTAAACAGATCACTGTTCACAGCAAACTGCCCAGACTTCAGGACCACATCGACCACAACACCGTACAACCCTGTCATGGCAACCACTGCAGGACATGTCAGAGTGTCAGTATGGGGATACCACCCTGACACATGGGGACAACACCCACCATGTACATGACAGGAACTCATGTGACTCGGCCAACGTTGCTTATCTCATACGCTGCAGGCAAGGACATCTCGAGGCATGATACATTATCAAGACCGAGCAGATGCTACATCAATGGATGAATGGGCACACACAACAATCACCAGACAGGGATGTTCCCTTCCAGTCGGGGAACATTTCAGCAGTCAGGGACATTCAGCCTTGGATCTCCGGACCAAATAAATCAGTTGGACTATAACCTGGCACTGTATGATTTTAATTTTGTCCACCCCAGTCCAACACCAGTACCTCCACATCATGAATAGGAAATGATTTGGAGATGCTGGTGTTGCAGTGGGGTGTAGAAAGTTAAAAATCACACAAGATCAGGTTATAGTCCAACAGGTTTATTTGGAAGCACTAGCTTTCCGAGCACTGATTTGGAGGGATACGGGCCAAACACAGGAAAATGGGACTAGTTTGGTTTGGGAACGTGGTTGGCATGGACTGGTTGGACCAAAGGGTCTCTTCCCATGCTGTGTGAATGTAAAAGGAGTTTACATATGCAAGTGTAAGATGACCTCCTTGCTCCTGTAGTAAAACCCAGCATGCTGTCTACATTATTGACTGCTCTCTCAACCTGTCCTGCCACCTGCAGTGACGAACATGCATATACACCCAGATCTGTCTGCTCCTACACTCCCTTTAGAATTTGACCTTTCATCTTATGGGGGATGTGTCTGTTCCCAATACGTGAGATTGTTGTCACTATTAAAAATATCATATACATGGTTGTTACATCATGCCATTGATGAAATGCAACTCTTGATGTACGTCCTTAACAGTTTTTCTCTCTAAATGTTATAGATACATACAACATGGAAATGGAACCTTGGTCCAACCAGTCCACGCCAAACATAATCCCAAACTAAAGTAGACCCACCTGTCTACTCCTGGCCAATATCTCTCTGAAACCTTTCCTATTCACGTACTTATGTAAGTATCTTTTAAAATTGTAACTCTGCCCATATCCACCACTTGCTCAAAAGGCTCATTCCACATGCGAACCACCCTTTGTGGAGAACATCTACCCCCTCATATCTTTTTGGAATCTCTCTCCTCTCACGTTAAGAGGATCTGCTCTAGTCTTGTAATCATCTGTCCTAGGGAAAAGACACCAACCATTAACGCTATCTCTACCTCTCTTGATGTTATAAACCTCTATAAGGTCACCTCTCAATCACCTATGCTCCAATGATAAAAGTCCCAGTTTTTTCCAGTATTTCTTTAGACGTCAAAGCTTCCACAGCTGGCAATATCCTGGTTAAACACTCTCTAGCTTAATAATATCTTTCCTAAAACTGGGAGACCAGAACTGGACACAATACTACATAAGAAGCCTCACCAATGTCCTGTACAACCTCGACATGACATTCCAACTCTTATACTCAAAGGACTGAGCATTGAAGACAAGCATGCTCAATGCCTTTTTAACCACCTTGTCTATATGTGACACAAACTTCAAAGAATTATGTACCTGAACCTCTCAGTCCCATTGTTCTACAACACTGCCCAAGACCCTACCATTAATTGTATACGACCTGCCTGTGTTTGTTGTACTGAAATATAATACCGCACATTTATCCAAATTTAGCTCCATCTGCCATTTTTTGAGCCCATTGAAGATCCCTTTGTGATCTTAGAAAATATCCCAATCTGACCTCATCCCATTCGCCAGGTGAGGGGGGAGCAATCACTCAATGCAGTTTTACTTTCAAGACGTATAAACTCACCAACTGATCAGGTCTTACAGTGCAATTCCACCTCTTTCACAATCTCATGAAAGGGTGCATAACATTTCAGATGTTTAATTATCATTTTCCACATGTACATATGATCAGCCACAAAGGCCCAGGAAGCTAGACTTCAAAACACCAATGCTGTGGGGAGAGGAGACATGGGGCTTGCTATAAGGTGTTGCTTTGCCAGGCCAGGAGATTGAGCCACTGACACTGAGGGATTTTACACAAAGTGCTGACGTTCAGTGTGATGTAGTGTACAGTCCCAAATTTTTCACAGGATGAAAAAGTCAGCTGTTGTATTTGGAAGACTTCATGCTGTTCAAGTGGCACGGTGGCTCAGTGGTTAGCACTGCTGCCTCACAGCACCAGGATCCCAGGTTCAATTCCAGCCTTGGTGCGACTGTCTGCGTGGAGTTTGCACATTTTCCCGTGTCTGTGTGGATTTCCTCTGGTTTCCTTCCACAGTCCAAAGTTGTGCAGGTCAGGTGAATTGGCCGTGCTAAATTGCCCATCGTGTTAGGTGCATTAGTCAGAGGGAAATGGGTCTGGTTGGGTTACGCTTCGAAGGGTCGATGTGGTCTTGTCGGGCCCGAAGGGTCTGTTTCCACACTGTAGGGAATCTAATCAAGCAGCATGGAGCAAGAGCAGGGCGTTCTTGCTGCAATTGTATTTCGATTGGATAATTGATGATTCAGTTAATTGATTCAGTGCCTCTCCTCTGGGGCTCAGAGTTTTCTGAAGTTTCCTTCTCCCTCGCTCTGCCTGCCTTGCTGCCTCTCTCTGTCTCAGGGTTTGTTTCTGAGCAGAACACACTGGCGTGTAAGGGATCTGCAGCATTGATGAAGCCTCCCACCCCCACCCATCAGTTCAATGGGATTGACACAGCGAGCACTTGCTAAGTCCACTCCCCATTCAGGAGACTAAGCAGCAGCACACTGCAAGCAAGCCCCTGCACCCCTGTTTGCCCCCACCTCTACCCCCCATCTGTCATCTGCCCCCACCTTCACCCCCAACCTCAACCAACCCCACCCCCAACCCCCACATCTGACCCAGCCACCCTGCCCCACCATGCATCCCCCCATCAGCATCCCTTCCCTCTCCGGGGCAGCCAGACTGGACACCAGCTGCAAGACTGCTGCTGCCCTTGGGCGGTAAGTCTCAAAACAGCGCACATACACACGCATGCACACACATGTACATGCATACACACAGCCATACACCCACACACACATACAGCCACACACACGTGCACACACAGCTAAACACACATGCAGCCATTTACACACACATATACAGCCACATACACACATAGAGACACACGCATCCACACACATACAGCCCCCCCCACACACACACACACACACGCACGTAGCCATTTACACACAAACACACACATGCAGCCATACACACACACAGCCATACACACACATGCAGCCATATATATACACACACATGTAGCCATACACACACACACAGCCACATACACACACACATGCAGCCACACACACACATACGCAGCCATACACACACACATACGCAGCCATACACACACACACACACACACACACACACACACGCAGCCATACACACACACACAGACAACCATACACACACACATGCAGCCATACACAGACACACACACACACGCAGCCATACACACACACAGCCACATACATACACACACACATACAAAGCCATACACACACACGCAAAGCCATATACACACACACACATGGCGCACACACATGCAACCATACACACACACACACAGCATATATATATACACACACATGCAGCCATACACAAACACACACATAGACACATACATGCAGCCACACACACACACATGCAGCCATACACACACATGTGCAGCCATACACACACATGTGCAGCCATACACACACATGTGCAGCCATACACACACATGTACACACACACTTGAGCAACCATATACACACACACATACACAAAACTTAACTGCAACTTTTTGACAAGTTCTATCTTTGACCTGTACAGGACAATGTTGGTGAGATTGTCTGGAGAAGGGGGGGTTTAGGGTACACCCCTGTGTAGAACTCCAGGGAAAGTGTGGGGAGAGAGAGCGAGAGAGAGAGAGAAGACAGACGGTCAGTCATTTGGAGATTGTGCCTGGTGTCCCATCGATGTCCAGGACTGTACTCAGCAGCATTTCAGTAAGACAAATTCATCTTTAATCATTGTAAACAAAAGACATGATCAGTGTTGGAAACACCTCTTTGATGTAATGATTCTATCGGGACCTTGAGATCTTCTTCCGATCATCCGAAATTCAGAGAATTGAGGTTCCTCTGTACATGGATTTTAGCAAGGTGTTTAATACGATTTCCCATGGTAGACTCATTCAGAAAATAAGGAGGCATGAGATACAGGGAAATTTGGCTGTCTGGACACAGAATTGGCTGGCCCATACAAGACAGAGGGTGGCAGTAGATGGAACATATTCAGCCTGGACCTCGGTGACCAGTGGTGTTCTGAAGAGATCTGTTCTGGGACCTCTACTCTTTGTGACTTTTATAAATAACTTGGATGAGGAAGGGTGTTTTAGTGAGTTTGCCAATGGCATGAAGTTTGGTGAAGGTGTGGATAGTGTGGAGAGCTGTTATAGGTTGCAATGGGATATTGACAGGTTGCAGAACTGGGCTGATAAGTGGCAGAATGAGTTCAATCTAGAAAAGTATGTGAAATGATTTATTTTGGAATGTTGAATTTGAATGCAGATTATAAGGTTAAAGACAGTGTGGAAGTGTGGAAGAATAGAGGGATCTTGTGGTCCACATCCATAGAACTCTCAAAGTTGCCAGCCAAGTTGATAGGGTTGTTAAGAAGGTATATGATGTGTTGGCTTTCATTAATGGGGGAATTAAGTTTAAGAGCTGTGAGGTTATGTTGCGGCTATCTAAAGCCCTGATCAGACCACACTTGGAATATTGTGTTCAGTTCTGGTCACCCCATTATTGGAAGGATGTGGAAGTTTTGGAGAGGGTGCAGTGGAGATTTACCAGGATGCTGCCTGGACTAGAGGACATGTCTTATGAAGGAAGGTTGAGGGAGTTTGGGCTTTTCTCATTGGAGCGAGGAAGGATGAGAGGTGACTTGATAGGGGTGTACAAAATAATGAGAGGCATAGAGTGGATAATCAGAGACTTTTCTGAGGACAGAAATGGCTATCATGGGGGGGGGGGTCGCATAATGTTATGGTGATTGGAAAAAGGTTTGGGGAGATGTCAGAGGTAGGTTCTTTACACAGAGAGTGGTGGAAGCTTGAAGTGCACTGCCAGCAGTGGTAGTAGAGTCAGATACATTAGGGATGTTTAAGTGACTCTTGGATACGCATATAGTAAAATGTAGGGTGTGTAGGTTAGTTTGATCTTAGAATAGGATAAAAGGTTGGCATAAAACATCGAGGGCTGAAGGGCCTGTACTCTGCTGCACTGTTCTATGTTAAGAACCATGGGAACTATGGTTACTGAATAGCCTGACAGTGAACACCACCACTAGTAAATGTCTCTCAAGCCACAAGCCATTCTGAACCATATTTCTGTGCTTTCACTGCCATTGGGTCAATGTCCTGAAGCACTATTCCTAATAGCAATCCAGGCCTCCCTACACAATGACTGCAGCTGTGCAATAAGGCAGCTCCCCATGACATTCCCCAGGTCAGGAAGGGATGGATGATAATTGCTGGTCTGGACAGCACTGCCCACACATCTTGAATAGATTTAAGAAGAGTTGGTAAGGGACACGAAAGAGACTTTAAGGCCCGCTGAAAGACCACATTAGAGGCAAAGAACAAGACAACTGAGGTTTCCGAAAGAGGGCACTCCCTCCCCACCTCCACAGAGGGGACAGATTGAACCTTTGAAGGGCCAGCACCATTGGTGGAAGTCGGCTTTGCATCTCAGTGTTCCCAAAAGACCCAAAACATGCATTAGGCCTCTGCTTAGTTTCTGCAGGGCCTAATCCTCCAATTGAGGTGGCCACTCCTGATGCCTGAAAAATTAGCCTGATTCGATCTCAAGATGGAGTTTAGTCAGCTGCCCTTAGGATACGAGACACAACGAAATGAGGCCTCCCTGAACTCAAACAGACGGTAACATAATTTCTGTTAAAAGATCTGAGCACTTCAGAGATAAAACAAGTCACCGAGCATGTGTGTAGATCATCTGACAATCTATATTGGTTACTTATTTTAAAAAAAGCAATTCATCAAAGCAACAATCTTATGATTTTCAACAGTTCATAGAATCAGAGTGTAATACAGAAGAGGTCCTTTGCTCATTGTGTCGGCATTGTCAAAACTATACAGCTACCTACACTACTCCCACTTTCCCAGACTAGGCCCATAGCCTTCAATGTTATGACACCTCAAGGTCTTCCACATACCTTTTAAAGGTTGTGAGGTTCCATACACGTACCACCCTCTGGGAGAAAAAGCTTTTCCTCAAATCTCCTTAAAACTCCTGCCTTTCAATTTAAAAGATTGCTCCCGTTGTTACAAAACTTATAAAACATTGTGCTTGAACATTGTTCCATGAGTGCATTTTGAGATTTTCTAATCAATCTGCTCAGAGATATCGTTGCACACCAGGAACTTGAACCGAGCCCACTTGACTTGGGAGTAGGGACACTACCACAGAGTCTACAAGAGTTCCATGTGACTGAAGTTTTACATACATTCAACAAATGTCATAATCAGTGAGTGAATGTGTTGTTTTGTGGAGACATTTTTATGTTAGAAATTTGCTTTATTCATAAAGAAATCTTTATATATACTGTCACTAAATCAGTTCAGTTCTGTACAGTCTTTGCACATGGAGGAACTAACAAACATTGGAGTTTGACTTGCCCAACAGTTCCGACAACCCAAAGGTATTTCTTACTTATGCAAGATATTATTTAAATATAGTTGAGGCACCGGGAGGGTCTGATAACTGAAAGGACCCCCACTTACCTTCAGCAGGAAGCCCTCAGACAGTGGTCTTTCCCCACTGTACCTTGGGAGCAGCTGCCCTAAGCTGGAGTGTGTCCCTCAGCACGTAGTCCTGGACCTTGGAATGTGCCAGTCTGCAACGCTGGATTGGGATCAATCCTTGCTCTGGAAGACCAACAGGTTTCAGACAGACCAAAGAGCGACTTTCACTGATTTGATGATCCTCCTGGTGCAGTTGATGTTTGTCTCGTTTTACGTCCCGGGGAACACGCTGTACAGCACAGAGTCCCGCGTCATGGAGCTCGGGATGGACCTGGACAAGAGCCATTGCATCTCCCTCCAGACTTCCTTTACAAAGGCACATCCCAGCAGGAGACGTGTGACAGTCTCAAGCCCCCTGCAGCGCCTTTGTTGTGGTGCAGGCCGACCGGGTAGTGATGGGCAGTGTCCTTCTCACCACCAGCCAAGCAATGTCTTGGTGCTTGTTGGAAAGTTCTGATGATGGGACATGCTGGCCAATGACTTTGACAGTCTGCTCAGGGAACCACGCGACAGGATCCACCTTGCCTTTTTCCTTCAGGGCCTCGAGGATGCTACTGCTAACCACTGGGGACTTGTGGTCAAACAGAAATGAAGACAGACAGAGTGTACAGATTACAACCAGAGCAATGAAAAAAGGAGCTTGCAACGGTTTCCAGTCCTGAATGAACTGCCCCGTGTCTCTGTCAATATGACTCCGTTAATCACAGACAAGACAGAATGATTCAGCATCCTGTGGTTAACACATTTCCTACTCTCCACCTGTTCAATGTGCACATCACATCATGATGGGCCCAAGGTACTTCAGAGTTGCTGGGTGGGGAGTTACCACCCTCTCAGTTGATGATATAAAATGCTTCCTTCCTCTCACTGAATTAACTTGCGAAATTATCCCCACCTCTGAACAACACAGAGAAACCATAACCCTTCCTCTGCTGGCTGAACATTAAAGGGAGCTCCCCATCACACTCAAATACATTGGAAAGCTGCCTCCATATCAACAGTACAACACAGGAACAGGCTTTTCGGCCCATCATGTATGTGCCAGTCATGATGGTATTCTAAACTGATCCCATTTGCCTGCACGTGGTCCATATCCCTCTATTCCTTGTCTGTTCATTTGTCTGTCTAAAACATTGCTCCATAGTTGATCCCTATTTTTCTTTTGCATTTAGTACATTTTTGAATCCATTTAAACACAAGAAACAAATATTTACCATCCCGTTAAAACAACCTGTATTTTATCGCTTTCAAGCTGTAAATACATCTGTAAATCTCTGAAAGAGAATGACCAGCAAAAAATTGATTTTCCTGCTCCCCGGATGCTGCCTGACCTGCTGTGCTTTTCCAGCACTGCTCTACTCTTGACTCTAATCTCCAGCATTTGCAGTGCCCACTTCTGCTGAGCAATAAACTGATATCGATCGCCATCTATTGGAGGGGTAAAAACAATGACTGCAGATGCTGGAAACCAGATTCTGGATTAGTGGTGCTGGAAGAGCACAGCAGTTCAGGCAGCATCCAAGGAGCTTCGAAATCGACGTTTCGGGCAAAAGCCCTTCATCAGGAATAAAGGCAGTGAGCCTGAAGCGTGGAGAGATAAGCTAGAGGAGGGTGGGCGTGGGGAGAGAGTAGCATAGAGTACAATGGGTGAGTGGGGGAGGGGATGAAGGTGATAGGTCAAGGAGGAGAGGGTGGAGTGGATAGGTGGAAAAGAAGATAGGCAGGTAGGACAAGTCCGGACAAGTTATGGGGACAGTTACTGAGCTGGTAGTGGGGTCTGTTTGGAGGTGGCCTCAGAACACACCAGATGGCCTCCTTCTTTAGAGACCGCAATTTCCCTTCCCACGTGGTAAAAGATGCCCTCCAACGCATCTCGTCTACATGCCGCACCTCCGCCCTCAGACCCCACCCCTCCAGCCATAACAAGGACAGAACGCCCCTGGTGCTCACCTTCCACCCTACCAACCTTCGCATAAACCAAATCATCTGCCGACATTTCCGCCACCTCCAAACAGACCCTACTACCAGGGATATATTTCCCTCCCCACCCCTTTCCGCATCCGCAAAGACCGTTCCCTTCGCGACTACCTGGTCAGGTCCACGCTCCCCTACAACCCACCCTCCAATCCTGGCACTTTCCCCTGCCACCGCAGGAACTGTAAAACCTGCGCCCACACCTCCTCCCTCACCTCTATCCAAGGCCCTAAAGGAGCCTTCCACATCCATCAAAGTTTTACTTGCACATCCACTAATATCATTTATTGTATCCGTAGCTCCCGATGTGGTCTCCTCTACATTGGGGAGACTGGGTGCCTCCTAGCAGAGCGCTTTAGGGAACATTTCCGGGACACCTGCACCAATCAACCACACCGCCCCGTCCCGTCCCAACATTTCAACTCCCCCTCCCACTCTGCCGAGGACATGGAGGTCCTGGGCCTCCTTCACCGCCGCTCCCTCACCACCAGACGCCTGGAGGAAGAACGCCTCATCTTCCGCCTCGGAACACTTCAACCCCAGGGCAAAAATATGGACTTCAACAGTTTCTTCATTTCCCCTTCTCCCACCTCACCCTAGTTCTAAACTTCCAGCTCAGTAACTGTCCCCATAACTTGTCCGGACTCGTCCTACCTGCCTAACTCCTTTTCCACCTATCCACTCCACCCTCTCCTCCCTGACCTATCACCTTCATCCCCTCCCCCACTCACCCATTGTACTCTATGCTACTCTCTCCCCACCCCCACCCTCCTCCAGCTTATCTCTCCACCCTTCAGGCTCACTGCCTTTATTCCTGATGAAGGGCTTTTGCCTGAAACGTCGATTTCGAAGCTCCTTGGATGCTGCCTGAACTGCTGTGCTCTTCCAGCACCACTAATCCAGAATCTATTGGAGGGGTTCCTCGCCTTGTTTATGGAGTTTATGGAGACTGCAGAAGGGCGCCCTCTTATGGTGCAGTGGTGGTGTTGTTACTCAAGTCTCATCTGATCCATAAGTAGACAGTAGCAGGTTGATTTGAAGGGGAAAAAAAACTAATGAAACTGTACTGTGGTTAGACCGTCTGTGAGCGTCCAGAGTTTGGGAAGGAATTGTCTGCGTACAGGTCCCTCTCTCTCCACAAGGATTGGGAAATGAAAAGTGAGCAGGGCGGGGTGGGTTCTCTTGGTGAAGCACTTGCATCTGATCAAGTGTTTAAGCTTAGTTTCTTTCCCATCTGACCTGACCGAACTCGGTTTCCTTTCACAGATACCGCCACTCAGTTTGAAAAATACACAGAAAAGGGAATGTATTACTGTGAGAAATGGAGAAGTCCAGACGTCAGTCCCCCACTCTCTTCAGAAGTCAAATGCAACCCTGTTGGCTCGCTCGGAAACCACAACAGAACGCAGACAGTAAGAAAGGACAAAACACTCAGCTGGGTGTGGCGAATCAGTCGCTGTTTTGATCGTACGTGAGAAGGAGGGAGGTGTGGATGACCCGAAAATTCCTTGTGAAATTAAGAAAATGTCAAATCTGTAATAAATGACATATTTCATAACCACCGTGCCAATATAATTGCAGGTAGCACAACTGACAACACCATCATAATGTTGAAATCGACATAAATCAATACTCACTGATTAAATGCGAAAGATTCGGCAGGTACAGCTGTTAACACCCTAATAATCCAGGTCAACACGTTTAATTTTCTCTGTGGATTAGGGGATAATTTTAGATTAAACTTCACATCTATAACTGTGATGGTATCATAGACTCACACAGTCATAGAGCACGGAAACCGACCCTTTGGTCCAACTATGTTCCTGAACTAAACTAGTCCAACTGGACCACATCCCTCCAACTTTCCTTTTCATGTAATCATCCAACTGTCTTTTAAACGTTGTGACCGTGTCCTCATCCACCACTTCCACCGACAGTTCATTCTACACATGAACCACTTTCTGTGTGAAAAAAGTCTCTTTAAATTTTTCGTCTCCCACTTTCAAAATACGCCCCCTAGTTTTGAACTCCCCCAACTTTAGGAAAAAGACCCCTTGCCATTCACCTTCTCTGTGCCTCTCATGATTTTATAAACCTCTATAAGGTCACCCCCTCAACTCCTTATCCTCCAGGGAAAAAAAAACATCCCAGCCGATCAGACCTCTCCCCACAACCCAAACATCCAGTGCTGGCAACATCCTGGTATATCTCTTCTGAATCTTCTCAAGCTTAATATCCTTCCGAAAACAGGGCGGGCAGTACCGCACACAGTACTATAGAAGAGGCCTCACCAACATCCTGTACAACTTCAACATAAGTGTGTCATGGTCCATGTGTGTCAGTCTATGTCTGAACAGGTTATCTAATAATATTTATTAATCTATCGAAAACAATGACATAAAATAAAGACAGCCAAACTCACGTGCTTCTGGCTCTGAGCAGTTGTTCTCTAAGCTGTGGGGTAGCAGGACTGAGATCATCACAGGGGCGTTCAGTAACACAAGGGGATTGGGAAGGACTTACTGAGTGAGTGTAATTAAAGTTAGTACAGATATAATATAAATATTACAGACATAAACCCAAGGAACAGGGGAAATATTTACTGAGCGAGTGCCGGCACAGTGGTTAGCACTGCTGCCTCACAGCGCCGGAGACCCGGGTTCAATTCCCCCCTCAGGCGACTGACTGTGTGGAGTTTGCACATTCTCCCCGTGACTGCGTGGGTTTCCTCCGGGTGCTCCGGTTTCCTCCCACAGTCCAAAAATGTGCAGGTTAGGTGAATTGGCCATGCTGAATTGCCCGTAGTGTTAGGTGAAGGGGTAAGTGTAGGGGTATGGGTGGGTTGCGCTTCGGCGGGTCGGTGTGGACGTGTTGGGCCGAAGGGCCTGTTTCCACACTGTAATGTAATGTAATCTAATCTAATCAGAGCGTAATTAAGGATATCACAGAATATATTGTACACACCGATAGGGGGAGTGAGTGTGCGAGAGACACACTCTATACTCTATAAGCAAGAGGTTGGGTGAATTTACTGAGGTTCTGTAGGAGAACAGGAACAAAGTCCACAGAGTGCTTTCACTCCATCAGTCATTCCTCACAGAAGTGTCACTATAAAAAGTCATGGTCACTGGGGGGAAAAGAATGATTCAGCTGTGAAAGAGTTAAGGGTCAAACAGTCCAGTTTGACAGTTTAAGCCTGTGGTTTGAGGTTACTATTCGGAGAGCAAGGGGGTGGTGCTGCTGCAAAGAAGGCTGGGGCGAGTGTTAGATTAAATCCCATATCTATTCTATATATGTGTGTACAGTCCATTTGAAGCAGATTTAAAGTGTAAATGAAGATCATGGAAGCCATCAATGAAATACTTGCTCATTGGGTACCATGCTGACGTTACCACACGCTAATTGCCATGAGCACTTCCGTTACTGTCAAAAAAACACAGGTCGATCAGAAATACATGTCTCCAACTCATTTGTATCTACTGCTTGAGGTCCAGTTCCTGTGGTGTTGGAGATATGTGCAGACAAACAAGTCATCGCTTTCGGCTCCCCATCCTTTGGCTTCTCGTTCATTACTGTACCCTCCTTTCTGGTAAGTGCTTTCATCGACGTTCACCACGAAAGCAATTCTCCATCAAACGGCCCTCGATTCCGTAGGACAGGCTGGCTGGCGGTATTTCCTCGGGACTGAAGTTTCACCACTCTCTCTCATCCAGCGAGTGCGAGATCATTGAGATTCCTAGCTCATTAACTGGGCCCTCCAGTATCCTGCTTCCTTGTCACAATCTATGCCTTCAGTTCACGTTTCAAAGGCCATCTATCTGAAACAGACAGGATTCTTAAGGGGCTGGAGAGGGTAAATGCTGAGAGGAAGTTCCCCGTCATGGGAGATTCTGGGCCCGGAGGGTGTCTACCTAGATTAAAGAGGCACCAGTTTGCGACTGAGTGTGGAGGAAGTTATTCTCTCAGAGGGCTCTGGGTCTTTGGAACTCAGTGCCGCAGAGAGCTGTGTCCCTTGGGTATATTTAAGGCTGAGATAGATATTTTCTTGATCAGCCGGGAAGGCAAGGATTTATGGGGAAAAGGCGGGAAAGTGGATGTGAGAAGTGTGATATGAGCCATGATCCTATTGGATGACTCCTGTTCCTATGTATGGTGGTTTAATGTGAACGGAAACCTGATTTAGCCTGGGGGTAGTAATGAGTCTGCAAGGATTTGAATGCGCCGATGATTCAACACTAAGGTGTTACCTCGTGTGTTAAATCGAAGTCAGACAGCGTCAGATTGGGCATATTTTTGGTGATTAACATTCTTCTACCTGTCAGATTTGGTGAGAATCCCATTTCAGAGCTTTGACGAGGGTACTCCCACGTCGGCGGGACCAGTCAGTTATGGAAAGGCAAAGTTGAATCACAGTTACTGCACCATCTTGACCTCTCCCTTCTCCCGGCGCTGTCTGGAACCCTTACGTGGTGCAGTGCAGCCGCCTACTTTAGGTAAGGGTTGGAAATGAATTATAAAGAGGTTAAATCACACCTGGTCCAGCCGGGTAAAACCTACGACAGGAATCACTGGAGAGACTCTGCGGTTCTGGCACCATTTATGGACACAGAGAGTCCAGTTCCCGGAACCGTTCGATCTGCTTCCTCTCCCAGCGGCTCCGGGTCTGTGGAGAGATTTCCGAGTTTACGTTTCGGGTCCAGTGACCCATCTTCAGAACCCTGTGGTTATCACGGGGGTGCTCTTATTTTTGAACTGGAGGAACATGTATCTCACGCTGGTTCTCAGGTTCACTATGAGGATCCCCCTTTTCATTTGTCATGATTTGCAGGTGCCGGTGTTGGACTGGGGTGGACAAAGTTAAAAATCCCACAACACCAGGTTATAGTCCAACAGGTTTAATTGGAAGCACTCGCTTTCGAAGCGCTGTTCCTTCATCAGGTGGTTGTGGAGTGTAAAGTCGTAAAACACAGCAAAAGTTCACCGTGTGATGTAACTGCAATTATATATTGAAAAAAGACCCGGATTGTTTAAGTCTCTCATCTTTTAGAATGACCGTGTTGGTTTCAGTTCTTTCATATGTAAATTCCAGAACTTCTTAAAAGTTATCGTTCGTGAAAGCGTTGTGAAAGTGGGGAGAGTATTGTCAATCTTCAAAAGGGCATTAACAGCATGGAAACATCCAGAGCCGAGTGACGGGTCAGTTTGCTTGCAGTTTGTAAACATTCAGGTCAGTCAGAGGGACACGGAGACGGTTTGTAAAGTATAGGATGCCCCTTAAAAGGAAGCGGTTCCAGCGGCGAGGTGGGTATCTCAGTGCATTGCGGCCATGTTCATGTCTCTCCCAAGCGAAGCGCTGTTTTACTTTGCAAATGAGCTGGGAAGACGAAACAAATTCGTGTTATTTTATGCCACTTCGTGAATAATTAGAGTGGAGTTGAAGAGGGGTGTTTTCCCCCTGAGGAGCCTGAAATTCTAACAAAAGAATACTGCGGATGCTGGAAGTTAGAAACAGAAGCAGAAACTGTTGGAGAAACTCAGCAGGTCCTGCAGCGTCTGTGGAGAGAGAAAGTAGATTTAATGGCGCTTCAGAACTCTGTTACTCAATGTCTGAAAGTTTTGTGTGTCCGTGCTAACTACAGTCCGCCTCTAAACGCTCCCATATCCAAACACTACCATACCCTACCACCTCCCCTTAACAAACAAAAGCAAAACACTGCACCTTGGGGCGGCTCAGTGGCACAGCAGTTAGCACTGCTGCCTCACAGCCCCAGAAACCCGGGTTCAATTCCCGCCTCAGGCAACTGTCTGTGTGGAGTTTGCACATTCTCCCCGTGTCTACGTGGGTTTCCTAACAGTCCAGCTTAGGTGAATTGGCCACGCTAAATTGGTGTTAGGTGAAGGGGTAAATGTAGGGGAGTGGGTCTGGGTGGGTTGTGGACTTGTTGGGTCGAAGGGCCTGTTTCTACACTGTAGGGAATCTAATCTCGCTGCACGTGTGAAATGATCAGCAACTTCCAACAACCTCTTAGTGCTCACGGTGATTCCACATAGAGCAGAGAAACCTAGGAGTTCAAATACACAACTCTTTGAAATTTGTGTCACATATAGACAGGATGTTTGAAAAAGGCGTTTACCACGCTTGCCTTCATTGCTCAGTCCATTGAGTACAGCAGTTGGGATGAAATGTTGATGTTGGACTATAACCTGGGATTGTTGTGTGATTTCTAACTCTACACCCCAGTCCAACGCCGGCATCTCCAAATCATGATGTTGCCCAGGCCATTGGTGAGACCTCCTCAGGAATACTGTGTCCAGTTCTGGTCGCCCAGATAAAGGAAGCATATCATCATTAAGCTGGAGATGTTTCAGAGGAGATCACCAGGATGTTGCCGGGTGTGGAAGGTTTGAGTTATAAAGTTTGATTAGATGATCAGGGCCTTTTAGTTCTGGAGCATCTGAGGTTGAGAGGCGACCTTTGAGAAGATGATACAATAATAAGAGGTATGGGTAGAGTTAATGGTTGTTGTCTTTTCCCGACGATAGGGGATTATGGGTCACATTTTTAAGGTGAAAGGAGATATATATATATATATATATATATAAAAATTGGGGCAAAAGTTTTTGCACAAAGCGTGTTTCGTGTATGGAATGACTTTCTGAGGAAGTGGTGGACGTGGGTGCAATTACAATGTGTAACATAAAGGATAAATACAGGGATGGGGAAGGATAGGAGGATTCTGGATTAGTGTTGCTGGAAGAGCACAGCAGTTCAGGCAGCATCCAAGGAGCAGCGAAATCGACGTTTCGGGCAAAAGCCCTTCATCAGGAATCATAGGCTAGGAGCAGGTAGGTGGGACTAGTTTAGTTGAGGATTATGTTCTGCTTGGCCCGAAGGATCTGTTTCCTTGCTGTCTGTCTATGACTCTGGCAGAGAAACCGACAAAGCGTTTCAGGTTAAGTGTCTTTGTTCGGACGCGGTTTTACATTCAGTGAAATAATAGTTTCTAATTCACGTGGGTTCTCGGTCCAAACAAGTCTGATTCTGTGCCATTTAATGCTCTATTTGTTTTGATGATTGATTTATTATGTTTTATAACCTGCTCCCGTCTTGGGGAATATTGAAATATCTGATACTGATGTCGTGTTTTGATCTTGTTGCAGCCTCTAGAAGCGGTGTTACCCTGAGTGTCCCTCAGAGAGAAGTGAACGGGACCGTGAGCCAGCTTGTCAAACTCTCTGTCTCCTATTTCACACTCTCACCCTACTCCACGTTGAAGATCCAGTGGCGTTTATTCTCCGAAAATACTCCATTCGTGACCCTAAGCCGATCAAACTGCTCTCCAGATCCTGTCACATCCCGGTATAACTGTACAGATCACTGGGCAACACGGCCTTCCTACCGGCACCGAGTTCACCTCGACCCAGACACTGGGTCCCTGTGGCTGCGGGATTTTCAATCCAATGACAGCGGCGTGTATGTGATATCAGTTTACAGAGATGGTGTGAGAAGAGCGACTGAAGGGAATGTGACTTTAACCGTTTATAACGAGACAGGTAAGAGTTTACAATCTTTTATCATTTTATTCTTGGCTGTTCTTTCCAGCAAAGGCAAGCTGTCTTTTTCCCTCTTAACTCAATAGGAAGATAAGACGTAGGTGCAGAATCCGGCCATTCGGCCCATTCAAACTGCTCTGCCATTCAATCAGCTGATCTGATGATCCTCAACTCCACTTTCTTGTTTTTCCCCACAATCCTCAACGCTTTTACTGGTTAAAAATATCTATCTCAGCCTTGAATATACTGAATGACCCAGTCTCCACACCTCTCTGTGATACAGAATCACTACGCTCTGAGAGAGGAAAAGCCTCCTCATCTCCGTCAATTGTGACCCCTTACTCTGAGGCTGTGCCTCTCATGCTGGACGTTCTCACACATGGAGTACAGGATTAACCTGCTCAACCTCACCACATAAGACAATCCTTCCATACCTGGTGAATATTCCCTGTTCTGCCTTCAAGTCCAGTATGTCTTCCCTCAGATAAGGAGACTAGAGTCGTTCACAGTTTTCCAATTGTGCTCTGGGGAGTGCTTTGTGTAGCTTGAGCCAAACCGCTATATTTTCTACTCCACTCCTTTTGAAGGGTCCAGATGAAGAGTCCTGACCCAATCCGTTGCCTCTCCTGCTCCTCTGGTACTGCCTGACCTGCTGTGCTTTTTCCAGCTCCACACTTTATCACCTCTGCGATACTATTGATACTGATGTTCTCCTCTGCCTTTTTCTGCTCTCTGTTATTGTTTTCCTCACCTTGTTCTCTCAGGAGCCAACGTCTACTGGTAACGCAATCTTCATTTTCACATATTTGAAGTAACACTTACTGTCCCTTTACTTGCTGGGTTTCCCCTGTAGTTTATTTTCTTACTATTACTTTTTTCTTTTTTTTGGTAGGTTTTAAAACATTCCTAATCCTCTGATTTACCACTAATATTTGCTACATTGGCGATTTTTCTTTCCATTTGATACTGAGCATTCTCAGTTGGCTTGTTCTCTTGCTAGGATTCTTCTTCCTCGCTTTATTGTAAGTCACAATTTAAAAAAAAAGTGTCATTGTTCATCAACCTTGTTTTTTTTGCTGAACTCCTCTTCCATACCACTCCAGCCAACACGACCCTAATTTCCATCTAATTACACTTATTTACATTTAGCACAGCTGTTTCTGACCCACATTTGTCACTCTCAGACAAAATGCTGTATTCCTCCATGTTACAGTCACTGATCCCTGAAGGATATTTCACCAAGATCATTACACATTACCTGAAATAAAACTGGCCTGATCCCTGGTTGGATCCACAATATATTCTTCTCAGAAACTATCCTGAAAACACACTGCGAATATTTCCTCATGGCTATCTTTGCCAATTTGATTTTCAAAACTGTTTGAAGATTAAAGTCACCCATGTTTGCATTGTCCCTGTCACTTGGAAATAAGCTGCATAATGGCTCCAATACTTTCTATATCATTGTATTACCTGCTCACTCTGTTAGGGTTGTTGTAACTGTCAGAATTCTTATTGCAGATAATATGATTACGACTCCACTAGTCAGCAGCTGTAAGCAGCCAATGACCAGCAGACAACACTCCGACCAAGGAGTCATTCTGCTGGTCCGAGTGAGCACCTTAAGTTTTGTCGCTGTGCTTGGGGCTTCTCTGTACTGGTATGTGAGCCGGAGATGCAGAGAGAAATGTCAGCGAGAGCTTTGAGGTCTGATACAATCAAAATAACTTCTCCTCAACTGAGGAGTTACTTGACCTGTTACTAACAGATATTTGCACAGCGATCCAGACTATGGAGTTGATGGCATTCTATCTGTTCCATCTTACGTAATCGGTTTCACAAAATTGCTTCAGCTTCTCGAGTGTCAATGAAAATGTTTGTGAATACACAGCAGGTGAGTCCGTACCTGTGAAGGAAAATGACTGCTGGCTGGAATTGTCATCAAGATTCTCCCAAACCTCCCAGTTAAATTCTAGAGAATCCCAGAGAAATGGCTTGAATAATGGTAGGTGCTGTTGGTTTCTGTCAGTACAGCAGAATGGGAATGCAGTACCCTGACAGCTACCACACACACAACTGTCCACACACACACACAACTGTCCACACACACACACACACAAAACTGTCCTCACACACAACTGTCCACACACACACACAACTGTCCACACACACACACACTCAACTGTCCACACACACACAACTGTCCACACACACACACACACAACTGTCCACACACACACACACACACAACTGTCCACACACACACAACTGTCCACACACACACACAACTGTCCACACACACAACTGTCCACACACACACACAACTGTCCACACACACACACACAACTGTCCACACACACACAACTGTCCACACACACACACACAACTGTCCACACACACACACACAACTGTCCACACACACACACAACTGTCCACACACACAACTGTCCACACACACACAACTGTCCACACACACACACACAACTGTCCACACACACACACACAACTGTCCACACACACACAACTGTCCACACACACACAACTGTCCACACACACACACAACTGTCCACACACACACAACTGTCCACACACACAACTGTCCACACACACACACAACTGTCCACACACACACACACACACAACTGTCCACACACACACAACTGTCCACACACACACAACTGTCCACACACACACACACAACTGTCCACACACACACAACTGTCCACACACACACACACACAACTGTCCACACACACACACACAACTGTCCACACACACAACTGTCCACACACACACACACAACTGTCCACACACACACACACAACTGTCCACACACACAACTGTCCACACACACACACACAACTGTCCACACACACACACACAACGGTCCACACACACAACTGTCCACACACACACACAACTGTCCACACACACACACAACTGTCCACACACACACACTCAACTGTCCACACACACACTCAACTGTCCACACACACACAACTGTCCACACACACACAACTGTCCACACACACACACACACAACTGTCCACACACACACACACACAACTGTCCACACACACACACAACTGTCCACACACACACACAACTGTCCACACACACACACACAACTGTCCACACACACACAACTGTCCACACACACACACACACACAACTGTCCACACACACACTCAACTGTCCACACACACACACTCAACTGTCCACACACACACACTCAACTGTCCACACACACACAACTGTCTACACACACACAACTGTCTACACACACACAACTGTCTACACACACACAACTGTCCACACACACACAACTGTCCACACACACACACACACAACTGTCCACACACACACAACTGTCCACACACACACACTCAACTGTCCACACACACACACACACAACTGTCCACACACACACACAACTGTCCACACACACAACTGTCCACACACACAACTGTCCACACACACACACTCAACTGTCCACACACACACACTCAACTGTCCACACACACACTCAACTGTCCACACACACACAACTGTCCACACACACAACTGTCCACACACACACACAACTGTCCACACACACACACACACAATTGTCCACACACACAACTGTCCACACACACACACAACTGTCCACACACACACACAACTGTCCACACACACACACACAACTGTCCACACACACACACACAACTGTCCACACACACACACAACTGTCCACACACACACACACACAACTGTCCACACACACACAACTGTCCACACACACACAACTGTCCACACACACTCAACTGTCCACACACACACACACACAACTGTCCACACACACACACACACAACTGTCCACACACACACACAACTGTCCACACACACAACTGTCCACACACACACACAACTGTCCACACACACACACAACTGTCCACACACACACACAACTGTCCACACACACACACAACTGTCCACACACACAACTGTCCACACACACACACAAATGTCCACACACACAACTGTCCACACACACAACTGTCCACACACACACACACAACTGTCCACACACACACACAACTGTCCACACACACACACAACTGTCCACACACACACACTCAACTGTCCACACACACACACTCAACTGTCCACACACACACAACTGTCCACACACACACACAACTGTCCACACACACACACAACTGTCCACACACACACACAACTGTCCACACACACACACACAACTGTCCACACACACACAACTGTCCACACACACACACACACAACTGTCCACACACACACAACTGTCCACACACACACACACACAACTGTCCACACACACACTCAACTGTCCACACACACACACTCAACTGTCCACACACACACACTCAACTGTCCACACACACACAACTGTCCACACACACACAACTGTCCACACACGCACACACACAACTGTCCACACACACACAACTGTCCACACACACACACTCAACTGTCCACACACACACACACAACTGTCCACACACACAACTGTCCACACACACACACAACTGTCCACACACACACACAACTGTCCACACACACACACACAACTGTCCACACACACACACACTCAACTGTCCACACACACACACTCAACTGTCCACACACACACACACACAACTGTCCACACACACAACTGTCCACACACACACACAACTGTCCACACACACAACTGTCCACACACACAACTGTCCACACACACACACACAACTGTCCACACACACACACACACAACTGTCCACACACACACACAACTGTCCACACACACACACACAACTGTCCACACACACACACTCAACTGTCCACACACACACACTCAACTGTCCACACACACACACACACAACTGTCCACACACACACAACTGTCCACACACACACACAACTGTCCACACACACACACACAACTGTCCACACACACACACACACAACTGTCCACACACACACACACACACAACTGTCCACACACACACACACACAAATGTCCACACACACACACAACTGTCCACACACACACACAACTGTCCACACACACACACAACTGTCCACACACACAACTGTCCACACACACACACAACTGTCCACACACACACACAACTGTCCACACACACACACACAACTGTCCACACACACACACAACTGTCCACACACACACACAACTGTCCACACACACACACAACTGTCCACACACACACACAACTGTCCACACACACACAACTGTCCACACACACACAACTATCCACACACACACAACTGTCCACACACACTCAACTGTCCACACACACACACTCAACTGTCCACACACACACACTCAACTGTCCACACACACACACACAACTGTCCACACACACACACACACAACTGTCCACACACACACACAACTGTCCACACACACAACTGTCCACACACACACACAACTGTCCACACACACACACAACTGTCCACACACACACACAACTGTCCACACACACAACTGTCCACACACACACACAACTGTCCACACACACAACTGTCCACACACACACACTCAACTGTCCACACACACACAACTGTCTACACACACACAACTGTCTACACACACACAACTGTCTACACACACACAACTGTCCACACACACACAACTGTCCACACACACACACACACAACTGTCCACACACACACAACTGTCCACACACACACACTCAACTGTCCACACACACACACACACAACTGTCCACACACACAACTGTCCACACACACAACTGTCCACACACACACACTCAACTGTCCACACACACACACTCAACTGTCCACACACACACTCAACTGTCCACACACACACAACTGTCCACACACACAACTGTCCACACACACACACAACTGTCCACACACACACACACACAATTGTCCACACACACAACTGTCCACACACACACACAACTGTCCACACACACACACAACTGTCCACACACACACACACAACTGTCCACACACACACACACAACTGTCCACACACACACACAACTGTCCACACACACACACACACAACTGTCCACACACACACAACTGTCCACACACACACAACTGTCCACACACACTCAACTGTCCACACACACACACACAACTGTCCACACACACACACACACAATTGTCCACACACACAACTGTCCACACACACACACAACTGTCCACACACACACACAACTGTCCACACACACACACACAACTGTCCACACACACACACACAACTGTCCACACACACACACAACTGTCCACACACACACACACACAACTGTCCACACACACACAACTGTCCACACACACACAACTGTCCACACACACTCAACTGTCCACACACACACACACAACTGTCCACACACACACACACACAACTGTCCACACACACACACAACTGTCCACACACACAACTGTCCACACACACACACAACTGTCCACACACACACACAACTGTCCACACACACACACAACTGTCCACACACACACACAACTGTCCACACACACAACTGTCCACACACACACACAAATGTCCACACACACAACTGTCCACACACACAACTGTCCACACACACACACACAACTGTCCACACACACACACAACTGTCCACACACACACACAACTGTCCACACACACACACTCAACTGTCCACACACACACACTCAACTGTCCACACACACACAACTGTCCACACACACACACAACTGTCCACACACACACACAACTGTCCACACACACACACACAACTGTCCACACACACACAACTGTCCACACACACACACACACAACTGTCCACACACACACAACTGTCCACACACACACACACACAACTGTCCACACACACACTCAACTGTCCACACACACACACTCAACTGTCCACACACACACACTCAACTGTCCACACACACACAACTGTCCACACACACACAACTGTCCACACACGCACACACACAACTGTCCACACACACACAACTGTCCACACACACACACTCAACTGTCCACACACACACACACAACTGTCCACACACACAACTGTCCACACACACACACAACTGTCCACACACACACACAACTGTCCACACACACACACACAACTGTCCACACACACACACACTCAACTGTCCACACACACACACTCAACTGTCCACACACACACACTCAACTGTCCACACACACACACACACAACTGTCCACACACACAACTGTCCACACACACACACAACTGTCCACACACACAACTGTCCACACACACAACTGTCCACACACACACACACAACTGTCCACACACACACACACAACTGTCCACACACACACACAACTGTCCACACACACACACACAACTGTCCACACACACACACTCAACTGTCCACACACACACACTCAACTGTCCACACACACACACAACTGTCCACACACACACAACTGTCCACACACACACACAACTGTCCACACACACACACACAACTGTCCACACACACACACACACAACTGTCCACACACACACACACACACAACTGTCCACACACACACACACACAAATGTCCACACACACACACAACTGTCCACACACACACACAACTGTCCACACACACACACAACTGTCCACACACACAACTGTCCACACACACACACAACTGTCCACACACACACACAACTGTCCACACACACACACACAACTGTCCACACACACACACAACTGTCCACACACACACACAACTGTCCACACACACACACAACTGTCCACACACACACAACTGTCCACACACACACAACTATCCACACACACACAACTGTCCACACACACTCAACTGTCCACACACACACACTCAACTGTCCACACACACACACTCAACTGTCCACACACACACACACAACTGTCCACACACACACACACACAACTGTCCACACACACACACAACTGTCCACACACACAACTGTCCACACACACACACAACTGTCCACACACACACACAACTGTCCACACACACACACAACTGTCCACACACACAACTGTCCACACACACACACAACTGTCCACACACACAACTGTCCACACACACACACAACTGTCCACACACACACACAACTGTCCACACACACACACAACTGTCCACACACACACACAACTGTCCACACACACACACTCAACTGTCCACACACACACACTCAACTGTCCACACACACACAACTGTCCACACACACACAACTGTCCACACACACACACAACTGTCCACACACACACACAACTGTCCACACACACACACACAACTGTCCACACACACACAACTGTCCACACACACACACACACAACTGTCCACACACACACAACTGTCCACACACACACAACTGTCCACACACACACACACACAACTGTCCACACACACACACTCAACTGTCCACACACACACACACAACTGTCCACACACACAACTGTCCACACACACACACAACTGTCCACACACACACACACAACTGTCCACACACACACACTCAACTGTCCACACACACACACTCAACTGTCCACACACACACACACAACTGTCCACACACACACACAACTGTCCACACACACACACAACTGTCCACACACACACACACACAACTGTCCACACACACACACACACAACTGTCCATACACACACACAACTGTCCACACACACACACACGCAACTGTCCACACACACAACTGTCCACACACACACACACAACTGTCCACACACACACACACAACTGTCCACACAGACACACACACACAACTGTCCACACACACACACACACAACTGTCCACACACACACAACTGTCCACACACACACACAACTGTCCACACACACACACAACTGTCCACACACACACACACAACTGTCCACACACACAACTGTCCACACACACACACAACTGTCCACACACACACACAACTGTCCACACACACACACACAACTGTCCACACACACACACTCAACTGTCCACACACACACACACAACTGTCCACACACACACACAACTGTCCACACACACACACACACAATTGTCCACACACACACACACACAACTGTCCACACACACACAACTGTCCACACACACTCAACTGTCCACACACACACACTCAACTGTCCACACACACACACACAACTGTCCACACACACACACACAACTGTCCACACACACACACAACTGTCCACACACACAACTGTCCACACACACACACAACTGTCCACACACACACAACTGTCCACACACACACACTCAACTGTCCACACACACACACTCAACTGTCCACACACACACAACTGTCCACACACACACACACAACTGTCCACACACACAACTGTCCACACACACACACAACTGTCCACACACACACACAACTGTGCACACACACACACACAACTGTCCACACACACACACAACTGTGCACACACGCACACACAACTGTCCACACACACACACACAACTGTCCACACACACACACACAACTGTCCACACACACACACTCAACTGTCCACACACACACACACTCAACTGTCCACACACACACACACACAACTGTCCACACACACACAACTGTCCACACACACACAACTGTCCACACACACACACACAACTGTCCACACACACACACACAACTGTCCACACACACACACACACAACTGTCCACACACACACACACACACAACTGTCCAGACACACACACACAACTGTCCACACACACACACAACTGTCCACACACACACACACACAACTGTCCACACACACACAACTGTCCACACACACACAACTGTCCACACACACTCAACTGTCCACACACACACACTCAACTGTCCACACACACACACACAACTGTCCACACACACACACAACTGTCCACACACACAACTGTCCACACACACACACACAACTGTCCACACACACACACAACTGTCCACACACACAACTGTCCACACACACACACAACTGTCCACACACACACACAACTGTCCACACACACACACTCAACTGTCCACACACACACACTCAACTGTCCACACACACACAACTGTCCACACACACACACACAACTGTCCACACACACAACTGTCCACACACACAACTGTCCACACACACAACTGTCCACACACACAACTGTCCACACACACACACACAACTGTCCACACACACACACACACACACACACACAACTGTCCACACACACACACAACTGTCCACACACACACACAACTGTCCACACACACACACAACTGTCCACACACACACAAACTGTCCACACACACACACACACACAACTGTCCACACACACACACACACACACAACTGTCCACACACATACACACACACAACTGTCCACACACACACAACTGTCCACACACACACACAACTGTCCACACACACACACAACTGTCCACACACACACACAACTGTCCACACACACACACAAATGTCCACACACACACACACACAACTGTCCACACACACACTCAACTGTCCACACACACACACTCAACTGTCCACACACACACACTCAACTGTCCACACACACACAACTGTCCACACACACACAACTGTCCACACACACACACACACAACTGTCCACACACACACAACTGTCCACACACACACACTCAACTGTCCACACACACACACACAACTGTCCACACACTCAACTGTCCACACACACACACAACTGTCCACACACACACACACTCAACTGTCCACACACACACACTCAACTGTCCACACACACACACACACAACTGTCCACACACACAACTGTCCACACACACACACAACTGTCCACACACACAACTGTCCACACACACAACTGTCCACACACACACACACAACTGTCCACACACACACACAACTGTCCACACACACACACACAACTGTCCACACACACACACTCAACTGTCCACACACACACACAACTGTCCACACACACACACTCAACTGTCCACACACACACACTCAACTGTCCACACACACACAACTGTCCACACACACACAACTGTCCACACACACACACAACTGTCCACACACACACACAACTGTCCACACACACACACAACTGTCCACACACACACACACAACTGTCCACACACACACAACTGTCCACACACACACACACACACACAACTGTCCACACACACACACTCAACTGTCCACACACACACACTCAACTGTCCACACACACACACACAACTGTCCACACACACACACAACTGTCCACACACACACACACAACTGTCCACACACACACACACACAACTGTCCACACACACACACTCAACTGTCCACACACACACACTCAACTGTCCACACACACACACACAACTGTCCACACACACACACACAACTGTCCACACACACACACAACTGTCCACACACACACACAACTGTCCACACACACACACACACAACTGTCCACACACACACACACAACTGTCCACACACACAACTGTCCACACACACACACAACTGTCCACACACACACACAACTGTCCACACACACACACACACAACTGTCCACACACACACACAACTGTCCACACACACACACACACAACTGTCCACACACACACAACTGTCCACACACACACACAACTGTCCACACACACACACAACTGTCCACACACACACACAACTGTCCACACACACACACACACAACTGTCCACACACACACACACACAACTGTCCACACACACACAACTGTCCACACACACACACAACTGTCCACACACACACACACAACTGTCCACACACACACACTCAACTGTCCACACACACACAACTGTCCACACACACACAACTGTCCACACACACACACAACTGTCCACACACACACACAACTGTCCACACACACACACAACTGTCCACACACACACAACTGTCCACACACACACAACTGTCCACACACACACACACACACACAACTGTCCACACACACACACTCAACTGTCCACACACACACACACACAACTGTCCACACACACACACAACTGTCCACACACACACACACAACTGTCCACACACACACACACAACTGTCCACACACACACACTCAACTGTCCACACACACACACAACTGTCCACACACACACACAACTGTCCACACACACACACAACTGTCCACACACACACACACACAACTGTCCACACACACACACACAACTGTCCACACACACAACTGTCCACACACACACACAACTGTCCACACACACACACAACTGTCCACACACACACACACACAACTGTCCACACACACACAACTGTCCACACACACACAACTGTCCACACACACACACACAACTGTCCACACACACACACACAACTGTCCACACACACACACACACAACTGTCCACACACACACACACACAACTGTCCACACACACACAACTGTCCACACACACACACAACTGTCCACACACACACACAACTGTCCACACACACACACACACAACTGTCCACACACACAACTGTCCACACACACACACACACAACTGTCCACACACACACACACACAACTGTCCACACACACACAACTGTCCACACACACACACAACTGTCCACACACACACACAACTGTCCACACACACACACACACAACTGTCCACACACACACACACACAACTGTCCACACACACAACTGTCCACACACACACACAACTGTCCACACACACACACAACTGTCCACACACACACACACAACTGTCCACACACACACACACAACTGTCCACACACACACACACAACTGTCCACACACACACACAACTGTCCACACACACACACACACAACTGTCCACACACACACAACTGTCCACACACACACAACTGTCCACACACACTCAACTGTCCACACACACACACTCAACTGTCCACACACACACACACAACTGTCCACACACACAACTGTCCACACACACACACAACTGTCCACACACACACACAACTGTCCACACACACACACTCAACTGTCCACACACACACACTCAACTGTCCACACACACACAACTGTCCACACACACACACACAACTGTCCACACACACAACTGTCCACACACACAACTGTCCACACACACACACAACTGTCCACACACACACACAACTGTGCACACACACACACACAACTGTCCACACACACACACAACTGTCCACACACACACACACAACTGTCCACACACACACACTCAACTGTCCACACACACACACACACAACTGTCCACACACACACACAACTGTCCACACACACACACACAACTGTCCACACACACACACACAACTGTCCACACACACACACACACACAACTGTCCACACACACACACACAACTGTCCACACACACACACACACACAACTGTCCACACACACACACACACACAACTGTCCACACACACAACTGTCCACACACACACACAACTGTCCACACACACACACAACTGTCCACACACACACACACACAACTGTCCACACACACACAACTGTCCACACACACACACACACAACTGTCCACACACACACAACTGTCCACACACACACACACACAACTGTCCACACACACAACTGTCCACACACACACACAACTGTCCACACACACAACTGTCCACACACACACACAACTGTCCACACACACACACAACTGTCCACACACACACACAACTGTCCACACACACACACACACAACTGTCCACACACACACAACTGTCCACACACACACACACACACACACACACACACACACAACTGTCCACACACACACAACTGTCCACACACACACACACACACAACTGTCCACACACACACACACAACTGTCCACACACACACAACTGTCCACACACACACACACAACTGTCCACACACACACACACAACTGTCCACACACACACACACACACACAACTGTCCACACACACACACACACAACTGTCCACACACACGCACAACTGTCCACACACACATGCACAACTGTCCACACACACACTCAACTGTCCACACACACACACACAACTGTCCACACACACGCACACACAACTGTCCACACACACACGCACAACTGTCCACACACACACGCACAACTGTCCACACACACACACTCAACTGTCCACACACACACACTCAACTGTCCACACACACACACGCAACTGTCCACACACACACACGCAACTGTCCACACACACACACACACAACTGTCCACACACACACACACACACACACTCAACTGTCCACACACACACACACACAACTGTCCACACACACACACACACACACAACTGTCCACACACACACACACAACTGTCCACACACACACACACACACAACTGTCCACACACACACAACTGTCCACACACACACAACTGTCCACACACACACACAACTGTCCACACACACACACAACCGTCCACACACACACACTCAACTGTCCACACACACACACACACAACTGTCCACACACACACACACAACTGTCCACACACACACACACAACTGTCCACACACACACACACACACAACTGTCCACACACACACAACTGTCCACACACACACACAACTGTCCACACACACACACACAACTGTCCACACACACACACACACAACTGTCCACACACACGCACAACTGTCCACACACACACGCACAACTGTCCACACACACACACTCAACTGTCCACACACACACACTCAACTGTCCACACACACACACGCAACTGTCCACACACACACACACACAACTGTCCACACACACACACACACACACACACTCAACTGTCCACACACACACACACACAACTGTCCACACACACACACACACACACAACTGTCCACACACACACACACAACTGTCCACACACACACACACACACAACTGTCCACACACACACAACTGTCCACACACACACACAACTGTCCACACACACACACAACCGTCCACACACACACACTCAACTGTCCACACACACACACACACAACTGTCCACACACACACACACAACTGTCCACATACACACACACACACAACTGTCCACACACACACAACTGTCCACACACACACACAACTGTCCACACACACACACACAACTGTCCACACACACACACACACAACTGTCCACACACACACACAACTGTCCACACACACGCACAACTGTCCACACACACACGCACAACTGTCCACACACACACACTCAACTGTCCACACACACACACTCAACTGTCCACACACACACACGCAACTGTCCACACACACACACGCAACTGTCCACACACACACACACACAACTGTCCACACACACACACACACACACACACTCAACTGTCCACACACACACACACACAACTGTCCACACACACACACAACTGTCCACACACACACACACAACTGTCCACACACACACACACACAACTGTCCACACACACACACAACTGTCCACACACACACACACAACTGTCCACACACACACACACAACTGTCCACACACACACACACAACTGTCCACACACACACACAACTGTCCACACACACACACACACAACTGTCCACACACACACAACTGTCCACACACACACAACTGTCCACACACACTCAACTGTCCACACACACACACTCAACTGTCCACACACACACACACAACTGTCCACACACACAACTGTCCACACACACACACAACTGTCCACACACACACACAACTGTCCACACACACACACTCAACTGTCCACACACACACACTCAACTGTCCACACACACACAACTGTCCACACACACACACACAACTGTCCACACACACAACTGTCCACACACACAACTGTCCACACACACACACAACTGTCCACACACACACACAACTGTGCACACACACACACACAACTGTCCACACACACACACAACTGTCCACACACACACACACAACTGTCCACACACACACACTCAACTGTCCACACACACACACACACAACTGTCCACACACACACACAACTGTCCACACACACACACACAACTGTCCACACACACACACACAACTGTCCACACACACACACACACACAACTGTCCACACACACACACACAACTGTCCACACACACACACACACACAACTGTCCACACACACACACACACACAACTGTCCACACACACAACTGTCCACACACACACACAACTGTCCACACACACACACAACTGTCCACACACACACACACACAACTGTCCACACACACACAACTGTCCACACACACACACACACAACTGTCCACACACACACAACTGTCCACACACACACACACACAACTGTCCACACACACAACTGTCCACACACACACACAACTGTCCACACACACAACTGTCCACACACACACACAACTGTCCACACACACACACAACTGTCCACACACACACACAACTGTCCACACACACACACACACAACTGTCCACACACACACAACTGTCCACACACACACACACACACACACACACACACACACAACTGTCCACACACACACAACTGTCCACACACACACACACACACAACTGTCCACACACACACACACAACTGTCCACACACACACAACTGTCCACACACACACAACTGTCCACACACACACACACAACTGTCCACACACACACACACAACTGTCCACACACACACACACACACACAACTGTCCACACACACACACACACAACTGTCCACACACACGCACAACTGTCCACACACACATGCACAACTGTCCACACACACACACTCAACTGTCCACACACACACACACAACTGTCCACACACACGCACACACAACTGTCCACACACACACGCACAACTGTCCACACACACACGCACAACTGTCCACACACACACACTCAACTGTCCACACACACACACTCAACTGTCCACACACACACACGCAACTGTCCACACACACACACGCAACTGTCCACACACACACACACACAACTGTCCACACACACACACACACACACACTCAACTGTCCACACACACACACACACAACTGTCCACACACACACACACACACACAACTGTCCACACACACACACACAACTGTCCACACACACACACACACACAACTGTCCACACACACACAACTGTCCACACACACACAACTGTCCACACACACACACAACTGTCCACACACACACACAACCGTCCACACACACACACTCAACTGTCCACACACACACACACACAACTGTCCACACACACACACACAACTGTCCACACACACACACACAACTGTCCACACACACACACACACACAACTGTCCACACACACACAACTGTCCACACACACACACAACTGTCCACACACACACACACAACTGTCCACACACACACACACACAACTGTCCACACACACGCACAACTGTCCACACACACACGCACAACTGTCCACACACACACACTCAACTGTCCACACACACACACTCAACTGTCCACACACACACACGCAACTGTCCACACACACACACACACAACTGTCCACACACACACACACACACACACACTCAACTGTCCACACACACACACACACAACTGTCCACACACACACACACACACACAACTGTCCACACACACACACACAACTGTCCACACACACACACACACACAACTGTCCACACACACACAACTGTCCACACACACACACAACTGTCCACACACACACACAACCGTCCACACACACACACTCAACTGTCCACACACACACACACACAACTGTCCACACACACACACACAACTGTCCACATACACACACACACACAACTGTCCACACACACACAACTGTCCACACACACACACAACTGTCCACACACACACACACAACTGTCCACACACACACACACACAACTGTCCACACACACACACAACTGTCCACACACACGCACAACTGTCCACACACACACGCACAACTGTCCACACACACACACTCAACTGTCCACACACACACACTCAACTGTCCACACACACACACGCAACTGTCCACACACACACACGCAACTGTCCACACACACACACACACAACTGTCCACACACACACACACACACACACACTCAACTGTCCACACACACACACACACAACTGTCCACACACACACACAACTGTCCACACACACACACACAACTGTCCACACACACACACACACAACTGTCCACACACACACAACTGTCCACACACACACAACTGTCCACACACACACACACAACTGTCCACACACACACACCTGTCCACACACACACACACCTGTCCACACACACACACACAACTGTCCACACACACACACACAACTGTCCACACACACGCACAACTGTCCACACACACGCACAACTGTCCACACACACACACACGCACAACTGTCCACACACACACACACACACAACTGTCCACACACACACAACTGTCCACACACACACAACTGTCCACACACACACAACTGTCCACACACACACACACACACAACTGTCCACACACACACAACTGTCCACACACACACAACTGTCCACACACACACACACACACAACTGTCCACACACACACACACAACTGTCCACACACACACAACTGTCCACACACACACACACAACTGTCCACACACACACACACAACTGTCCACACACACACACACAACTGTCCACACACACACAACTGTCCACACACACACACACACACAACTGTCCACACACACACACACAACTGTCCACACACACACACACAACTGTCCACACACACACACACAACTGTCCACACACACAACTGTCCACACACACACACACAACTGTCCACACACACACACACAACTGTCCACACACACACACACAACTGTCCACACACACACACACACGCACACACACACAACTGTCCACACACACACAAACTGTCCACACACACACACACACACAACTGTCCACACACACACACACACGCACACACACACAACTGTCCACACACACACAAACTGTCCACACACACACACACACACAACTGTCCACACACACACACACACACAACTGTCCACACACACACACACACACAACTGTCCACACACACACAACTGTCCACACACACACACAACTGTCCACACACACACACACAACTGTCCACACACACACACACACAACTGTCCACACACACACACAACTGTCCACACACACGCACAACTGTCCACACACACACGCACAACTGTCCACACACACACACTCAACTGTCCACACACACACACTCAACTGTCCACACACACACACACAACTGTCCACACACACACACACACACACACTCAACTGTCCACACACACACACACACAACTGTCCACACACACACACACACACAACTGTCCACACACACACACACAACTGTCCACACACACACACACACACAACTGTCCACACACACACAACTGTCCACACACACACAACTGTCCACACACACACACAACTGTCCACACACACACACAACCGTCCACACACACACACTCAACTGTCCACACACACACAACTGTCCACACACACACACACACACAACTGTCCACACACACACAACTGTCCACACACACACACACAACTGTCCACACACACACACACAACTGTCCACACACACAACTGTCCACACACACAACTGTCCACACACACAACTGTCCACACACACACACACAACTGTCCACACACACACACACAACTGTCCACACACACACACACGCACACACACACAACTGTCCACACACACACAAACTGTCCACACACACACACACAAATAACTGTCCACACACACACACACACACAACTGTCCACACACACACAACTGTCCACACACACACACACAACTGTCCACACACACACACACAACTGTCCACACACACACACACAACTGTCCACACACACAACTGTCCACACACACAACTGTCCACACACACACACACAACTGTCCACACACACACACACAACTGTCCACACACACACACACGCACACACACACAACTGTCCACACACACACAAACTGTCCACACACACACACACACACAACTGTCCACACACACATACACACACAACTGTCCACACACACACACACACACAACTGTCCACACACACACAACTGTCCACACACACACACAACTGTCCACACACACACACACACAACTGTCCACACACACACACACACAACTGTCCACACACACGCACAACTGTCCACACACACACGCACAACTGTCCACACACACACGCACAACTGTCCACACACACACACTCAACTGTCCACACACACACACTCAACTGTCCACACACACACACGCAACTGTCCACACACACACACACACAACTGTCCACACACACACACACACACACACTCAACTGTCCACACACACACACACACAACTGTCCACACACACACACACACACAACTGTCCACACACACACACACAACTGTCCACACACACACACACACACAACTGTCCACACACACACACACACAACTGTCCACACACACACAACTGTACACACACACACAACTGTCCACACACACACACAACTGTCCACACACACACACAACCGTCCACACACACACACTCAACTGTCCACACACACACACACACAACTGTCCACACACACACACACACAACTGTCCACACACACACACACACACAACTGTCCACACACACACAACTGTCCACACACACACACAACTGTCCACACACACACACACAACTGTCCACACACACACACACAC
The DNA here is from genome assembly GCF_047496795.1 of Chiloscyllium punctatum. Taxonomy (NCBI): domain Eukaryota; kingdom Metazoa; phylum Chordata; class Chondrichthyes; order Orectolobiformes; family Hemiscylliidae; genus Chiloscyllium; species Chiloscyllium punctatum. Next base: position 4,533,230 of record NC_092768.1, on the reverse strand, counting down.
AACTGTCCACACACACGCACAACTGTCCACACACACACGCACAACTGTCCACACACACACACTCAACTGTCCACACACACACACTCAACTGTCCACACACACACACGCAACTGTCCACACACACACACGCAACTGTCCACACACACACACACACAACTGTCCACACACACACACACACACACACACACTCAACTGTCCACACACACACACACTCAACTGTCCACACACACACACACACAACTGTCCACACACACACACAACTGTCCACACACACACACACAACTGTCCACACACACACACACAACTGTCCACACACACACAACTGTCCACACACACACACACACACAACTGTCCACACACACACACACAACTGTCCACACACACACACACAACTGTCCACACACACACACACAACTGTCCACACACACACACACAACTGTCCACACACACAACTGTCCACACACACACACACAACTGTCCACACACACACACACAACTGTCCACACACACACACACAACTGTCCACACACACACACACACGCACACACACACAACTGTCCACACACACACAAACTGTCCACACACACACACACACACAACTGTCCACACACACACACACACGCACACACACACAACTGTCCACACACACACAAACTGTCCACACACACACACACACACAACTGTCCACACACACACACACACACAACTGTCCACACACACACACACACACAACTGTCCACACACACACAACTGTCCACACACACACACAACTGTCCACACACACACACACAACTGTCCACACACACACACACACAACTGTCCACACACACACACAACTGTCCACACACACGCACAACTGTCCACACACACACGCACAACTGTCCACACACACACACTCAACTGTCCACACACACACACTCAACTGTCCACACACACACACACAACTGTCCACACACACACACACACACACACTCAACTGTCCACACACACACACACACAACTGTCCACACACACACACACACACAACTGTCCACACACACACACACAACTGTCCACACACACACACACACACAACTGTCCACACACACACAACTGTCCACACACACACAACTGTCCACACACACACACAACTGTCCACACACACACACAACCGTCCACACACACACACTCAACTGTCCACACACACACAACTGTCCACACACACACACACACACAACTGTCCACACACACACAACTGTCCACACACACACACACAACTGTCCACACACACACACACAACTGTCCACACACACAACTGTCCACACACACAACTGTCCACACACACAACTGTCCACACACACACACACAACTGTCCACACACACACACACAACTGTCCACACACACACACACGCACACACACACAACTGTCCACACACACACAAACTGTCCACACACACACACACAAATAACTGTCCACACACACACACACACACAACTGTCCACACACACACAACTGTCCACACACACACACACAACTGTCCACACACACACACACAACTGTCCACACACACACACACAACTGTCCACACACACAACTGTCCACACACACAACTGTCCACACACACACACACAACTGTCCACACACACACACACAACTGTCCACACACACACACACGCACACACACACAACTGTCCACACACACACAAACTGTCCACACACACACACACACACAACTGTCCACACACACATACACACACAACTGTCCACACACACACACACACACAACTGTCCACACACACACAACTGTCCACACACACACACAACTGTCCACACACACACACACACAACTGTCCACACACACACACACACAACTGTCCACACACACGCACAACTGTCCACACACACACGCACAACTGTCCACACACACACGCACAACTGTCCACACACACACACTCAACTGTCCACACACACACACTCAACTGTCCACACACACACACGCAACTGTCCACACACACACACACACAACTGTCCACACACACACACACACACACACTCAACTGTCCACACACACACACACACAACTGTCCACACACACACACACACACAACTGTCCACACACACACACACAACTGTCCACACACACACACACACACAACTGTCCACACACACACACACACAACTGTCCACACACACACAACTGTCCACACACACACAACTGTCCACACACACACACAACTGTCCACACACACACACAACCGTCCACACACACACACTCAACTGTCCACACACACACACACACAACTGTCCACACACACACACACACAACTGTCCACACACACACACACACACAACTGTCCACACACACACAACTGTCCACACACACACACAACTGTCCACACACACACACACAACTGTCCACACACACACACACACAACTGTCCACACACACGCACAACTGTCCACACACACACGCACAACTGTCCACACACACACACTCAACTGTCCACACACACACACTCAACTGTCCACACACACACACGCAACTGTCCACACACACACACGCAACTGTCCACACACACACACACACAACTGTCCACACACACACACACACACACACACACACACTCAACTGTCCACACACACACACACTCAACTGTCCACACACACACACACACAACTGTCCACACACACACACAACTGTCCACACACACACACACAACTGTCCACACACACACACACACAACTGTCCACACACACACAACTGTCCACACACACACAACTGTCCACACACACACACAACTGTCCACACACACACACAACCGTCCACACACACACACTCAACTGTCCACACACACACACACACAACTGTCCACACACACACACACACAACTGTCCACACACACACACACACACAACTGTCCACACACACACAACTGTCCACACACACACACAACTGTCCACACACACACACACAACTGTCCACACACACACACACACAACTGTCCACACACACGCACAACTGTCCACACACACACGCACAACTGTCCACACACACACACTCAACTGTCCACACACACACACTCAACTGTCCACACACACACACGCAACTGTCCACACACACACACGCAACTGTCCACACACACACACACACAACTGTCCACACACACACACACACACACACACACACACTCAACTGTCCACACACACACACACTCAACTGTCCACACACACACACACACAACTGTCCACACACACACACAACTGTCCACACACACACACACAACTGTCCACACACACACACACACAACTGTCCACACACACACAACTGTCCACACACACACAACTGTCCACACACACACACACAACTGTCCACACACACACACAACTGTCCACACACACGCACAACTGTCCACACACACGCACAACTGTCCACACACACACAACTGTCCACACACACACAACTGTCCACACACACACACACACACAACTGTCCACACACACACACACAACTGTCCACACACACACACACAACTGTCCACACACACACACACACAACTGTCCACACACACACACACAACTGTCCACACACACACACACAACTGTCCACACACACAACTGTCCACACACACACACACACAACTGTCCACACACACACACAACTGTCCACACACACACACACACACACAACTGTCCACACACACACACAACTGTCCACACACACACACAACTGTCCACACACACACAAACTGTCCACACACACACACACACAACTGTCCACACACACACAAACTGTCCACACACACACACACACAACTGTCCACACACACACACTCAACTGTCCACACACACACACACAACTGTCCACACACACACACACAACTGTCCACACACACACACTCAACTGTCCACACACACACACACTCAACTGTCCACACACACACACACAACTGTCCACACACACACACACAACTGTCCACACACACACACAACTGTCCACACACACACACAACTGTCCACACACACACACAACTGTCCACACACACACAACTGTCCACACACACACACACAACTGTCCACACACACACACACACACACAACTGTCCACACACACACACACAACTGTCCACACACACACAACTGTCCACACACACACACACAACTGTCCACACACACACAACTGTCCACACACACACACACACACAACTGTCCACACACACACAACTGTCCACACACACACACACAACTGTCCACACACACACACACAACTGTCCACACACACACACACAACTGTCCACACACACAACTGTCCACACACACAACTGTCCACACACACACACACAACTGTCCACACACACACACACAACTGTCCACACACACACACACAACTGTCCACACACACACACACACGCACACACACACAACTGTCCACACACACACAAACTGTCCACACACACACACACACACAACTGTCCACACACACACAACTGTCCACACACACACACAACTGTCCACACACACACACACAACTGTCCACACACACACACACACAACTGTCCACACACACACACACACAACTGTCCACACACACACACAACTGTCCACACACACGCACAACTGTCCACACACACACGCACAACTGTCCACACACACACACTCAACTGTCCACACACACACACTCAACTGTCCACACACACACACGCAACTGTCCACACACACACACACACAACTGTCCACACACACACACACACACACACTCAACTGTCCACACACACACACACACAACTGTCCACACACACACACACACACAACTGTCCACACACACACACACAACTGTCCACACACACACACACACACAACTGTCCACACACACACAACTGTCCACACACACACAACTGTCCACACACACACACAACTGTCCACACACACACACAACCGTCCACACACACACACTCAACTGTCCACACACACACAACTGTCCACACACACACACACACACAACTGTCCACACACACACAACTGTCCACACACACACACACAACTGTCCACACACACACACACAACTGTCCACACACACAACTGTCCACACACACAACTGTCCACACACACAACTGTCCACACACACACACACAACTGTCCACACACACACACACGCACACACACACAACTGTCCACACACACACAAACTGTCCACACACACACACACAAATAACTGTCCACACACACACACACACACAACTGTCCACACACACACAACTGTCCACACACACACACACAACTGTCCACACACACACACACAACTGTCCACACACACACACACAACTGTCCACACACACAACTGTCCACACACACACACACAACTGTCCACACACACACACACAACTGTCCACACACACACACACGCACACACACACAACTGTCCACACACACACAAACTGTCCACACACACACACACACACAACTGTCCACACACACATACACACACAACTGTCCACACACACACACACACACAACTGTCCACACACACACAACTGTCCACACACACACACAACTGTCCACACACACACACACACAACTGTCCACACACACACACACACAACTGTCCACACACACGCACAACTGTCCACACACACACGCACAACTGTCCACACACACACACTCAACTGTCCACACACACACACTCAACTGTCCACACACACACACGCAACTGTCCACAGACACACACACACAACTGTCCACACACACACACACACACACACTCAACTGTCCACACACACACACACACAACTGTCCACACACACACACACACACAACTGTCCACACACACACACACAACTGTCCACACACACACACACACACAACTGTCCACACACACACAACTGTCCACACACACACAACTGTCCACACACACACACAACCGTCCACACACACACACTCAACTGTCCACACACACACACACACAACTGTCCACACACACACACACACAACTGTCCACACACACACACACACACAACTGTCCACACACACACAACTGTCCACACACACACACAACTGTCCACACACACACACACAACTGTCCACACACACACACACACAACTGTCCACACACACGCACAACTGTCCACACACACACGCACAACTGTCCACACACACACACTCAACTGTCCACACACACACACTCAACTGTCCACACACACACACGCAACTGTCCACACACACACACACGCAACTGTCCACACACACACACACACAACTGTCCACACACACACACACACACACACACTCAACTGTCCACACACACACACACTCAACTGTCCACACACACACACACACAACTGTCCACACACACACACAACTGTCCACACACACACACACAACTGTCCACACACACACACACACAACTGTCCACACACACACAACTGTCCACACACACACAACTGTCCACACACACACAACTGTCCACACACACACACACAACTGTCCACACACACACACAACTGTCCACACACACGCACAACTGTCCACACACACGCACAACTGTCCACACACACACACAACTGTCCACACACACGCACAACTGTCCACACACACGCACAACTGTCCACACACACGCACAACTGTCCACACACACACACACACACAACTGTCCACACACACACAACTGTCCACACACACACAACTGTCCACACACACACAACTGTCCACACACACACACACACACAACTGTCCACACACACACACACAACTGTCCACACACACACAACTGTCCACACACACACACACAACTGTCCACACACACACACACAACTGTCCACACACACAACTGTCCACACACACACACACACAACTGTCCACACACACACACAACTGTCCACACACACACACACACACACAACTGTCCACACACACACACAACTGTCCACACACACACACAACTGTCCACACACACACACAACTGTCCACACACACACAAACTGTCCACACACACACACACACAACTGTCCACACACACACACTCAACTGTCCACACACACACACTCAACTGTCCACACACACACACACAACTGTCCACACACACACACTCAACTGTCCACACACACACACACTCAACTGTCCACACACACACACTCAACTGTCCACACACACACACACAACTGTCCACACACACACACACAACTGTCCACACACACACACAACTGTCCACACACACACACAACTGTCCACACACACACAACTGTCCACACACACACACCTGTCCACACACACACACACACCTGTCCACACACACACACACACCTGTCCACACACACACACACACCTGTCCACACACACACGCACAACTGTCCACACACACGCACAACTGTCCACACACACGCACAACTGTCCACACACACACACACAACTGTCCACACACACACACACAACTGTCCACACACACACACACAACTGTCCACACACACACACACAACTGTCCACACACACACACACACACACACAACTGTCCACACACACACACAACTGTCCACACACACACAACTGTCCACACACACACACCTGTCCACACACACACGCACAACTGTCCACACACACACGCACAACTGTCCACACACACGCACAACTGTCCACACACACACAACTGTCCACACACACACACACACAACTGTCCACACACACGCACAACTGTCCACACACACGCACAACTGTCCACACACACGCACAACTGTCCACACACACACACACACACAACTGTCCACACACACACAACTGTCCACACACACACAACTGTCCACACACACACAACTGTCCACACACACACACACACACAACTGTCCACACACACACACACAACTGTCCACACACACACAACTGTCCACACACACACACACAACTGTCCACACACACACACACAACTGTCCACACACACAACTGTCCACACACACACACACACAACTGTCCACACACACACACAACTGTCCACACACACACACACACACACAACTGTCCACACACACACACAACTGTCCACACACACACACAACTGTCCACACACACACAACTGTCCACACACACACACCTGTCCACACACACACGCACAACTGTCCACACACACGCACAACTGTCCACACACACGCACAACTGTCCACACACACACACACACAACTGTCCACACACACACACACTCAACTGTCCACACACACACACACACAACTGTCCACACACACACACACACAACTGTCCACACACACACACACACAACTGTCCACACACACACACACAACTGTCCACACACACACACACAACTGTCCACACACACACACACAACTGTCCACACACACACACACAACTGTCCACACACACACAACTGTCCACACACACACAACTGTCCACACACTCACACACAACTGTCCACACACACACACACAACTGTCCACACACACACCTGTCCACACACACACACACACCTGTCCACACACACACACGCAACTGTCCACACACACAACTGTCCACACACACACACACACACAACTGTCCACACACACACACACACACAACTGTCCACACACACACACTCACAACTGTCCACACACACACGCACAACTGTCCACACACACACACTCAACTGTCCACACACACACACTCAACTGTCCACACACACACACGCAACTGTCCACACACACACACACACAACTGTCCACACACACACACTCAACTGTCCACACACACACACACTCAACTGTCCACACACACACACACACTCAACTGTCCACACACACACACACACACAACTGTCCACACACACACACAACTGTCCACACACACACACACACACAACTGTCCACACACACACAACTGTCCACACACACACACACAACTGTCCACACACACACACACAACTGTCCACACACTCAACTGTCCACACACACACACACACAACTGTCCACACACACACACACACACACACACACACACAACTGTCCACACACACACACAACTGTCCACATACACACAACTGTCCACACACACACACACAACTGTCCACACACACACACACACAACTGTCCACACACACACACACAACTGTCCACACACACACAACTGTCCACACACACACACACACCTGTCCACACACACACACACACCTGTCCACACACACACACACAACTGTCCACACACACAACTGTCCACACACACACACACAACTGTCCACACACACACACACAACTGTCCACACACACACACACACACACACACAACTGTCCACACACACACACAACTGTCCACACACACACAAACTGTCCACACACACACACACACACAACTGTCCACACACACACACACACACAACTGTCCACACACACACAACTGTCCACACACACACAACTGTCCACACAATCACACAACTGTCCACACACACACACACAACTGTCCACACACACACACACACACAACTGTCCACACACACACACACACACAACTGTCCACACACACACAACTGTCCACACAATCACACAACTGTCCACACACACACACACAACTGTCCACACACACACACACACAACTGTCCACACACACGCACACACAACTGTCCACACACACGCACAACTGTCCACACACACACGCACAACTGTCCACACACACACACTCAACTGTCCACACACACACACTCAACTGTCCACACACACACACGCAACTGTCCACACACACACACACACAACTGTCCACACACACACACACACACACACTCAACTGTCCACACACACACACACTCAACTGTCCACACACACACACACACAACTGTCCACACACACACACACAACTGTCCACACACACACACACACACAACTGTCCACACACACACAACTGTCCACACACACACACACAACTGTCCACACACACACACACAACTGTCCACACACACACACACACAACTGTCCACACACACGCACAACTGTCCACACACACACGCACAACTGTCCACACACACACACTCAACTGTCCACACACACACACTCAACTGTCCACACACACACACGCAACTGTCCACACACACACACACACAACTGTCCACACACACACACACACACACACTCAACTGTCCACACACACACACACTCAACTGTCCACACACACACACACACAACTGTCCACACACACACACACAACTGTCCACACACACACACACACACAACTGTCCACACACACACAACTGTCCACACACACACACACAACTGTCCACACACACACACACAACTGTCCACACACACACACACACAACTGTCCACACACACGCACAACTGTCCACACACACACGCACAACTGTCCACACACACACACTCAACTGTCCACACACACACACTCAACTGTCCACACACACACACGCAACTGTCCACACACACACACACACAACTGTCCACACACACACACACACACACTCAACTGTCCACACACACACACACTCAACTGTCCACACACACACACACACAACTGTCCACACACACACACACACAACTGTCCACACACACACACACAACTGTCCACACACACACACACACACAACTGTCCACACACACACAACTGTCCACACACACACACACAACTGTCCACACACACACACACAACTGTCCACACACACACACACAACTGTCCACACACACACACACACAACTGTCCACACACACACACACACAACTGTCCACACACACACACACACAACTGTCCACACACACACACTCAACTGTCCACACACACACACTCAACTGTCCACACACACACACTCAACTGTCCACACACACACACGCAACTCTCCACACACACACACACAACTGTCCACACACACACACACACACACACACTCAACTGTCCACACACACAACTGTCCACACACACACACAACTGTCCACACACACACAACTGTCCACACACACGCACAACTGTCCACACACACGCACAACTGTCCACACACACACACACACACAACTGTCCACACACACACACACAACTGTCCACACACACACACACACACACAACTGTCCACACACACACACACACACAACTGTCCACACACACGCACAACTGTCCACACACACACGCACACACAACTGTCCACACACACACACACACACACACACTCAACTGTCCACACACACAACTGTCCACACACACACACAACTGTCCACACACACACAACTGTCCACACACACACACAACTGTCCACACACACACAAACTGTCCACACACACACACACACACAACTGTCCACACACACACACACACACAACTGTCCACACACACACAACTGTCCACACACACACACAACTGTCCACACACACACACAACTGTCCACACACACACACACAACTGTCCACACACACACACACACACAACTGTCCACACACACGCACAACTGTCCACACACACACGCACAACTGTCCACACACACACACTCAACTGTCCACACACACACACGCAACTGTCCACACACACACACACACAACTGTCCACACACACACACACACACACACTCAACTGTCCACACACACACACACAACTGTCCACACACACACACACACAACTGTCCACACACACACACACAACTGTCCACACACACACACACACACAACTGTCCACACACACACAACTGTCCACACACACACACAACTGTCCACACACACACACAACTGTCCACACACACACACTCAACTGTCCACACACACACACACACAACTGTCCACACACACACACACAACTGTCCACACACACACACACACAACTGTCCACACACACACAACTGTCCACACACACACACAACTGTCCACACACACACACACAACTGTCCACACACACACACAACTGTCCACACACACACACTCAACTGTCCACACACACACACACAACTGTCCACACACACACACACAACTGTCCACACACACACACACACAACTGTCCACACACACACACACACAACTGTCCACACACACACAACTGTCCACACACACACACAACTGTCCACACACACACACACAACTGTCCACACACACACAACTGTCCACACACACGCACAACTGTCCACACACACACGCACAACTGTCCACACATACACGCACAACTGTCCACACACACACGCACAACTGTCCACACACACACGCACAACTGTCCACACACACACACAAACACAACTGTCCACACACACACACAACTGTCCACACACACACACAACTGTCCACACACACACACAACTGTCCACACACACACACAACTGTCCACACACACACTCAACTGTCCACACACACACACACACAACTGTCCACACACACACACACAACTGTCCACACACACACACACACAACTGTCCACACACACACAACTGTCCACACACACACACAACTGTCCACACACACACACACAACTGTCCACACACACACACACAACTGTCCACACACACACAACTGTCCACACACACGCACAACTGTCCACACACACACAAACTGTCCACACACACACACACACACAACTGTCCACACACACACACACACACAACTGTCCACACACACACAACTGTCCACACACACACACAACTGTCCACACACACACACAACTGTCCACACACACACACACAACTGTCCACACACACACACACACACAACTGTCCACACACACGCACAACTGTCCACACACACACGCACAACTGTCCACACACACACACTCAACTGTCCACACACACACACGCAACTGTCCACACACACACACACACAACTGTCCACACACACACACACACACACACTCAACTGTCCACACACACACACACACAACTGTCCACACACACACACACACAACTGTCCACACACACACACACAACTGTCCACACACACACACACACACAACTGTCCACACACACACAACTGTCCACACACACACACAACTGTCCACACACACACACAACTGTCCACACACACACACTCAACTGTCCACACACACACACACACAACTGTCCACACACACACACACAACTGTCCACACACACACACACATAACTGTCCACACACACACAACTGTCCACACACACACACAACTGTCCACACACACACACACAACTGTCCACACACACACACAACTGTCCACACACACACACTCAACTGTCCACACACACAGACACACAACTGTCCACACACACACACACAACTGTCCACACACACACACACACAACTGTCCACACACACACAACTGTCCACACACACACACAACTGTCCACACACACACACACAACTGTCCACACACACACAACTGTCCACACACACGCACAACTGTCCACACACACACGCACAACTGTCCACACATACACGCACAACTGTCCACACACACACGCACAACTGTCCACACACACACGCACAACTGTCCACACACACACACAAACACAACTGTCCACACACACACACAACTGTCCACACACACACACAACTGTCCACACACACACACAACTGTCCACACACACACACAACTGTCCACACACACACACAACTGTCCACACACACACACACACAACTGTCCACACACACACACACAACTGTCCACACACACACACACACAACTGTCCACACACACACAACTGTCCACACACACACACAACTGTCCACACACACACACACAACTGTCCACACACACACACACAACTGTCCACACACACACAACTGTCCACACACACGCACAACTGTCCACACACACACGCACAACTGTCCACACACACACGCACAACTGTCCACACACACACGCACAACTGTCCACACACACACAACTGTCCACACACACACAACTGTCCACACACACACACAACTGTCCACACACACACACAACTGTCCACACACACACTCAACTGTCCACACACACACACACTCAACTGTCCACACACACACACACACAACTGTCCACACACACACACACAACTGTCCACACACACACACACACAACTGTCCACACACACACAACTGTCCACACACACTCACAACTGTCCACACACACACACACAACTGTCCACACACACACACACAACTGTCCACACACACACAACTGTCCACACACACGCACAACTGTCCACACACACACGCACAACTGTCCACACACACACGCACAACTGTCCACACACACACGCACAACTGTCCACACACACACACGCAACTGTCCACACACACACACACACAACTGTCCACACACACACACACACACACACTCAACTGTCCACACACACACACACACAACTGTCCACACACACACACACTCAACTGTCCACACACACACACACACACAACTGTCCACACACACACACACACAACTGTCCACACACACACACACAACTGTCCACACACACACACACACACAACTGTCCACACACACACAACTGTCCACACACACACAACTGTCCACACACACACACACACATCTGTCCACACACACACACCTGTCCACACACACACACACAACTGTCCACACACACACACAACTGTCCACACACACGCTCAACTGTCCACACACACACAACTGTCCACACACACACACACACACAACTGTCCACACACACACAACTGTCCACACACACACAACTGTCCACACACACACACACAACTGTCCACACACACACACACACAACTGTCCACACACACACAACTGTCCACACACACACACACAACTGTCCACACACACAACTGTCCACACACACACACACAACTGTCCACACACACACACAACTGTCCACACACACACACACACACACAACTGTCCACACACACACACACACAACTGTCCACACACACACACTCAACTGTCCACACACACACACACAACTGTCCACACACACACACTCAACTGTCCACACACACACACACTCAACTGTCCACACACACACACACACACAACTGTCCACACACACACACACAACTGTCCACACACACACACAACTGTCCACACACACACACAACTGTCCGCACACACACACCTGTCCACACACACACACACACCTGTCCACACACACACGCACAACTGTCCACACACACACGCACAACTGTCCACACACACACGCACAACTGTCCACACACACGCACAACTGTCCACACACACGCACAACTGTCCACACACACACACACAACTGTCCACACACACACACACAACTGTCCACACACACACACAACTGTCCACACACACAACTGTCCACACACACACACACACACACAACTGTCCACACACACAACTGTCCACACACACACACACACACACAACTGTCCACACACACACACAACTGTCCACACACACACACACACACACACACAACTGTCCACACACACACACAACTGTCCACACACACACACAACTGTCCACACACACACACAACTGTCCACACACACACAACTGTCCACACACACACACCTGTCCACACACACACGCACAACTGTCCACACACACGCACAACTGTCCACACACACGCACAACTGTCCACACACACACAACTGTCCACACACACACACACACAACTGTCCACACACACACACCTGTCCACACACACACGCACAACTGTCCACACACACGCACAACTGTCCACACACACACACACACACAACTGTCCACACACACACAACTGTCCACACACACACACACAACTGTCCACACACACACACACACACACAACTGTCCACACACACACACACAACTGTCCACACACACACACACACACACAACTGTCCACACACACACACACAACTGTCCACACACACACACACAACTGTCCACACACACACACACACACACAACTGTCCACACACACACACAACTGTCCACACACACAACTGTCCACACACACACACAACTGTCCACACACACACAACTGTCCACACACACACACCTGTCCACACACACACGCACAACTGTCCACACACACGCACAACTGTCCACACACACGCACAACTGTCCACACACACACACACACAACTGTCCACACACACACACACACACACTCAACTGTCCACACACACACACACTCAACTGTCCACACACACACACACAACTGTCCACACACACACACACAACTGTCCACACACACACACACAACTGTCCACACACACACACACACAACTGTCCACACACACACAACTGTCCACACACACACAACTGTCCACACACACACACACAACTGTCCACACACACACAACTGTCCACACACACACACACACAACTGTCCACACACTAACAACTGTCCACACACACACAACTGTCCACACACACACACACAACTGTCCACACACACACACACAACTGTCCACACACACACACAACTGTCCACACACACACACAACTGTCCACACACACACTCAACTGTCCACACACACACACACTCAACTGTCCACACACACACACACACAACTGTCCACACACACACACACAACTGTCCACACACACACACACACACAACTGTCCACACACACACAACTGTCCACACACACACACACAACTGTCCACACACACACACACAACTGTCCACACACACACACACAACTGTCCACACACACGCACAACTGTCCACACACACACGCACAACTGTCCACACACACACACTCAACTGTCCACACACACACACTCAACTGTCCACACACACACACGCAACTGTCCACACACACACACACACAACTGTCCACACACACACACACACACACTCAACTGTCCACACACACACACACTCAACTGTCCACACACACACACACACAACTGTCCACACACACACACACACAACTGTCCACACACACACACACAACTGTCCACACACACACACACACACAACTGTCCACACACACACAACTGTCCACACACACACACACAACTGTCCACACACACACACACAACTGTCCACACACACACACACAACTGTCCACACACACACACACACAACTGTCCACACACACACACACACAACTGTCCACACACACACACACAACTGTCCACACACACACACTCAACTGTCCACACACACACACGCAACTCTCCACACACACACACACAACTGTCCACACACACACACACACACACACACTCAACTGTCCACACACACAACTGTCCACACACACACACAACTGTCCACACACACACAACTGTCCACACACACACACACAACTGTCCACACACACACACACAACTGTCCACACACACACACACAACTGTCCACACACACACACACACAACTGTCCACACACACACACACACAACTGTCCACACACACACACACACAACTGTCCACACACACACACACAACTGTCCACACACACACACTCAACTGTCCACACACACACACGCAACTCTCCACACACACACACACAACTGTCCACACACACACACACACACACACACTCAACTGTCCACACACACAACTGTCCACACACACACACAACTGTCCACACACACACAACTGTCCACACACACGCACAACTGTCCACACACACGCACAACTGTCCACACACACACACACGCACAACTGTCCACACACACGCACAACTGTCCACACACACACACACACACAACTGTCCACACACACACACACAACTGTCCACACACACACACACACACACAACTGTCCACACACACACACACACACAACTGTCCACACACACGCACAACTGTCCACACACACACGCACAACTGTCCACACACACACACTCAACTGTCCACACACACACACACACAACTGTCCACACACACACACACACACACACTCAACTGTCCACACACTCAACTGTCCACACACACACACAACTGTCCACACACACACAACTGTCCACACACACACACCTGTCCACACACACACGCACAACTGTCCACACACAGGCACAACTGTCCACACACACGCACAACTGTCCACACACACACACACACAACTGTCCACACACACACACACACACACACTCAACTGTCCACACACACACACACACACAACTGTCCACACACACACACACAACTGTCCACACACACACACACAACTGTCCACACACACACACACACAACTGTCCACACACACACAACTGTCCACACACACACAACTGTCCACACACACACACACACAACTGTCCACACACACACACCTGTCCACACACACACACACAACTGTCCACACACACACACACAACTGTCCGCACACACAACTGTCCACACACACACACACAACTGTCCACACACACACACACAACTGTCCACACACACACACACACACACACACAACTGTCCACACACACACACAACTGTCCACACACACACACACACACAACTGTCCACACACACACACACAAACAACTGTCCACACACACACACACACACAACTGTCCACACACACACAACTGTCCACACACACACACAACTGTCCACACACACACACACAACTGTCCACACACACACACACACAACTGTCCACACACACGCACAACTGTCCACACACACACGCACAACTGTCCACACACACACGCACAACTGTCCACACACACACACACTCAACTGTCCACACACACACACTCAACTGTCCACACACACACACGCAACTGTCCACACACACACACACACAACTGTCCACACACACACACAACTGTCCACACACACACAAACTGTCCACACACACACACACACACAACTGTCCACACACACACACACACACAACTGTCCACACACACACAACTGTCCACACACACACACAACTGTCCACACACACACACAACTGTCCACACACACACACACAACTGTCCACACACACACACACACACAACTGTCCACACACACGCACAACTGTCCACACACACACGCACAACTGTCCACACACACACACTCAACTGTCCACACACACACACGCAACTGTCCACACACACACACACACAACTGTCCACACACACACACACACACACACTCAACTGTCCACACACACACACACAACTGTCCACACACACACACACACAACTGTCCACACACACACACACAACTGTCCACACACACACACACACACAACTGTCCACACACACACAACTGTCCACACACACACACAACTGTCCACACACACACACAACTGTCCACACACACACACTCAACTGTCCACACACACACACACACAACTGTCCACACACACACACACAACTGTCCACACACACACACACACAACTGTCCACACACACACAACTGTCCACACACACACACAACTGTCCACACACACACACACAACTGTCCACACACACACACAACTGTCCACACACACACACTCAACTGTCCACACACACACACACACAACTGTCCACACACACACACACAACTGTCCACACACACACACACACAACTGTCCACACACACACAACTGTCCACACACACACACAACTGTCCACACACACACACACAACTGTCCACACACACACAACTGTCCACACACACGCACAACTGTCCACACACACACGCACAACTGTCCACACATACACGCACAACTGTCCACACACACACGCACAACTGTCCACACACACACGCACAACTGTCCACACACACACACAAACACAACTGTCCACACACACACACAACTGTCCACACACACACACAACTGTCCACACACACACACAACTGTCCACACACACACACAACTGTCCACACACACACTCAACTGTCCACACACACACACACACAACTGTCCACACACACACACACAACTGTCCACACACACACACACACAACTGTCCACACACACACAACTGTCCACACACACACACAACTGTCCACACACACACACACAACTGTCCACACACACACACACAACTGTCCACACACACACAACTGTCCACACACACGCACAACTGTCCACACACACACAAACTGTCCACACACACACACACACACAACTGTCCACACACACACACACACACAACTGTCCACACACACACACACACACAACTGTCCACACACACACGCACAACTGTCCACACACACACGCACAACTGTCCACACACACACACAAACACAACTGTCCACACACACACACAACTGTCCACACACACACACAACTGTCCACACACACACACAACTGTCCACACACACACACAACTGTCCACACACACACACAACTGTCCACACACACACTCAACTGTCCACACACACACACACACAACTGTCCACACACACACACACAACTGTCCACACACACACACACACAACTGTCCACACACACACAACTGTCCACACACACACACAACTGTCCACACACACACACACAACTGTCCACACACACACACACAACTGTCCACACACACACAACTGTCCACACACACGCACAACTGTCCACACACACACAAACTGTCCACACACACACACACACACAACTGTCCACACACACACACACACACAACTGTCCACACACACACAACTGTCCACACACACACACAACTGTCCACACACACACACAACTGTCCACACACACACACACAACTGTCCACACACACACACACACACAACTGTCCACACACACGCACAACTGTCCACACACACACGCACAACTGTCCACACACACACACTCAACTGTCCACACACACACACGCAACTGTCCACACACACACACACACAACTGTCCACACACACACACACACACACACTCAACTGTCCACACACACACACACACAACTGTCCACACACACACACACACAACTGTCCACACACACACACACAACTGTCCACACACACACACACACACAACTGTCCACACACACACAACTGTCCACACACACACACAACTGTCCACACACACACACAACTGTCCACACACACACACTCAACTGTCCACACACACACACACACAACTGTCCACACACACACACACAACTGTCCACACACACACACACACAACTGTCCACACACACACAACTGTCCACACACACACACAACTGTCCACACACACACACACAACTGTCCACACACACACACAACTGTCCACACACACACACTCAACTGTCCACACACACACACACACAACTGTCCACACACACACACACAACTGTCCACACACACACACACACAACTGTCCACACACACACAACTGTCCACACACACACACAACTGTCCACACACACACACACAACTGTCCACACACACACAACTGTCCACACACACGCACAACTGTCCACACACACACGCACAACTGTCCACACATACACGCACAACTGTCCACACACACACGCACAACTGTCCACACACACACGCACAACTGTCCACACACACACACAAACACAACTGTCCACACACACACACAACTGTCCACACACACACACAACTGTCCACACACACACACAACTGTCCACACACACACACAACTGTCCACACACACACACACACAACTGTCCACACACACACACACAACTGTCCACACACACACACACACAACTGTCCACACACACACAACTGTCCACACACACACACAACTGTCCACACACACACACACAACTGTCCACACACACACACACAACTGTCCACACACACACAACTGTCCACACACACGCACAACTGTCCACACACACACGCACAACTGTCCACACACACACGCACAACTGTCCACACACACACGCACAACTGTCCACACACACACAACTGTCCACACACACACAACTGTCCACACACACACACAACTGTCCACACACACACACAACTGTCCACACACACACTCAACTGTCCACACACACACACACTCAACTGTCCACACACACACACACACAACTGTCCACACACACACACACAACTGTCCACACACACACACACACAACTGTCCACACACACACAACTGTCCACACACACTCACAACTGTCCACACACACACACACAACTGTCCACACACACACACACAACTGTCCACACACACACAACTGTCCACACACACGCACAACTGTCCACACACACACGCACAACTGTCCACACACACACGCACAACTGTCCACACACACACGCACAACTGTCCACACACACACGCACAACTGTCCACACACACACACGCAACTGTCCACACACACACACACACAACTGTCCACACACACACACACACACACACTCAACTGTCCACACACACACACACACAACTGTCCACACACACACACACTCAACTGTCCACACACACACACACACACAACTGTCCACACACACACACACACAACTGTCCACACACACACACACAACTGTCCACACACACACACACACACAACTGTCCACACACACACAACTGTCCACACACACACAACTGTCCACACACACACACACACATCTGTCCACACACACACACCTGTCCACACACACACACACAACTGTCCACACACACACACAACTGTCCACACACACGCTCAACTGTCCACACACACACAACTGTCCACACACACACACACACACAACTGTCCACACACACACAACTGTCCACACACACACAACTGTCCACACACACACACACAACTGTCCACACACACACACACACAACTGTCCACACACACACAACTGTCCACACACACACACACAACTGTCCACACACACAACTGTCCACACACACACACACAACTGTCCACACACACACACAACTGTCCACACACACACACACACACACAACTGTCCACACACACACACACACAACTGTCCACACACACACACTCAACTGTCCACACACACACACTCAACTGTCCACACACACACACTCAACTGTCCACACACACACACACAACTGTCCACACACACACACTCAACTGTCCACACACACACACACTCAACTGTCCACACACACACACACACACAACTGTCCACACACACACACACAACTGTCCACACACACACACAACTGTCCACACACACACACAACTGTCCACACACACACACCTGTCCACACACACACACACACCTGTCCACACACACACGCACAACTGTCCACACACACACGCACAACTGTCCACACACACACGCACAACTGTCCACACACACGCACAACTGTCCACACACACGCACAACTGTCCACACACACACACACAACTGTCCACACACACACACACAACTGTCCACACACACACACAACTGTCCACACACACAACTGTCCACACACACACACACACACACAACTGTCCACACACACAACTGTCCACACACACACACACACACACAACTGTCCACACACACACACAACTGTCCACACACACACACAACTGTCCACACACACACACAACTGTCCACACACACACACAACTGTCCACACACACACTCAACTGTCCACACACACACACACACAACTGTCCACACACACACACACAACTGTCCACACACACACACACACAACTGTCCACACACACACAACTGTCCACACACACACACAACTGTCCACACACACACACACAACTGTCCACACACACACACACAACTGTCCACACACACACAACTGTCCACACACACGCACAACTGTCCACACACACACAAACTGTCCACACACACACACACACACAACTGTCCACACACACACACACACACA
This sequence comes from Chiloscyllium punctatum, assembly GCF_047496795.1. Taxonomy (NCBI): domain Eukaryota; kingdom Metazoa; phylum Chordata; class Chondrichthyes; order Orectolobiformes; family Hemiscylliidae; genus Chiloscyllium; species Chiloscyllium punctatum. The sequence goes on along the minus strand of NC_092768.1, from coordinate 4,509,734 downwards.
ACTGTCCACACACACACGCACAACTGTCCACACACACACGCACAACTGTCCACACACACACACAAACACAACTGTCCACACACACACACAACTGTCCACACACACACACAACTGTCCACACACACACACAACTGTCCACACACACACACAACTGTCCACACACACACTCAACTGTCCACACACACACACACACAACTGTCCACACACACACACACAACTGTCCACACACACACACACACAACTGTCCACACACACACAACTGTCCACACACACACACAACTGTCCACACACACACACACAACTGTCCACACACACACACACAACTGTCCACACACACACAACTGTCCACACACACGCACAACTGTCCACACACACACAAACTGTCCACACACACACACACACACAACTGTCCACACACACACACACACACAACTGTCCACACACACACAACTGTCCACACACACACACAACTGTCCACACACACACACAACTGTCCACACACACACACACAACTGTCCACACACACACACACACACAACTGTCCACACACACGCACAACTGTCCACACACACACGCACAACTGTCCACACACACACACTCAACTGTCCACACACACACACGCAACTGTCCACACACACACACACACAACTGTCCACACACACACACACACACACACTCAACTGTCCACACACACACACACACAACTGTCCACACACACACACACACAACTGTCCACACACACACACACAACTGTCCACACACACACACACACACAACTGTCCACACACACACAACTGTCCACACACACACACAACTGTCCACACACACACACAACTGTCCACACACACACACTCAACTGTCCACACACACACACACACAACTGTCCACACACACACACACAACTGTCCACACACACACACACACAACTGTCCACACACACACAACTGTCCACACACACACACAACTGTCCACACACACACACACAACTGTCCACACACACACACAACTGTCCACACACACACACTCAACTGTCCACACACACACACACACAACTGTCCACACACACACACACAACTGTCCACACACACACACACACAACTGTCCACACACACACAACTGTCCACACACACACACAACTGTCCACACACACACACACAACTGTCCACACACACACAACTGTCCACACACACGCACAACTGTCCACACATACACGCACAACTGTCCACACACACACGCACAACTGTCCACACACACACGCACAACTGTCCACACACACACACAAACACAACTGTCCACACACACACACAACTGTCCACACACACACACAACTGTCCACACACACACACAACTGTCCACACACACACACAACTGTCCACACACACACACACACAACTGTCCACACACACACACACAACTGTCCACACACACACACACACAACTGTCCACACACACACAACTGTCCACACACACACACAACTGTCCACACACACACACACAACTGTCCACACACACACACACAACTGTCCACACACACACAACTGTCCACACACACGCACAACTGTCCACACACACACGCACAACTGTCCACACACACACGCACAACTGTCCACACACACACGCACAACTGTCCACACACACACAACTGTCCACACACACACAACTGTCCACACACACACACAACTGTCCACACACACACACAACTGTCCACACACACACTCAACTGTCCACACACACACACACTCAACTGTCCACACACACACACACACAACTGTCCACACACACACACACAACTGTCCACACACACACACACACAACTGTCCACACACACACAACTGTCCACACACACTCACAACTGTCCACACACACACACACAACTGTCCACACACACACACACAACTGTCCACACACACACAACTGTCCACACACACGCACAACTGTCCACACACACACGCACAACTGTCCACACACACACGCACAACTGTCCACACACACACGCACAACTGTCCACACACACACGCACAACTGTCCACACACACACACGCAACTGTCCACACACACACACACACAACTGTCCACACACACACACACACACACACTCAACTGTCCACACACACACACACACAACTGTCCACACACACACACACTCAACTGTCCACACACACACACACACACAACTGTCCACACACACACACACACAACTGTCCACACACACACACACAACTGTCCACACACACACACACACACAACTGTCCACACACACACAACTGTCCACACACACACAACTGTCCACACACACACACACACATCTGTCCACACACACACACCTGTCCACACACACACACACAACTGTCCACACACACACACAACTGTCCACACACACGCTCAACTGTCCACACACACACAACTGTCCACACACACACACACACACAACTGTCCACACACACACAACTGTCCACACACACACAACTGTCCACACACACACACACAACTGTCCACACACACACACACACAACTGTCCACACACACACAACTGTCCACACACACACACACAACTGTCCACACACACAACTGTCCACACACACACACACAACTGTCCACACACACACACAACTGTCCACACACACACACACACACACAACTGTCCACACACACACACACACAACTGTCCACACACACACACTCAACTGTCCACACACACACACTCAACTGTCCACACACACACACTCAACTGTCCACACACACACACACAACTGTCCACACACACACACTCAACTGTCCACACACACACACACTCAACTGTCCACACACACACACACACACAACTGTCCACACACACACACACAACTGTCCACACACACACACAACTGTCCACACACACACACAACTGTCCACACACACACACCTGTCCACACACACACACACACCTGTCCACACACACACGCACAACTGTCCACACACACACGCACAACTGTCCACACACACACGCACAACTGTCCACACACACGCACAACTGTCCACACACACGCACAACTGTCCACACACACACACACAACTGTCCACACACACACACACAACTGTCCACACACACACACAACTGTCCACACACACAACTGTCCACACACACACACACACACACAACTGTCCACACACACAACTGTCCACACACACACACACACACACAACTGTCCACACACACACACAACTGTCCACACACACACACACACACACACACAACTGTCCACACACACACACAACTGTCCACACACACACACAACTGTCCACACACACACACAACTGTCCACACACACACAACTGTCCACACACACACACCTGTCCACACACACACGCACAACTGTCCACACACACGCACAACTGTCCACACACACGCACAACTGTCCACACACACACAACTGTCCACACACACACACACACAACTGTCCACACACACACACCTGTCCACACACACACGCACAACTGTCCACACACACGCACAACTGTCCACACACACACACACACACAACTGTCCACACACACACAACTGTCCACACACACACACACAACTGTCCACACACACACACACACACACAACTGTCCACACACACACACACAACTGTCCACACACACACACACACACACAACTGTCCACACACACACACACAACTGTCCACACACACACACACACACAACTGTCCACACACACACACACACACACAACTGTCCACACACACACACAACTGTCCACACACACAACTGTCCACACACACACACACCTGTCCACACACACACGCACAACTGTCCACACACACGCACAACTGTCCACACACACGCACAACTGTCCACACACACACACACACAACTGTCCACACACACACACACACACACTCAACTGTCCACACACACACACACTCAACTGTCCACACACACACACACAACTGTCCACACACACACACACAACTGTCCACACACACACACACAACTGTCCACACACACACACACACAACTGTCCACACACACACAACTGTCCACACACACACACACAACTGTCCACACACACACAACTGTCCACACACACACACACACAACTGTCCACACACTAACAACTGTCCACACACACACAACTGTCCACACACACACACACAACTGTCCACACACACACACACAACTGTCCACACACACACACACAACTGTCCACACACACACACAACTGTCCACACACACACACAACTGTCCACACACACGCACAACTGTCCACACACACGCACAACTGTCCACACACACACAACTGTCAAGACACACACACACGCACAACTGTCCACACACACACAACTGTCCACACACACACACACAACTGTCCACACACACACACACACACACAACTGTCCAAACACACACACACAACTGTCCACACACACACACACACACACAACTGTCCACACACACACACAACTGTCCACACACACAACTGTCCACACACACACACAACTGTCCACACACACACAACTGTCCACACACACACACCTGTCCACACACACACGCACAACTGTCCACACACACGCACAACTGTCCACACACACGCACAACTGTCCACACACACACACACACAACTGTCCACACACACACACACACACACTCAACTGTCCACACACACACACACACAACTGTCCACACACACACACACACACACTCAACTGTCCACACACACACACACTCAACTGTCCACACACACACACACAACTGTCCACACACACACACACAACTGTCCACACACACACACACAACTGTCCACACACACACACACACAACTGTCCACACACACACAACTGTCCACACACACACAACTGTCCACACACACACACACAACTGTCCACACACACACAACTGTCCACACACACACACACACAACTGTCCACACACTAACAACTGTCCACACACACACAACTGTCCACACACACACACACAACTGTCCACACACACACACACAACTGTCCACACACACACACAACTGTCCACACACACACACAACTGTCCACACACACACACAACTGTCCACACACACGCACAACTGTCCACACACACACACACACACACACAACTGTCCACACACACACAACTGTCCACACACACACACACACACACAACTGTCCACACACACACAACTGTCCACACACACACACACACACACACAACTGTCCACACACACACACACAACTGTCCACACACACACAACTGTCCACACACACACACACAACTGTCCACACACACACACACAACTGTCCACACACACACAACTGTCCACACACACACACACAACTGTCCACACACACAACTGTCCACACACACACACACAACTGTCCACACACACACACAACTGTCCACACACACACACACACACACACACACACACAACTGTCCACACACACACACAACTGTCCACACACACACAAACTGTCCACACACACACACACACAACTGTCCACACACACACACTCAACTGTCCACACACACACACTCAACTGTCCACACACACACACACAACTGTCCACACACACACACTCAACTGTCCACACACACACACACTCAACTGTCCACACACACACACACAACTGTCCACACACACACACACACAACTGTCCACACACACACACACAACTGTCCACACACACACACAACTGTCCACACACACACAACTGTCCACACACACACACAACTGTCCACACACACACAACTGTCCACACACACACACAACTGTCCACACACACACACAACTGTCCACACACACACACACACCTGTCCACACACACACGCACAACTGTCCACACACACACACAATTGTCCACACACACGCACAACTGTCCACACACACACACACAACTGTCCACACACACACACAACTGTCCACACACACAACTGTCCACACACACACACAACTGTCCACACACACACACAACTGTCCACACACACACACTTGTCCACACACACACGCACAACTGTCCACACACACGCACAACTGTCCACACACACACAACTGTCCACACACACACACACACAACTGTCCACACACACACACCTGTCCACACACACACGCACAACTGTCCACACACACGCACAACTGTCCACACACACACAACTGTCCACACACACACACAACTGTCCACACACACACACAACTGTCCACACACACACACACAACTGTCCACACACACACACACACACACAACTGTCCACACACACACACAACTGTCCACACACACAACTGTCCACACACACACACAACTGTCCACACACACACAACTGTCCACACACACACAACTGTCCACACACACACAACTGTCCACACACACACGCACAACTGTCCACACACACGCACAACTGTCCACACACACACGCACAACTGTCCACACACACGCACAACTGTCCACACACACGCACAACTGTCCACACACACGCACAACTGTCCACACACACACACACACAACTGTCCACACACACACAACTGTCCACACACACACACAACTGTACACACACACACAACTGTCCACACACACACAACTGTCCACACACACACACACACAACTGTCCACACACACACACTCAACTGTCCACACACACACACTCAACTGTCCACACACACACACACAACTGTCCACACACACACACTCAACTGTCCACACACACACACACTCAACTGTCCACACACACACACACACAACTGTCCACACACACACACACAACTGTCCACACACACACACAACTGTCCACACACACACAACTGTCCACACACACACACAACTGTCCACACACACACAACTGTCCACACACACACACAACTGTCCACACACACACACAACTGTCCACACACACACACACACCTGTCCACACACACACGCACAACTGTCCACACACACACACAATTGTCCACACACACGCACAACTGTCCACACACACACACACAACTGTCCACACACACACACACAACTGTCCACACACACAACTGTCCACACACACACACAACTGTCCACACACACACACAACTGTCCACACACACACACCTGTCCACACACACACGCACAACTGTCCACACACACGCACAACTGTCCACACACACACAACTGTCCACACACACACACACACAACTGTCCACACACACACACCTGTCCACACACACACGCACAACTGTCCACACACACGCACAACTGTCCACACACACACAACTGTCCACACACACACACACACAACTGTCCACACACACACACAACTGTCCACACACACACACACAACTGTCCACACACACACACACACACACAACTGTCCACACACACACACAACTGTCCACACACACACGCACAACTGTCCACACACACGCACAACTGTCCACACACACACAACTGTCCACACACACACACACACACAACTGTCCACACACACACACAACTGTCCACACACACACACACAACTGTCCACACACACACACACACACACAACTGTCCACACACACACACAACTGTCCACACACACAACTGTCCACACACACACACAACTGTCCACACACACACAACTGTCCACACACACACAACTGTCCACACACACACGCACAACTGTCCACACACACACGCACAACTGTCCACACACACACGCACAACTGTCCACACACACGCACAACTGTCCACACACACGCACAACTGTCCACACACACGCACAACTGTCCACACACACGCACAACTGTCCACACACACACACACACAACTGTCCACACACACACAACTGTCCACACACACACACAACTGTACACACACACACAACTGTCCACACACACACAACTGTCCACACACACACACAACTGTCCACACACACACAACTGTCCACACACACACACACAACTGTCCACACACACACACGCACAACTGTCCACACACACACAACTGTCCACACACACACAACTGTCCACACACACACACACAACTGTCCACACACACACACACAACTGTCCACACACACAACTGTCCACACACACACACACACAACTGTCCACACACACACACACACACACAACTGTCCACACACACAAACTGTCCACTCACACACACACACACACACAACTGTCCACACACACACACACACACACACACACAACTGTCCACACACACGCACAACTGCCCACACACACACAACTGTCCACACACACACACACAACTGTCCACACACACACACACAACTGTCCACACACACAACTGTCCACACACACACACACACACACACACACAACTGTCCACACACACACACAACTGTCCACACACACACAAACTGTCCACACACACACACAACTGTCCACACACACACGCACAACTGTCCACACACACGCACAACTGTCCACACACACGCACAACTGTCCACACACACACAACTGTCCACACACACACAACTGTCCACACACACACACACACACACACACACACACACACACACACACACACAACTGTCCACACACACACACACACACACACACACACACACACACACACAACTGTCCACACACACACACACACACACACACACACACACACACAACTGTCCTCACACACACACACACACACACACACACACACACACACACACAACTGTCCACACACACACACACACACACAACTGTCCACACACACACACACACACACAACTGTCCACACACACACACACACACACACACACACACACACACACACACAACTGTCCACACACACACACACACACACACACACACACACACACACACACACACACACAACTGTCCACACACACACACAACTGTCCACACACACACAACTGTCCACACACACACACAACTGTCCACACACACACAACTGTCCACACACACACAACTGTCCACACACACACACACAACTGTCCACACACACACAACTGTCCACACACACACACACAACTGTCCACACACACACAAACAACTGTCCACACACACACAACTGTCCACACACACAATTGTCCACACACACGCACAACTGTCCACACACACACAACTGTCCACACACACACACACAACTGTCCACACACACACACACACACACACAACTGTCCACACACACACACACACACACACACAAAACTGTCCACACACACAACTGTCCACACACACAAACTGTCCACACACACACACACACAACTGTCCACACACACACACACACACACACACAAAACTGTCCACACACACACACGCACACACAACTGTCCACACACACGCACAACTGTCCACACACACACAACTGTCCACACACACACACACAACTGTCCACACACACAACTGTCCACACACACAACTGTCCACACACACAACTGTCCACACACACACACACACACACACACAACTGTCCACACACACGCACAACTGTCCACACACACACAACTGTCCACACACACACACACAACTGTCCACACACACACACACACAACTGTCCACACACACACACACACAACTGTCCACACACACACACAACTGTCCACACACACAACTGTCCACACACACACACAACTGTCCACACACACAACTGTCCACACACACACACAACTGTCCACACACACACACAACTGTCCACACACACACACCTGTCCACACACACACGCACAACTGTCCACACACACGCACAACTGTCCACACACACACAACTGTCCACACACACACACAACTGTCCACACACACACACAACTGTCCACACACACAACTGTCCACACACACACACAACTGTCCACACACACACACAACTGTCCACACACACACACACACAACTGTCCACACACACACACAACTGTCCACACACACACACACACAACTGTCCACACACACACAACTGTCCACACACACACAACTGTCCACACACACACACACAACTGTCCACACACACACACACAACTGTCCACACACACACAACTGTCCACACACACAACTGTCCACACACACACACACACAACTGTCCACACACACACACACACACACAACTGTCCACACACACAAACTGTCCACACACACACACACACACACACAACTGTCCACACACACACACACACACACACACACAACTGTCCACACACACACACACAACTGTCCACACACACACAACTGTCCACACACACACACACAACTGTCCACACACACACACACACAACTGTCCACACACACAACTGTCCACACACACACACACACACACACACACACACACAACTGTCCACACACACACACACAACTGTCCACACACACACACACACAACTGTCCACACACACACAACTGTCCACACACACACAACTGTCCACACACACACACACAACTGTCCACACACACACACACAACTGTCCACACACACACAACTGTCCACACACACAACTGTCCACACACACACACACACAACTGTCCACACACACACACACACACACACACAACTGTCCACACACACAAACTGTCCACACACACACACACACACACAACTGTCCACACACACACACACACACACACACACACACAACTGTCCACACACACACACACACACACACACACACACAACTGTCCACACACACGCACAACTGTCCACACACACACAACTGTCCACACACACACACACAACTGTCCACACACACACACACACAACTGTCCACACACACAACTGTCCACACACACACACACACACACACACACACACACACAACTGTCCACACACACACACACAACTGTCCACACACACACACACACACACACAACTGTCCACACACACACACACAACTGTCCACACACACACACACACACACAACTGTCCACACACACACACACACACACACAACTGTCCACACACACACACACACACACACAACTGTCCACACACACACAACTGTCCACACACACACACAACTGTCCACACACACACACACAACTGTCCACACACACACACACACAACTGTCCACACACACGCACAACTGTCCACACACACACGCACAACTGTCCACACACACACACTCAACTGTCCACACACACACACTCAACTGTCCACACACACACACGCAACTGTCCACACACACACACACACAACTGTCCACACACACACACAACTGTCCACACACACACAAACTGTCCACACACACACACACACAACTGTCCACACACACACACACACACAACTGTCCACACACACACAACTGTCCACACACACACACAACTGTCCACACACACACACACACACAACTGTCCACACACACGCACAACTGTCCACACACACACGCACAACTGTCCACACACACACACTCAACTGTCCACACACACACACGCAACTGTCCACACACACACACACACAACTGTCCACACACACACACACACACACACTCAACTGTCCACACACACACACACACAACTGTCCACACACACACACACACAACTGTCCACACACACACACACAACTGTCCACACACACACACACACACAACTGTCCACACACACACAACTCTCCACACACACACACAACTGTCCACACACACACACAACTGTCCACACACACACACAACTGTCCACACACACACACTCAACTGTCCACACACACACACACACCTGTCCACACACACACACACAACTGTCCACACACACACACACACAACTGTCCACACACACACAACTGTCCACACACACACACAACTGTCCACACACACACAACTGTCCACACACACACACAACTGTCCACACACACACACAACTGTCCACACACACACACTCAACTGTCCACACACACACACACACAACTGTCCACACACACACACACAACTGTCCACACACACACACACACAACTGTCCACACACACACAACTGTCCACACACACACACAACTGTCCACACACACACACACAACTGTCCACACACACACAACTGTCCACACACACGCACAACTGTCCACACACACACGCACAACTGTCCACACATACACGCACAACTGTCCACACACACACGCACAACTGTCCACACACACACGCACAACTGTCCACACACACACACAAACACAACTGTCCACACACACACACAACTGTCCACACACACACACAACTGTCCACACACACACACAACTGTCCACACACACACTCAACTGTCCACACACACACACACACAACTGTCCACACACACACACACAACTGTCCACACACACACACACACAACTGTCCACACACACACAACTGTCCACACACACACACAACTGTCCACACACACACACACAACTGTCCACACACACACACACAACTGTCCACACACACACAACTGTCCACACACACGCACAACTGTCCACACACACACGCACAACTGTCCACACACACACGCACAACTGTCCACACACACACGCACAACTGTCCACACACACACAACTGTCCACACACACACACAACTGTCCACACACACACACACTCAACTGTCCACACACACTCAACTGTCCACACACACACACACACAACTGTCCACACACACACACACAACTGTCCACACACACACACACACAACTGTCCACACACACACAACTGTCCACACACACTCACAACTGTCCACACACACACACACAACTGTCCACACACACACACACAACTGTCCACACACACACAACTGTCCACACACACGCACAACTGTCCACACACACACGCACAACTGTCCACACACACACGCACAACTGTCCACACACACACGCACAACTGTCCACACACACACACTCAACTGTCCACACACACACACGCAACTGTCCACACACACACACACACAACTGTCCACACACACACTCAGCTGTCCACACACACACACACACAACTGTCCACACACACACACACTCAACTGTCCACACACACACACACACAACTGTCCACACACACACACACAACTGTCCACACACACACACACACACAACTGTCCACACACACACAACTGTCCACACACACACAACTGTCCACACACACACACACACATCTGTCCACACACACACACCTGTCCACACACACACACACACAACTGTCCACACACACACACAACTGTCCACACACACGCTCAACTGTCCACACACACACAACTGTCCACACACACACACACACACAACTGTACACACACACACACACAACTGTCCACACACACACAACTGTCCACACACACACACACAACTGTCCACACACACACACACACAACTGTCCACACACACACAACTGTCCACACACACACACACAACTGTCCACACACACACAACTGTCCACACACACACACACAACTGTCCACACACACACACAACTGTCCACACACACACACACACACACACAACTGTCCACACACACACACACACAACTGTCCACACACACACACAACTGTCCACACACACACAAACTGTCCACACACACACACTCAACTGTCCACACACACACACACAACTGTCCACACACACACACACAACTGTCCACACACACACACTCAACTGTCCACACACACACACACACTCAACTGTCCACACACACACACACACACAACTGTCCACACACACACACACAACTGTCCACACACACACACAACTGTCCACACACACACACAACTGTCCACACACACACACACACCTGTCCACACACACACGCACAACTGTCCACACACACACGCACAACTGTCCACACACACACGCACAACTGTCCACACACACGCACAACTGTCCACACACACGCACAACTGTCCACACACACACACACAACTGTCCACACACACACACACAACTGTCCACACACACACACACAACTGTCCACACACACAACTGTCCACACACACACACACACACACAACTGTCCACACACACAACTGTCCACACACACACACACACACACAACTGTCCACACACACACACAACTGTCCACACACACACACACACACACACACAACTGTCCACACACACACACAACTGTCCACACACACACACAACTGTCCACACACACACACAACTGTCCACACACACACAACTGTCCACACACACACACCTGTCCACACACACACGCACAACTGTCCACACACACGCACAACTGTCCACACACACACAACTGTCCACACACACACACACACAACTGTCCACACACACACACCTGTCCACACACACACGCACAACTGTCCACACACACGCACAACTGTCCACACACACACACACACACAACTGTCCACACACACACAACTGTCCACACACACACACACAACTGTCCACACACACACAACTGTCCACACACACACACAACTGTCCACACACACACACACAACTGTCCACACACACACAACTGTCCACACACACGCACAACTGTCCACACACACACGCACAACTGTCCACACACACACGCACAACTGTCCACACACACACGCACAACTGTCCACACACACACACAAACACAACTGTCCACACACACACACAACTGTCCACACACACACACAACTGTCCACACACACACACAACTGTCCACACACACACACAACTGTCCACACACACACTCAACTGTCCACACACACACACACACAACTGTCCACACACACACACACAACTGTCCACACACACACACACACACAACTGTCCACACACATACAACTGTCCACACACACACACAACTGTCCACACACACACACACAACTGTCCACACACACACACACAACTGTCCACACACACACAACTGTCCACACACACGCACAACTGTCCACACACACACGCACAACTGTCCACACACACACGCACAACTGTCCACACACACACGCACAACTGTCCACACACACACAACTGTCCACACACACACACAACTGTCCACACACACACACAACTGTCCACACACACACTCAACTGTCCACACACACACACACTCAACTGTCCACACACACACACACACAACTGTCCACACACACACACACACAACTGTCCACACACACACACACAACTGTCCACACACACACACTCACAACTGTCCACACACACACACACAACTGTCCACACACACACACACAACTGTCCACACACACACAACTGTCCACACACACGCACAACTGTCCACACACACACGCACAACTGTCCACACACACACGCAAAACTGTCCACACACACACGCACAACTGTCCACACACACACACTCAACTGTCCACACACACACACGCAACTGTCCACACACACACACACACAACTGTCCACACACACACACACACACACACTCAACTGTCCACACACACACACACACAACTGTCCACACACACACACACTCAACTGTCCACACACACACACACACAACTGTCCACACACACACACACACAACTGTCCACACACACACACACAACTGTCCACACACACACACACACACAACTGTCCACACACACACAACTGTCCACACACACACAACTGTCCACACACACACACACACATCTGTCCACACACACACACCTGTCCACACACACACACACAACTGTCCACACACACACACAACTGTCCACACACACGCTCAACTGTCCACACACACACAACTGTCCACACACACACACACACACAACTGTCCACACACACACACACAACTGTCCACACACACACAACTGTCCACACACACACACACAACTGTCCACACACACACACACACAACTGTCCACACACACACAACTGTCCACACACACACACACAACTGTCCACACACACAACTGTCCACACACACACACACAACTGTCCACACACACACACAACTGTCCACACACACACACACACACACAACTGTCCACACACACACACACACACACAACTGTCCACACACACACACACACAACTGTCCACACACACACACAACTGTCCACACACACACAAACTGTCCACACACACACACTCAACTGTCCACACACACACACACAACTGTCCACACACACACACACAACTGTCCACACACACACACTCAACTGTCCACACACACACACACTCAACTGTCCACACACACACACACACACAACTGTCCACACACACACACACAACTGTCCACACACACACACAACTGTCCACACACACACACAACTGTCCACACACACACACCTGTCCACACACACACACACACCTGTCCACACACACACGCACAACTGTCCACACACACACGCACAACTGTCCACACACACGCACAACTGTCCACACACACGCACAACTGTCCACACACACACACACAACTGTCCACACACACACACACAACTGTCCACACACACACACACAACTGTCCACACACACAACTGTCCACACACACACACACACACACACACACAACTGTCCACACACACAACTGTCCACACACACACACACACACACAACTGTCCACACACACACACAACTGTCCACACACACACACACACACACACACAACTGTCCACACACACACACAACTGTCCACACACACACACAACTGTCCACACACACACACAACTGTCCACACACACACACAACTGTCCACACACACACAACTGTCCACACACACACACCTGTCCACACACACACGCACAACTGTCCACACACACGCACAACTGTCCACACACACACAACTGTCCACACACACACACACACAACTGTCCACACACACACACCTGTCCACACACACACGCACAACTGTCCACACACACGCACAACTGTCCACACACACACACACACACAACTGTCCACACACACACAACTGTCCACACACACACACACAACTGTCCACACACACACACACACACACAACTGTCCACACACACACACACACACACAACTGTCCACACACACACACAACTGTCCACACACACAACTGTCCACACACACACACCTGTCCACACACACACGCACAACTGTCCACACACACGCACAACTGTCCACACACACACAACTGTCAAGACACACACACACGCACAACTGTCCACACACACACAACTGTCCACACACACACACACAACTGTCCACACACACACACACACACACAACTGTCCACACACACACACACAACTGTCCACACACACACACACACACACAACTGTCCACACACACAACTGTCCACACACACAACTGTCCACACACACACACAACTGTCCACACACACACAACTGTCCACACACACACACCTGTCCACACACACACGCACAACTGTCCACACACACGCACAACTGTCCACACACACGCACAACTGTCCACACACACACACACACACACTCAACTGTCCACACACACACACACACACACTCAACTGTCCACACACACACACACACAACTGTCCACACACACACAACTGTCCACACACACACAACTGTCCACACACACACACACAACTGTCCACACACACACAACTGTCCACACACACACACACACAACTGTCCACACACTAACAACTGTCCACACACACACAACTGTCCACACACACACACACAACTGTCCACACACACACACCTGTCCACACACACACACACAACTGTCCACACACACACACCTGTCCACACACACACACACAACTGTCCACACACACACACACAACTGTCCACACACACACACAACTGTCCACACACACACACAACTGTCCACACACACACACAACTGTCCACACACACACACACACACACACAACTGTCCACACACACACAACTGTCCACACACACACACACACACACAACTGTCCACACACACACAACTGTCCACACACACACACACACACACAACTGTCCACACACACACACACAACTGTCCACACACACACAACTGTCCACACACACACACACAACTGTCCACACACACACACACAACTGTCCACACACACACAACTGTCCACACACACACACACAACTGTCCACACACACAACTGTCCACACACACACACACAACTGTCCACACACACACACAACTGTCCACACACACACACACACACACACACACACAACTGTCCACACACACACACAACTGTCCACACACACACAAACTGTCCACACACACACACACACAACTGTCCACACACACACACTCAACTGTCCACACACACACACTCAACTGTCCACACACACACACACAACTGTCCACACACACACACTCAACTGTCCACACACACACACACTCAACTGTCCACACACACACACACACAACTGTCCACACACACACACACAACTGTCCACACACACACACAACTGTCCACACACACACAACTGTCCACACACACACAACTGTCCACACACACACACAACTGTCCACACACACACACAACTGTCCACACACACACGCACAACTGTCCACACACACGCACAACTGTCCACACACACACAACTGTCCACACACACACACACACACAACTGTCCACACACACACACCTGTCCACACACACACGCACAACTGTCCACACACACGCACAACTGTCCACACACACACAACTGTCCACACACACACACACACAACTGTCCACACACACACACAACTGTCCACACACACACACACAACTGTCCACACACACACACACACACACAACTGTCCACACACACACACAACTGTCCACACACACAACTGTCCACACACACACACAACTGTCCACACAAACACAACTGTCCACACACACACAACTGTCCACACACACACGCACAACTGTCCACACACACGCACAACTGTCCACACACACACGCACAACTGTCCACACACACGCACAACTGTCCACACACACGCACAACTGTCCACACACACGCACAACTGTCCACACACACACACACACAACTGTCCACACACACACAACTGTCCACACACACACACAACTGTACACACACACACAACTGTCCACACACACACAACTGTCCACACACACACACAACTGTCCACACACACACAACTGTCCACACACACACACACAACTGTCCACACACACACACGCACAACTGTCCACACACACACAACTGTCCACACACACACAACTGTCCACACACACACACACAACTGTCCACACACACACACACAACTGTCCACACACACAACTGTCCACACACACACACACACAACTGTCCACACACACACACACACACACACACAACTGTCCACACACACAAACTGTCCACTCACACACACACACACACACAACTGTCCACACACACACACACACACACACACACAACTGTCCACACACACGCACAACTGCCCACACACACACAACTGTCCACACACACACACACAACTGTCCACACACACACACACAACTGTCCACACACACAACTGTCCACACACACACACACACACACACACAACTGTCCACACACACACACAACTGTCCACACACACACAAACTGTCCACACACACACACAACTGTCCACACACACACGCACAACTGTCCACACACACGCACAACTGTCCACACACACGCACAACTGTCCACACACACACAACTGTCCACACACACACAACTGTCCACACACACACACACACACACACACACACACACACACACAACTGTCCACACACACACACACAACTGTCCACACACACACACACACACACACACACACACACACACAACTGTCCACACACACACACACACACACACACACACACACACACAACTGTCCACACACACACAACTGTCCACACACACACACACACACACACACACACACACACACAACTGTCCACACACACACACAACTGTCCACACACACACACAACTGTCCACACACACACACAACTGTCCACACACACACACAACTGTCCACACACACACGCACAACTGTCCACACACACACACACAACTGTCCACACACACACAACTGTCCACACACACACACACAACTGTCCACACACACACAAACAACTGTCCACACACACACAACTGTCCACACACACAATTGTCCACACACACACACACACACACACAACTGTCCACACACACACACACACACACAACTGTCCACACACACACACACACACACACACAAAACTGTCCACACACACAACTGTCCACACACACAAACTGTCCACACACACACACACACAACTGTCCACACACACACACACACACACACAAAACTGTCCACACACACACACGCACACACAACTGTCCACACACACGCACAACTGTCCACACACACACAACTGTCCACACACACACACACAACTGTCCACACACACAACTGTCCACACACACAACTGTCCACACACACAACTGTCCACACACACACACACACACACACACAACTGTCCACACACACGCACAACTGTCCACACACACACAACTGTCCACACACACACACACAACTGTCCACACACACACACACACAACTGTCCACACACACACACACACAACTGTCCACACACACACACAACTGTCCACACACACAACTGTCCACACACACACACAACTGTCCACACACACAACTGTCCACACACACACACAACTGTCCACACACACACACAACTGTCCACACACACACACCTGTCCACACACACACGCACAACTGTCCACACACACGCACAACTGTCCACACACACACAACTGTCCACACACACACACAACTGTCCACACACACACACAACTGTCCACACACACAACTGTCCACACACACACACAACTGTCCACACACACACACACACAACTGTCCACACACACACACACACAACTGTCCACACACACACAACTGTCCACACACACACAACTGTCCACACACACACACACAACTGTCCACACACACACACACAACTGTCCACACACACACAACTGTCCACACACACAACTGTCCACACACACACACACACAACTGTCCACACACACACACACACACACACACAACTGTCCACACACACAAACTGTCCACACACACACAACTGTCCACACACACACACACACACACACACACAACTGTCCACACACACGCACAACTGTCCACACACACACAACTGTCCACACACACACACACAACTGTCCACACACACACACACACAACTGTCCACACACACAACTGTCCACACACACACACACACACACACACACACACACAACTGTCCACACACACACACAACTGTCCACACACACACACAACTGTCCACACACACACACACAACTGTCCACACACACACGCACAACTGTCCACACACACGCACAACTGTCCACACACACACGCACAACTGTCCACACACACACGCACAACTGTCCACACACACACACACAACTGTCCACGCACACACACACAACTGTCCACACACACACAACTGTCCACACACACACACACAACTGTCCACACACACACAACTGTCCACACACACACAACTGTCCACACACACAACTGTCCACACACACACACACACACAACTGTCCACACACACACACACACACACAACTGTCCACACACACACACACAACTGTCCACACACACACACACAACTGTCCACACACACACACACACACACACAACTGTCCACACACACACACACACACACAACTGTCCACACACACGCACAACTGTCCACACACACACAACTGTCCACACACACACACACAACTGTCCACACACACACACACAACTGTCCACACACACAACTGTCCACACACACAACTGTCCACACACACACACACACACACACACAACTGTCCACACACACACACAACTGTCCACACACACGCACAACTGTCCACACACACACAACTGTCCACAAACACACAACTGTCCACACACACACAACTGTCCACACACACACACATCTGTCCACACACACACACAACTGTCCACACACACAACTGTCCACACACACACACAACTGTCCACACACACACACACACACACACAACTGTCCACACACACACACAACTGTCCACACACACACACAACTGTCCACACACACACAACTGTCCACACACACACAACTGTCCACACACACACACCTGTCCACACACACACGCACAACTGTCCACACACACGCACAACTGTCCACACACACACACAACTGTCCACACACACACAACTGTCCACACACACACACAACTGTCCACACACACACACAACTGTCCACACACACACACACACACACAACTGTCCACACACACACACACAACTGTCCACACACACACACACACACACAACTGTCCACACACACACACAACTGTCCACACACACAACTGTCCACACACACACACAACTGTCCACACACACACAACTGTCCACACACACACAACTGTCCACACACACACACCTGTCCACACACACACACACACCTGTCCACACACACACACACACCTGTCCACACACACACGCACAACTGTCCACACACACACGCACAACTGTCCACACACACGCACAACTGTCCACACACACACACACACAACTGTACACACACACACAACTGTCCACACACACACAACTGTCCACACACACACACACAACTGTCCACACACACACAACTGTCCACACACACACACACAACTGTCCACACACACACAACTGTCCACACACACACACAACTGTCCACACACACAACTGTCCACACACACACACAACTGTCCACACACACAACTGTCCACACACACAACTGTCCACACACACAACTGTCCACACACACACACACAACTGTCCACACACACACACACACACAACTGTCCACACACACACAACTGTCCACACACACACAACTGTCCACACACACAACTGTCCACACACACACACACACAACTGTCCACACACACACAACTGTCCACACACACACACACACACACAACTGTCCACACACACACACACACACACACACACACAACTGTCCACACACACACACACAACTGTCCACACACACACACACAACTGTCCACACACACACACAACTGTCCACACACACACACACACACACACAACTGTCCACACACACAAACTGTCCACACACACAAACTGTCCACACACACAAACTGTCCACACACACACACACACAACTGTCCACACACACACACACACACACACACACACACAACTGTCCACACACACAAACTGTCCACACACACACACACACACACAACTGTCCACACACACACACACACACACACACACCTGTCCACACACACACACACACACACCTGTCCACACACACCTGTCCACACACACACACACACACACACCTGTCCACACACACACAACTGTCCACACACACATACAACTGTCCACACACACAACTGTCCACACACACACACAACTGTCCACACACACAACTGTCCACACACACACACAACTGTCCACACACACACACACACACACAACTGTCCACACACACACACACACACACAACTGTCCACACACACACACACACACACACAACTGTCCACACACACACAAACTGTCCACACACACAAACTGTCCACACACACAAACTGTCCACACACACACACACACAACTGTCCACACACACACACACACACACACACACACACAACTGTCCACACACACAAACTGTCCACACACACACACACACACAACTGTCCACACACACACACACACACACACACCTGTCCACACACACCTGTCCACACACACACACACACACCTGTCCACACACACACACCTGTCCACACACACATACAACTGTCCACACACACAACTGTCCACACACACACACAACTGTCCACACACACACACACACACACACACCTGTCCACACACACACACACACACCTGTCCACACACACCTGTCCACACACACACCTGTCCACACACACACACACACACCTGTCCACACACACCTGTCCACACACACACACACACACACCTGTCCACACACACACAACTGTCCACACACACACACAACTGTCCACACACACAACTGTCCACACACACAAATAGCATTCCTCCCCGCCCCCCACCCCCACACCACACAGTTAAAAATCACACAGCTCCAGGTTATAGTCCAACCGGTTTATTTGGAAGTACTAGCTTTCAGGACGCTGCCCCTCCATCAGGTAGCTGTGGAGCAGGATCATAAGACACCAAATTTATTCCAAAAGATCACAGTGTCATGCAATTCAAACCGAGATTGCTTTTTAGTCTTTCATCTTTTAGAATGAGTTGCAGATATCAGCTCACGAATATGTAAATCCCAGAACTTCTTTCAAATCACGTTCTCGAGATAACTTAGTTTCATAAAAATGGTTTATTTGGAGCAGCACTCTGAAAGCTAGCCCTTCCAAATAACCCCGTTGGGTATATAATTTTTAACTTTTTAATCCTTTTATGTTTGTTTTTAATTTAAATTTTAATCCTGCTCCACTGAATTCATCTCCACATACCTTGATACTGTCCTAGCCCCCCCAGTCCAGGAACTCTCTGCATACATTTGGGACACCACCCACTTCCTCCATGACTTTCATTTCTCCGGCCCCCAATGCCTCATCTCATCATGGACATCCAGTCCCTATACACTCCATCTGCCATAACCAGGGCCTCCAAGCCCTCCATTTCTTCCTCTCCCGATGTCCCCAACAGAACCCTTCCACTGACACTCTTATTCATTTGGCTGAACTGGTCTTCACCCTTAACAATTTCTCCTTCAAATCCTCCCACTTCCTCCAAAGGAGTAGCCATAGGCACCCGTATGGGCCCCAGCTATGCCTGTCTCTTTGTCAGCTACACAGAACAGTCCATCTTCCATAGTTACGCCAACACCACTCCCCACCTCTTCCTCTGCTACATTGATGACTACATCAGCACCGCCTTGTGCTCCCACGAGGCGGTTGAGCAGTTCATCAACTTCACCAACACATTCCACCCAGTCCTTAAATTCACCTGGACCATCTCTGACACCTCCCTCCCCTTCCTGCACATCTCTATCTCCATCAACAATGACTGACTCAACACTGACATTTTTTACAAACCTACTGACTCCCACAGCTACCTGGATTACACCTCTTCCCACCTTACCTCCTGCAAAAATGCCATCCCGTATTCCCAATTCCTCTGCCTCTGCTGTATCTGCTCCCAGGAGGACCAGTTCCACCACAGAACACACCAGATGGCCTCCTTCTTTAAAGACCATAATTTTCCCTCCCACGTCGTTGAAGATCCCCTCCAAGGCATCTCATCCATGTCCCACACCTCTGCCCTTGAACCCCACCCTCCAACCGCAACAAGGACAGAACCCCCTGGTACTCACCTTCCACCCCACCAATCTCTGCATAAATCGCATCATCTGCTGACATTTCTGCCACCTCCATATGGACCCCACTACAAGGGATATATTTCCCTCCCCTCTCCTATCTGCCTTCCATAAAGACTACCTCCACGACTACCTCCTCAGGTCCACGCCTCCCCAACAACCTACCATCCCCTCCTGGCACCTTCCCCTGCCACCACAGGAATTGCAAAACCTGTGCCCACACCTCCCCCCTCACCATCATCCAAGGCCCCAAAGGAGCCTTCCGTATCCATCAAAGTTTCACCTGCACTTCCACATGTGTCATTTACTGTATCCGTTGCTCCCGATGCAGTCTCCTCTACATTGGGGAGACAGGATGCCTACCCACAGGGCACTTTAGATAACATCTCTGGGACACCGGCACCAATAAACTCCACCGCCTTGTGGCTGAACATTTCAACTCTCCCTCGCACTCTGCCGAGGACATGCAGGTCCTGGGCCTCCTCCACCACTCCTCCCTCACCAACTGAAACCTGGAGGAAGAACACCTCATCTTCCACCTTGGGACCCTTCAACCTCATGGCATCAATGTGGACTTCACCAGTTTCCTCATTTCTGCTCCCCCCCCCCCCCCACTTTACCTCCATTCCAACCTTCCAGCTTATGACCGGTCCCACCTGTCAATCTTCCTTCTTACCCATCTGTTCCACCGTCCTCTCCAACCTATCACCTTCAACCACACCTCCATCCTCCTATTGCACTCTCAGCTGCCTTCTCCCCAACCCCACCGCCTTCTCATTTATCTATCCACCCCCGAGGCTTCCAGCCTCATTCCTCATGAAGGGCTTCTGCCCGAAATGTCAATTTTCCTGCTTTACGGATGCTACTCAACTTGCTGTGCTTTTCCAGAACCACTGTAATCTGGACTCTAATCTCCAGCATCTGCAGTACTCACTTCCAACTGCCTGATTTTTAACTTTGTCCACCCCAATCCAACAATGGCTCCTAAAGTGACATCTTATCTCAGCCAATGCATTAAAGGTGTGAGGTTAGAGGCTGTCTGTAGCCCTATCTTGAGCCAGAGTGGTTCTATTCCAAAGTAGGAGTTTATAAAATGTAACATGGATTGACTGCGCGCAGATTGTTGATAAGGTGTATGTGTGGGTGTGAGTGTGCTGTGAGTGTGTATGTGTGTGCATCTGAGAGACATGCATGTACACACACACACACACCACATACACAACACTAGACTGGCATCTCCAGGCTTGCATAGTGAGTGAAGTCTCTGACTAAATTATAAACTCCATTTGGCTGTGAAGAGCTTGCTGGGTTATATTGTCAAGTCAGTACATTTCCAAACCCTCAAAGAATGCCCTTCCCTCCCAGCACCTCTCCATCTCCATGACCTGCATCTGACTCAATACTGACATTTATTTCAAACTCACTGACTCCCACAGCTGCCTGGATTACATTTCCACCTCCCACCACCACACCCATAAAAACATGATCCCTTACTCCCAATTCATCCATCTCCACCGTATTTGCTCCCAGGGAGAGCAATTCCATTCCAGGATATCCCAGATGGCCTCCTATTTCTATGACCACAATTTTCCCTCCTCTTTAATCAACAATGCCCTCCAGTGCATCTCCTCCACTTGTTGCACCTCCACCCTCAAACCCCACTCCCTAACCACAATAAAGATCAAACCCCCATTCTCACTGATCTCCAGATATAGCACATTATACTCTGCCATTTCTGCCTCCTATAGTCAGACCCGACCACCAGAGACATATTTCCCTCCCCACACCTATCTGCATTCCACAAAGACCATTCTCCCCCCGATTCCTTCGTTAGGTCCGCGACTCCCCCACCAACCCATCCTCCACACCCAGTACCTTCCCTTGCCGCCTCAAGAGGTATAAAACTTGTGCCCACATCTCACCCCCTCCCCTCTGTCCCAGGTCCCAAAAGTTCATTTCACATCCGAAAGAGATTTTCCTGCATGTCCACCCACCTAATCTACTGTGTCCGTTGCTCTCAATGTGGTCTCCTCCACATTGGGGAGACAGGACACCAACTCGCAGAACGTTTCAGGGAACATCTCTGGAAAACACATACCCAACAACTTCACTGCCCTATAACTGATACTTCAACTTCCTCTCCCACTCCCCCAAGGACAATGATCGTGTCATTTTAACCTGACTCATTTTTATTCATTCTATTCAAACCTACAGTGTGATCGCAGGTGATTGATCCTGTCTATTGGTTATTGTTATTTGGGTGTCGAGCTTACAAAGTATCAGAGCCTTGGTTTTGCGATTGGCCATTTGGAAAAATGGGCCACATTCAGTTTTTATTGTTTTCCTCTCTATTGTTGCTTTGATGCCAGGAATATGTGCAGTGAAATAAACCATCTCTTTGAATTCACCAGCGTTGCCTTTTGCTCAGTTATTTTATGTGCATTTCTGGTAAGTTCATCGACACTTACCACGAAAGAGATCCTTTTCGAAGTTTTGAGACAGTTGACAGTGTTTATTCAGAGCGGAGATTTCAGTCACTCACTCCCATGCAGTGAATGAAGCTGAACTCAGGTTGTAAGATCATTTTCGACTGGAAGCGTTAATTCTGGTTCTCTCTCCATAGGCAAACCCGCTGGGTTTCTCCAGTACTCTCCATTTCTAGTTCAGGTTTCCAACATCTGCAATGGTTTGATTTATCTCCATTTATAAGATCTGCACTCCCATTCTGTGGGTGTTGTTGTGAACAGGTAGATTGCGCGTCCTCTTATCATGATTAGGTGGAAATTCTCCGAAGTTTTAGCTGTAGCTGGGATTCCTTAAGAGGACGTTGATCTTCTGGAAGGGAGAGTGCCGCGGAAGCGGCGATAGGATGGTGGAAATGGCCAGGCGGTAATGCAGGTAGCGATAAAACGACCCAGCTTACGATGTAATCCAGGTAGTGATACAGGTTGTGATAGAGGATTGCAGGTTAATGGGAAGGTGCAGGTATTAATACTGTAGGGCAGGCATTGATACAGCAGTCCGGGTAACAATAGGCTTTGGAAGTGGCAATAGACCGGCACAGGTAAGGAAGCGACTGTAGGGATAGAGCAGTGCAGATACCTATAGAGCAGTGAAGATTGAGATACAGTAATGTTAGGTAGTATTTGAATGATGGAAGTGGTGAGAGCGCGGTGCCTTTGCGAGGGCAGAGAAGATTGAGATACAGTAGCAACGGTAGAGATAGATAGGTGGAAGGAGCGAGAGAGCGGTGTGGGTTACGATAGATGAGAAGGGGGGTTAGAACTAGTACAGAGTGGGGCCGTACACTCAGGCATTTCAGATGCTATTGGAAAGATAGATTGGTGGGGGGGGTAGGATAGGGAGGAATAAGGAAAACATTATACTGTAACTAGAAAAATTGAATTGTGAAAATATGTGGATTGAAATTAGATATAAGAAAGGAATGATCACTTTGATTGTACTACAGGCCCACCAAATGGCAGCACGATGACTCAGTGGTTTCCACTGCTGCCTCATAGCGCAAGGGATCCCAGTTTGATTCCAGCCTCGGGCAACTGTCTGTGTGGAGTTTGCACATTCTCCCTGTGTCTATGTGGGTTTCCTCCGGGTGCTCCGGTTTCCTCCCACAGTCCAAAGATGGGCAGGTTAGCTGAACTGGCCAGGCTAAATTGCCCATAGTTTTCAAGGTAGTTTAGGTTAGGTGCATTCATCAGGGGTAAATGTAGAGTAATAGCATAGGGGAATAGGTTTGGGTGGATTACTCTTTGGCGGGCCGGCGTGGATTTGTTGGGCGGAATGGCCTGTTTCCACGCTGTAGGGATTCTATGTCGAGGCACATATAAAATAATATAGATCTAACAGTAGGTGACTTTAATTTCCAAACATTGTCTGGCACTGTCATCATGTTAAAGGGTTGGATGATAGGAAATTTATTAAATGTGTGCAAGAACATTTCCTTTATCAATATGTAAATATTCTAGAGAAGGAGCAAAGCTTGGTCTTCTCTTGGGTGATAAGTCAGGACAAGTGAATGACAAGTAGGGGAACATATTGGTTGCTGTGATCATAATTTTAAAATATTGTAGTGAAAAGTACTAACGTGACAGTACGTGACATCAGTGTAAAGAGATGATGTGGACACAGCTACGAGAGAGAATGAGACTAACAGTCTATAACAGGACAGGTCAGAGTTTCCAATGTGACACTGAGCTGACTGCTATTTGCTTATGGAGAGACATTCCTGATCTGCACAAATGGACAGCGAGCTGTGTGTTCCCACGGGAATTAGTAAGGAATGATGCCGGTCCACTTTGAAACGTGAACGTTCCTGTTGCATGTCCAATGCCGTTGAGTGACAGAGACCATGCAGCAGCTCTCCTGTTCAGTGTGGGTGCTCTGAGCGGGCTCGAAGCCCGCTGTGTATGCTGCTGTGTGAGCCTGAGGCACAGGGAGAAATGACAGCGAGAAATTCTCATTCACCCGGAGACGCGGGTGTCCCGGGGAGTCGCATCATTCCAAGAGGTGTTGGGGACCGCAACAACTTCAGAACAAACTCAAACATCGCCCGACTGATGTTGGCAGGAAGTTTAAACAATGCAATCGCCTATATTTCATCTCCAACTGGTGCCAACTTATCTTCGTTCCTGACCGCATCCTGGCAGGTGAGCATTGTGTAATGAAAATTAACGGTCGGGGTAAGGGAATAATGTAAGAATTCCCATGGGAATTGTTGCCATCAAGTTTAGGGGTCTCCTGCAGAAACCTCTCACTCTATGAATACCCTCTCATGAAGACCTTCTTAGAGTAAAATCAATGCTTCATTTTGCAAACTGGAATTGTTGCGTGTCCAAAATGTGGATAACTGCAGCGTTGGAGTCAGTTGGGATAGCTCTGTTTGTTTGAATCACGGGAGCACGATAGCTGGGGGTTCAAGGCCAACCTGCTCCAGCCCTATACGGTAAAACATCTGAGCAGATTGATTCAAAGTCTATGCAGGATATTGGCTTCAGTGCTCCGGCCTAGTAGCTGTTACCTGTTCCTACCTACCCTGGAGAAGATGGTGTTAAATGACCTTCATGAATGTTGTGCTTGTTGGGCATGGAGGAACTTCTCATTTATTTTTAAGTTCCAGAAATGTCCGATGTCAACATTGCCATGTTAAAAAAAACCCCTTTTTTGCTGTTTTGAAACATCTCAAAAACAATTGAACCACGTGTTATCCGCTCAGCTTCACGGTAAACGTAAAACCATCAACATGAGCACTTAAGGGTTCTGCCATTCAGTGTTCGGCTCCTGTAGTAGCCCAGTGGCAAACATCGAGAATTCATTTCCAAACTGAGCTTCCAGAATAATGTCAAATCGCCACTCAGACAGCTTCGGACAGAGATTGAAGTTTCTCTCGGAACTTCAATTCCCCACACCTTGACCTTCGTGAAAAAAGAATTGAAACACACCGTTAAAAGAGAGCATTTTGTGAATTGTTATTCCTTGGTTATCCAGCTTTCTGTCTAGTTCCCCAGGTGCTGTGGGTGCAGCATGGCACTTACATGGATTTGGGAAGCGACTGGGGTGTGGCGGGAGATAAGATAGCATCTGACCTCTCTCTGACATGGAATCTCTACAGTGTGGGAACAAGATATTCAGTCCATCGAGTTCGCACTGACACTCCAAAGAGCATGCCACCCTATCCCTATAACCCTACATCGCGAGACACTATTGATAATGTAACATGGCTAATCCACCTCATCTGCACATCTTTGTGACTGTGGTAGGACACCCATACAGACATGAGGAGAACGTGCAAACCTCACACAGGCAGTCACCCGAGGTCCATGGTGCTGTGAGGCAGCCTTGCTAACCACCGAGCTACCGTGACTTTTCGCCTGCTTGGTATTCAGGAACAGGAGTCATGCCTCTTAGTGAGCTGTATCAGGGATCAGGAGAGCACATCCATCGGATTGCAAACACTACGCCGTCAATGCCTGGCATAAAATTAATAATTTATTTAGTTTAAATCCGTTTAATGACGCTGTTGTGGATGTTTTTAAAAACATCTATCACAGTAAAAGAGGAGGTAGCACAAATATTGTATGGGCTAAAAATTGACAAATTGAAGATACCATACAAACTGCCTAAAATTAAAGCTTACATGACACCAGGCCTGGAAATGAGAATGAAAACTATATTGGTACTGATACAATGTTGTATAGATATACTGGTGGCTTTCAGTGGACTGAAAAATTGTAATGTATCATTCTTATTTGAAATGGACGCTAGTACCATGGTTTTCTAGTAATGGGCATTAATTATAGTCTTGGAGGCACAGGGCACAATTTGCAGATGATACAAAATTATAGTTATAGCTGTAGGAAGTAAGAGACGGCAATAGAAGTGAAGGCTGGAGGAACAAACAAACACGTGACACAATAAATTGATATATCCCTATAAAAAATTAGCTATAAACCAAAGACTGCAGTTCTAAATGATATACAGGAACAATGAGATCAAGGGGTGAGGGCAGGGAAGGAGCGGTTACATATTATCAATCATTACAGATTGTTGAGAAAGTAGTTAAAGAAACATATGGGATTTGGGGTTTTATAAATAGAGGCATGAATTACAAAATAATTTTATAGAACAGAGGTTTTATTTCATTTGATAATCTTGATAATTTGATATATATTTGATAACTTGAGAATTGCATTAAAATCTGCACACCTTTCTTTAGAAAGATGGTGGTGAAGGATTAGACTGAGTCCAAAAGATAGAAGGACTTTGGTTAGACTGATAGTTTGCAGAAGTTGAGTTTTTCTCACAATAAAACGTGGAGATTTGGGTGAGATTTATTCGAGGTATTTAAAATCAAGACAGATCTAGGCAGGGCAGAAAGGGAGAAACTGTTCTTGTTGATGAATGGCTCAAGAAATGGAGGGCACTAATCTAAGGTGATTTTCAAATAAAATGGCAATGTGTGAACACCATTTTACTCAGTGTGTGATTATAATTGGAAATGGACTGTCTGAAAGCTTCATTGATGAGAGTTCAATCATTAGTTTTCCAAGAGGAGATTAGTTAGACACTTGAATTAATCAATGTTTCAGCTCACAGGGAAGTGGAACTAGTTGTATCACTCATATAGTGAACCAGCATGGGACAAATTACCTCCTTCTGTACTGAAGCCACTATGACTTTATATCTATGAATCTTGTCAGTTGTCTTCTTAATTTATTTCTACATCCGGATATTAACTCTTTGGGATTCAAATACAAGACCACCCAGGCTTGTCTGGGTTACTTATCATTTAAAAAAAACTCTGCAAATTATTTTCCTTTGTGTCTCACTTCTTTCTTGCAAGAGGAACTTTCTTCCCTACACTGATATTTCTGTGTTGAATTTGAACAGAATTTTTCATCTCTCAACCCAACTTAATCACCAGATACTCACCATATAATCACTAATGGGACCACGGCCAAACACACAACAATGGCTGCAATTAATCCAAAATGAGCTTTGGAGTTACACCCAAGACCTACAAAAAAAGAAAATTGTCTTTGATTAAGTGTTTATAGAAGGCAATACCTTTTATCAGCTGTAGTTTATAGAAGTTTGTAAAACATTCTGTGGCCATTTCAAATAAGTGCAGTGTCACCTTTAGATTACTTACAGTGTGGAAACAGGCCCTTTGGCCCAACAAGTCCACACCGATCCACTGAAGCGCAACCCACCCCAGACCCAGTCCCCTACATTTACCCCTTCACCTAACACTATGGGCAATTTAGCAATTTACCTAACCTGCAGGTTTTTGGACTGTGGGAGAAAAACAGATCACCCAGAGGAAACCCACGCAGACAACGTGCAAACTCCACACAGAGAGTCACCTGAGGCAGGAATTGAACCCAGGTCTCTGGTGCTGTGAGGCAGCAGTGCTGACCACTGTGCCACCGTGCCACCCACACTTAATGTAGAAAGAATCCAACCTCAATCAGTGTCAGTTGTGGCTTGGTAACATTACTGTTTGCAAGTTAGGGAATTGAGAATGAAGATACAGTGGTTAGGTTAGATGAAGAGGAGTAGTGGCAGAAATGGCCCACTTTGTGTGCTGAAGACTCCACAATTTTATGCAAGCTTGACAGACTTCCTTTTAATAGACAGTTGGTAGGTGGTGTCGCTTTGGCTGACTGGATTTACAACAGTGAATTTACAGCAACCAGAGTCCGGTTTCTGAGTGTGCTGAATGATTAAAGTACTATTATCCTCCGATAGCCAATGACGCTCATGAGCTGGGAGCCAGTCTTTCTCTGGTCCACTGAACTTAATGGGCCCTACCTCCATGCACCACACGGTTTAGCGTCACTGGGAGGTGCTCAAGGCTGCAGTTACTGGAAATGGTGGATGTGGAGAGGGGATCTGGAGAAAGACAAAAACACAAGAGTTTTTATTAACCAACCAACTTCCATTTAT
Organism: Chiloscyllium punctatum; assembly: GCF_047496795.1. NCBI lineage: Eukaryota > Metazoa > Chordata > Chondrichthyes > Orectolobiformes > Hemiscylliidae > Chiloscyllium > Chiloscyllium punctatum. The sequence goes on along the minus strand of NC_092768.1, from coordinate 4,476,144 downwards.
TGAGCATCCTTCAACTCCAGCTGTCACAAAGCATTTTGCAATCAGTGAAATGCAGCCGCTGCTGTAATGTAAGGAATCAGTTGCCAATGTCACAGAGAAGTGTTGCTGTGCTAAGTCTGATGCTTACGTGCAATTGGAAATGCTGGAAGGCCACACTTGAGCATTGTGTTCAGATTTGGTCACCTTATTATAGGAAGGATGTTATTAAACTGAAAAGAGTGAAGAAGAAATTTACAAATATGTTGCCTGGACTCAATGGTCTGAGTTATAGGGAGAGGTTGGGCAAGCTAGTACTTCTTTCTTTGTAGCACCTAGAAAACTGAATCTTATAGAGGTGTGTAAGATCATGAGAGGCATGGATAAGGTAAATGCCCTCAGTCATTCCTCCAGAACTGGGAAATAAAGGACCAGTATTGGTTTAAGTTTAGAGACGAAAGAATAAAAGGGAACCTGAAGAGCAACTTTTTCTACACTGAGAGTGGTTCACATATAGAATGAGCTGCCAGTGGAAGTGGTGGAGGCAACATTAACAACGTTTTAAAGTCATTTGGACAAATACGTGGATAGGAAAGGTTTAGAAGGATATGGGCCAAGTGCAGGGAAATGGGGTTTGCAAGAACGGACATTTTGGTCAGCATGGACCAGTTTGGGTTGATGGGCCTGTCTGCACACTTTCGGACCCTATGACTCTGGATGAGATACAGGAGTCCTTTCTGGTCTTCAAGATAGCAGTATGGCCACGAATTCACAGTCAAAGATGTTATCAGTCTGAAGCAATTTAAGAGATTCATTTCTAATAAGGATAGCAGATCACCTATGATCCCACTCAATCCCTTAATGGGCTGAATGGCCGACTTGTACTCCAACACTTTATGGCGAGACAGAATCACAGAAGGGCGTCATTTGGCCCATCATGCCTGCACTGCTTCTATTCCATGTGACAATTCACCATATCCCTGTAAACAAATAAACATCCTATGCCCTCTTGAATGTCTCAATTGAACCTGCCTCCATACCTTTCCAGGCAGTACATTCCATAGTCTAAGTACTTGCTGTGTGAAAACATTTCTTACATCACTTTTGCATTGTTTGCACAATCTTTCTTTCATGTTGCTTTTACAAGCAGGAACAGTTTCTTCATCTCTACTCTATTCAACTTACTTATTGTTTTTAAATCTTCTATCAAATCTCCTCTTAGTCTTCATGTCATCAGGAAGAACAGTCCCAAATTTTTAAATCTATCCTCGTGGCTGAAGTTTCTAATCCGTGGAACTATGCTTGTAAACCACTCTCTCCAATGCATTCACATCTTTCATATAATGTGGTTCTCACAACTGTGCCCAATAATCTAGTTGATATCTAACAAGTGTCTTGTACAAAATCAACATCACCTCATTACTCTTGCCTTCTACGCCTCTATTAATAAAGCTGAGAACCTTGCAGGCTTTATTAACTGCTCACTCCAGGTGCCCTGCCACCTTCAATGATTCATATACCCCTTGCCTTTGAAATGTCGTAATTGAAAAAAGCCTCTATCACTTCCTCTGGCAGCTTATTCCACCCTCTGCAAGAAAAAGTTGTCCCTTAGGTCCCTCTTAAATCTTTCCCCTCTCACCTTAAATCTATACTCTCTAATTTTGGACTCCTCCACACTGAGAAAAAGACCTTGGTATTCACCTTATCCATGCCCCTCATAATTTTATAAACCTCAATAAGGTCATCCCTCAGCTTCTGACACTCCAAGGAAACAACCCCAGTCTATTCAACCTCTCTCTAAAGCTGAATAACCCTGGCAACATCCTTGTAAATCTTTTCTGCACCCGTTAAAGTTTCAGAACATCCTTCCAATAGCAGGGGGACCAGAATTGAATGCACTATCCCAAAAGTGCCGTAACCAATATCCTGTACAACCACGACATGTCATCCCAACACCTATAATCAATGCACTGACCAATAAAGCCAGCTGTGCCAAACGCCTTCTTCACCACCCTGTCTACATGCAATTTCACATTCAAGGAACTATGAACCTTCAACCCAAGGCCTCTTTGCTCGGCAGCACTCAGGGCAGCCTAGAGAGTGATTTATAGCCAATGAGCTACCTTTGAAGTGTACTCACAGTTAGTACGTTAGAAGTGTGACCATTGACCAAGATTACAATTCTAAGGCACTGTAAGGGTAGGGTTGGATCATGAGATGACTGCCTTCTCAAAAGAAAAAATGTCCAGGTAATTTTCGCCCCCTCCGCACTCCTCCTTGGTGCCTGTAACTCAGTCTCCAGCTCAGCACTCTAAACTGAAGCTATCCAAGCTGCAGATCCTTAGCTCAGGTACATGAATAAAACATGTTTGGAGGGACAAGGAACAAGTACGGGCAGATGGGACTCGCTTATTTTTGGATTTGGTTGCCATGGACTTGTTGGACCAAAGAGTCTGTTTCCATGCTGTGTGACTCTATGGTGTGATCCCACAGCATGATTCAAATGAGGAGCATGCCAGCTCTCCCTCTTATCTTGGCTCACCCACAAATACCACCTTGAAACAAGTTCTGATTTGTATCATATTTCTGTTTGTGGGAGTTTGTTATGCTCAAGTTGGACAGTAACTGCCCACCAATGGCAATCATACTACACTTTGAAATTAATTTCTTCTCTGGAAAGAATTTTGGATATGCAAATCACTAGTTCTTTCTGACTGCTCAAGGAGTATCAATCACCAATTTTATTTCCCCTTCAAGTCTCTGGGGTAGAAATACAAATGCTGATCTCCTGACACTGAAGCAAGAGTACTCTCCCTCAAACCTGAAGCTCCAATGTCATGGTAAAAGCCTGATGATTTCATTTCTTCAAATCATCTATGAATTCATCAGTGCAGCCCTTACAAGGAAAACATCTCTCCATTTGAATTTTTAGTCCTTGAATCCACAGAGTAAAATGCAGCCTTGCCATATTTGTCAAATTTAATACTTTATCAAGTCATCTTCATTACAAGGCGCAGAGTGCGCCAACATTGTTCAATTGGATGTTTGTATCTTAAAATCTAAGCTTTTATTTCAAAGGGTAAAATATATGTTGGGTGGAAACCATCAAGTTTGGTAAAGCATCACGGTGCTTTTTCTTTCAAGAGCACACAATCGGTGGTTAACTAAAGAAGTTAAGGAGAACATCAAACAAACGCAAAAAGCATGCAATTATGTAAACGTGAGTGGCAGGTCAAATTACTAGAGAGAATACAAATAATGGCAGAAAATGATTGACAAGTTAATCAGAACAAGCAAAGTGAAAAATGAGAGGAAGATAGCTAGACAGATAAACTCTTGCTTTGCAATTTTATACAGGTATCTATAAAAGGAAAGACGTAACTAAAGTGAGCACTGGCTCCTTTGAAGGGCATTAATAGTAGATGATAAAGGAGTGATTGACATAATGAAAAATATTTTGTTTCTGTCTTCATTGTAAAAAGGATACGTAGAAAATCTCTCACATACCTGTAAATCAGGAGGTGGAAGAGATGCATTATAATCATTAGGAAAGTGGTAATGACCAAACTGATAGAGCTGTGGGTTGATAAGTCCAGGGGTAATAATGGACTTCAGATGGTCTTAAAGTTTTAGCTAATAATGCTATGGATGCATTGGTGTTAATTTTCAAAAGTAATTAAATTCTGAACATGTTCCATGGAAAGTACCAAGCATAACCCCGCTATTCAAGAAGGAAGGTGACAGAAAACTGCGGGCCAGTTAGATTCATGTCTTTCATGAGAAAGGTGTTAACATTGATCATTAATTACAACTGTGCTGTTGGAAAATCTCAAGATAATCAGAAAAAGTCAACATGATTTTATGAAAGGGGAATCCTGTTTAATTTTGAAGGAGTAACATGCACAATGGAGAAAGGGGAGCCAGTTGATCTTACTGTGCTTGGATATCCCCATGTCGTTACTATAGCCTAATCATACACCTTCTGAAATCCACATATGACACCCACGGCTTCCCCCCTTTATCTCCTCAAAGAATTCTAGCAAACCTGCCAGCATAATTTTGCCTTCATGAGACCATACAGACACTGCTTGGTCATATTATGCATTTCTAAATTTTCTGCCACTACATTCTTTATGATAGACTCAAGCATTTTGACAATAACAGACTTTAAGCAAACTGACTTACAATTACATGCTTTGGTCTGCTCCCTTTTTCAACAAAGGCTTGCCAACATTCTGGGAGATTCAGAGGAATTCTGGAAGAGTGCTGCCAGCCCATCCATTATCTCTCCAGTCAATTCCTTTAATATACTCTGATGCATCCCATCAGATCCAGGGGACAAGACATCTTTAGCCCCATTCATTTCCCTAGTCCTTTTCTTGTTGTGATAGCTATTATTTTTACTTCTGATCCTCCTTCTCCCCCTTATTTCATCAGTTGGGATGCTGTTAGTGAAGACTGATGCAGAGTACACATTCTGCTCCTCTGGTATTTCCTGGTTCCCCATTATTATTTCCGCAGCCTCATCCTCTTGCAGCCAATGCTTGTTTTGACATCTCGCTTCCTTTGTAAATATTTAAAGAGGTTCTTGTCATCTGTTATGACATTTTTTGCAAGTTTAAGCTCAACATTTACGATCTAACTCTTTATTATTAGGGTGACACAGTGGCTGAGTGGTTAGCACTGCTGCCTCACATCACCAAGGACCTGAATCAAATCCGGCCATGTTTTCTGTGGCGTTTGCACATTCTCTATGTGTCTGTGTCATCTTCTTCCGGGTGCTCCGGTTTCCTCCCACAGTCCAAAGATGTGCAAGTTAGTTGGATTGGCCATGCTAAACTGCCCATAGTGTACAGAGATGTGCAAGCTAGATGGATTGACCATGGGAAATGCAGGGTTGGAAGCTCATCAGAGGGTCAGTGCAGACTTGATGGGCCAATGGCCTGCTTCCACATGGTGGGGATTCTATGAAGTACATATTCATGTCGTTCTGAGAAGATCATTAGGGTTTCTGCCCCTCCGAAGCTTTCCAGACAATACCAGATCCCTACCATCTTCTGGGTGATTAAAAAAAAATCCTTCATTGTACTTTTTATCTTACTTCCTCCTGAATAGAGACTGTTCACTGAAGGAAAAAGTGCATGTTGGATGATCGACACGTCATTGAGAAACTTCAACTAGGTCTCCTTTGGCATTATCTATTTCAAAGTAAATATCCTCAACCAATCTTCCTTCATAACTAAAGTTCTCCAAACAAGTTCTATCCTTGTAATCTCCTCTGTATGGGACTCAACTGCTCCTTCAGCATCTGCTAATGTCAATTAACACATATTTATAATGACGAAAAGTGCATCAGAGCACCTGCGCAGGTCACCCTGCTATTGTTTCTATTTGAACAGAAATGGAACCATTGTCCAGGTACTTACCAATCACTGTTAGAGTTACCATTCTGGTCCTCCTTGAGTTCACAATTCTTCTGTAATTGCCAGTGTCTGCCTCACGCACATCTTTTAGTAACAATGATCCATCTGATTTGTTCAGTTCAACTCTACCCTCATATGGATCAAATGTGTGTTGATGCCCTTCATTGTAATCTACAATGGGAAGTGTTTTGCTAGAAGTTGAAAATTCCCAATGGAGACTGCTGAATTCTTCATCAGTTCCCGGAAATCGAACGGGCGCCCCTGTAGCAGCCACCATGCTGTCTTTCAGATGCTGTGCTGAAATGAAAATGAGTCAATCAGAACAAGACCGCTGAGGAGATTTAATGGTCACAGAAATAGTCAGAAATGGCAGCAAATTCACCTCCCCACCCACACTATTTGTCAATTGCTATGACTAAAATTGACATTAATGTGTCATCTTTGTTAGCATTTCCTTGACGGCTTTTCTCTAATTGTTACCCCAACAAGTAGCCTTAATGTCGTCTAAAAAGAAATTAAAATTTAGGTTCAGTGGATGGGTTGTCGTTCGGAGTTATTGAAGTTACCTTTCAAAAGCTTTGAGACCTTTGACCCATTTTTGGTGAAAATTATGCGATGGAGGTTAAGGGGAGAGGAGGAAAGAGGGACGGGAAGAGATGGGATGGTTGATTACCCCCCATTTGCAGTTGACCAACTCAGGAGTGCAGCTTCCCGACACCATTTATCCTGCTCCGGGGGTGGGGTGGTGAGAGAGCACACAGTTATGGGTGGGGAGAATGAGAACAGATACTGGATTAGTGGTGCTGGAAGAGCACAGCAGTTCAGGCAGCATCCAACGAGCAACGAAGTCGACGTTTCGGGCAATATCCTTTCATCAGGAATAAAGGCAGTGAGCCTGAAGCATGGAGAGATAAGCTAGAGGAGGGTGGGGGTGGGGAGAGAGTAGCACAGAGTACAATGGGTGAGTGGGGGAGGAGATGAAGGTGATAGGTCAAGGACACAGGAACAGGCAATCAATTAAAGTGAAGCAATCAATTTATCCCTCTCGCCACCCAGCCCCCCTGCCTATTAGACAATCTGACACTGTAAACTTTGTTTTGAAAGCAGGAACAGAGCGATGTGCTTGGTGGATGGGGGATGGGAAAGACAGGAGTTCTAAAGCTGAGTCTCACGCTGAAACAAAACCTAAACGCTGGCTCCAGTTTTTTTTTTAACGAGTCTGTTTCTCTGCTCGAGAATGACCTCACCCTGTTCCATTCCTCTTCCCCTCTCAGTCAGTCCTGATTCCCAGCCAGTGTCTGGGACCGAGCTGGAGGCGCTGGGATTAACTCGTGCCTCAGCAACACGGTGTCAGTCACGGAGCGGGGGAGGAATCTGCCCCGGAGACCGTGCAAACGAGACGGGAATGGATCGGAAAAAAGTCAGGCGGCTCCAACGGAATCTCAAACTGAGTGGAAATATCATCCTGTGTAAACCCACTCCCAACTCAGTGAACATTGCCTCATACTGGGCGGCTGCATCACAGACTACAAGATCAAAACATCGAGTTTTATAAACTCTTGGCATTGCCGATTCCCAGATCTCCCCGAGAGCACTTCTTTGTGTCATCGTTTCAGTTTGTTTTCATCCGAATCAGTCACTGTCGGTTTAAAGAGACTGTTAGAGATGGTTTTACCTGAAGCCGAGTGAGAGAGAACCTGCAAAGCGCGAAGGAGACAAAAGAAAAACATCTTCATCTGTCTGCAGAGCTGGGTTCTGACCGTCACAGGAAATAGCGGGAAGCACGAGAGGGATGGGCCAAATCCTCAATTTACAGGAATAGAGAGCTGGCAAGGGAGATGGAGGGAGGTTGGGATGGAAGATCAATAAGGATCTGTACTAAATAGAGTGCTGTGGATGGTGGAATGCTAAAGACAAGAGTTCAAATGCTACTGCGGCCAAAATGTGTTTGAACAGATTGGCCAGTACAGTTAGTTGTTTCCTTACACTGCTGTACTTAAGAGTGCAGGCAGCTGTGATACTATCTGAAAGGGCGTTCCAGGATTTTCACCGGCGACAGTGAAGGAACGAGAGTAGCCTTTTAATTTGTCATTTCTACCATATACAACTGATACAGTAAAATATGAGACAGGGTTTCTCCAGGACAGAGGGTGCTACATTGACAGCACAGATTCCACACTCGTACACGGCATGAAGTGCAAAACACGCAAGTTACAGCGTTTTCCTAGCAGCAATTCAAAGTCCTGCAAAGAATTGCAGGTGGAAAAGCACCCGATCATACAGCGTTAAAGGAGCCTGATGGCTTGGGGCAAGAAAGTGTTGCACAGTCTGGCCGCTGTGAGAGCGAGTGCTCCAGTAACTTCTGCCAGGTGGCAGGTGGGAGAAGAGTTTGAGTGAGGGGTGTGGTGTAAATGCAGTAAGGCAATTGGGTGTGGGTGGGCGGTGGAAAGAGACCCCTATGATCTTCTCAGCTGTCCTCAGTGTAAGGGTGGATTTTTAATGGAGTTGTGAACTCACCGTTTAATGAAGTGGTCGTGTCGAACCCCAATCCAATGTTCCAATCCTGATTTTTGATGCCCGGTCTTTCATTGATATGCAATAAGCGCGCGGATAGTGAGCTTCCATCCTACAATATCACTCTGCCTCGATGCATTGCAGAAGTTGGCAGCTTCCAAGGCAACTGCCACAAGCCTTCAGATCCCTCTGCATGCTGTGGTATTCTGTGGTTCTCTTCATTTTGACAATATTCTGCTTTACCACAATCACTGCGACACTTCAGTAATTTGCCATTTATCTTATTTCCTGTTAATTACCCAGTTCCCTATCCACACTAATGTATCACTTGAAACCTTGAAAGTTCTTATCTCCAATTCACAAATTGAAGTAAAGAGAATCTAAACTAGTAATTTTATCATGGTGTTAAAAATGTACCTACTTTTGATCACTGGTTTCAACTTGCAATGGAGTTGCAAATGCAGCCATTGTGAATTTCACGGAGACTTCAATATGAGGCTGTTTTCACAAGGTTAAATCATCCCCGAACATGAAACAATTCACAGTTTATGGTATTCTTTATTCCAAATGCAGAATGAACATTAACAATGGTGTCCATCATGCACTTAGCACAGAATTTTCTGCCCCGTTCCAGATTTCCGAACCATTATTACGTCTAACAACATCTCACATGATGTGAAGAACTGCATTGTGGACAATGTTTCACTTTGTCATTCAGCACTATTTGTCATTATAAGTTTGCTGTTCTGATACAAAAGTGAGCATTAATTATGTACCCTTCCCCTCACCCCAAACATATACCTATGATTTTCGAAGTCGCTCACTTTATCTCAAGATGACTTGCCCAAGCTGATTTTTGTTTGGGACACAGCAACATTTTCAAAAAAAAAATTTCATACTGGTGCCTGCCAATCAATGCCTCACTATTTGGTTTGACTTGGATATGACCTTGGGGCAGTGCTAAGGCATTAGATTCATAGCCTTTGGTTGCTAACACAACTGCCAGGTAAAATAGTTCCTCTTTATTTCACTCCGTGAAATCCATTAGAGAACATAGAACAATACAGTACAGAACAGGCCCTTCGGCCCACAATGTTGTGCCGAACATTTGTCCTAGCTTAAGCACCCATCCATGTACCTATCCAACTGCCACTTAAAGGTCGCCAATGATTCTGACTCTGCCATTCCCACAGGCAGCACATTCCATGCCCCCACCACTCGCTGGGTAAAGAACCTACCCCTGACATCCCCCCTATACCTTCCACCCTTCACCTTAAATTTATGTCCCCTTGTAACACTCTGTTGTACCTGAGGAAAAAGTTTCTGACTGTCTACTCTATCTATTCCTCTGGTCATCTTAAAAACCTCTATCAAGTTACCCCTCATCCTTCGCCGTTCCAATGAGAAAAGGCCTAGCACTCTCAACCCATCCTCGTACGACCTATTCCAGGCAACATCCTGGTAAATCTTCTCTGCACCTTCTCCAAAGCTTCCACATCTTTCCTAAAGTGAGGCGACCAGAACTGCACACAGTACTCCAAATGTGGCCTAACCAAGGTTCTGTACAGCTGCAACATCACTTCATGACTCTTGAATTCAATCCCTCTGCTAATGAACGCTAATACACCATAGGCCTTCTTACAAGCTCTCTCCATCTGAGTGGCAACTTTCAAAGATCTATGAACGTAGACCCCAAGATCCCTCTACTCTTCCACCTTACTAAGAACCCTACCGTTAACCCTGTATTCTGCATTCTTATTTGTCCTTCCAAAATGGACAACCTCACACTTGACAGGGTTGACCTCCATCTGCTACTCCTCAGCCCAGCTCTGCATCATATCTAAGTCCCTTTGCAGCCGACAACAGCCCTCCTCACTATCCACAACTCCACCAATCTTTGTATCGTCTGCAAATTTACTGACCCATCCTTCGACTCCCTCTTCCAAGTCATTCTTAGGATCATCATAAGCCATATTTCTGTTAGTGTCAATACGTTCTCCAATTTTGGACAGTGTTCATGAACAGAAAAGGCTGAAACATATTGGGCTTGCAAACGTATTCGTAATCGAAGAGTGTCATGCTGGAAAAGCACAGCTGATCCAGTATCACACTTTTTGACTCCCATCTCCAGCATCTGCAGTTCTCACTTTCGCCCAGAGGTATGAGTAATGTTAACATGAATGAGAAGATGACCGTGTATTCAATTGAAAACAACTTCCTTAACATTTAGAATAAAGCTCAAACTACAATTATGAAACATTCAGAATACATTTATTACACTCCAGGATTGCATTGTGCATTTACTCATAATACATTTAAAGTTTTTTCCACAAATCAAAATCTCCATTATGTTGCCTCAGTCTGTTCCTTTCAGCATCAATGGCGTGGCTATTAACTATTTAATACAATACTGTTAAGAGAAGTTTGGCTATATTATCCTTTCATGATAAAATGACTTGTGCCTTTTTATATCTGTCGCTACAGTAACATTCATAAATAACTCAAAAGTTCATTATGAAATGAGGGCCACAACCAGGTAAGCCACAATCTTATTGAAGGGCAGACCGTGCTAATAGGGCTAAATGGCTTATTCCAGCCTCTAGTCGATTTATTCCACTCATGGAATTACAGGGAGGATAAAGTGGGAGGGACAATCCCTGTACTAGTGTGTTTGTTACGGAAACAAATGCCCACAACAGAAGAATGACACTAATGCTGGATTCCATATGCACACCTGAGTCCAGAATTTGTGTTGTGATTGATGGATCCATTGACCGTCTGTGCAAGGGGAGTTAATTGTGTATATCTGCTGTGTTACTGGTTCCAGTGTAGAAATTCAGCAGCCCCTCTTCCTCCTGCCTCAACCCCAGCTTCGTTATAACATTTAAAATCATTAATGGAAAGGTAACAGATGGATAATGCAGATTTGGCAAATGTGAGTTCCTCCTAGGAACCAGGAGCACCAATGTGAAAATTCCCAACCAGCCAGTCAGGGTCCATTTCATTCCAACCAGCACCTTTAATACTTAATGCCTGGCACCAGCTTATGGAAGAAAAATACCAATCCGAGTTCATATATTTGCCTTAGGTTTTAAAATGACAAGAGAGTTTCCCTTCAAAGGCCGCCACAATGTCAAAATTCCACCTCGGTGACAAATTAATTCAGCACTCCATCTCATTACATATACTCAGCGGCTCTGAATTCCCTTCCTTGTGGTTGTGAGGGTTGAAGAGAGGATAGAGTTTCACTGTGAACTTGTCCTGTATGGTGTAGATAGGACACAGGTCTTCAGCATCATAAAAGGACAGCTGCCCCTTCTCATAATTCAGATAGACACGGATGATGCGGGGCTTGCGTTGGAGGGGGAGGATCTTGGGACCAGACTCATTGACATTGACTAGGTTCCCATTGACCATCTCAATCACCCAGTAGCCATCTTGTGGCGTCAGCTGTTTAGTTATTGCCCGGTCGGCAATTTCGCTGACCACCCCAATGACACAAGCGGTATTGTTGCCCAGCAATATGTCCCAGTAGTGCTGCCCTGACAGGAAGCCAACATTGGCCAGAACACAGAGCCAGTGGTTAAAGCGATGGGGCACGAATGAAGAGTCCCGACGTTTCTCACCATCAATCACACTGATGAGATCCTCAGACAGAATGAGTCGTGGATGTGCTGTCTTAGGATCCAGTTTCAGAAATTCTCTGGCTGCAAGATATACATCCTTAGTTAATAGAGACATTCAGTGATTGGACACATTCTTAGGTTCAGCTAGAGCCGGCAGCAGTCGGAGGGCAGAGACCTGAGAAGCGGTAAGGGGCTAATCATCATCTGGTGAGAGTGACCGTGAGATTCAATCGAGACATTACCACCAACCTGTTAAATGACTGGCTATTTGAGTGGTAAGGATAAGTCTTTAATTTTCTGACTCTAATCAAATAACCTATCGAATTATGGTTTCTAGTTAATTGTTAGTGTGTGTTAGTGAGAATTGCATTTAGTTGTTTTAGTGGTTAATTTTTGGGTAAAAAGGGTGGAAGGCCAGTTCCTTCAAGCCACACGTTCCATCTGTAACATGTGGGAGTTCTTGATGACTGACTGCATCGATGAGCAACAAGTGTGCAGGAGGTGCTGTCAGTACCTCCAACTCAAGTGCCAGGTTATGGAGCTTGAACGAGGTCTGGAGGCACTGAGGAACATCCAGGAGAATGAGAGTTAAGTAGATAACATGTACAAGACTGTGGTCACCCCACAGCGTAAAAGGGTCCAGGAGGATAGAGAATGGGTGATCATTGCATGCAGCTGTAAGGTGAGGCAGATAGTGCAGGAGTCCCCTTAGGCTATCCTAATAGCCGATAAGTACGCAATGTTGAGCTCTGACGATGGGGATAATGCTTCAGGGAATTGTAGCCAAAGCAAAACCCACAGCATGGTGGGTTATTCAGCTATACAGAGTGGGACAGAAAAAGGCAGTGAGGACTGCAGTGATAGGAGACTCAATCATCAAAGGAAAGGAGAGGTGTTTCTGCAGATGCTCTACTGCCAATAGAATTGTATGGTGCCTCCTTAGTGCAAGGGTCCTGCAGGTTACTGAGCTGCTGCAGGGCAATTGGGGTGGGTGGTGTTGATGTGGGAAGGGAACCAGCCAGTGGTTGTGGTAGACGCTGGTTCCAACAACATAGTTAAAAAGAGGATGAGGTCCAGAAGGCTGAAGTTAGGGAGTTAGGAGCCAGATTGAAAGCCAGGACCTCAAAAGGTAGTAATCTCTGGATTACTACCTGTGCACATGCTAGTGAGGCTAGGATTGGCAGATTAGGCAGTTTAAAAATGAGAGCTGAGGAGTGGTGTAGGAGGGAGGGCTTTAGATTTCTGAATAATTGAGACCATTTCTGGGAAGGCAGAACCTATTTAAGAGGGACGGTCTTCATCCAAACAGTGAAGGGACCAATATTCTTGCAGGCTGTTTGCTATCAATATTGGGCGGACTTTTAACAAGCGTGGCAGGGGGATGGGGGGGGGGGTTGTGGATGAGAACCTAACGGGAGGCCCTCAATTAGCTTGAGTGGGTGAGGGCTTAAGGAAAAAGAGAATCAGGGCATTAAATAAAAAGCAAGAAGCAGCTGAGCAGCATAGCACTAAGATGAGTGGAAACTAAGTAATGACAGAAAAAGAGAGAATGTTTAAAAAGAAGGATTTTTCTGGTGGAGGAGATAGGATATTAAAGATAGAAAAAATTGCATAACGTGACTTCATCTGAATGCTTGCAGTATTTGAAACAAGGTAAACAAGTTGATGGCACAAACTGTTGCAACTGGGCATAATTCAGTAGTCATGATAGAACCGTGGTCACGAAGGACAGACAGGAAGGAAAGGGGAGGCGGTGTAGCTCTGATATTTAAGAATTACATCCGGGCAGCAGTGGGAGATGATTCTATGGAGAAAAAGGTTGAATCAATGTGGGTGGAAATTAGAAATATTAAGGGGAAAAAGTGTAGTCTACAGGCCACCAAATAATATCACAGTGGGCAGACAATAAACAAAGAAATAACTGATGCATCTAAATATGGAATGGCAATTATGGAGGCTTTTAATCTACATATTGAGTATTCAAACCAAGTCGGTCAAGCCAGCCTTCAGGAGGGGTTCATAGAATGTATACACAATAGTTTCCTCGAACAGTATGTATAATGAAACCTATGAGGGAACAAACCATCCTAGATCTGATCCTGTGCAATGTACCAGGAATAATTAGTGATCTCATAGTTTGGGATCCTCTCGGAAGGAGTGCTCAAAGATGGAGGGTGAGAAGGTAAAATTCAAGCCAGTATCAGTATCTTGTGCTTAAACAAAGGAGACTACAATAGGATGAGGAAGGAGTTGGCTAAGGTAGTTGGGAGCAAAGACTATATGATGGGTCAATTGAGGAACAGTAGAGAACTTTCAAAGTAACTTTTTACAGTGCTCATCAAAAGAATATACACATGAAATGGAAGGATTGCAGGAAAAAGGATAATCAGCCATAGATGGCTATGGAAATAAATTAGGGTATCAAATTGAAAGTTAAACATTCAAAGTGGCAAAGGTGAATGGGAAACTAGAGGACTAGGAAATCTTTAAAGGCAGTGTAGCACTGAGATGACTGGAAACTAGGTAGTGACAGAAAAAGAGAGAATGTTTGTTTAAAAAGAAAGATTCTTCTGGTGGAGGAGATAGGATTTTAAAGATAGAAAAACTTGCACAACACTTCACCTGAATGTTCACAGTATTTGAAACAAGGTAAAAGATTATGAGAGCAAACTGGCCCCGAATATAAAAAGATAGTAAAGATTTCTACAAATATAAAATGAAAAAAAGTGGCTAAAGTAAACATTGGTCCTTTATCAAATGAGAAGGTGGATGTCATAGTGGGAAATGAGGAAACGACTGAGGCCTTGAACTGGTATTCTGTGTCGGTCTTCACAGTGGAAGACACAAATAACATGCCACTAATTGATGACAAGCAGGCTATGGCAGATGAGTACCTATAAGAGATCATTATCATTAAAGAGGTAGTGTTGGACAAGCTAATGGGACTAAAGGTGGAACAGTCTCCTGGCCCTGATGGAATGCATCCCAGGGTACTAAAAAGGGATGGCAGGAGCAATAGCAAGTGGTAATTTACCAAAATTTGCTCAACTCTGGGGTGGTTCTAGCAGATTGGAAAGCAGCAAATGTGACTCCAGTACTTGAAAAAGTAAACAAAAGATAAGTAACTATAGGTCTGATACCTTAACGTTGTAACAGGGAAAATGCTTAAATCTATCATCAGGGAAGAACTAGTAAGATATCTGGATAGAAATTGTCCCATTTGGCAGACACAGCATGGATTAATGAAAGGCAGGTCACGCTTAACTAATTTACTGGAATTCTTAGAGGACATTACAAGTGCAGTGGACAACAGGGAACCAGTGGAGGTGGTATAGTTGGATTTCCAGAAGGTATCTGATAAGATACCACACAAAAGGCTGCTGCATAAGATAAAGGTGCCTGGCATTATGAGTAATGTATTATCATGGATAGAAGATTGGTTAACTAATAGAAAACAAAGAGTAGGGATAAATGTCTGTTTTTGAGTTGGTGATCAATGGCTAACGGTATGACTCAGGGATCAGTGCTGGGACCAAAATTGTTTACGATTTACAAAGATGATTTAGAGTTGGGGACCAAGTGTGGTGTGACAACGTTCGCAGATGGCACTAAGATGATTGGTAGAGCCAAGTGTGCAGAGGACACAAAATCTGCAGAGGGATATAGATATGTTAAATGAGTGGGCAAGGGTCTGGCAGATGGAGTACAATGTTGGTCAGTATGAGGTCATTCATTTTGATAAGAAGAACAGTAAAATGGACTATTATTTAAATGGTGAAAAATTGCAGCATGCTGCTGTGCAGAGACACGTGGGTTGTCCTTCTGCATGAATCACAAAACATTGGTTAGCGTGCGCAGCAGGTAATTAAGAAGGCAAATGGAATATTGTCCTTTATTGCTAGAGGGATGGTGTTTAAAAATAGGGAGGTTATGTTTTGGATCAAATTACTGCAGATGCTGGAATCTGTACTGAAAACAACAAATGCTGGAGATCACAGCGGGTCAGGCAGCATCCAAGGAGAGGGCAAGCTAACATTTCGTGTCGAGATGACTCTTCATTAGAACTGAAGTGAAGTGTGGAGGGACAGCAGTTGTGCAGACTTCACTTCAGTTCTGATGAATAGTTATCTAGACTCAAAATGTTAGCTTGCTCTCCTTCCATGGGTGCTGCCTGACCAGAGGTTATGCTGCAGCTGTATAAAGATGCTGGTGAGGCCACAGGAGGAGCACTGTGTACAGTTTTGGATCCTTACTTGAGAAAGGATGTACTGACACTGAAGGTAGTGCAGAGAAGATTCACTAGGTTGATTCTGGAGTTGAGAAGGCTGGATTACAAGGACAGATTGGCTAGACAGGGACTATACACTTCGGAATTTAAAAGAGTGAGGGCACACTTTATAGAAACATGTAAAATTATGAAGGGAATAGCTAAGACAGAAGCAGGGATGTTGTTTCCACTGGCAGGTAAAACTAGAACCGGAAGCACACAGTTTTGAAATAAAGGGAGCAGATTCAGAGCTGAGTTGAGGAGGAACTTCTTCATCCAAATGGTTGCGAATCTGTGGATTTCTCTGTCTAGTGAAGCAGTTGAGGCAACCTCATTGAATGTTTTAAGGCAAAGATAGAGTTTTGAAGAGTTGAGGAATTCATTGTTATGGTGAGTGAGCATTAAATGGAGCTGAGTCCACGAAGAGATGAGCCATGATTTTATTGAATGGTGGAGCAGGCTGGAAGGGCCAGATGGCTGACTCTGCTCCTTTTTTTATGTTCTTCTACTTCTTCATTGTCCATTGTATAGTGCTCAATCACTGTGCACGCAGAAACACATGCACAGAGTAAGGCCCATTAGGAACCAAGACAGCAATCTGTATGTTTAGCTGCAGGATCATGCTAGGGTGTTAAACAGTTACTTCACATCTGTTTTCAGTTTGGAGGAAAATGCAGAAGATGGACAATGAAATTCTTGAATAGCTTGGTATAGGGAGCGAAGTATTCGGGTTTTTGGCACGCTTAAAAATGGACAAATTTTTGTTCTCTCCCAAGCAGTTGTAGAAGATGAGGAGGGAAATTGCAGGGGTTCTGCACCAAATTTTTAATCATTCTGGCAATGGGGAGCTGCCAATTGATTGGAAGACAGATAAAGTTGTTCCACTTTTTAAAGAAGGTGGTAGAGATAAATCAGGGAATTACAGAGCAGTGAGCCTTACATTAATTGGAGAAAATTCTGAATTAATCTCCATTTGGTGAGGCAAGGTTTGATCAGCACTGCTTTGTTAGAGGGAGGTCATGCCGAACAAGTCCAACTGAATTTTGAGAGGTGGTGACCAGGTGTGTAGATGAGGGTAGTGCAATTCACATAGTTTATTTGACAAAGTTCAACATGGTAGTGTTATGAAGGTGTAGGTGAGTACTGCATCTTTAAGAGAGAGTGGAAGCTGGCACGGACCGAGAGAGGCACAATATGCTGAAAAATCTTAAAATGTAACATTTGGTTGAAACAAATAGCTGGAGCTGCACTGCCATGGTACAAAACAAATTCAAATTTGGCCAATTTAAATTATGCCCCAGATACAAAATTCAATCAAATTTGAATTACTGTTTTGGATGACATCAAACCAATGAAATGATCCAATGTTTTGGGGTAGAATATCAGATATTTTGCACAGTTAGGGGGAAGAGCAGCAAAGAGCTGTCAAGCACCAACATAACAGCCAGCAGAATAGCTCTTTGAAAGGTACTTGTCCATAAGAAATTTGTGCAGCAGAACACCAAAGCTGACCTACAGAAATCTACAGAGAAAGTTTGATTAAGAGAAAGGAGTATAAATAGTTGTTGTTTAAATGTTCTCTTATGGATTAAAAAAAAATTAAAATTGCTAAATTTTTTTCTTAAATTTGTGGTTTTTGGGATAGTTCTTTGCCACTCGAAATTTAACTGAATATGGCGCGGGGTGAACTTTTCTGTGTGGCCAGTTTAAATTATAGCAGAGGGGTTTGCCCAGTGTCACAACAATAGACTTATAAAGAAGGTAAACATACATGGGATCCAGATAACTTTGAAAGTGTTTGGATCCAAAAGTAATTGGAGAGAGGGTGATGGTAAGAAAGCTGTTTGTGATTGGTGATCAGTGCCTACTGGTGTACTACAGGGATCAATGTAGGGTCCCTTTATTATTGAGGATATGGAAGTAAATGTGGAGGGAATGATAAGTGTGCTTATTTATGACATGAAGATTGGCCGGGTGATTCATACTGAGGAAGGAGGCTGGGTTATAGGAGGATAAAGATGTCTTGGTCAGATGAGAGGGCAGATGGAACTTAACCCTGATAAATGTGAAGTCACAAGACAAGAGAATACTCAAAGAATGGCAGGACTCGAAGAAGTTCATCGAATGGGAAGGTTTTTTGGGTGCTTGTCCACAGATCCCTGAAGGCAGCAGGACAGGTTTAAAGGATAATTAAGAAGGCATACTTGACACTTGCATTTACTTCAAAGCACAGAATATAATTGCAGGGAGATAGAAAAATCTCAACACCAGTCACTACTTTAAGAAATGTATGTTTTTTTTACAATGTATTAGATACATTTACAATGTAGCTTATTTCAAATGTTATTACATCTGAAATGTTCAATGAGACAGATTGTGTTCTGAAGCTCGAAGGAGCCAGAGGGCTCAAGAACCATGGCGCAGGCCTGGTCGGGAACCGGAAACCTTCTGTTTAAAAACTGCTGTCAACAGATGCTTTGTAATTGGTTAGTTTTTTTTAAATGATGTGATTAATATTATTGCTTTGTTTTAATGGTATTTAACCATTAAACTGATTGGGATTGTAAAAGTGTTCAGAAGAAGAACTTATCCAAAAAAGAGTTTTTCTGTATGTACCAGTGTTGACATTCAGATTTGTGTGTGTCATCTGGACCCTGTACTTTGATGTTTACATCAAAACTTTTGAATTCATTCAAGGGACATGGGAACCACTGGCTAAGACATCATTTACTGTCCACCCTGAACCGGCCAGAAGAGACAATCACATGGAGGCCAGCCCAGGCGAGGAGAGCAGAATTCTTTCTGTAAAGAGCATTAGTGAAACAAATTGATTTGTTTTAAACCACCAATCAAAAATGGTTGTTATAATATTGAATACAAATTTCACAATCTGCCTAAAGGGATTTACACCTCTGACCCCAGAACAATCGCCAGGAGGTCTGGATTACTAGTCCAGTGACATTACCACCATGTACTCATTGAATTGAAATACCTGAACTGATAGCAAACTTCCTTGGTTGAGTGTTCAAACATTTGATTTGTCGACTTAAGACTGTCATATATTCAGCTCTAGAGGTTTCATTGACATGCTTACGCAAAACATTATGTATGTTTGGGTGAGAACGAAAATCATGAAAACATTCAGTCCAGGAGAAGCTGTGGACATGGCCGTTGAGCTTAGTTTGATTGTCAATTCTAATTGGATTATATTTTTGTGAAGTAGAAATGGAGTAGTTTTTTTTAAAACAGATTTATGACTACTTAAATGGTCACAGTTTTAAATGGAATTTGAATGGCTCGGGTGAGTGCTTGACTGGTTTATGAGCTCCAAGAGGAGGCTGAATGGATGTGTATTTTTCTAACAGTTACACAAGCATTTTAAAGACTTTTCAGTTTTATTACCAGTTTCTTGCCAGGGCTTTAGATTAGTCTCTGTGGAGAAATATGAAGGGGTATGCAATGGACATACCAAATATGTAGCTGAAAATGTGTTGCTGGAAAAGCGCAGCAGGTCAGGCAGCATCCAAGGAGCAGGAGAATCGTAGTTTCAGGCATGAGCCCTTCTTCAGGAGCTCATGCCCGAAACACCGATTCTCCTGCTCCTTGGATGCTGCCTGACCAGCTGCGCTTTTCCAGCAACACAATTTCAGCTCTGATCTCCAGCATCTGCAGTCCTCACTTTCTCCATGCCAAATATGTAGACTGAGGAGAACAGCAGAGGCATGTAGGGTACTGAAACGGGAAGGGTACATGAGGTTAGGGCTAGAAGCCTATCAATCAGGTACAGAACAGTTCCAGTGTTCCAGTAGAAGGAACCATGTTTTCTAATCATCCTCTCCTTTGTACCCATCTTAGTCTGTTTGATGAGTCAGAAACACTTACTCAAGCCTGCCGATAAACTGTGCAGTGAAAATAATGAGTATGTATGTCGAACCAGGAATGGGATTTCAGAAATTACCCAATTTACATTTCCTATTTCAAAAGGCAAAACCCTACTGACTTTCCACCTTTTAGGAGTCCTTCTCTGAGCATTGGGCCAGACTCAGTTTTCAAGAGACCTCCATTGTTCGTTAATTCAAAGTTCATTCAGCACGTATGACATACTCAAACAATTCTATTGTACACAGCCAGATCCCACAAACAGTAAAAGATTACTGACCAGATAATCTGCGAATGACTTTGACCGAGGATGAAATATTTGATAACAGAACCCGAAGAACTCCCCTGCTTCTTTCCCAAATATCACCATGAACCTTTTACAACCACAAGGGCAAAAAAAAGGACTTTGATTTAGCGACTCATCCGAAAGACTGCTCTAATAATCTAGCACTGCCTCAGTATTGCACAGCTGCTTATATTAGACTTTACACTCGAAGATGGCTGCGACCCAGCAAGTCTGAGTCTATAGTGCTCCTCCCAAGACTTGGGTAAAGTGGGTCACCCACCCCTACCACACTCACCAAATCATTTATAATAGCTGTTTAATTTAATTAGTTGCTTAGCATTAAATTTAAACAATCTAATATTTAGTAAAAATGACTAAAGGGAAGGGAGCTCGCAGCTTTCAGCAAGCAGGAACCCCTTCCCCACCCTCTCCAGCTGCAGCTGAGGCGTCCACAGTCGCCCCGGGGGACTTATCTACAGTGACAAGTCTTGTGGAAATGATCTCCAAACTGGATGCGAAGATCGACGCTTTTATCGAAGAGTCCCGAAATCGATGGGACTCACTCTCGGCCGCGCTGCAGAAGCACGACCGAGACATCCAGGAAATCAAGCGCCGAGTTGGAGGGGCGGAGTTAAAGGCCGTGACCTCCGAAACTACAGCTCAATCGGCCGTGGATCAGGTCCGGACTCTCGGACAGCGAGTCTGGACCTTAGAGAATTACATTGACGGCCTCGATAATAGAGGTCGTCGAAAAAATATTCGTTTGCTGGGCCTTCCTGAACGGGAAGAGGAAGGCCAGCTTACAGAGTTCCTTGAGCAGTGGCTGCCACAGCTTTTAAATTTGGAAGCTGGATCAGGCCAGGTAAGGGTGGAATGGGCCTACCGGGTCGCAATAGCGGGCCCGGCTCGAACCAGCGCCCATGCCCGGTCCTGTTCCGGCTGCAGAGCTATAGGGAGAGGCAGATACTCCTAGAAGCTTCTAGAAATCTTGGAAAAGACCCCCAAGCTATTATCTATAAAGGATCCAAGATCATGTTATTCCATGACTTTTCCCCAGTTCTGGTCCGAAAGAGGAAGGCATTCGACGAGGCGAAGAAGCATTTAAGGGACTTAAATATTCAGTACTCCTTACGCTACCCAGCGACGCAACACTTTAACCATGAAGGATCCGTGTATAACTTCGGATCGCCAGAAAAGGCAAAGGAATTCTTGGACTCTCTTAGATAAACTGTAAGAGATAATGGATGTTGGTTTGCCTTTCCCCCGCTTTGGTTTATGTTCCCCCCTTTTTTTTTCTTTTTTCTTACCTTACTGTTTAATATTATCATGGGGGGTGGGGAGAGGGATTTTCTCCCCCCCACCTTGGGGTTGTTTTCTTTTATTATTTTATGTATATATGTGGGCATGTATGTGTATGTGTATTAAAAAAGCCAGGGGGTTTGGTTAATGTTGGTGGGGGGAGGTGGTTACCTTATTCTATTTTACCTCTGTCTTTAGGAGCGGGGTTGTTTCTTCCTTGTTATTTTGTATTTTTATATTTAATTATTATTTGTTGAGGTTGTAATTTTATAGTTATATGTTTATATATGGTATTAACATTATCAAATATATCCAGGTGTTGGTATGGGTGGGGGTAGGGTGCTCACTGTTAACTCTAGCTTTGTATTATATCTGAATTCTCCTCATTTTATTGAGGAGCACCTGGGTTAAGGGTTGGGCATTGGTTGGGAGAGGATATGATGGACTTTTGGAAAGGAAGTGACACCCCCTGGGAACAAGGGGGAAAATCTCCACTTAAATACGTTTTATATTTTTTTTATTATTTAGAAATAGTTTTTTATTATACTGTTGAGAGTGTATTAGAGAGCCTTTATTTTTGTGAACTTTATATGCTCTATGCGCGGGATGTTCTGGATAGGGTTTCCCCTCCCGAGGGGTCTCGTATTTGCCTGGATGATTATGGTTGATCAGTCGGTTAAGTGGTGCACCTGGAATGTCAAGGGGAGTAATTCGCCAGTCAAAAGGAAGAAAATATTATCAAATCTTAAGAAAGAAAGAGTTGATATAGCTCTCCTACAGGAGACACACCTGCCGGATAAAGAACACTTGAAACTACGACAGGGTGGATTTGATCAGGCCTTTTTTTCTTCTTTTAGCTCAAAAAGCAGGAGAGTTGTTATTCTTGTTCGGAAGAATTTCCCTTTCAAAATCCTAAATCAGATAAAAGATGAATCTGGATGATATATTTTGATTAGAGCCTTTATAAATGGAGAGGAATATGGGATTTTAAATTTGTACTGCCCCCCGTCACACCCCTTTAAATTTATAACGGAAGCCCTTTCAAAATTAGTGGCTTTTGGTGCCCGTTCATACAATTATAGGGGGAGACTTTAATTGTATTATGGATCCGGAAATAGATAGGATTCCCAAGAGTACTGCAGGAGTATCTCCCAGATCTAGACAATTGGTGGATATGAACAAAGAATTAGGATTAGTAGATGTATGGAGATGTCTTCATCCACAGGGCAGAGATTTTTCTTTCTACTCCAATCCACATAAATGCCATACCAGAATTGATATGTTTCTCGCCCCCTCGATTTTTAAAAATTCTATATCATCCTGTAAAATAGGTAGTATAGCAATTTCTGACCACGCTGCTATATATATGGAAACTAAGGCGAGGAACAATGGGACATTCCCTCGGCATTGGCATATGGACCCCTTCCTAATGAAAGATAGTAAATTTGTAAACTATTCCCTCAAGAATTTAAAACTTTTTTAGAAATTAATTCAGGTACGGCTAGCAACCCATCAATGATGTGGGAGACCATCAAAGCTTACACGTGAGGTTTGATCATCTCCTATTCAGCGACCCAGAAAAAATTGAAGGGAGAACAACAGCGTCTGCTCGAAGCTCGCTTAAAAGCGGCTGAAACAGAATACACTGATCGACCTTCTATTATTAAATTGCAAAGGATTACGGCTCTTAGGACAGCTCTAAACACTACGCTTACTCAAACGGCTAAGAGGGAAATATTATTTGCAAAACAAGGATTATATGAATATGGTGACAAACCGGGTAGATACTTAGCATTTCTTGCAAAGATAAAAAAGGCCCCTCAGACTATTACGTCTATCAAGGAAAGTACGGGTATTTTGACTCATGATCATAAAACGATTAATGCGATCTTTAGAGAATTTTATTCTGAGTTATAGAAATTGCAGGATTGTGAAGATAGGACTAGGAGGATGCAGTCATTTAAAAAAAAATTTGACCTTTCCAGGCCGAACTCCGGAACAGGTATCAGTCCTAAATGCTCCTCTAACAGTCTAAGAAATACTTGATGCAATTAGGGAACTTCAGAGCGGTAAGGCTCCGGGCCCAGATGGTATTCAAGCTGAATTCTATAAAGAATTTACAGAAATATAGGCTGGTCCACTTATGGACATGTATAACTATGCATATAGTCAGGGCTGTCTCCCGCCTTCGCTGAAAGAGGCAAATATCTCTCTTATCCTTAAAAAAGGAAAGGATCCAGAAGATTATACGTGATACAGACCAATATCCTTGCTAAATGTAGATTTTAAAATTCTTTCTAAAACGTTAGCATTGAGACTAGAAAGGGTACTGCCACATATTATAAAGGAGGATAGACGGGGTTTATTAAGGGCCGTAGATCATCCAATAATATTAGAAGGGTTTTGAATATGATTCAAGCCTGTCATCAGGGAAAGATACCAGGAGTAGTAGTTTCATTAGACGCAGAAAAGGCATTTGATAGGGTTGAATGGTCATATTTGTTTTACACATTGGAAAGGTTTGGCGTTGGACAGGTGTTTACCAAATGGGTCTCAACATTGTATAGTGATCCCAAAGCAGTTGTGGTTACCAATGGATTAGGTTCGGATAGCTTCAGTATGGGTAGGGGCTGCCTTCAGGGATGTTCTCTCTCGCCATTGTTATTTACGCTAATAATTGAACCACTAGCAGAAGTTATACGAGCTGATCCTAATATAACGGCCCCGAGGATTGGTACAGGTAAACATAAAATTACCCTTTATGCAGATGATGTTCTTCTATTCCTCAGTAATCCTCTGATGTCCATACCTCGCCTAATCCAAGTTATTAATACATTTAGCGCATTCTCAGGCTATAAAATTAATTTTTCAAAATCAGAGGCTATGCCAATGGGTGGCCTTGCTATGACACCCCACTTAGTGGACGGATCCCTTTTTCCCTTTCGTTGGTCCCTGGAGGGCTTCTTATATTTAGGCATTTTTATTACCCCAGTATTTGGTCAGGTGTAGAAGGCTAATTTTGTGCATTTACTGGAAAGGATAAGGCAGGACCTCCCGCGATGGGGAGACCTTCCAGTTTCGTGGTTGGGAAGAATAGCACTAATTAAAATGAATGTCCTGCCCCGTCTCCGATATCCTATGAGAATGCTTCCGGTGATGCTGCCAAGGATGGCTCTACGTAAATTATATGGCTGGCTGGGTTCCTTTATCTGGAATCAAAGATGGCCTCTCATTAAGCTGAAGAAGCTACAGCTTCCACAGGCAAGGGGAGGATTGGACTTCCCAGATTTTAGGAAATATCAGTTAAGTTCCCTACTAAGTTACTTAGCTGATTGGGTCTTGTCTGATCCACAATCAATCTGGTTGGACATCGAGGCCTCTCAAGTAAAATACCCACTTATTAACCTTTTATTTTCAGACAAGAGGAAAATCATTACAGATCACTGCAAAAACCCTATAATACTAAACACAATTAAGGCTTGGAATATAATGCGGCAAAATGAGGGTAATTCACATAAAACATTCCTTTATGCACCGATAGTGGGAGCATGGGGATTCCAACCGGGGTTTACAGATGCCATTTTTAAACTCTGGAGATCCAGGGGTATCACATGTCTAGGGGATCTATTTAAAAATGGGGTCCTGATGTCTTTTGAACAGCTGCATCAGAAATTCGGATTACCTAATGGAGACCTCTTTAGATACTTCCAAATTCGAGACTATATACAGAAGAAGACTACGTTATTAGATAGTCTTTATAAATCAGATAGAGAATGTAGTGTCCTACGACCAGTGGGGGTATCTTCCGTCAGTACTATTTATCATTTACTACATGATGAAGTATCGGGAGATATGGATAATCTACTTAAAACATGGGATCAGGATTTGGGACTAGAAATCTCTATAGAAACATGGAATGATATTTGGGAAAACGCTAGAAGAATTACTATCTGTAACAGAACCCAGGCTATCCAGCTGAAGATACTCCATAGGGCCCATATAGCACCGGTTCGATTGTCAAAATTTAAGGCAGGAGTATCTCCAATGTGTCCCAAATGTAAAATAGAGGTGGGCACTCTTGTACATTGCCTATGGACCGGTCATAAGATCCGTAGATATTGGACTAAAGTAGCAAGTACCCTGACAGAAATTTTAGGAACGGAAATTAAAGTGGACTCTGTATCTCTCCGTTTGGGCTTTTCGAACTATTCCTCCCTGGACATGTACGGGAAGAGACTATTTTCTATTCTCTCTTTCTGTGCAAGGAAAAATATTTTGGTGAACTGGGTGGCTGAGGGCCCCCCTGGAGTTTCAAATTGGCACAGATTAATTATGGAATGTTCCTTACAAATATGGTGCACCGAAAGACCGAATTATTTTATAAAAGATGGCAGCTCTTCTTGAATTACATAAATACAGATATTTCGGCTATCCTAACAAGGGCTTTTATTTAATTGAGATTACAAACCTGGTTGGTCCGGGGCCCCTTAGGAGAGGAATCCCGCACGAATACGGGTTTTATTACATTTGATGTTAACACATTCCGAGCATGTAAGAGACTTAAATATACACTCTAGTTAGTTGTAGGTTAGATTAGTAGACAGATTAGTAGACAGTTGAGTTTTGTTTTTTTTCTTTTTCGGTATTTTTTCTTTTGTTAAATTTTGGCTATTGTATATTTGATTTAATTGTATATCAATGTTTGTATTTGAGAGTTTTGTTTATTTTTGTAAACTTGTAAAAATGTTAAATTTCTAATAAAAATATCTATATAAAAAAAAGACTTTACACTCAAGTCTCAGGAGTGGGCTTGAACCTACAAGCTTCTGACACTGAG
Source organism: Chiloscyllium punctatum (assembly GCF_047496795.1). NCBI lineage: Eukaryota > Metazoa > Chordata > Chondrichthyes > Orectolobiformes > Hemiscylliidae > Chiloscyllium > Chiloscyllium punctatum. The sequence goes on along the minus strand of NC_092768.1, from coordinate 4,450,037 downwards.
CCATAGGCTGCTATATCCACTGTGTCATAAATTCATTTACAGCATTGTGTCTGCATGCAAAAGACTGGTTGATCACATACCTGGTACTAATGCTTTAAGTTTATCCCAGATTTTAACGTAGCGGAAAGGTGTGATGACAGAGTTGGTACGCAGCTCAGTGGGTTCATTTACTGGTTTGACATGCTCCTGTCTACACCTGGAATAGAGCAACTTCACAAGAATGTTACAACAACCTAATGCTTTACAAAAATAAAACCTTCCAAATTTCTCCGGTAAAAGCAAATACTGCGGACTCTAGAAATATGATCCAAACACAAAATGCTGGGGAAATTCAGCAAGTCCGGCAACATCCGTGGAGAGAAATAGAGTGAATGTTTCGAATCAGGTATGACACTTTAGAGGGAGTGAGCTTTTCCAGAATTCTGTTTGTTTCCCCCAAATTTCTCATCTCAAGTTGGAAGAGACAGGCAGCCCTTGAGCACAGTGTCAAAGTTGCCACTCTTTTCATACAAGCTTGTGGCCATGTTGTCAAGGCAAACCAGACCAAGTCTGAAATTGTTCCCGGTTTAAGAAAACAAATTAGTCACAGAATATTTCAAAGATGTTTTACAGCTAAAAATGTACTCCTTGTTTTGAAGCACCATTGCAGTTTTGATGCAATATGCATACCTCTTTAAAGGGTGTAGTTTAAACTTTTGCTAATATTGCCATGTGCACAGGATATGATGAAATCATCCCATGACTTTGAGTAGTTGGTGAGGAGTAAGATCCAATGCTGGTTACCACCATGGTGCCACAGTTCAATGAAGAAAGCAACACAATACAAGAACAACTAATATCCTGACCAGCTGACTTTGTTTCAATATACTCAAATAAGTGAAGTGATTAGAGATTTCAAGGGTGATGCAATATTGTATCGGTGAAGATGCTAATCCATCTATTTGTCCACTACATAAGTGTCCATTCACATCCCACACAAGATGAATGCCAAACTGAACAAGATAGAAAGAGATGATTTGGTTAAAAGGTCCAGTACCACAGACTAATGTAGCACCAACATGATTGTCAATAATGGCAGCTGGTTATTTTTTAATTTGTTTAGAACTAAGACATGTGAATCTGGCTGTAGCACAATGCTCTCAGAAAATCCCACACTTTAGAATCTCAATCCGAAATTTATGATTGCCAAATTCTTCTTCAAACCCATACTTTGGGCATTGGTTGGGACAGAGAGATCCTTCTTAGGAACTAACAACACTCCATACTCTCTTCGTGAGATATTGCTCATAAAGGTTACCGATTGAACTTTCCATAAAACAGGATATTTTTCAACAATATATAGACTTGATGGTGTGCAAGATACCAGGATGCTTTTGCAAAGAAGACAGCATCGCCATCACAGGCACAAAGTGGAGCATGACAGAAATTTATACCACCTGATAGAAGCTGCATGCAGAGAAAATTTGATGTCTAGTAGTTTGAAACGGAACACCAATACTCCACAAATTAACTTTTTGGATCCAACAATTCTGATACAAACATTTTTCCTGATCCTGGTAAGCTGAAGGTGTCAACACAATGGCCATTCTACAAAATAAAATGATCTGCAACTCTGCCTCAGTATTTCTATTACTCTTACTTTCAATAGTGCCCGGAAAGCCTCTCAGTTATTTATGAACTTCTAATCTAAATTTTTTTGTTGGCAGGAGGATCTAGTATTTTTAAAATGACATTGAAATGTCTTTAACTGAAGCAACTGACACATCTTGAAAAAGACTTAGAGCATGACTTCTCCAGAAGACGAAATCTATTGCTTTTCCCTCCAGGTGTTTGTCAGCTGCCCAAGCCAATCAAACAGAGAATTGAAATCCTTGGCATTGTATTTGGCATCCAGCCAGTATGTAGCTGGAAAGAAGTTCAGTAGTGGAAACAAACCATGTGACACAAATGATCTGACAAAAACACTAATTTGTGCAACACCAAGATTATAGTGCCTGTTTCTCAAAACACAAAAGTATTATTGTAATGTGCCTTTATGCCAGGAATTTCCGTGCTCACTTATGATACTTAAAGCCATCTATCTAACACATCAAAAACTGCAGAGCTCTCCCCAGTCTGCAAGGAAATCTCATGGACATGAATTTTGGGCAACATAAATTCCAAGCTATGTAGCAGGATATATACAATGATCATGTACTCTAAAAGGTTAGGAGCTATCCTCTAAAAGGCATGTGCAAATCATATCACACCTGTTGCTACTGTATCTTGAAAAAGCACAATTAATTTTGTACAGCTAGGTTACGATAATGACCAGATAATCTTAGATGTTGGTTAAGGGAGGTGTGTTGGAAAAGTCTTCTGTTCTTCAAAATGTTGCCATGCAATCTTTTACATCCACTTGAAGGGGCAGACCGGTGCCTCAATATTGCATTTTACAATAGATAGCATCTCTTCACAGTCAAGCCTTCCTAAAGAAGTGCACTGTAGTCTGGATTTTGTGTTCAGTCACTGGAGTCTGATTCAAATCTATAAACTTGTGGTAGAAAACCTGAATACCAATTAAACTATGACTGACACCAAGTGTGCTTTGCAGCCAAGGGGACTCTAGCTAGCGCTGTGACCTCAGAGTGCCAATGACCCAGGGGTGATTCTAGCCTCAGGCGACTGTCTGTGTGGAGTTTGCACGTCCTCTGTGCTTGTGAGAGTTTGACCGGGTGGTCCAGTTTCCTCCCGCAGTCCAAAGATGTGCACGTTGGTGGATTAGCCATGCTAAATTGCCCCATATTGTCCAGAGTTACGTCGGTTAGGTGGATTAGCCATGGTAAAATGTGGATTATGGTGATAAGGTAGGGATTTGGGTCTGGGTGGGATATTCTTTGAAAGGTCAGCTGTAGACTCGATGGGTTGAATGGCCTCTTTCCACATTGTAGAATTTCTATGATTCTATTCTATGGTTATCCTTCTCCAAACTCCATTGGCCATGACAGTAAACTACAGCACTGGACATAATTCCAGTCAAGTCCAATTAACTCAGAAGACATTTAGTATTAAACATGGGAGTGTGATATCTGTGTGGGTTAGGCTGTGTACATATCCAGTCAGACCAGCAGTGGGAACTTGGGAGCATACATTTAGAAAGAACTTCAGACACGTACCTGTCCAGCAGCAGTTTGATATCCTAAAGAAAAGTGAAAAAACCAAAACAAAATAAAGGTTATAATTTTCACATTTGATAGTTACGAGAAAGAATTGTCTGTATAATAAAATTATCCACAAAGAACATGCAGTGAAAGTTCATTAATCAGACTTGGGTAGCACAACATGAGGTTTTTGATGTAAAATACTAGCTGTTTGGAAGAATCCTTGTATAGAGTCATAGTGATATCCAACATGGAAACAGACCCTTTGGTTTAACTTGTCCATGCTGACCAGGTTTCCTAAACTGAATTAATCCGTTTGCCAGCCTTGGCCCATGTCCCTCTAAAATTTTACTATTCCAAAAGTCCTTTAAATACTGTAAATGTACCCATCTTTTCCTCGGTCAGCTTGTTATACATACATACACCACCCTCTGTGTGAAAATGTTGCTTTTTAGGTCCCTTTTAAATCTTTCCCCTCTCACCTTAAACCTCTCTCCTTTAGTTTTGGTCTCCTCTATCGTGGGGAAAAAACCATGGCTATTCACTTTACCTATACCCCTCATAATTTTATAAACATCTATAAGATCACCTCTCAGCCTCCTACACTCGAGGCAAAAATAAGTCCTAGCCTATTCAGTCTCTGTAACATCCTCGTAGATCATTTTTGCACTCAGAATGAGTAGAAGCATTTCCTGGTCAGCCAGAACATAGTGGTCGCTGTGCTGCATTATCCTCCTGATGTTAAAAGGCTCCACATATACTAGCAATCCCAATCCTCATTCTGAGGGATTACCAAATGATACACTCGAAATAACAAACAGAAATTCACTGATTTCTTTTTAATTGGTACACCACCACAGCACTGATGAGAACAGCATATCTGAATGTATGGAGAATCACAAATAGACCTAAATAGTTTAGACCTAACACGAAGATTAGTACAGATATGTTAGCACCTTCCCCAATCTCTGATCCCTTTGGTACTCCACTAGTCACTGCCTGTCATGCAGGGGATAAAAGAACCCATTTGTTCCTGCTCCTTGCTTCTTGTCTGCCAAGCAGCTGTCTTTCTATGTCAGTACACTATCCCCAAGCCCATGCACTTTAACATTACATCCTAATCTCTAATGTGCGATCTTATTAAAAGCCTTCTGAAAGTCCAAGTAAAGCAAGTTAATTGGCTCCTCTTATCAATTCTACTAGTTACATTTTTTGAAAGCTTCTAGTAGGTTTGTCAAGCATTATTTCCTTTTCATGAACTCATGTTGCCTCTCTGATCCTGTCACTGTTTTCCAAAGGCTCTGCTATTTTATAATGGACTCTAGTATTTCTCCACTGCTGGCAGGCGAACCAGTCTATAATTCTATTTTCTCTCTACCTTTTGTTTTAAAAAATAGGTTGTTTACATTGGCGCTAAAACACTATGATGATTAAGATATTTAATATCATTCCAGGACATAAATAGCTTACAGCTTAACACTCTGAAATAAATAGCTGCATATCTAATTATGGGGGCTAGCCATGACTTACCAAAATTCCCCAGTTTGAGGAACAGTGACAGATTCGACTTTGCAAACATTATACCACAATTCGAGAGAGAAGGCAGAGAGGCAATAGGGAACCACAGACCTTTAACAGGTCTGCTACCTGTTACAAGTCTTAACAATGCACTTAGTAAACCATAATATGATTAAGATAAACTAACAAGGTTTTACAAAAGGGAAATCCTGTGTGACATTTATGAGGGTACTTTGAGGATGTAACTAGAAGGGTAGGTCAAAGGGATCCAGTAATTTTAGTGTACTTGGATTTCCCAAAGGCAATCAAGAAGATGTTACACTAGATAAGGTTCATGGACTTTGGCGATGTACTGGTATAGAGGATTGGTTTGTGGACAAGAAGCAGAAAATAGGGATAAATGGGCATTTTCAAGTGACTGCACTTGATAGGCTTAACTTGCTGCCAGGATCAGTGCTGGAACCTCAGCTACAGACTCTTTTACAGTCGGTACTAATGAGACAGAACAATGTATCTAAATTTACTGGAAATGCAACACTGAGGAGAATATAAAGTGGATGCAAAGAACAGTTAAGTGAATGGACAAGGCAACGCTGAAGTTAATGGAAGTGTGATGTTATTCACTTTGGTCATAAGAATGGAAAAGCAGAATATTTTTAAACAATGTGAAACTTCTGAATATTGGTGTTCAAAGACGTAGGTGAACTCTTGCAGAGAAAGTAAGTTAACATGCAGGAACAACAAGCAAAGTAGTTGGCCTGTGGCCATTATTGCACAGTGATTTGAGTTTTGCTGCAATTGAAGAGGACTTTGGTGAAATCACACCAAATACAATGCAGTTTTGGTCCACATATTTAGTAAAGGGTATAGCTACACTAGAGGCAGTACAATAGAAGTTCACTAGAATGGCACCTAGGATAAAAGTATTGTCATCTGATTACAAGCTGTGTAAATTGGATCTATATTCTTTGGTGTTCATAAAAATTACGGAAAGTTTGGGGGTGAGGGTGAAAGGGTAAATGCAATGGTTGTTTTGTTGTTTCTGGGAAGCATAATAATGAGAAGAAATTTCTTCACTCAAAAGGTTATCAATCTTTGTAATTCCCCATACTGTAAGGCATTGGTAAGCTATAATTGAAGATACTTAAGGCTGAGATAAGACTTATTCATTTGATTTCTCAGAGAATCATCCAATATGGGCAGCGGGCTGAAGTCCAAGATTTGCCATTGAACATGGAACCGTCTCAAAGAATTATATGTTCTCTAACTGTTCCAATCTCAAGTTCTCAAGTCACCCTTGGATAAGCGGGAAACCCACGAACTTCCAAATCAAGGTGGCATTGGTTCAAATCTGACACGTGACCAATCAACATCTGATAATTCTATAAATCCCAACAACAACAAAAAAAAAGAGGGTCCTTCACTGCTACAGGTGAGATAGTAGCCCAAGGTCTTATCTTCCTCATGAGGTGAATGTAAAATATCCCATCGCCTTTGTTGCCCTGGTTATTATTTATCCTACAATCTCACTTGAACACCACCACACTGCTGGTTATAGGAGCTTGTTGTGTGCAAAATAGTTGCATCTTGTCTGCAATTACAACAGTGACTGCACTCCAAAATATAAATTATATGGATGTTGTGTCAGGAACGCTGCTATATAAATGCAAAATTGTTCAGTTTTTCATCTATTAACATTTTCCTCAAAGCTTCTGAAGTACTGAGCAAAGAACACAGGTGAAAGGAGGAAATGGGGAAGGATACATTTGTTCCATGTTTCCCACAGATTGCCTTCTCACCTGGAGAAGCTCTAGAGGTTCCTTGAAACTTAGTTGCAACTGGACATCCAGAATGATTTGGTCAATGGAGGACATTTCCCGGTGGATCTTCTGCACGTTTTCCTGCAAGGGTTCAATGATTTGGCACACCTGCTGCTCAACCTTTGATTGCAGTTCTTGTTTCTTTTCATCCAAAAATTGATAGATGGCGAACAGATCGGCCTCAACCTGCTCCTTCAGCAGTTTGCCTTGCTCCTGGGTGAAAATTATGCAGTAAAGTCTATCAATATAAATTATTATTTTCTGAGTAGTTGGAGATACAGCTGCATATCTAATTTGGTTGGCTAAGGCTTGCAGCTAACTAATAAAAACAAGCATTGGAAAAAGAGGTTAAGCATACATTCCGAGGAGACCTAACATCAGAGGTAAAGGCAGTCCCTGGTCAGTGCTCTGTGGAGATGAGACAATACCAGTCTTGTGACTGGCACTTTTACCAAGAAATGCTGATCTGCTGATTTAATCAATCATACCTTCATTTTTACCTCTGATGGACTGTTTCAAAACAAAACCATGACTCCCCCTTCACCCTAGGCATTCCCCCTGTTCAGCTCTCATCTTTGTTCACTGTTCCAGGATCATCCAACAATGCAAAGAAAATCCCTAGCCTCTGCTCTTCATTGTAGACAGTGTCTCATTCTTGTCCTTTCCATCCTTACCTCCAATAACAAGGGATAGAAGCTCACAAATTTCTGTCAATAAGACTGAGACCATCTGAACAGCTGAATCTGCCACTCCTTCCATTCCCAGGAACACACTAGGCCAACTGTCCTCGGAGGATTCTCTCACTTCTTAACTTTGATCCTTCTTCAGGTTGTCTCCGATCTCTACTCATTAGAACTTTATCCTGGCTCCAACATTAATTAGTATTGTTAACAGTTCTCTCTCCTCAGGTACGGTCTATCATTCCCTCAAATCTGCTGTAAGCACCCACTCCTTAAATAAAGCAACAACCCTTTCCCAGTTCATGAGTAAACTATTACTCCATTTGCAACTGCCGTTTCATTTCAGATCTCCTTGAATATGTTGTTATTTCTAGAACTCCATCAAATCAGCTTTCCTTTTCAGCCAAGTCTAACAAAAACAAACTATCCTTCATGTCTGCAGCCTCTGATACTGTTGACCACACCATCATTTTCAACTCGGACAGCTGGGGAGGACTATATTTGAATGGATCCCGATGCGGTCTCCTCTACATTGGGGAGACTGGGCGCCTCCTAGCAGAGCGCTTTAGGGAACATCTCCGGGACACCCGCACCAATCAACCAAACCGCCCCGTGGCCCAACATTTCAACTCCCCCTCCCACTCTGCCGAGGACATGGAGGTCCTGGGCCTCCTTCACCGCCGCTCTCTCACCACCAGACGCCTGGAGGAGGAACGCCTCATCTTCCGCCTCGGAACACTTCAACCCCAGGGCATCAATGTAGACTTCAACAGTTTCCTCATTTCCCCTTCCCCCACCTCACCCTAGTTCTAAACTTCCAGCTCAGTAACTGTCCCCTTGACTTTCTCGGACTTGTCCTACCTGCCTATCTTCTTTTCCACCTATCCACTTCACCCTCTCCTCCTTGACCTATCACCTTCATCCCCTCCCCCACTCACCCACTGTACTCTATGCTGCTTTCTCCCCACCCCCACCCTCCTCTAGCTTATCTCTCCACGCTTCAGGCTCACTGCCTTTATTCCTGATGAAGGGCTTTTGCCCGAAACGTCGATTTCGAAGCTATTTGGATACTGCCTGAACTACTGTGCTCTTCCAGCACCACTAATCCAGAATCTGGTTTCCAGCATCTGCAGTCATTGTTTTTACCTTCTTACTGAGATATTTGTATCATCGTTAGCCACAGATGAGGTGCCAGAGGACTGGAGGTTGGCCAACATACCACTGTTTAAGAAAGATGTTAAGGACAAGCCAGGGAACTATAGACCAGTGAGCCTGACATCGGTAACAGGCAAGTTGTTGGAGGGAATCCTAAGGGACAGGATACGCATGTATTTGGAAGGGCAAGGACTGTTTAGGGGTGAGGTAGTCCACAACTTGAGGACATAGGTTTGGGGTGAGAGGGGAAAAATATAAAAGAGATCTAAGGGGCAATTTTTTCACACAGAGGGTGGTATGTGTATGGAATGAGCTGCCAGAGGAAGTGGTGAAGGCTAGTATAATTGCATTATTTAAAAGGCATCTGGATGGGAATAAGAATAGGAAGGGTTTGGAGGATGTGGTCCAGGTGCTGACAGGTGGGACTAGATTGAATTGGGATATCTGTTTGGCATGGCCAAGTTGGACTGAAGGGTCTCTTTCCATCCTGTACATCTCTATGACTAGGTTTGACCATTTTTACAAATTTCCCTTCCATTGCTGCTAACTCTATTCTTTTTGCTGGCAAATGTCTAGTGCTAGACCAGTCTGCTTGTAATTTTGAGTGCTGTATTTGACTCCGACTTGAACTCCCATTTACCAGTACAGAGGTTCACTAAGGCCACCTATTTCCACCCATATCACACCTGCCTCAGCTCACGTCCTGTTGAAACATACAATCATACCTTTGTAACCCCTGGTCCTTATTATCCCAAAGCACATTTTTTCAGCTTCCCACATGCTGCCGTCTGTAAGCCTGAGGTCACCTATAACTCTGATACTCATGTTATCCGTTGCACTAAGTCTATTGTCCCACCAACAATGTTCACTAAACTCCATTAGTACCAAATTAAGCAATGCCTTGATTTTAAAATATTATCTGTGGTTTTAAATTCTCACTGGCATTAGCACTCCTTATCTCAATAATTGTCTTCAGCTCCACAACCCTGAGATATCTGGACTCTAATTCTGGGTCTGGAATTCCCTCCACACATCTGATCTCTCAACTTCTCCAGTTGCTTCTTAAAATCGACTCCTTTCACTGAGCATTTAGTCATCCACTTCATTATCTCTACATCACATCTTGCATTGTGATGTCCCTGTGAAGCACCTGGGGACTTTTATACAGGACACCATACAAATACAACTTGTTGTTGCTCTACATTGAATAACCTGGTCTGATTTTAAACTTTACCCAGTTGTCCTAACCACTTCACCAGCGGAAAGACCTTCTCTCTAACATATTATCAAAATCCTAAATACCTCAACGAATCATATCCTCAGAAACCTGCTAACATTGTGATGAATGTACACTACACTCCTTTCAAATTCAATATATATTTTCTAAACAGAGATGTCCAGAACAGTACAGAGCACTCCAGTTATGGCCTAACTATTGCTTTGCAGAACTCGAGCTAAATTTATAGTCTAACCTTTCAGATATAAAGGCCAATATTCCACTGGCATTTTTTGCACATTTTTGATAACGTTAAAATATGGACATGGATTTCTAAAGCGCTTTTGAACTCCACCATTTCCAACTTTTCAGCATTTGAACAATAATCAGACTTCTCAATTTTAATCCAAAACTACACTTTATAACTCTGCTTAAAAAGCTAAGGATTCCACATGCTCCTTTTTAAAAAAAACTTGTCTTACCACCTTCAAACACATGTGCACATTAAGAGAATTTCATAAATTAAATAAATGCCAGAGTGCCCCAGTAATGATACAACTTTTAGACAAAGACATTACTGGAATATTTATGTTCTTTGCTCTAACGTCATGTCATCCTCTACCGAGAAAGCCAGTGGATGAGACAAATCATAGGACACTCACCTGTAATTTACAAATCTGTGCCTCTTCTTGGCTTTGGCTTTGACAGGCCTTCTCCTTTTGGGACTGGAGGAAGTTGACAGCCTGTCCCAATTTTTCCTGCAAGAGAAACAGTGAGTTTCATAATGATTTGGTTTGTCCAGATTACCAAACTGAATAACATTAAGAAATCGGAGCAGGCTCCTTAAGTCTGCTCCATCATTCATCACAATTATGGGTAATAACCATTTGGATTCAGCTCCATTTTCCAGCCATTATTATGCTTCGCGGCAAAGCAGGTTCAATGGGATAAATGGCGTACTCCAGCTCCTATGTTTCAATGCTTCTATTCAGGAAGTTCAAAATATAAAAGATTGCCAATTTAAAGCACAGATGAGGTGATTTTTTTTCCTCATAAAGATTATGAGGAATTATGGAATTTTCAATTTGTAAAGGTCAGAGTCATACAGCATAGAACTGACCCTTTGTTCCAACCAGTCCATGCCGAACATAATTCTAAACTAAACTAATTCCACCAGCCTGCTCCTGGCCTATATCCCTCCAAGCCTTTCCTATCATGTAGTAAAAATCTCGATCTCCAGCAGGGTCTCAAAGTTCCCCGATCAGGTCATTAACACTAGCAATCAGTCTGGTTCTTTAAAGACTTCACACTTTACTCCTCATGCAGCTGGGCATAGATCGTCCAGAACCAGAGATTAAACACTTTTGTGTTCCTCAGAAAAGCTGCGCACGTGGCTTAAAACAAACACATTTTTATACTTTTCTTAAAGAAAGGTACAGGCCATAATTGTACAGTACATTCAGACAATTACCAATCAAATAATGAAATAGCTTCATTGACAGCAACTCAGCCCAATGATTTTTCCTGGCAACCAACTTTATTTTCCAACACTCAAGCCATTCTTATCTCAGGAACCAAGTCTTTGCACTTGCTCTTGAAGGTCAATTAGGATGGCCAGTAATGTCTTACCTAGTCTGGTTGTTTCTATGCTGTAAAGGAAGCATTGTCTGCTAATCTTTGTTGAGGCAGACAGTGCTTAGTCAATTATCCAGCTTGATCAGAGTTAAAAGCCTGATGAAGCTTTTAGGAGAATTGTCAATTTGCAGCCTAGAAGTCACTTTGTCATATTATTTGCATTAAGAAGCCATTTTATTGCCACCTAAGTTAGGAAAAGCATGTGTTAAGTGCTTGTTCCTGACAACAACTAGTTACCTCAGCCTGTATTCAGTTTTCAGATCCTCATCTCCCCCCTTTGGTCATTCCATGACCACACCATAGGATGGGAGGGCATAGACTAGATCAACTGATCTAGTCTATGGACACTAGAGACTGCCATACTTCCACCTCATCCGGGGAGGGTGCAGGGGTAGGCAATCGCTCCTCCCCATCTTCATCTGGATGGAGAAGAAGCATTTTCTCGGGGGAACCGATGTTGTCAACAGAAGCCATTAGCTTGGCAATAATACATTTAATAATAGCAATGCCAGCAAAGAAGCAAATTAAAATAATACCAATATTCATGGCCAGATTTATCAACGAGTTGTACCATGAGCCAAAACCTGTATCTCCCATCCTGGGTCTTCTGTCATTTGATTGACAAAGGTGCAAATGTTAGCAACATGCTTGGTAGTATTCGCAATGAGGTCAGTAACCTCCATCATACACCTGTCTTTAACTATGGCACAAACCCCACTCTCTTTGGCAAGTAGGCAGTTGAGGGTGTACCTGCTTTGCTGGGAAAATAGACGTAAATCTGAGAGCATGTACTTAGCTCCTGCTAAGGCTGAGGCCGTCTCGTTGCCCAAGAGGATGAGACCACAAATAAGATAATTTCAATTTTGATGGCTAATAGTTCCTGCAGATCCTCCTAAGGAAAAGGTACTAAAAAATGCATAGCCCACAGAGTGATCTTTAGTGCTGCCCAAAGCCTTAGCACCCTTCCAATGCGCGCAGAATTCAGGAGAAACTGAACGTTTGGCAGGGAAACCCCAACACCATTCCCAGGTCATTGGACAGGGAATAGTAGTCAGGAAAAGTGTCCCTACAGCTACAGCACAGGGAGTACTTATTTCATCAAGGACAAAGAAGTTGGTCGCTTTGCCTTGGCTGAAGAAATAATGTCCAGGTTTAGTATAGATTATGGAGGGAGCTTCCCAATAAGAAGCAGGCCTGTCTTTGTGACTACCCCGAACATATGGGTAGTCCATGGCCACAAAGTATGGTTGTCCTGAGCACTTAGGGTGGAAGCTGCTCAAGAAAAATGTGGGTCTTTCGGTAAGAGATGCGGTTATTGACTCAGATTGGTTCCTTCCATCCCACAACTGGTAAGATGGAAGTGCCATTAGGGGTCTCATAGTGAAGGTGGGTGCCATTACCCATTCCACAAAGGATTTGAATACCAGCAATAACAGAGACACACTTCTCCAGTAGGCATGTGCACGAGATGAGAGGTCCCACAGGAGAGCAGTAGCAGTTGGTACAATTGATCATAGCGCATGGTCTTAGTCACATTCATGTAAGTGCACCCCCATCCCTTACTGCAGCAACAATTTGGATAGGCTACCCCGGACTTATTATAGGAGGTCCACAAGCAACTAGCAGGTTGGGATAAGTAATAGTCAGAAAAAAAAATTACACTCGGTAAACGCCTTAGAAGCATTCCATACTCCGTTGTTGGGATTTGGGAGGGGAAAAGGGGTCAGAGAGTCTTTTGCTGATGTGAAGGCGTAACAGACCACTTCATCCTGGCTAATTATTTTATTGTGACTTTTAAGAAACAAATTGTTCGTGAAAGATCACATTTCCCCTTTTCTCTTTTGCGGTGTGCAGATTTAGACCTCTTTGAATAGGGGCAAGGTTTACCAGGGTTGCCCATAGAACAACTAAAATCAAACTAGCACACAACACCTTGACAGAGTAAAAACCATTGAGACTTGTTCTGTAAATGAACTGTCCGATCTTCTTGATGCAGTTGACCATTGCGACAGTTATTCTTGGTAACATTCCATGCAAAGGAATCAGTCTCTTGGCACACAAGAACATCTTTTCAGCATAAATGGTCCACTGTCTCTGGTTGCTCAGGATCACACGGGTAAACAGTCCCTTCTTGAGCACCAATGCCGGCGATGGCAAGTCTATTTAGCAGGGTAAGTTCGATCTTCATCATAATGGTCGTTTCTGGATCAAGGATTGGGATATCTAAAACAGAAGAAGAATTACTAATCGAAACGTGAAGCTATATCTTCGTAGTCGGGTTTGATTCAGATTCTTCTCTCAGTTCCCCATCATCTCCATCTCCATCATCTCCCCCCTTGCAAGGGGCTCATGCGATGACCTTGCAGTGATGGAGGTGAACGCAGGCTGAGCGCCTGGCAATCTTAACAGCAGTCGGTGTGGTGAGGAGGACCTGAAAAGGTCCTGCCCATTGACTTTGGAGGCTACAGCGTGTCCAATTCTTCATGAGAACGAAAGAGCCTGGTTCAATAATCAGAACACTGTCAAGGGAGGGGAGCTTCTCATTAGCAGCAAGGACTTCGGAGTGAAGACCTCGCAAAGTTTTAGTCACAGAGACAGTATAGGAGGACATGTCCTCAGTCATGTGGTGGAAGTGAATAGGGGAGGTGGCATCAGTCCGAGTTATGCAGAAAGCTTGACCGTAGATGATTTCGGCTGGGGATAAGCGAGTTTATCCAGAGAAGTGCACTGTAGGTGAAACAGCACCAATGGTGCCTAGGGTGCCTAGCCCAGGAAAGACCTGTCTCAGAAGTCAATTTGGCAAGTTTACCTTTCAGAGTCTGGTTACAATGCTTCACGAGCTCTGCAGCCTGTGGGCAATAAGCACAATGACGTTGTCGGCTGATTCCAAAGAGACAGCATAATTCCTCATTAATATCACCAATAAAATGAGAGCCATGGTCAGAAGATAAGCAAAAGGGAATCCCAAAGCGGGGAATAATTTCTTGGAGTAAAATATTTACAACAGTTTTGGCAGTAGCATTAGAAGTGGGGTAAGCTTCAACCCATCTAGATAAAACGTCATCAATTACCAAAACATACTTATAATGCTGACACTTTTGCAACTCAATGAAGTCAACACGAAGGGTTTGGAAGGGCCCTTCAGGGACGGGTGTCTGCCCCACCAGGCAAGGCACATCCTCGCTCGGGTTGTGTTCTTGGCAGGTGAGGCATCGAGCACTGACACTTTGGGCCATCTGCTGGAGGTCAAGAGGAGGTCAGATGTCGAGCAAGCACCACCATGTATAGCATTGTGAAGACAATCAACGACCCATAAAGCAAGGGCATCTGACATACAAATTTGACCAGCTGGGCTCAGTAACATTTCATTTGATGCCTTGAGTTTGCAGAGATGGCAAGAGGTACAATTCAGATTGCGGGTTTTGAGTTGGGATGGGAACAACAAAAGGCTTTGGGAATGAGTGAGTGTGACACAATTTGGCATTTAGTTAGCATGAAGAGTTTCCAAAAGGCTCCTGAATTTAAAATATAAATCATTACAAACTATGTTTTGCAATTCCTTGAAATCCATGGTGAAGCTGACCTGACTCCCCAGAAATTGTAGTAAGACATTCACCCCCCATAATAGAACTGGGCAGGTCAGAAGTAGCCAGTACACAGTCTCACTATTGCACCCTTATCCAACAGCGGCAAAATTTGGGATATTGGGGAATGGGGGTACTGCTGCCATTTATAAATGGCTTCTGGTGTCCTTCATAAAAATCCAGTCCTCCAAAGTTTTGTTTACTTCGCTAATTAAAGGATCACTTGCCATCAACTGTGTACCTACTTCGAAGTTGCTGACAAAGCTCATGATGCAATACTTTTTGACTTACAGCTGCAAAGTTGTGGTCACTTTGTTTTTATGTACATCCAACAAGACAAATATGAGCAATTATCTTATTGCTATTTCTGTATTCAGTTATCTGTAATGTGTAATTGGAATTGTGAACATTGAACTTATGCCAGTGTGTGTATTTGACAAGCAAGGTAGGTTTCTTTCTATTCAATGGATACCGCAAGGAATGCAACTTTTGAAGGCATTGTTTGTCTTCGTTAGTCATCAGTGGGGTATACTTAAGTCTGAATCATCCTCAGGAATATATGCTTTTTCACAATTCATTCATTTAGAGGCAGTCCATAATGGTAAAGGCTTAATGATACTGAATATAGGTACTGACTCCTGTTCTTTCACATATTTTGGGCATATCATTGTCATGACATGCTATTTCAGCTGTGGAAAAACTTCTAGTTGATATAACCAAAAATGTAACACTCTTTTAATAAAAAGGTGTTCTGCAGCACATCAAATTATTTGGTCATTTTACATCCAAACACTTTTTTTTCCCCAAGTGAGGGATACCCCACATGGAAGGTTATAGACAACAAGGAAAACTCTTATGGTCTGATTTTTCAGAACATAATTTCTGCACCTGCCAGTCCCTGCTCATCCATAAGACTATAAGATATCGGAGCAGAATTAGACCATCGACCCATCACGTCTGTTTCGCTATCTGATCATACCTGAAGAGTTTCTCAACCCTATTGTCCTAATTTCTCCCTGTAACATTTGACCCCTTTATTAATCAAGAACATATCTATGTCTTAAATATACTCAATGACTTGGCCTCCACAGCCTTCAGTGGCAATGAGTTCCACCATCCTTTGACTGAAGAAATTCGTCCTTATCTCAGTTCTAAAGGGTTGTCCCTTCAGTCTGAAGTTGTCGCCTTAGGTCCTAGTTTCTCCTACTTGTGGAAACATCATCTCCACTCCACTCTATTCAGGCCTTTTAGTATTCTGCAATTTTTATTGAGATTCCACCCTCATCCTTCTAAACTCCATTAAGAACAGATTCAGAGTCCTCAACCAGTTCTTGTATGACATGCTCGTCATTCCCAGGATCATTCTTGTGAACCTCCTCTGATGCCAGCAATTGTTCCTTCCGAAAAACACAAGGCACTGTGCAAAATGCAGTCTAACAGAGCCTTATACAACCTCAGCAGTACCCCGCTGCTCATGTATTCTACCCTTCTCAAAATGAATGCTAACATTGCATTTGCCTTCTTAACTATGTGCTGAATCTGCATGTTGAGCTTAAGATGATCCTCAACATGGACTCCTTTGTTTTTAAGATTTTTGAAGCCTTTGCCCATTGTATTTCATCTGCTATTTATTTGCCCATTCTCCATGCCTGTCCAAGTCCTTCTGTAGCCTCCTCACCTTCTCAGCAATATCTGTCCCTCCTATTTTTGTGTCATCTGCAAACTCAGCAACAATGCTGACACGTCCTTCATCCATTACATGAACAATTGTGGTCCCAATACTGACCCCTATGGAACTACACTAGTTCACTAACTGCCATCTTCAAAAAGACCCCATTATCTCCACTTCCTGCCTTGTGTTGGTGAGCCAAATCTCGATCTATGTCAATATCTTTCTCCAACCACTATGGGCTCTTGTTTAGCACTCCTTGTCAAAAGCCTTCTTGAAATTCAAATCGAACACATCCACTATGGAATGTTTTTATTTTCTTATCTACATACACATCCTTTCTTTAATTGTGAAATGGATCATATGCAACATTTCTTTAAAAGGAATAAAATGTATGTAAACCCAACTATTCTTTCACAACTGTGAGACAAATAGCAAAGAAATGGCTGGAAGTAATGAATATTGCTCTGGAGACATGAGCTCTAGAACTTGCTGCAACATAGCCAAGCTGTTCCAGTTTAGCTACAATGCTGGCATTTTCCCAACAAAGGGGAAAATTGCCCAAGAGGTATAAAATCATGAGGGGCACGGATAGGATAAATAGACCAAGTCTCTTCCCTGGGGTGGGGGAGTCCAGAACGAGAGGGCATAGGTTTAGGTTGAGAGGGGAAAGATATAAAAGACCTAAGGGGCAACTCTTCCACGCAGAGGGTGGTACCCACCTGGTTCAGTAATGTCTTTTCAGGAAGGAAATCTGCTGTCCTTACCAGGTTTGTCCGGCATGTGTCTCCAGACACACAGCATGTGACTGACTGACTCTGGGCAATTAGGAATAAAAAAATGCGAGTCCAGCTAATGGCATCAATAAATGAATTTAAAAAATACACTGGACATTCCTGATGAGTGTAGAGTCCAGAAGCAGGGATCAGAGTCTAAGGGGATAGATCATTTATTACTGAGATGAGGAGAAACCTCATCTCCCAGAGAGTGATGAGACTTGTGTGTCAGGGAAAGTGGTGGAAACCAAAGCATTGAATGTTTTCAAGAAAGAGCTACATATAGTTCTTAGACCTAAAAGGATCAAAGGGTATGCAGAAAAAGAAGGAACAGGGGACTGAGTTGGATAATCAGTCATGATCATATCAAACATTACAGCAGACTTGAAGGGCTAAGAGGCCTACTGCTGCTTCTGTTTTCTGTGCTTCTATGATATAATTTGCCTCTTTGTTCTTGTTATCAAAGTATATAATCTCACATTATACTTCATCCTGTTGCTCACTCAACCTGCTTCTACCTCCACAGCATCTGTGTCTTCTCTGCAGCGTACGTTTCCACACAGCTTGCTACTGTCAGCAAATGTGAACATATTCTCTCAATGTTCAACTAAGTCATTAATATAGATCGCAAATAGGTGAGTACAGATTCTTACAGAATTCTATGAGTTAAACCATGTCAACTTAAAAATATTCCATTTATCCTGACTTTCTGTTCGTCAATTCCCCATCCACGCTGACATATTACTAGCTCCAAACTTGCTAATTTTGTGTGTCTACCTTTCAAGTGAAAAGTTATCTAATGTTATTTGAAAAACTAAGTGGTCTACATCTAAACACCCCTTTCACCTATCCTAATAGCTATATCCCTTCTTCCTTCCTTGAATAAATTATCAAGAGGAGTCGCAAGTTCATTGCCATGATAGATTAATGAAAATTGATAATAATGTGTAGCATGTTAGGGCAGCCCGTGTGACAAGACAAGTGGAGTTAACATTTCAAATCAATCACCTTTCATCCTGACAATTCTGCTGGAAGTCAAGCGTCAGTGCTCCCTCTCTTTTCAGAGGATACATAACATGCGAATGGCACCAGCTTTTTGTTTACATCCGATTTCCAAGATTCCAAGTATTTTGCTTTCTTTTTGGTGTTACATAACATTTAATATGAGCAGTTAAATTAAAACATATTTAAAGATGACACATTGATATACTAAAGAGGCTTTTAAAACAGCAAAGGAGAATGCAAAAATCAAAGCTCATTGTTTTTCAGGGAAGGATGAACAAGTGTAGCTGCAATTGAATAGAGTATGGGGGTTACTTGGCAGCTGTTGTGGGTAAGGGAAAATATCACACTAGTAACATACCAATGGTAAAAACAGGGTTTACAGTTGTCATAAGAGTAAAAATACTTGTTGTGCATCCCCTAACATGGAGAAAAAGCGTCCAGCAAGAAGGGACAGAGAGAGAGAGAGAGAGAGAGAGAGAGAGAGAGAGAGAGAGAGAGAGAGAGAGAGAGAGATGGAAGTGTGCAGTTAGGAAAGTTGGGTTAGAAATCAGACATTATTTTGCTGAATGGCAAAATAGACTCAGTGAGCGAAAAACTCATGCTAACTCCTTGGATTAAACATGGCTTCTGAAGCAGGATTGAGAGATTTGTCTTTGCAAAGTGTTTAGGAAAACAATTTCACAGACAGAACATCATATGATAAAGGAGGGGACAGCAGGCAATAAAGCAAAGGTGGAAAAGGCAACAAAAAGAAGATGGGTCAGAGAAGATTAGAACTGGGTGAACCAAGGATTTCAGGACATGAACCAAAATGTTAAAAGGTGACATACTGAAGAAATTAGACATGGAGATGGATAAGGATCTCCCATCCCATGCACAGTTCCCTCTGCCTGTGCATATTCTAAACCCCTCTTCCTGCCCCAAGCATTTACCTCAATCATCTTCATGTCCCTGGTATATCCTGAGCTCTCTTTCCTGCCACTTTTTAATCCTATAATACCATAGGCTATAAGATATAGGAACAGAATTAGGCTATTTGGTCCATGTGGTCTGCTCCACCATCCGATCATAGTGGTTGTATTTCTCAACCCCTGTGATCCTTGATCCCCTTACCAATCAAGAACCCATTTATCTCTGTCTTAAATACTTCAATGACAGTCCTATGCAGCAATGAGTACCACAGATTAACCACCCGCAGCTGAACAAATTCCTCCTCCTCTCAGTTCTAAAAGGTTGCCCCTTCACTCTGAGGCTGTGCCCTCATGTCCTAGTCTCTCATATTAGTGGAAGCATCTTTTCCACTCTATCCACTCGACTCAGTATTCTGTAAGTTTCAATCAGATCTCCCTTCATCCTTCTGAACTCCATCAAGTGCTGACCCAGAGTCTGAACTGTTCCTCATGATGACAGGGAATAAAAGGGCTGGGTGCGGGCTCTTGCCAGGGGCCCACCCGCTTGCCTTCTTCATTTTACTTTTGCTTCTGCTCTTGTCTTTCGCTTTATTTTCCTTTTCTTTTGGTCTTTATTTTCTTCTTTTCCGTAGTGGGCTGAAGCAGCACTGGCAAGACCGGGCTGTCGGCGGATGTGGCTTCTCCCGGCAATAGCAGGTGGCCACAGACAGGATGGTTCTCCTGGCCACAGGAAGGTGGCAGCAGCGAGTAACTGTCCCACCATGCAGGGCCTGTGGCAGCAAGGTCATCCCCCCCCCCCGGGGTTGCTGCTGGCAGCAGCGAGGTGTTCTCCCGAAGGCAGTCTCAGCAGTACATTTTTGCTCTAATATTCTAGCTCTCTTGAACACAGATATCAGATCTTAGGATCATTCGGGAGACACAGGGGGTTATTGACAGGAGTTACAGGGAGGTAGTCACTCCTCAGGTACAAGAAAAAGGCAGATGGGTTACAGTCAGGGGACGGAAAGGGAAAGGGAATCGGAAGGCAGTGCAGGGATCCCCTGTGGCCATTCCCCTCAACAATAAGTATACCGTTTTGGATACTGTTGGGGAGGATGACTTACCAGGGGAAAACAGTGGGGTACAAGGCTCTGGCACAGAGTCTGTCCCTGCTGCTCAGAAGGTAAGGGGGAAGAGGAGCAGAGCAGTAGTCATTGGGGACTCCATAGTTAGGGGGACAGATAGGAGGTTCTGTGGGGACAAGAGAGACACACGGTTGGTGTGTTGCCTCCCAGGTGCCAGGGTTCGTGATGTCTCTGATCGTGTTTTTGGCATCCTTAAGGGGGAGGGGGAGCAGCCCCAAGTCATGGTCCACATAGGCACCAACGACATAGGTAGGAAGAGAGATGGGGATTTAAGGCAGAAATTCAGGGAGCTAAGATGGAAGCTTAGAGCTAGGGCGAACAGAGTTGTTGGTAGGATTAGATTAGATTACTTACAGTGTGGAAACAGGCCCTTCAGCCTAACAAGTCCACACCGACCCTCCGAAGAGCAACCCACCCAGGCCCATTCCCCTACATTTACCCCTTCACCTAACACTACGGGCAATTTAGCATGGCCAATTCACCTAACCTGCACATCTTTGGATTGTGGGAAGAAACCGGAACACCCGGAGGAAACTCACACAGACACGGGGAGAATGTGCAAACGCCACACAGACAGTTGTCTCTGGTTTGTTGCCCGTGCCACGTGCTAGTGAGGCAAGGAATAGGGAGAGAGGGGAGTTGAATACGTGGCTACAGGGATGGTGCAGGAGGGAGGATTTTGGATTCTTGGATGATTGGGGCTCTTTCTGGGGTAGGTGGGACCTCTACAAGCAGGATGGTCTTCATCTGAACCAGAGAGGTACCAATATATTGGGGGGAAAATTCGCTAAGGCTATTGGGGTGGGAACCAAATTGTAGTTCGAGTATAGAAAAGGTTGAGAGTAGGAAGGTCCGAAATCAAGTTTCAGGGACGCAAGATGGCACTGGCAAGCAAGAAGTGGGTTTGAAGCGTGTCTACTTCAATGCCAGGAGCATCCGGAATAAGGTGGATGAACTTGCGACATGGATTGGTACCTGGGACTTCGATGTTGTGGCCATTTCAGAGACATGGATAGAGCAGGGACAGGAATGGTTGTTGCAGGTTTCAGGATTTAGATGTTTCAGTAAGAACAGAGAAGATGATAAAAGATGGGGAGGTATGACATTGTTGGTCAAGGACAGTATTGCAGTTGCAGAAAGGATGTTAGGGGACTCGTCAACTGAGGTAGTACGAGCTGAGGTTAGAAACAGGAAAGGAGAGGTTACCCTGTTGGGAGTTTTCTATAGGCCCCCGAATAGTTCCAGAGATGTCGAGGAAAGGATAGCAAAGATGATTCTCGATAGGAGTGAGAGAGACAGGGTAGTTGTCATGGGGACTTCAACTTTCCAAATATTGACTGGGAACTCTATAATACAAGTACTATAGATGGGTCAGTTTTTGTCCAGTGTGTGCAGGAGGGCTTCCTGACACAGTCTGTAGACAGACCAACAAGGGGTGAAGCCACATTAGATTTGGTACTGGGTAATGAGCCCGACCAGGTGTTAGACTTGGAAGTAGGTGAGCACTTTGGTGACAGCGATCACAATTCTGTTATGTTTACCTTAGTGATAGAAAGGGATAGGTGCATACCACTGGACAAGAGCTACGGCTGGGGGAAAGGCAATTACGATGCGATTAGGCAAGATTTAGGAAGCATAGGATGGGTAAGGAAACTGCAGGGGATGGGCACATTAGAAATGTGGAGCGTATTCAAGAAAAAGCTTCTAAGTGTCCTAGATAAGTATGTACCTGTCAGGCAGGGAGGAAGGTGTAGAGCATGGGAGCCATGGTTTACAAAGGAAGTGGAATCTCTGGTCAAGAGGAAGAAGGCAGTTTATGTTAGGATAAGATGTGAAGGCCCAGTTATGGCGCTTGAGGATTACAAGGTAGCTAGGAAAGACCTAAAGAGAGAGCTCAGAAGAGCCAGGAGGAGACATGAGAAGTTGTTGGCGCATAGGATCAAGGTAAACCCTAAGGCTTTCTATAGGTATTTAAGGAATAAAAGAATGACGAGAATAAGATTAGGGCCAATCAAGGATAGTAGTGGGAAGTTGTGTGTGGAGTCAGAGGACATAGGGGAAGCACTAAATGAATATTTTTCGACAGTGTTCACTCTAGAACATGACAATGTTGTCGAGGAGAATACTGAGATACAGGCTACTAGACTAGGTGGGATTGAGGTTCACAAGGAAGAGGTATTAAAAATCCTGCAGAATGTGAAAATAGATAAGTCCCCTGGGCCGGATGGGGTTTATCCTAGGATCCTCTGTGAAAGCCAGGGAGGAGATTGCCGAGCCTTTGACATTGATCTTTAAATCGTCATTGTCTACAGGAATAATGCTAGAAGATTGGAGGATAGCAAATGTGGTTCCCCTGTTCAAGAAGGGGAGTATAGTCAATCCTGGTAATTATAGTCCAGCGAGCCTTACTCCAGTTGTCGGTAAAGTGTTGGAAAAGGTTATAAGAGATAGGATTTATAATCATCTGGAAAAAGAATAATTTGATTAGGGATAGTCAGCATGGTTTTGTGAAGGGTAGATTGTGCCTCACAAATCTTATTGAGTTCTTTGAGAAGGTGACCAAACAGGTAGATGAGAGTAACCTGGTTGATGTGGTGTATATGGATTTCAGCAAGGCGTTCGATAAGGTTCCCCACAGTAGACTATTGTACAAAATGCGGAGGAATGGGATTGTGGGAGATATAGCAGTTTGGATCAGTAATTGGCTTGCTGAAAGCAGACAGAGGGTGGTGGTTGATGGGAAATGTTCATCCTGGAGTCCAGTTTCTAATGGGTCCACTGCTGTTCATCATTTTTATAAATGACCTGGATGAGGGCGCAGAAGGGTGGGTTAGTAAACTTGCAGACGACACTAAGGTCGGTGGAGTTGTGGATAGTGACAAAGGATGTTGTAGGTTACAGAGAGACATAGATAAGCTGCAGAGCTGGGCTGAGAGGTGGCAAATAGAGTTTAATGCGGACAAGTGTGAGGTGATTCAGTTTGGTCGGAGAAACCGGAATGCAAAGTACTGGGCTAATGCTAAGATTCTTGGTAGTGTAGATGAGCAGAGAGATCTTGGTGTCCTGGTACACAGATCCTTGAAAGTTGCCACCCAAGTTGACAGGGTTGTTAAGAAGGCATACAGTGTTTTAGTTTTTATTACTAGAGGGATCGAGTTCCAGAACCATGAGGTTATGCTACAGCTGTACAAAACTCTGGTGCGGTCGCATTTGGAGTATTGTGTACAGTTCTGGTCACCACATTATAAGAAGAATGTGGAAGCTTTGGAAAGGGTGCAGAGGAGGTTTACTAGGATGTAGCCTGGTATGGTGGGGAGGTCTTACGAGGAAAGGCTGAGGGACTTTGAGACTGTTTTCGTTGGAGAGAAGAAGGTGACTTAATAGAGACATATAAGATAATCAGAGGGTTAGATAGGATGGACAGGGAGAACCTTTTTCCAAGTATGGGGACGGCGAGCACAAGGGTGCATAGCTTTAAATTGAGGGGTGATACATATAGGATAGTTTCTTTACTCAGAGTAGTAAGGGTATGGAATGCTTTGCCTGCAACGGTAGTAAATTCGCCAACTTTAAGTGCATTTAAGTCGTCATTGGACAAACATATGGACGTACATGGAATAGTGTAGGTTAGATGGGCTTCAGGTTGGTATGACTTGTCGGCACAACATCGAGGATGAAGGGCCTGTACTGCGCTGTAATATTCTATATTCTATATTGCATTTTCCTAACTGTCAGCTGAATCTGCGCATTAACTTTAAGCGAATCCCGAACAAGGACTCCCAAATCCTTTGTGCTTCAGAGTTCCCAAGCCCATTTAGAAAATAGTCTTCACCTCTGTTCTTCATATCAAAGTGTATAACATCACTCTCTCCCACATGGTATTTCATCTGTCACTTCACTACCCACTCTCTTTGCCTGTCCCAGTTCTTCTGCAGCCTCACTGCTTCCTTGTCGCTCTGCCTATCTTTCTGTTATCTGCAAACTTTGCAATAATGCTCTCAGTTCTTTTCTCAGATCATTACTGCATTATGTGAAGAGTTATGGTCCCAATGTGGACCCCATTTTGACCTCCATTCATCACTAGCTGGCATCCTGAAAAAGACCCCTTTATCCCCACTCTGTCTTCTGCCAGTCAGCCAATCCTCTAATACTTTGCCCCTAACACCATGGGCTCTTATCTTATTTAGCAGCATCTTGTGCAACACCTTGTCAAAGGCCTTCTGGAAATCCAAACAGTTCACATCCACTGGCTCTCCTTCATCTAACATGCTCGTTACCTCCGCCAAGAATTTTAACACATTTGTCAGCGCTAACCTCCCCTTGACGGAGTTTTGTCGACTCAGCTCTATTTTTACCATACACTGCCAAGTGCTCTGCAATCTAATCTTTTAATAATGGATTCTAAAATCTTACCAATGACCACGGTCAGGCTAACCTGCCTATAGATTCCAGTCTTCTGCCTCTCTCCCTTCTTAAACAGAGGTGTAACATTGTATGGTACAGCGAGGAGTTTTCCAATTTCGATACCCCAGTTTAAGCCCTCTTTACAGGAATGATTGACAGCTTTGCCAACTGATAACCAATTCAAGCATTTGACACCCAAACAAATATGTCCAGTATAGTCACCAATTGCAACAAAAGCTTTAATTCTTGTATGTTGACCAGCATGAGGTTGCAGATCTTGAGAACTTTGTCCTTTAAGGCTGATCTCAGGAAGAAATTGATTATTTCAGACTCAGTGATGGTCGGGAGAGAGGTAAATTTCCTCGAGTATTGATTTTCACTTCCTTTACCAATCACCAAGCTTCATTCCTAGCACACACTCCTTATTTTCAGCCTTTTTACCATGAGCATCAGGACCCCTTCCACGAACTACCGCAGCCTCAGCCCCACCCAAGGCCACTGGAGCCAAACCACCGCAGAAACCTCCTCTACCACTGGGGTTGTCTACCATTTCGTGCCCTCTTTACAGCATATGTCTTCCAAACCCTCAAACTCTTCCGCCCAGAAGAACAAGGGGAGCAGATACACGAGAACACCACCACCCGAGTTCCCCTCAAAGCCACTCCCCATCCTGACTTGGACATACATTACTGTCCCTTCATGGTTGCCTGGAATCCCCTCCTGAAGGGCATAGTGGGTCTACCTTGAGCGTGTGGACTGCAACTCACCACATTCACAAGGGCAACTCGGGTTGGGCAATAAGTGCTGATCCAGCCAGCGACGCCCGTGAGTAAATAAATAGAAAATTCCGATATTTACCCCATACATCTTTCAGCCCTCTTCCTCTCTAATTGTACATCCACAACCTTCTTACCTTGTACAGGACAGCAGCCTCCTCGACAGGGATGAAGCTGTGACCCTGGTGTTCCTTTGCACAGGAGCACACCACGCAGATGGCTGCTTGACAGTCCTGGCAGAACAGCTTGCGGCGCTCATCGTGCTGCTGGCAGTAGAAGGTTGGGTGACCCTGGCGAGGTTGGAGATTGAGCTCCCTCACCCCCTCCACAATATTGGCCAGCATGCGGTTCGGCTTCAGCTTCTTCTCGTGGAACTCCTCCCTGCACTCAGGGCAGGAGTAGAAAGCACCACCCTGCTCCCAGGTCCTGGAGATACAGAGACGGCAGAAATTGTGTTCACATTCCAGTGCCACTGGCTCCTGGAAGAAATCCAGGCAGATGGAGCAGGTCACTTCACTGAAGAGGCGGTTCACATGATGATTCGTAGCCATTCTCAAAACAATTTGCAACATCCATCCAATTCCAAGCTCTCTCAACTATCCACCTTAATACAGATTAAAAAAGTCAAAATTAATGCGTAAACATTATAACTTACATTCCCTCTCAGCTTCATTTCTGAAAAGTTTCAATTTTTAATCATATAGTCAGCCATGATTTAATGGGAAGCACTCACGTCTAAATTGGAAGGCCTTAGGTTCAACATAAACTCGAAAGGCTTCAGCCCACAGTCTTGGCTGTTACTGGTCACAACCTCAGGGAGTGCTGCTCTGTCAGAGGTACAGGTTTACAGGTGAGATATTAAACTGTGATTCCTGTGTATCCTCTGAGGTAGGCAAAAAAAAGACCTTGCAACATTTTGAAAGCTGAGGAGTTGTCCCCTGTACTCTGATCAATATTTGTCTTGTAATCAATAAAATACCAACTTCCACATTTTATGGGACCTTGTGCGCAAATAACCTGCGGTGTTTCCTGCAAAATATAATTGACTATTCCTTAATTTGTCCTTTATTGATTGTAAAGCACCAAGGGACATCCAAATAATATGAAAGCCACTCTACAAGCCGATAGAGCTGACTGCATGAGAGGCCACTTGGCCCATAATGCCTTTGCTCAAACAATAAAAATATAATTTTGCTGCCCCTTTCTCATCAATTAGTCTTGTGTCTTTCCTGCATCATATATTTCTACAACGTCTTAAAAAACAACAATCACTCCTTTACCCTCTTTCCAATTAGACAGAACATTTAATTCTCCAACTACTCTCGATGTAAACTCATTCCTAAAACACTCTCAGTACATCTACTCCCTTTACGATTTTGAGTTGTGAGCACTTTGTCACTGACATTCAATTGGTAGTGCAGTGGTAATGTTGCTGGCTGAATAACTCCAAGACTCCATTACTAGTCTGGAATTGAAAGCTAACCTCAGTCTAAAGGACATTAGAGAAGGAAACTGCTGCCCTTACCTGGTCTGGCCTACATGTGACTCCAGACCCTCAGCAACGTAACTGACTCTTAACTGCCTGCTGGGATTGTCAATACACACCAGTTATCCAGCGATGTCCTCATCCCATGAATGAGTTAAAAAAAAGGTCATGGTGACCACAGACACTATCCTCACTTACTGATGGGAAAAAACTTCGTTGATTCCCAATTCCTTATCTGGTTTGACCTAAATGTGACACCGGGTCCACAGCAATGTGGCTGACTCCAAGTGATACCTTTTACTCCCTGAAATGACGCTATAGCAAAGCCAGTTCAAAGAATGGGGAACAAATGCTGTTCTCACATACCATGAAGAAATGAATGAAAGTAAACTCATGCTCTTACCTAATTTAAAGAGGCGGGGGAGGGATGGAAAGAGATGAACTTTGACTAAATCTCAACTTGATCTTTCCCTTCCAAAAGGACAATACACCAAGAGCAAATATCTCCCTCCCAACCTCCAGAAATTCCTCCTGAGGATACTGAACCCAGCTAAAATGACATTCATTCCAGATACAGACAACAATTTCACAGCTTAATACACGGATAGATTTGGGGTAGTTTGAGGGAAAGGTTGACCATCACCTGCCTTGTGCCACCCTCAGCTGCTGCGATTTTCCAGAAGTTTCCACTTCGATGACAGGAAAGAAACTTGGAGATGGATCAATTTTGATTTAGAAAGTGGACAGCAGGGGATGAGAAAAGGGCAGGCTGCAAGAGTAGCATTGATATAGACATAAATGCTCATTAATCGATATATAAATGTGACTGCAGGGGAAAAGATAAAGGTAAGCTGAAATCGCAGTTTTCATTCATACGTAAATACCCATTAACTGATATGTTAATTTTTTGGGGTGGGGGGGGAAGCAAATATAAGGGTAAAGTTGAAAAGCAGCTTTGACATAGACATTAATGCCCATTAATTGAAATATAATTTGGGGGAAAAGATAATGGAAGGCTTAAAAAGCAGTTTGATGTATACATTAATGCCCATTAATCGAAATATAAATACAACTTTGGGGGTAAGAGATTAGGGGAGGCTTAAAAAGCAGTGTTTGATGTATACATTAATGCCCATTAATTGAAATGTAAATATGACTTTGGGAGAAAAGATAAGGGGAGGATTAAAAAGCAGTGTTTGATATTAACATTAATACCTATTAATTGAAATATGAATATGATTTTGGGAGAAAAGATAAGGGTAGGCTTAAAAATCAGTGTTTAATACATACATTAATGCCCATTAACCAAAATATAAATACGACTTTGGGAGAAAAGATAAGGGGAAGCTAAAAAGCAGTGCTTGATGTATATATTAATGCCCATTATAGTAATCGTAATATAAATACGACTTTGGGTGGGAAAAGATAACAGGAGGATTAAAAAGCAGAGTTTGATATAAAATTAATACCCATTAATCGAAATATGAATACGATTTTGGGAGAAAAGATAAGGGGAGGCTTAACAAACAGTGTTTGACATACACATTAATCGAAATATAAATACAACTTCAGGGAAAAAAGGGGAGGATTAAAAAGCAGTGTTTGACATATATATTAATGCCCATTAATTGAAACATCAAAATGACTTTGGGGGGGGGGCGAATGAAAAGGGTGAACTTGAAAAGCAACTCTTGATATTTGCACGAATGCCCATTAATCGAGACATTAAAAAAAAAGAATTTTGTTTTTGAGGGGGGGGGGTGGGAAAGTGACCTTCCCAAGTTCATTTTCAGGAGTTTAGTGCATTTCGAAGACGCCGCCGTTTGAACAAAAAAAAAAGTGGCAATATTTAGGGCAAAGACTGATTTTCTTTTTAAATTCCCCCACCCCCGGGTTCCCTATTTTAATAGACAGTAGCTCCTCAAAAACTGCGGCCGGTTTCATTCCGACTCTTACAGTGAAATAAAAAGAAAAGAGAGAAGTTTCCAACAGGAGGACCAAGAGTGGTTTGTGCCGACGCTCGGCCTCGACCAAACAGCAACAAAAAACTTTGCTGAGTT
Organism: Chiloscyllium punctatum; assembly: GCF_047496795.1. NCBI lineage: Eukaryota > Metazoa > Chordata > Chondrichthyes > Orectolobiformes > Hemiscylliidae > Chiloscyllium > Chiloscyllium punctatum. The sequence continues at coordinate 4,421,078 of NC_092768.1, read as the reverse complement.
TCGGCAGCGGGACACGGACAACTTTCTCGGGAAGGTTTTTAAAATCCGAGTTTAATTTTTTTTTTCCCTCCGCTTCAGCCCCGCGGGAGGGAAAAGGAATTTTCACTTTCATTTTTCCACCCAACTCGTCTGTTTTATACTTCACAAACCTCAAATCGCTCTCTTTCCCCCATTTCAGGTCGCGGTCGTGTTCCCCCCTGATGGCGGTTTTATCCCCTCCCCCCCCTTCCCTCCCAAACAACCGCCAAAGGTACCTGCAGTACCGCTCCCGGCCGCCAAAGGCGCTTGCGGTACCGCTCCCAGCCGCCAAAGGTACCTGCAGTACCGCTCCCGGCCGCCAAAGGCGCTTGCGGTACCGCTCCCAGCCGCCAAAGGTACCTGCAGTACCGCTCCCAGCCGCCAAAGGCGCTTGCGGTACCGCTCCCAGCCGCCAAAGGTACCTGCAGTACCGCTCCCAGCCGCCAAAGGCGCTGCAGTACCGCTCCCAGCCGCCAAAGGCGCTTGCGGTACCTCCCCCAGCCGCCAAAGGCGCTTGCGGTACCGCTCCCAGCCACCAAAGGCGCTGCGGTACCGCTCCCAACGTCCAAAGGTTAAAAATTACACAACTTTCACACCAGGTTATAGTCCAACAGGTTTAATTGGAAGCACACTGGCTTTCGGAGCGACGCTCCTTTATCAGGTGATTGTGGAGGGCTCGATCGTAACACAGAATTTATAGCAAAAATTTGCAGTGTGATGTAATTGAAATTATACATTGAAGAATTGATTGTTAAGCCTTTCATCTGTGAGAAGACACTTCTTTCATGTGTAAATCACAAAACACTTTTTTTTAAAGTTGCATTCTCCTTAGTGTTAACAATGGTGATAGCTAGACAACAGGTTGAAGGTGTTAGCTCCCTGTGTTCTCTGTCTATGACCTGATGTTTAGATTGATTCTAATCTAAAAAGTGAGATAACAGAATTTGACATAAATTCATGCAGTTTTTGAGCTCAGAGTTCTACATGAATGTATGCAGTTTTTCAGCACAGTGCAATGTAACTTTGCAAGTGCAAATTCACCACACAAAATACATGTGTGCATGTGGGTCTTTGTCTGGGGTGGGGGTTGTGAGTGTGAGAAAGTGTGTGTGCGTAGTGAGTGCAGAGTGTCTTAAGTCTGTGAGGGGGTGCATGTGTGGGAGTGTGTGTGTCTATAAGGGTGTGTGTGGGTGTCTGTGTGCGCGTCTGTGTGTACCTGTGTCCATGTGTATGTGAGAGTGTGTGTGTAGGAATATCTGTGTGTGTGTATGTGTAGTGCAATGGTGATCACCTGTAATGTGACATAAACCCAAGGTCCCGGTTAAGGCCCTCCCTTTGGGTACCGAACTTAGCTATCAGCCTCTGCTCGGCCACTTTCCTCTGCTGCCTGTCGCGAGGTTGTCTGTGGGTTTGCAGTAGAGTGTGGTGCTGAGGTGTCCGTCCTTGATGGAGACGCATGTGTCCAAGAATGAGACAGACAGTCGAGAGTAGTCCATGGTGAGTTTGATGGTGGGATGAAACTTGTTGATGTCCCTGTGTAGTTTTATCAGTGACTTCTCGCCATGGGTCCAGAGGAAGAAAATGTTATCAATGTATCTGGTGTACAATGTTGGTTGGAGATCCTGCATAGAGAAGAAATCTTGTTCAAACCTGTGCATAAAAATGTTGGCATATTGGGGTGCAAATTTGGTCCCATGGCTGTTCCGTGTGTCTGGATGAAAAATTGGTTGTCAAAGGTGAAGACGTTATGAGCGAGGATAAAGCGGATGAGTTGTAGGATGGTGTTTGGAGACTGGTAGTTGTTGGTGTTGAGTACTGAGGCTGTTGCCGCGATGCCATCCTTGTGGGGGATGCTGGTGTAGAGTGCAGAAATGTCCATTGTGACGAGGAATGTTCCCGGTTCGACTGTTCCGTGGGTGCTGAGTTTCTGTAAGAAATCCGTAGTGTCGCGACAGAAGCTGGAGATCCCCTGTACAATAGGTTTCAAGATGCCTTCCACATAGCCAGAGAGATTCTCACATAGGGTCCCATTGCCTGACACGATGGGACGTCCCGGTGTGTTGGCTTTGTGTACCTTTGGAAGGCAGTAGAAGTCTCATTCTTGGACACGTGTGTCTCCATCAAGGACAGACACCTCAGCACCACACTTTACCGCAAACCCACAGACAACCTCACAATGCTACACTTCTCCAGCTTCCACCCAAAACATATTAAAACAGCCATTCCCTATGGTCAAGCCCTACACTTACATCGGATCTGCTCAGATGAGGAGGAACGTGACGGACACCTGGAAGTACTCAAGGATGCCCTCACAAGAACGGGGTACGATGCTCAACCATCGACCGCCAGTTCCAACGTGCCACAGCAAGGAACCGTAATGACCTCCTCAGGAGACAGACACGTGCTGCAACTGACAGGGTATCCTTCGTTGTTCAGTACTTCCCAGGGGCTGAAAAATTACGCCATGTTCTTCTTGACCTGCAACACATTATCAGTGTGGATGAGTACCTCACCAAGACCTTCCCCAAACCTCCACTACTTGCCTTTAAACAACCGCCAAACCTCAAACAGATCATTGTTCGTAGCAAAGTGCCCGGCTCTCAGGACAACTCCATACAACCCTGTCACGGTGGACGCTGCAAGATGTGTCAGATTGTGGACATAGATACCACCATTACATGTGGGAACACCTCCCACCTTGTACATGGCAGGTACTCATGTGACTCAGCCAACGTTGTCTATCTTATATGTTGCAGGCAAGGATGCCCGGAGGCATGGTACATTGGGGAAACCGAGCAAAGGCTACGACAACGGATGAATGGGCACCGCACAACAATCAACAGATAGGAGGGTTCCCTCCCAGTGGTTCGGGGTCATTCAGCCTCGGACCTTTGGGTGACCATCCTCCAAGGTGGACTTCGGGACAGACAGCAGAGGAAAGTGGCCAAGCAGAGGCTGATAGCTAAGTTCGGTACCCATAGGGAGGGCCTAAACGGGGACCTTGGGTTCATGTCACATTACAGGTGATCACCATTGCACTACACACACACACACACAGATATTCCTACACATACACACAGACACAGGTACACGCAGACGCGCAGACACCCACACACACCCTTATAGACACACACACTCCCATACATGCACCCCCTCACAGACTTAAGACACTCTGCACTCACTATACACACACACTTTCTCACACTCACAACCCCCACCCCAGACAGGCACACACACAGACAGACAAAGACCCACATGCACACATTTATTTTGTGTGGTGAATTTGTACTTGCAGAGTTACATTGCACTTTGCTGAAATACTGCATACATTCATGTAGAATTCTAAGCTCAAAAACTGCATGAATTTATGTCAAACTCTGTTATCTCACTTTTTAGATTAGAATCAATCTAAACATCAGGTCATAGACAGAGAACACAGGGGGCTAATACCTTCAACATATTGTCTAGCTATCACCATTGTTAACAGCTAACCCGAGAATGCAACTTTTTAAAAAAAGGGTTTTGTGATTTACACATGAAAGAACTGAAACTACCATTGTATTCTAACAGATGAAAGGCTTAACAGATAATCAATTTTTCAATGTATAATTTCAGTTATATCACACTGTAAATTTTTGCTATAAATTCTGTGTTACGATCGAATCCTCCACTATCACCTGATGAGGGAGCGTCGCTCCGAAAGCTAGTGTGCTTCCAATTAAACCTGTTGGACTATAACCTGGTGTTGTGTGATTTTTAACTTTGTACACCCCAATCCAACACCAGCATCTCCAAATCATAACCTCCAAAGGCGCTTGCAGTACCGCTCCCAACCTCCAAAGGCGCTGCGGTACCGCTCCCAAGCGTCAAAGGCGACTGCAGTACCGCTCCCAACCGCCAAAGGCGCTTGCAGTACCGTTCCCAACCTCCAAAGGCGCTGCGGTTCTGCTCCCAACAGCGAAACGCGCTGCACTACCGTTCCCAACCGCCAAAGGTGCTTGCAGTACCGCTTCCAGCCGTCAAAGGTACCTGCAGTACCACTCCCAACCGTCGAAGGCGATGCGGTATCGCTGCCAACCGCCAAAGACGCCGCAGTACTGCTCCCAACCGCCAAAGGCGCTGCGGTACCGCTCCCAACCGCGAAACTTGCTGCATTACCGCTCCCAATCACTAAAGGCGCTGCAGTACCCTCTCATTGAATGGTGCTGGAGGTAACAACTTCTTCCAAACCCCTTGAGGGTTTTGCACCTTGCCGCCAAATTATTTGGTCTCTTGTGTTGGTGGGTTTCATGTATGCACCCAGGATGCTGCAGTACTAATAACTGCCATGTCCCAATAGCAATACATCCCTGAGGGTACCATGTTGGGTGACAGCACTTGCTGCTACGAAGGGCATTGCCCTTTGGTACCACCTCCTGTCACTAAGGACGTCCTGCCGAACTGATTCCTGTTTCTAACACTGGTGCCATGCTGAAATTTTGATAGAACTAGTGTGCTTTCAATTAAACCTGTTGGACTATAACTTGGTGTTGTGTGATTTTTAACTTTATAATTGGGAAGGTGGTGATGTTCTTGGGAGTTGGTTAGCTCAGTTGGCTGGATGGAATTTTATGATGTAGAGAGCTACCTTTGTGTGTGTTCAATTGCTGCACCAACTGAGGTTATCATTGAAGTACTCTCCTGTTCATTCTCTTCCTTTGCCTGGGTGTGGTGACCCTGAGGTTAAACCACCTCCAGTTATCTTGCTAATGAGAGAGCAGTCCTTTGGTCTGGTAAAACTATGGCAACCTTACCTTACCTTTAATGTCACTATGCTAACAGTCTAAAATCTTAGCCAAAAACACAGTAATCGCTGAACATACATTCAAAGCCCACCATGGAAGATGGTGAAATTAGGATTTAATAAATACTTGGAATGATTTGGAGGAGTTAGTGTTGGACTGGGTTGGGCAAAGTTAATAAATCACTTAAGCATATTACTAAATCACTCAACACCAGGTCCTATGGGTTTATTTGGAAGAACTAGCTTTTGGAGTGCTGTTCCTTCAGCAGGCTTCACCACCTGATAAAAAAGCAGCGCTTCAAAAGCTAGTGCTTCCAAATGGACCTGTTGGAATTTAACCTGGTGTTGTGTGATTTTTAACTTGGAATAAAAAAAACTTGCCTAATGATTGTCATAAAACTATCTGGGTCACTGATGTCTTTCTGCTGGCCTACATGTGCTCCAGAACAACAGCAATGTGGTTGACTCATAACTGCTCTCTGAGCAATTCGTGATGGGCAATAAATGTTGGCTCAGCTGGTAACCCCCAATCCATGAACAAATTTAAAAGAACTTCAAGCATGGACTAATTGGCATAAGAGTTTCTAGAACTGCATTATAATTTTTCAAACAGATACTAACAAGGTTGCTAAGATACCTGCCAAGGGTCAGAAGACTTACAGTTCTGAATTAAATCATCCTGTAAAGGAGGTCATCTCGAATGAGATACCTATATGGAACTCTTCTGTAGAGTTGACGTCTGTCATTGTTTGTAGATTACTCCAAACTTAAATTCAATGACCTTCCAGACGCTGCATCTCCAATTTTGCCACTTAACGAAAAAGAATTGTAAGAAATCAGTTTGATTGGAACAAGTTGATTCAAAATATCTGGATGGAGCTAATAAAAAAATATTCAAAGTGAGATTGCGTGAAGGGCAGAAGTGATTAAACGGTCATACGTGCAGAAAGAGTTGAACAAATTTCCACTTGAATCCATGCCTGGACAGTCTCAAAGAACAACAACAGCATTAACTTATTGAAATGTCCGAGATTTCTCACAGTACAGATATCAAACAAAAGTTGACATGGAGCCAAAAAAGATATATTCGGATGGATGACCGTAACTTTGGTCAGAGGTAAGTTTTGAGAAATATTTGGATGAAAGTGAATAGTTAAACCATTTATTGTTTCAAATATATTTCCATCATTATCTCAATCTAAAATAAGTAAAACATGTTTTGAGATATATTTCCTGTCTAAATTTGACTGCTTGCCAAATAGTTCAATGCTAATGATTCATCAGAGAAACATTATTGTGTTCACAATCTTGAATCATGTGATTTTTAAGAATGGGCGTGAATGTGTTTAAGCATCAGAATTTAAAGTTCAGAAAAGGCAGAAGAAGAACAAGCTGTAAAATGGGAACTGCAAAAGAGCTGGGGGATCTTACCCATGAACTGACCTGCCCCATCTGCCTAGAGGTATTCACCGACCCGGTGTCTCTGGACTGTGAGCATCATTACTGCAGGTCCTGCATCACCCAGAGCTGGGAGAAGGTGACAGGAGATGTTTCCTGCCCTGAGTGTCGGCAGGTCTTCAGTCAGAAGAACATCAGGCCAGCTCGGACCCTGAGCAGCGTTGTAGAGAAGTTCAGAAAGCTGAAGGCGAAGGTGACAGAGCGAGAGAACAGGTCTTACTGTCAGGAACATGAGAAGAAGCTGAAACTGTTCTGTGAAGAAGAGGAGGAAATAATCTGTGTGGACTGCTGGAGTTCAGAGCATGAAACACATGATGTGACTACTTTAAAAGAGGCATCCCGCAAATACAAGGTAGACAATCACTGTTCAAGTGGCACAGAGTAGGTAGTATGACTGTGAGAGTGAAGACATGTTAGGTAGTGTGAGTTTGTTCACTGAATTAAGGGTGAGAGATGGGAAATGGGTCAGAAGAGGAGTTACAGCTGAGGTAAGGAGGAGGGAGGAAATATAACAAGGGAAATTTGGGGGTAAAAGAGGAAAAAATAAGCATGAAGTGTAGGGGAGAGATAGGCGCGGAGAAAGAAGGAGAGGTGAGAAGGATGGGATCAGAGTTTCCAAGTTATTAAAAGGAACTAGTGGAGTGGATTAAATTTAAAACTGAGGTTTATAGGTTCTCATTTACCAAATAAGTTACAGGTTAAGGAGTAACAGTCAGTGTCAAGATCAGCAGTGACCTCATTGATTATCATCATACATATGTGTATATGTGTGTGTGTATATACATATATATATATATATATAAAACATATATATTTATATAGTTTGGGTGTGAGGAATTTCAATATCTAGCCTCGCATGTAGGGTAACTCAGTGTCAAGTTATATATGAAGGAGGACCCAGTACAGGTATCAGCATTTTTATCGGCCATCCAAGGGGTTTAGCCTTGTACGTGAGATATGCCTGTGTTGAGACTTGTATGTGGAGTAGTCCCAGCTTTAGCTATGTAAATAGAATACTCCAGTGCTTAGCTGTTGGAATATTCGGCAAAAATGAGGACTTCAGATGCTGGAAATCAGAGTATACATTAGAGTGTTGCTGGAAAAGCACAGCTGGTCAGGCAACATCCGAGGAGCAGGATGCTGAAGGACTGAAGACAGGGAGTGTCCAGGATGGAGAGATAAATGCGAGGGAGGTGGGGATGGGGAGACGGTAACAAAGAGTAACAAAGGGATGAAAGTGATAGGTCAGAGAGGAGGGTGGAGCCAATAGCTGGGAAGAAAGATTAGCAGATAGGACCGGTCATGGTGCTGAGCTGGAAGGTTGGAACTGAGGTAAAGTGGGGGGAGGGGAAATGTGGAAACGGGTGAAGTCCACATTGATGCCCTGAGGTTGAAATGTTCCGAGGCTGAAGATGAGGCTTCTTCCTCCAGGCTTAAGTTGTTGGTGAATGGCGGTGGAGGAGGCCCAAGACCTGCATGTCCTCAGCAGAGTGGGAGGCGGAGTTGAAATGTCGGGCCACAGGCAGTGGGGTTGATTGGTGCGGGTGTCCCAGAGATGTTCCCTAAAGCACTCTGCGAGAAGGCTTCCAGTCTCCTCAATGTAGAGGAAATTGCATCGGGAGCAACGGATACAATAAATGACATTGGTGGATGTGCAGGTGAAACTTTGATAGATGTGGAAGGCTCCTTTGAGGCCTTGGATGGAGGTGAGGGAGGAGGTGTGGGCGCAGGTTTTGCAATTCAAGCGGTGGCAGGGGAAGGTACCAGGTGGGGAGGGTGGGTTGTTGGTGTGCGTGGACCTGACCAGGTAGTCATGGAGGGAACGGTCTTTGTGGAAAGGGGTAGGGAGAGAAATATATCCCTGGTGGTGAGGTCCATTTGCAAGTGGTGGAAATGCCGGCGGATGATGCGGTTAATGCGAAGGTTGATCAGATGGAAGGTGAGGACCAGGGGGGGTTGTGTCCTTGTTATGGTTGGAGGGGTGGGGTTTGAGGGCAGAGGTGTGGAATGTGGATGAGATGCATTGGAGGGCATCTTCAACCATGTGGGAAGGGAAATTGCAGTCTCAAAAGGAGGCCATCTGGTTTGTTCTGTGGTGGAACTGGTCTTCCTGGGAGCAGATATGGCGGAGATGGAGGAATTGGGAATATGGGCTAGCATTTTTGCAGGAGGTAGGGTGGGAAGAGGTGTAATCCAGGTAGCTGTGAGAGTCGGTGGGTTTGTAAAAAATGTCAGTGTCAAGTCGGTCATCATTGATGGAGATGGAGAGGTCCAGGAAGGGGCGGTGGGGGGGGGGGGGGAGGTGGGTGCCAGTGGTGGTCCAGGTGAATTTAAGGTTGGGGTGGAATGTGTTGGTGAAGTTGATGAACTGTTCAATCTCCTCATGGCTGCACGAGGTGGCACCGATGCAGTCATCAATATAGCAGAGGAAGAGGTGGGGAGTGGTGCCGGTGTAACTACGGAAGATGGACTGTTGTGCGTAGCCAACATAATGGAGAATTTCAGAATCCAGCTAGGTATGGATTGTTTTCTTTCTGTAAACATATTCATACATTTGACTTTCTCATGTCAAGCCATACATTCTACTGTCTATCTTGAATGCGAAGTACCGCAGTCTCTGCCTATGTAAATCAGGTGCTTCTTTGCCTGGTTATGAGTCAATGAGCCTATGTGAGATAACCCCCATGTGTATAGAGTGCCCTTGTACAGCAGAACCTTGATTATTCGAATGAGATGGGTGGATAGTTGATTATTCGGTTAATTGATTCAATGCCTTTCCTCTGGGGCTCAGAGTTTTCTGTTAAGTCCACTTCCCATTCAGGAGACGAGGCAGCAGCACACCGCTTGCGAGCCCTCAACCCCAACCCCGTCCAACACCGTCCCTCCCATCCAACCTCCGCCCACCCCCAACCCTGTCGAAAATTGCCTGCCCCAACTGCGTCCAACAGCACCCCTGCCTGCCCAAATCTCCATCAAACAGCGCCCCCATTCCGCCCCCCCCATGTGCCCTCATCCAACACTGCATCCCCCCAACCCCATTCAACACCGCCCCCCCCGCCTGCCTCCCTGCCGTGCGCGCCCCACCCCGTGCACCCCCGCCCCCTCTCCGGACTGGACACCAACAACAAGACTGCTGCTGCTGCTCCTGCCTTTTGGTGGGTGAGTCTCCAAATAGTACACACGCACAACTTTTTACTGCACCCTTTTGACAGGTTCCACCTTTGCCCTGTACAGGACAATGTTGGAGAGATTTTCTGTGGAAGTAGGATTTAGGGTACACCCTTGTGTAGAACTCCTGGGAAAGTGTGGGGAGACAGAGAGGGGGTGGGAGGTCAGTCCCTTGGAGATGGTACCTAGGCTCCCATTGATGTCCAGGATTGTCCTTGGCAGCATTTCAGTAAGAGTTCACTTTTAATCACTGTGAACAAAAACTGATCAGTGTTGGAAACATGTCTTTGATGTAATGTTTCTAACAGGACCTTGACATCTCCTTCGGATAATCCAATTTACGGATAATTGATGTTCGGATAATTGAGGTTCGTCTGTATCTGGTTGTGTTTATGAGGTACCCCAATGTCTATAGCCATATACATGTACATGTGCTATTGAAATAATCTAAGGTACTTCCTGAAGGAAATTTTTTAGATCCCAACTCAAAGGTATTTCAGTGACCGTCACATTATTGACTTATCTGATAACATCTGTTTATTTCATGAATCACACTCAGTTCCACTGGAAGTCTGATTCATTCATATTACTAAAATGCACTAAATGTTTCAGGAAGCATTCCAAGCATGTTTGGATTTGTTGGATTGGGAAATTAAGGACATGATTGAAAACAAAGAGAAGCAAGAGGCAAAAATGGAAGAACTAAAGGTAAAAACAAAACAATTCCAGTGTTCATTTTAAAAAGGTCATTCTCAAAGTATAGCCAGACTGCGATTTTTTTGTCCATCTGTAGTTGTTCTTGGAATGCTACTTCTACTTGAACTTGCAGTCCAGGGCAATAAAAATGTTTGAAAAGATTAAATATTGGCCAAAACTTCGAAACATAAATAAAAAATGCTGGAATTAATGAGTCTGGTAGGATCTGTGCAGACAGAACCAGATGTAACATTTTAGACCTTTGATCACTGGAATTAAAAAAAAATTAATTCACTAATTTGCCACTGATCCCTTGTCTGGATGCTCTGGTCTGGCAAGAGTGTCTGGAACCCATTCTCCAGACTCTGACCACCCAAGCATCTGACTGACTGTGTCTTAGCCTCTGGACCGATGATGCCGATTCTTTTCCCTTAGATTTTGAGACACAGCTATTAATAGACTATAGGCAAAATTAGCAAGGCATCATTTATTGCCCTTTCTTACAGACCCTGGCAGTATCTACATATTCATTAACTTCTTCTTGCAAGTGTGCATATGCTTCCTGTACGCACAGTGCAGCCTGAAATATGGGTGTTATGCAACCCTGTTTTTAACCTCTCAGAGTACAGTGGAAACCATTCAGCCCATAGTGGCTCTTTGAAAGAGCCACATGCTCAGTCCTATTCCTTTGCTCATTGAAGCAGTTCCCTCTGTCCTGGAGACAGTGAATTCCAGATCATAACAAGGTGAGAACCCTTTGCACTGCCTTCTTCTGAATGTTCACTGGGACTGGTGTTTTCTCTGCTTCAGGCACAAGCAGACCAGCTGATGGACACAATTCAAAAAGAGTTTGAAAAGATGCACAACTTCCTGAATGAGCAAGAAGAGATCATGAGAACAAAACTGAGGCAAGAAGAGGACAATATGTTAAAGAGATTGGAGGAATACATTGGAGCACTTAATGATGGAGTCTTGATCAATGAGCAGCTCATCTCAGAGTTACAAGCACGATTAAAAATAACTGAGGCAGCAGAGTTTCTCAAGGTAGTAACTAAAGTGAAAGAAAGAGTGTGCTTGGTTGTGGAGTTATGCTTGTCTTGATATTAATTCCTGTTCTGTTTATTTTCTCTTTATTTAGGATGTTAAGGGTTTTCTCACCAGGTATGTTCCCTCTCAGTTTGTGCTTTTGCTTTTGTTGCTTTTGCTGCTCATGCAGATCAAACTCTTTTTCCCCAGATGCGAAAACCGAGCCAAGCTACCAGAGGAAACTAATGTTGAAATGACCATGGAGATCTTCGGTGAGCCCTTCCAGTTTTTCAGAGTGTGGAAGGGAATGAGGAGAATAATTGAGCCAGGTAAGAGTCAGAGTGGCCTCTTCACTTTGCTCAGCTGCTGATGAGAAAGGGGGTGGAATAGTCACTCTTCCATTCAATTTAGCATAATTGGGTGATAATTGGGTGGCTTCTGTGATGAGTGGCAGGAATGAGGGGCTATATGATGCCTCATGTGGCAAGTTTGAAAATCTGCTCCACATACTTTGCGTCATGCAGCAACTTTTTTCACAGTTTGCAGGAAAAGTGTTCATTTGGTGAACTAATTAGATTAGGTTAGATTACTTACGGTGTGGAAACAGGCCCTTCGGCCCAACAGGTCCACTCCGACCCTCCGAACAACAACCCACCCAGACCCATTCCCCTACATTTACCCCTTCACCTAACACTATGGGCAATTTAGCATGGCCAATTCATCTAACCTGCACATCTTTGGACTGTGGGAGGAAACCGGAGCACCCAGAGAAAACCCACACAGACACGGAGAGAAAGTGCAAACTCCACACAGACATTTGCCCGAGGTGGGAATTGAATAAATATCAAAGTACTGAAGTAAAAATTCTAGCCTAATGATAACCACGTTACTACTGTTGCCTGTTGTAAAAACCCATCTGGTTCACTAATACGCTTTACAGAAGGAAATCTGCCATCCTTATCTTGGCTGGCCTACATGTAACTCCAGACCCACAGCAATGTTTCAGATTTCCTGCACCTGCAGTTCTTTGTTTTATTCTAGTGAATACCCTTGGGTCTGTACTATCTGCCTGATGTGTCAACCTGGCCAGAAAGAAGAAAATTAGGTTGTTAGGTGTGTTTTTGTTTAGACATGTTTTTTGTCTCTATGGTAGCACTGGTGCCTATGTTAGAACCTTGGGAAATCTACACGACGTTTAAGACCCATGAAGTTGTCTCCTCAAATTGATGGGGCTCATGAATCTCTGTGCATTCAATTAGACTTTACCGTACCGATGAGGACATAGCATCGAAAATCACACTTCTTCAAATTATGATGTTCAGAGCAAGGCAAAAAATATAGCACTGTTAATGGATTGGAAAACAGCAGCAGTAATGGGTCAGCACTGTTTCAATATTGCCCTGCTGTTAGACTTGGATTAAACTTTATGCACAAGTCTCGAGAGTGGGACCTACACCCAGGACTTCTGAACTCAGTCTGGCAATGCTGAGCCAGGTTTGACACCCAAGCTTTTCCACATAATATACGTGAGAGAGGGTGTTCATGGTGCATGAGTGCACATATTGAATTGGGTTAGCTTTATTGTCACATGTACAGTAAAAAGTTTACACTGATGGCACCATCTTTGGTACATAGTACCGAGGTGCAGATTCTTCAAGACAAGTTGTGAGGGGAAAAAAAAAATTGGAAAAATAAATAAATAAAATGCCCAGCATTACAGATCATAGTCATAAGTTAGACAATAGAGAAATAAAAAGTTCAGAACAACAGTCCTTGCAACCCTGCTCATACTGGCATTTAGCCTCCTGACCGCAATTGGCTTCACTTCGAGGCTGGAGGTCCACACTGAGGCTATGTCCAACTGAACAACTGCCAAACAGGTTGGGAGACTGCCACACCGGCTGAAAGACCAACATACTGAAGGGACAAAACGTTCTTTCTCAAAAGCGAGCGAGCTACCAACTGAACATGGCTGATGGTTAGAAGAAATGCCTTGCTATTCAGCCTTAATGTGAATCACTGCAGGTGAGAAGATCCAGTTGAAATGCATTGACACTTGCCTATCACTAGACAGGTCTTGGTGCATCCTAATATATCCTTCAGAAACAAGGGGCGATGTGAGAGATCTGAGAGATTATTTGGCCCTGTGGTTTCCACATGTGGGCTAGGTGGAATTATTTGTACTGTAAAAAGTTTACACTGATGGCACCATCTTTGGTACATAGTACCGAGGTACAGATTCTTCAAGACAAGTTGTGAGGGGGGAAAGAAAAATTGGAAAAATAAATAAATAAAATGCCCAGCATTACAGATCATAGTCATAAGTTCGACAATAGAGAAATAAAAAGTTCAGAACAACAGTCCTTGCAACCCTGCTCACACTGGCATTTAGCCTCCTGTCCACACCGACCTTGACTCCTGACCGCAATCGGTTTCACTTCGAGGCTGGAGGTCCACACTGAGGCTATGCCCAACTGAACAACTGCCAAACAGGTTGGGAGACTGCCACACCAGCTGAAAGACCAACATGCTGAAGGGACAAAGCGTTCTTTCTCAAAAGTGAGCGATCTATCAACTGAACATGGCTGATGGTTAGAAGAAATGCCTTGCTATTTAGCCTTAATGTGAATCGCTGCAGGTGAGAAGATCCAGTTGAAATGCATTGACACTTGCCTATCACTAGACAGGTCTTGGTGCATCCTAAAATATCCTTCAGAAACAAGGGGCGATGTGAGAGATCTGAGAGATTATTTGGCCCTGTGGTTTCCACGTGTGGGCTAAGTGGAATTATTAACACCTTTCCAACCTCTCAATTGCGACTTGATGGAAATTGGACTGTTCACTCTTCAATCCCATTCAACCATGCCTTCTCAAACAAAAAAACAAAGTTTTTGGAAAAACTCAGCATCTCTGGAGAGAAAGCATTGTTTCAGGTCCAGTGGCACTACTTCAGAATGATCATAGCTAGAAAAAGGTTGGTATTTATGCTGAAGATAGGGTGGATGGAGGGAGGGAGCGGAGTAAATGTTATGTACCAAAGGAGCTCAGGAAGGGAAAGAAAAATAGCTGGACAGACAAAGGAATGGGTAAAGGACAGCCTGAGAGAAGCACTAGCTGCTCAATGGGGACCACTAATGGCTAACAATGTGTTGGTGGGTTACGTGATGACAGGTCTTGGTATGTGGGGGTTGGGGCAACGGCATGGGAGAAGATGCTCAGACTCTAAAATTATCATATGCAATACTGACTCCAGAAGGCTGTCGAGTTCCCAAGTGGAAAATGACATGCTGTGGTTCCATTCTACACTGAGCTTCGCTGGAGCACTGTAGCAAGACTGAGACAGAGACATTAGCCAGGTAGCACAGTGGCAGGCAAAGGGAAGCTCGGGGTTATTTTATCAGCCAGAAGTCAAGTATTCTGCGTTTTGTGTCCTCAGCCATACCTTCTAAATGCCAACAATGTTCAGTTGGTAGTTTTCTATTGCTGGTGCTATTTTCAGTGCACTAATATTACTTTCAGCCTTGTCCTTTTAAACCTGAGAGGTCTCGTGATTTGGAAAACTGCTAGTCTTGGAACTGTTCAAAATGGTTGAATATAACAGACTGGGCTCTGAGTCTGGAAAGACAGAGGTCACACTGATCCTAACTGTATTGGAATGGGCAGCACGGTGGCACAGTGGTTAGCACTGCTGCCTCACAGCGCCAGAGACCCAGGTTCAATTCCCACCTCAGGTAACCGTCTGTGTGGAGTTTGTACATTCTCCTGTGTCTGTGTGGGTTTGTTCCGGTTTCCTCCCATAGTCACAAAGATGTGTAGGTCAGGTGAATTGGCCATACTAAATTGCCCATAGTGTTAGGTATAGGGGAATGGGTCTGGGTGGGTTGCTCTTTGGAGGGTTGGGTTGGGCTGAAGGGCCTGTTTCCACATGTAAGTAATCTAATGTAGCTATTTTAAATAAATGGAGCTGAGGGAATGTGGAGAAGTGCCTCACACGCTTGTCCCTGAGATCTCCTTGTTCCTGGGCTGAGGAAACTGCTGAGTACCCCTCACCGTCTATATGCATATCCCAAATCAGACATGTTTCTCTTATATAATGGCTTCCCATTTGGGTTGTCTTCCAGTCCCAGAGTCTCTCACCCTGGACCCAAATACAGCAAATGATCAACTCATAATTTCTGAGGACCTGAGGAGTGTGGAGCACAGCAACGCAGAGCGAGGTGAAGAGGAAGATCTTCCTGATACACCAGAACGATTTGATGAATACCTGTATGTTTTGAGCTCACAGGGTTTCACATCAGGCATTCACTATTGGGAGGTAGATCTTAGAAACAAGGTCCAGTGGGTTGTAGGTGTCTGTGGAGAGTCTTCCAGGAGGAAGGGAGCCTTCTTACCTTTAACTACGGAAGGATACTGGGTTATGAGTTTGTTTAATGAGAATGATTATAGAATGTCAACTGTAGAAAGTACCACTATTTCTGTTGAAGTGAAGCCTTGGAAGCTGGGTGTTTACTTGGACTATGAGGGAGGAGAGTTGGTATTTTACAATGCTGATAACATGTCTCACCTGTGCACTTTCAGTGACACATTTGTCGAGAAACTCTTTCCCATCTTCAGTCCCTGTAATAACCTAACTGGTAAAAATGGGGAATCACTCACACTGCTCACTGGTTAACAAATCTCTGTTTGACTCCCGTCTGTGTATAGAGGAACGAACTTGGGGTCGCTAGAGATAGAACAAAGACAGAGTTGCATCGGTTACCCCATTCTACTCTTTCAAAATAAAACTTTAATCAGGCGGGACCCCATAACAAAGTCGGAATCAAATAGTCAATGGAAGCATTCAGAACTGGAATGGAAACTTATCAAAATGTTGCTTTTCGAGGTGATGATGCACCCCAGCCACTGCGGTGCCCACTGATCTTGAAAGATCTCTCTTGTACTAGTGGACACTGCGTGCTGACTCTTGATGGACACCCCAACACAGACATAATCACGGAAGAAGACAGAGAATTGGGCATTACCAACATTTCCATGAGCCTCTGCCTGGACCTGTTGACGTCCACCTCGGTCAGGTCTTTAGTGCTTTGATGCAACTGATTGGCTGTTTTGACAGTTACCCATTCTACACGCCGTCCAATCAATGTTCAGTCTCATTGACTTCAGTAGCACTGAACATCTGGAGCTGAATTTTCAGTTGAGGTTGGGACCAGATTGAAGGTGGGTTGGACTCACAGATTAGATTAGTTTATCTACAGCATGAAAACAGGCCCTTCGGGCCAACAAGTCCACACCGCCCCTCTGAAGAGTAACCCAGCCAAACCCATTCCCCTACCCTATATTTACCCCTAACTAACACACCTAACACTGTGGGCAATTTAGCCTGGCCAGTTCACCTGACCCACACATCATTGGATTGTGGGAGGAAACCAGAGCACCCGAAGGAAGCCAATGCAGACACGGGGAGAATATGCAAACTCCACACAGACAGATGGGAATTGAACCAAGATCCATGGTGCTGTGAGGCAGTAGTGCTAACCACTGAGCCACCATGCCGCCCAAATGTGGCACAATGTGGTGGCACCACAATCCTGATCAGGAGGCATTTCCAAAGAGGCCGGGTCAAAGGTCAGGGTTAGAAGGGCTGTTGCCAAG
Organism: Chiloscyllium punctatum; assembly: GCF_047496795.1. Lineage (NCBI taxonomy): Eukaryota > Metazoa > Chordata > Chondrichthyes > Orectolobiformes > Hemiscylliidae > Chiloscyllium > Chiloscyllium punctatum. Next base: position 4,404,277 of record NC_092768.1, on the reverse strand, counting down.
TTGCAGGTAGTCAGCCATCTGCAAGCTGATGTACTTCAGGGGCCAATTAAGACTCTGTCCCCGATACCAACAGAGAACTCAATTTGGCGTTGCGAGGAGCTCACTGGAACAGTGCAGATCAGGGTGAGATGTTGTTAGAGGGGAGGGATGGTGGTGGGAGAAGGGATGCTCCTCCAGGGTCACACTCTGACCTTCTCCCTCCCAGTCTCTACCTTCAGTCCAGCTGCTCACAGAGCTCAGCTGGTGGGTCTGTCAGTCTGAGGTTTGGAGGTCCTCCCATTGGTCCTTTAGTGTCCGCGGTCAACCTGTCATCCCTGATTGGATGGTGACCCTGTTTGCTGGCTTAAAGCAGGCAGTTGGTAATGTCCGCAACAAATCATGCGCCTCAATGGAAAGTCAGCTTGACTATGTCTTGTAAATGACAACCAAAGCGATTCTGGCTGTTTTACATTCCCACCATTCACCCCCACCTTTCTTTCTGTCTCTCTACCTTGCTATATTTGTCCATCTAGCTGTCTATACATCTCACTGTGTCTGTTAATTTGCCTGTTTGTAGTGTTTATAATTTCCAACATCATTCTCTTGTATTCTGCAATAGCAATAACAGACACTTAGTCACCAATAGTGACAGGCACATACCACATCAGTATATGTGAGCTGCAGACAACATGCCTGCCAAGAGGCACACAGTTTGCTACAACTATCACTTCCCCTTTTACTGTTTTACAGAGTTTCATGACATTTACCATTAAGCTATAGTCGAAAAGTCTCTGCTTTATATTCAGCTGATTTATGATATACCAGTTGTCACAGCAAGAGATTCAGAAGGCAAATGCAATGTTATAAGTGATTTCAAGAGGACTGGAATATTAAAATGGGAATCTTTTACTAATGTTGCCTGAGATACTGGTGAGGCCACATCTAGAAGGTTGCACACAATATTGATCTTTTTATTTAAGAAAAGACCTAATTGTGTTGAAATCAGTTCAAAGGACGTGCACTTGGCAGACTCCTGGGATGAGGGTGTTATCCTTTGTGGAAAGGTCAAACAGATTGGACTGTATTTACTGAAGTTTAAAAATGTAGATATGTAGAAAATAGCTGCAGGAGCCAGCCATTCGGCCCTTCAAGCCTGCACCACCATTCAATATGAACATGGCCGATCATGCAATCTCAGTATCGCATTACCGCTTTCTCTCTATGCCCCTTGATCTCTTTAGCCACAAGGGCCATGTCCAGCTCCCTCTTGAATATATTTAATGAACTGGCCCCAACAGCTTCCTGTGGGAGAAAATTGCACGGGTTCACAACTCTCTGAGCGACAAAATTCTTCCTCACCTTGGTTCTGAATGACTTACCCCTTATTCTTATACTGTGATCCCCTAGTTCTGGATTTTCCAAACATTGGGAATATTCTTCCCTCATGTAGCCTGTCCAGACCCATCAGGATTTTATATGTTTCTTGAGATTCCTCTCCCCCTGCCATTCTTCGAAATGCTAATAAGTACAAGCCCAATTGATCCATTTTTTTGTTCATATGTCAGTTCTGCTATCCTAGACTAAGTCTGGAAGAGCTGATCTTATTGAAACATGCAACTGCCTGAGGGAACTTGAAAGAGTGACTGCTGAAAGGAGGCTTTCCCCTATGGGACAGTATGGAACCAGGAGACGTTTTAAAAATGAGGGATCTCCGAGTGAATAAGAATAATTTTCTTCTCCTTAGTGATTTGCAGACCTGTGTAACTTTCCCAGAGAACGTTAGATGCAAGGCCATTGAATATTTTTAAGGCTGAGGTAGATAGATTCTTGGTTAACAAAAGGAGTCAAATGATTTTGGGAAAAAGCATAAAAATGAGGCTGAAGCCACAACCAGAGGGCCATAATCTTATTGAATTTTGGACCAGACTGGAGGGGGGCTACTCCTAAATCATATTTTCATGCGTTCATACTTTAAAGGTTTAAATTGTAAAGACAAGTTTGTCTAAACCAATCTTTTAATCATACGTGGGTGATCTAGTTGATGTTTAAAATAATGCAAGGACAAAAGAATACTATAATTTTCTAATGGGAAAACTAATAATTACATTAGGATTTAAAATTAAAGCTGGATTATGCATGGGTAGGATTACACAAGCCTTCTTCACACAAAAAGTGATAGGAATGGGAAATGCTTTCTTTCAAAAGGCTGTGGATATTGTGTACAATTTTAAACTTTCGACATTGAAATATACAGATTTTTCCTGGGTGAGAATGGATTAGGGTTAGGGTTCTTTGGGAAAATGGAGTTGAGATGCAGATTAGCTATATTCTGAATGAATGATACAATGGGCTCTAGGGGTTAAATAGCCATCTTCTGTCCGTATTGTCACTGTGATATCAGACTCTATGTCCAAAGCAGAGTTTCAATAAAGTCTTAGCCAGTGAGTGTATGCCACTTATTGCAGATAGGAACCAGTAAGAGTCTAGTTCAATTGCTGAGTTCATTTCAATTGTGCTGGAGGGGCTAGTAAAGGAGCTACATTTGATTTCATTGCCAGTGAGTGAAAGGGATTGGGTGGCTGGAGACCAATCAGAGGTCTAATTCCCGATCGCTCGCAGGTGAGGGAGCCTAGCCTTTTTGCAGTCAAAGCACTGGAAAGCAACACAAGGAACTATACACCAGTCAAGGGACAGCATTGCAAAAACAGATTTGTGGACTTGATAAAAAGAAACAACATAAAAAGAAGATATTAGAGTAACTTTCATGACCTCAGGTCGTTGCAAAGAAGCACTTCACAGGCAAGGAGAATGTTTGTAGTATAGTTGCTGCTCTGAAGTTACACAACAGACAATTTGCATACAGCAAACTCCACACACAGCAATAGTAGTGTATAATATGATAAAATATAGGACAAACTGGTTTGGCTGAATGGCCTGTCTTGTGTTGTATGTTATATGCGAATCAAAATAATATATATTATAATTTAAGATATCTATAATATATTTCTAGTTTAAACATTGCTAAAAAAATACAAAGTTCAAGTATGTCAAATCAGGCTGTGCTTGTAAAATTCAGAACATAATATTCATCACTAGATGTGATTCTGTATTGGACAACATTTACTAAATAATCCTGACTATTATAAAACTTACACGATAAACCAATTTAACGTTCTTAGGCTGGCAGTGTGTTTCATTTGTGTGTCTTAGAAACTATGTATGTTCACACAAAGACTCTGTTCTGTCTAGGTAAATAGAATTTGTGTATACATTGCAACATTTTCATTCAGGAGACTTCCAATAGCAAACATGCAATTCTATCATTCAATATGGTGACTCCCAATCCTTACTGCATTCCCTATAGCATCTCCTCACCCAATCTGAGTCTTCCTGTCTGGCCTGAGGTTAATCAGCAAACTGTGATTGCTAACAGATCCAAACACATCTCTATGCCAGTCGCAATCTAACCAGTCAGCACCCTATTCTCATGCTATAAAAATTGGTGTTTCCTTTCAAAGTTTGTTTGCTTTGGTCCCAGTCCTGATGGGTACAAGATGAAAAGCTTCAACTTTGTATTTCTTTTCAGCAATGTGAAAGTTCGCTGTTACTGATCCACTGTATATATTGTAATCTTATACGTATTGTGTATCACCTTTACTAAACTTCAGAAAATATTGATGAAAATGGACTTGATGACTATTTTGTTTTCATAACTCAAAAATATTTTAGTGTCAGTTAGCCGGAATCGTTGAAATTGACTAAATTCTGATATTGACATAATAATTGAGTCTACCTGCATGACTTTGCAGGCAACCTTTGCAGAGGAAAGATTATTCAGAAACTTTATGCATACAGGGTACACTTTTAATGCAGTATATCATTTTTGTCCCCAGGCATATAACCCTCTGCCTATGTAATGAAACGAAACAAAAATTGTTCACAAATATTAACTCCCATGAGATCTATACTTTGACATAGTTTCAATTTTGCAATGAAATGCAGAGGCTTGAGGAAGTCAGAGTCTGATCGAATGTATGTTTATCAGTCCAAGACCTTCCTAATTGTGAAGGGAAATTACAAAGAAATCCTTGCCAACAGCTATTCGTTTCCTTTGTTTTTATTCCCTGTGATTTATTGTTCCTCATGTGCAGAAGTAACAGGACAATACCAGCTGATCTTTTAAGCCTGCCTCACATGAATGGCTCGGGCAACACTGGCCACGTACCCACACATTTCTGTTTTCCAACCGCCCGGAGCCATGACGTTTCCTCAGGGACAGGGGAGATGCCAGAGGAGAGAGAGTGAGAGAGAGAGGGAGAGAGAGAGAAAAGAAAATTAAGTTGGTAATAAAACTCTAAATAAATCCTCTCTGACTCCTCCAGGAATCGCAGTCAATTCATGACACAGACCGAGCAGCATGTATGACTGCACTTACCATATATAAGTTATAACCTCTGAACCTGTCAAGAATAGGTCTCCTCTTCAAGACACTGGTCCACTAAAGAGTAATGTGTGTATTTCCTGCCAGCTGGGGACTTGTGGCCTCCTTGTAGCAAAAGTTATATATGCATTGATTTAAACTGATTTACACTCTCCTCCCAGTTTTTACCAGTCTGTTGAATAGTTTGCTTCTATATAATTTAATGGGATGTATGAATTGCTGACAAGGCTAGAATTTATTGCTCATCCCTAACTACACTTGCGAAGGGGCTAGTGAGCCACCTTCTTGAACCCACTGCGGCCCATTGATTTTTATTCAGTGCTGGCTGGGACAGCATTATAGCTGCCCCTAGTTGCCCTTGAGAAGGTGCTGATGAGCTGCCCTCTCGAACCACTGCAGTCCATATATGGTGCTGATTTATCAGCAGTGCTTTAGGAAAGGAGTTCAGAATTTTGAACCAGCAGTAATTGAAGGAGCAACTATATAGTTTTGAGTCAGGATGGTGTGTGGCTTAGAGGGCAATTGATATTATTTTTAGAAAAATAATTCACAGGGTTGAGAGTCAGCCTGTTGGTCAGGAGTCACATATAGGCCAAAACAGGTAAGGATGGCAGTTTCCTTCCCTAAACGACATTAGTCAACAAGCTGGGTGGTTTTCCTCCTGACAAGCAACAATAACTTCCTGGTCATCAATAGATTTTCAATTCTAGATTTTTATTAGGTTCAAACTCCATCCTGTTTTGTGGAAGGAATCAAAACCAGGTCACCAGAGCATGAGTCAGGTCTCCAGATTATTAGTCTAGCAACAACACCACTAGGCCAATCCCTCTCCCATGTTCATATAGATCTGCTTCTAGGTGGTAGAGGTTGCAGGTTTGGAGGTTGCTATAAGGAAGAGTGCAATAGAGGTACACCACTTCCACTCTGTCACACACACTTCCTCTTTGTTAGGGATGCCAAGGGCAAATCCACCTCAGACAGGAATTTACACACTGTATAATGCACATTCAGAATCAAATACTGTGAATATTGGAAATTAAAAAAAAACAAAATGCTGAAGAGATTCAGCAGCTCTGACATCATATCTAGAGAGAGGAACACCACTAATGGTGTTCCAAAGAGGTATTTGGAGGTAGCGGAAATGTCGGCGGATGATGCCCCTCTCTCTGTAACAAGGACAAAACCCCCTGGTCCTCACTTTCAACCCTACCAACTCTGCATTAACCGCACCATCTGCCGACATTTCCACCACCTCCAAATGGACCCCACCACCAGGGATATATTTCCCTCCCCACCCCTTTCCGCCTTCCGCAAAGACCGTTCCCTCTGTGACTACCTGGTCAGGTCCACATCCTGCAACAACCGACCCTTCCGTCCTGGCACCGTCCCCTGCCACCGCAGGAATTGCAAAACCTGTGCCCACACCTCCTCCCTCACTTCCATCCAAGGTCCCAAAGGAGCCTTCCACCTACATCAATGTTTCACCTGCACATCCACCAATATTATTTATTGTATCCGTTGCTCCCGATGCGGTCTCCTCTACATTGGGGAGACTGGATACTTCCTACCAGAGCACTTTAGGGAACATCTCCTGGACACCCGTACCAATCAACCCCACTGCCCCGTGGCCCAACATTTCAACTCCCCCTCCCAATCTGCCGAGGACATGCAGGTCCTGGGCCTCCTCCATTGCCGCTCCCTCACCACCTGACGCCTGGAGGAAGAACGCCTCATCTTCCCCCTCAGAACACTTCAACCCCAGGGCATCAATGTGGACTACACCAGTTTCCTCATTTCCCCTCCACCACCTTACCCCAGTTCTAACCTTCCAGCTTAGCACTGTCCCCATGAACTGTCCTACCTGCCAATCTCCATTCCCACCTATCCACTCCACCCTACCCCTGATCTATCACCTCCATCCCCAGTCCCATTCACTTATTGTACTCTTTGCTACTTTCTCCCCAGCCCCACCCCCAACCCCCTGTTTATCTGTCCACCGTGGAGGCTTCCTGCCTCTTTTCCTGATGAAGGACTTTTGCTAGAGTGATTTTAGAGAGCAGTTAAGGGCCAAACTACACATAGATAGTCACCTGAGGCTGGAATTGAACCCAGCTCCTGGTGTGGTGAGGCAGCAGTGCTAACTACTGAGCCATCATGCCACCCTAGTGAGTCGAGTTTTAAGGGGAAGCCGTACAAACACAGCAGAGATAAAGCAAGGGGCTAAATGGTTGCAGGCATACATGGGATGTGGGCATTGCTAGCATTTATTGCTCATCCCCAACTGCTCCACGATCTCAATATCTTGCTAGAGTGATTTTAGAGAGAAGTTAAGAGCCAAACACATTGCCATGGATCTGGAGTCACAGGTGAGGAAGGTATTTGTGAACTGGATGGGTTTCTGTTTACAACAATCAATAATGATTACATGGACACCATTAGGTCAACTTTCTTTTAATTCCTGATTTTTCTGACTGAATTAATAACTTGACCATCTGCCATTGTTGAATTTGAACCTGTGATTCCAGAAAATTAGCCTAGAGATCTAGAACACTAGCTCAGTGATATTACTTTTATGCTGCTGCCTGCTTCGGTTGCCATGCTGTAAAATCACAGCAAGAATGTAAACCATTAATTGAATTCGCTAAACTTCCCTCCTTCCATAACTCCAGCCTTTCTGACTCTGGATCCACAGACAGCCCACACCTGGGTCAGCCTGTCTGAGGACGAGACCATTTTGAGACTCATTGGCCTAAGGGTCTGCTATCAGAAAAGGGAATATCAGACAGAGACCCGAGGCTGAATATTGGACCCTGTGACTCTTGTTTGAAGTGACTACTTTGCAGTTCACCTCTCCAGCACTGACTCCCCTCACTCTAACCTCTGTAGGATCTGGATTGTGAAGCTAGACAGTTGTCCTTTTACGATATGGTCATGTCTCATCTATGTACTTTCATTCATATTTTCACTGACAGACTATTATTAATTTTCTAACCACAACCAACCAACAGTGAGAAAATTCAGAGTCACAGTCACTCCTGCAGGTTAAAGGTCAGAAACACATCGATCCCACAATTCCCCATGACTGACTGACCAACTGCAAATTGCGAGAAATTGATCAAACTCAGAGGGGCTACAGATGACGCTAGTGGTTTCCAAATCTTTCGGTTTAGCCTGGAATTTTGAGGAATGCAAAAATAAAATCAAGGATACCATACATCTCCAGGCCATGAATGTGGACAAACTGTAGGATAAAATCTCCCTAGAAATTGGAGAAAAATCATAACTAAAACAGAAAATGCTTGAGAAACTCAGCAGATTTGGCAGAGTCTGTGGAGAGAGCAACAGAGGTAACACTTCAAATCCAATGACCCTTCAGAACTCAAACTGTGCGTGACTAACATCACAAATTGTCTGATTGTTTGATAAAACATTCATTTACATCCAATTAGATGCATGCCACAAAGATGAATACATTGGGCAAACAGAGGCTGTAGTTTGGGGCTGAGATGATTGGAAAGTGATTGCAAACAGGAATGGCAATACTAATGTGTCCAGAAATCAAGATGTGCATAACTTAGAGATGTGGCTTTTACTCAGTCACTGGTGCAAAATTTTTGGGTTGGAAGCAGTTACATAGGGGATTCTTCGAATTATAACTGCACAACTGAGCTATTAAACATCAATCCTCTGTTACTGAATTCTTGAAGACACCCTCTGCTGGTGCATGTGGACAAAATGTGCAGTGCAATTGTCAATACATTGCAACTGTGGTGTAACAAACTTATGGTTTCAAAATGAAAAATAAATAAAAGAATTACATAGAACATTACAGTGCAATACTGGCCCTTCGGTCCTCGATGTTGCGCCGTCCCGTCATACTAATCTGAAGCCCATCCCACCTACACTATTCCATGTACATCCATATGCCTGTCCAATGACGAGTTAAATGCACTTAAACTTGGCGAATCTACTACCGTTGCAGGCAAAGCATTCCATACCCTTACTACTCTCTGAGTAAAGAAACTACCTCTGGCACCTGTCTTATACCTATCTCCCCTCACTTTAAAGTTGTGTCCCCTTGTATTTGCCGTTCCCATACTTGGAAAAAGGCTCTCCCTTTCCACCCTATCTAACTCTCTGATTATCTTGTATGTCTCTATTAAGTCACCTTCTTCTCTCTAACAAGAACAGTCTCAAGTCCCTCAGCCTTTCCTCGTAAGACCTCCCCACCATACCAGGCAACATCCTAGTAAACCTCCTCTGCACCCCTTCCAAAGCTTCCACATCCTTCTTATAATGCGGTGACCAGAACTGTACACAATATTCCAAGTGTGGCCGTACCTGAGCTTTGTACAGCTGTAGCATAACCTCCTGGTTCCAGAACTCAATCCCTCTATTAATAAAGGCCAAAACACTGTATGCCTTCTTAACAACCCTGTCAATCTGGGTGGCAACTTTCAGGGATCTGTGTACATGGACACCGAGATCTCTCTGCTCACCTGCACTCCCAAGAATCTTACCATTAGCCCAATTCTTTGCATTCCAATTACTCCATCCAAAATGTCTCACCTCACACTTGTCCACATTAAACTCCATTTGCCACCTCTCAGCCCAGCTCTGCATCCTATCTATGTCTCTCTGAGAGCCATTAGAATGTAGGGACAAAGGGAATTGATATACCAGGATGAATACAGCTACAGAATCCTCCAGTTGATTTTTAAAATTCACTTGTGGGCTGTTGGCATCGTTGGCTGGCCGACATTTTATTGTTCATCCCTAGTTGCCCTTGTGAGGGTGATGGTGAGCTGCCTTCTTGAACCGCTGCAGTCCACATTGAAGTTAAGTGTGAAGTTAAAAGTAAGCAGAGAGAGGTGAGAAACCATGCAAAGTTGAATGCCAATGGCAAGGGCATGACTAAGGTCTGCAGCAGATAGCCAAATACAAAGGGAGCTGGAAAGTAAAAATGAAACAGCCAAAGAAAATACAAGTTCAAAAAGGGACACGGAACAGAATTCAAATCAAATTTGTAATAAGTTTAAGTAAAAAAAGAGACAATTAAAGGACAAATCTGCAGTGAATTACTTGGAACACATAACATTCATGAATGATAGTAGTAGATGGTCCTTCTGAACCTCCAAAATTCCATAGGACTAGCTTTTCTGATTCTCACTGAAACCTTGCATGTAATACAGTTGTGGCAGTTCCTCCCCATCACTAATAACAAATTTGCTGCCCTGTTCTGTTCAGGTTCATTGCTTAGCTGTGCGCAACCTCATCCTTCTTCTAACAAGTCTGGAAGATTTCCCGATTCCCTCTTAACTTTCCCTTCATGCCGATTGGAGCAGGTGCTGGAAAATTCAAAGCTCGTGTGACTCACTAGGCTGTCAATATCTTGCAGAGTGAAGTTTTAATGACTCTCTGCTATTTTGTTTTATATCTGTTGCTTTTTTTTTAGCACTGTCAGAATCCATTCCGTCCCAGCTACTCAGGTCTGACAATGGTTTTTTTTGAGTGAAAGCCTTTATTTATTTAACCTGACTTCAGATATCACAGAAATATTGTAATCTACTGTGTGAAAGAAAACTATTTATCCAAACATGTGAGTAATTAACAATTAGTAAAAGTTGAATGCATATTTTCAATTCTGTTCCATATCAGGGGGCTGTTGCCTTTGGCGCCACCTCCTGTAATAGATGTGATTTGATGTTCCTCTTCTTACAATCCTTACTGTTAGTGGACTACTGTGATGTGGATGGATCCTAAGGAACCTGGTGGGAAAGCACAGTCACAATTAAATGGGTGAGCTGTAACAATACTGAGCAAGGAGACCAGGGAACTCCCTGTTTCTCCTTATTGTAAACATGAAGTTAGCACTGCTAGTGTCTTTGTCCTCCACTGCCAGAATCCCTTCATATCAATTGCTATAATTGTGCAATATTAAGCAATTAGTAATAAGATTTGAATCCATTGTGCCCTAATCGAGAATGGAAATAATATCAAGTGGTCTGGTATTTTAGGGGCTTCTTGCTATGCAAAGTATCTGCCTGTTATATCGCCATGTGGGATTGACCAGCTCAGTTAGAACCACAGCAATGATATAGCACAGAAGGGGGAGGGGGTGGGGGGGGGGGTGCTGGGGGTTGCTGGGGGGTGGGAGGCATTCTGCCCGTGTTGTCGTGTGACCTAAAGTCACCCAGATGCCCTTTCCCATCCCATCTCCCTGCACATGGCCCATAGCCTTGCAGCTTACAACATTTAAGATGCAGATCCAGGCACTTTTTCAAATGGTTTAAGGTCTCTGTCTCCACTAGCAACTCAAGCAGTGAATTCCAGATACCCATTACCCTCTGTGTAAAAAAAGGCTATTATTTCCTCACATTCCTGCCAATTCCTCTGCCACCTAGCTTGAATCAATGACCCCTGGTTTATGGACTGTCAGTTGGCTAAGCAACTGGCTTGTGAAACTGAGTAATACTAATGGCATAGGTTCAATTCCTGTACTGGCTGAGATTATCTTGAAGGATTCTCCTTCTCAACTCCTCTCCCTGCTGGACGCTTGGTGACCCTCAGGTTAAACTCACCATCAGTTGTCTCTCTCTCTCTGGCAACTGTATGTGAATGACAGAGTCCAGGCTCATCCTGGCTTTTATTCAGACGTTAAATGGAAGAGGTGAAAGAGAAGCTACAACACAGAATCCATCATTTAATCAGTGACGAATTAATGGAAACATAACAGATCATGACGCTTCGTAGAGTAATAGTGATTGCAAAGTAGTATTCATGGTTTGGTGTTTGTTCAGACTTCAGATTGAAGTAATTGTTAATAAATCAACAATTAGTTTTGTGACTGTTCCATTTGATCAGTTGTTGGCATATCTTTTGGCAAAATTGAAGACTGATGATGTCAAATATCACCTTGGTGAATAGTTATTAAGAGGATGGAACAGTATTGACTGCCTCACATAGTTGTTGTGATATTGCACGTATCTATGCTCAGGAAAGTATGCACCATGGGAAGAGTTAAATGATGACACCAGCGTGCCATTGACCCATGTGAGATTATTCTATAAAGGTGTCAGCTGCTCCATCTCGGACAGCCCCACTGTTGTCCTTTGTGATCGACTCTTCTGCTGGTCAGCCAGCTCCAGCTCAGACAACGTTACTGTCTGTGATGGAGTTATAATGTTTTTATTAGAAAAGTCCTGCAGAAACTCAGCAGCAGTTGTGGAGAGAGAAACAGAGTTAATGTTTTGAGTCCACTATGACTCTTATAATGGAACTCTTTCCTCCAATGTTGCGCTTCTCAACTACCTTCTGTTTTTATTTTGGATTTCCAATATCTGCAATATTTTGCCTTTTATTGTGATATACTTGGTGCCCTGCGAAGAAGTCATCTGATAATTGTTCTCAGTACATCCCCAGTCTCAGTATTCATTCTGCCAGATTTAACATCATCACTTGAGAGAACATTTAGAGATTCAACTAATATTCTGTTCCATTAACAGAATTCCAACAGAATTGAATATCAAGAGTGCAATTTAATGGCGTTTCTTGCAGATCCATCCAAGATAAATTAATCTTTGAAGGTTGGATTTAGCTGCATTTACCACATCTCATTCTCTGCATCCTCCTTGGCATAATATTTCTGAATATTGTATAACACTTACCTGGGAATTCATTTCCATGTTTTCATGACTGGATCCTGGCTGAATTTGCCCATCATTTGGGAATTGTGTTGACATCTTACTTTTGCAAATTTCTTTGACAGCTTCAGTTGCCTTGGCTTTCAATTTTGCCCCCAGCAACTTTGCTTCCTCTTTTGTACATTTACAGTTATATTCAAACATATATTTGCTCTTCCAGTCGGAACAACATTGAAGAAAGTAGAATATTGCCAATGCAGACAGTAATATGACCACTGCAAGGCTGCCGATGAACTGTTAAGGTATGGGTGGAGATATAAAAAATTCAATTAAACAACGATGCATAGAATCATAGAATGATATAACACAAAAGGAATCCAGTCTGTTTCAGAATTAATCCCACTTCCCTGCTATTTCCAAAAATCATGATATTTATTTCCCCCTTTAATTCCATTCTTCTCTGCTTCTACCACTCTTTTAGGGAATACATTCTGGATTATAACAAGCTATCATGTATATTTTTCTCAAGTGTGACCTCTGGTTTTTCTGAGAAACATCTTTGAATTTCTTTCCACTGTTTCCTGATCCTTTCGGAGGTAGAAACACGTCTCCATATTTATTTCTCTCTCACGATTTAAAAAAACACAGAAAGGAGGAGCAAGAGTAGGCCATTCAGCCCTTCAAGACTGCTGTCCCAATCACTATGATCATAGCTGATCATCCAACTCAGAATGATGTTCCTGCTTTCTCCCCAAGTCTTGTGATTCCATTAGTCCTAAGAACTAGATCTAGCTCATTGTTGAAAATATTCAATGTGTTTGCCTCAAACACTTTCTGTGCAAATAATTCTACAAGCTCACCATTCTCTGGGTGAAGACATTTCTCATCATCTCAGTCCTTAATGGCCTCCCTCATATCATTAGGCTGTTGTCCCTGGTTTGACTTGCTAGTCTTCAGAAATATTCTTACTGCATTTACCCGTTTAGTCCTGTTAGAACTATGGGTCACTATGAGAAGTCCTCTCATTCTTCTAAACTCCAGAAAATATAGTCCTCATTGATCCAGTCTTTTTCCCTGGAATCCCAAGTGTGGTGCTGGAAAAGCACAGCAGGTCAGGCAGCATCTGAGGAACAGGAGAATCGATGTTTCAGGCATAAGCCCTTCATCAGGATTCCTGATGAAGGGCTTATGCACGAAACATTGATTCTCTTGCTCCTTGGATGCTGCCTGACATGCTGTGCTTTTCCAGCACCACACTCTTGACTCTGATCTCCAGCATCTGCAATCCTCACTCTCTCCTTTCTTCCTGAAATGGCAGTACTATAGTCTGGTAAATCCCTACATGGCCAGAATAACCTTCTCCCAGATAAGGAGACCAAAACATTGCATTATACGCTAGATGTAGTCGCACCAAGATCCTATACAATTGTAGCAAGACATCCCTACTCTTATACTCCAATCCTCACACTATGAAGACCAACATCTCATATGCCTTCTTCACTGCCTGCAGCACCTGCATGTTTATATTCAGCATAACTATCAAATGCCCTTTAAACCTTTATGCTATATAAAAGCATTCCCAACTTCCCTGCTGTCTTCAGACCACTGACATTGACTTACATTTAGATGTGCACTTGAGATCTCAAGGCACAGAAGGCAATGGGTCAGATGCTGGAAAATAGGATGAGAATAGTTCAATGCTCATGTCTAACTGGCGCGGACTTGATTGTGGAAAGGGCCCTTTTCTGTCCTGTAGATTTCTGAGGCTCTCAAACTTCCCCATCTTTGGTGGCATTCAGATAGATTCATTTGCAACCTCACCACGGCTTGATACCTTTCTCAAAGTGTATTGCCCAGCATGAATCATCCATAGAACTGTTCCATCCCAGACATTTACGGCCCTTTTATGTCCCTCCCTTTCATTCCCCAATAGCCCCCTCAAACCCAATACCTCCCGCATTTTCTGTGTTTCCAACTTTCATATGCCGCGCCTTTCGCTTCCTCCCATCTACCATCAGTGAGTTTTTCACCATCTTGCCCAATATTAGGGCGACCACATGTCTCCTCACCTTGAAACTACAGCCTTCAGACACAGTTCCTACTTTCAACAGCCTGCAGTTCTCTCCAGCTCAGCTCAGATTTTCAATCGAGAAGGATCACAGGTAAAGCTGACACATTCATCGAGACAATTTGCAAACCTTCGCCTCGGAGGGGGACCAGATGCAAAGGTGCAAGGGAGGGATCGGTTTGTTATCCCTGGAATCTAGAAGGTTACCGGTTGGTTCGAACTACATGGGGAACTGGAAGCAGGCGGTGATTGACTCTTCCCCCTGGGTACGTGGTCGCAAACTTTTTGAGTTCGAAATCTCACAATTGAAGTGAAGTTACGAAATATTTGTGCGCAGACAAGTTTGAAAGCCCTGTTACAATTTCAATCTTCTGCCAGTCCGTGATTGAGGGATGCACAAGGTATTTCAAGATATGGAAAAGGCATCTATATAAAAATTAAAATCACCATGTCTTATTATGACCTGAGAGTCGCTGCATATCACGAGGGGAAGAGGCTGACGAGCAGAGGCTTCGTATTAACGGCAGCCAGTGCAGGAATAGAACCCACGTCGTTGATAGTGGGTCGGCATTATAGGGCAGCTGGCTTAGCTAACTGGGCTCAGCAACCCCAGGGCCAATGGGTAGATAAATGGAGTTTCGTCACAGCTCAGTCGAGACTGTGTTGTCGGGAAAGCTCAGCAGGTCAGGCAGCATCCGAAGAGCAGGAGAATCTACATTTCGGGCCAGAGCCCTTCATCAGAGAAATTCCTGATGAAGGGCTTATGCCCGAAGCGTCGATTCCTCTGCTCCTCGGATGCTGCCTGACCTGCTGTGCTTTTCTAGCAACACACTCTCGACCCTGATCGCCGGCATCTGCAGACCTCACTTTCTCCTGAGTGCAGCACAGTCTCTCTTTGCTCGTTGCAGTGACCATGTAAAAGAACTACTTACCTGTGATGCAATGCAGTAGTCTTGGACAATTTCAGAGGAATTCCCATTGCATTTCGACTCGCATGCAGTTTCACTTCTACCGATTAACTTGGAACAGGCGTAATAGTTGCCATTCAATAAGAGTAGAATAATCCATAGTATTGCTGGAATTGATGCTTTACACACAGTCAGCAGGCTAGGTATAGGTGTGGGTGCACGGTACTCTACCTTCTGCTTGCTCCATAAATGACACAATTTCTGGAAGTAACTTTGTACCAAGAGACCAATAATGAACAGTGACATTGCGGGGAAAACAAACGTTATTGAGATGTAGCGGATGTTCGATGGCAGGTGACATGGACATTGGATCTCATTCTCCAGTAGACATTCCACTCCATAAAGGATTAGAAATATAATGAAATTCCCCAAAACTTGGAACATTCCCGGCTTAGCAATCAGGAAACTCTCTTGGAGTTTCTCCAACATGGCCATCTTCAAAGGCGTTATATCACAACACACTGACAATTGATTGAAGCTAACGCAATAACTAGCATTCACCGTTAAATCGCAGGATTGCGACTTTTATGAACAGCACGATCTGATGTGGAAACAGAAGTTAATTTGTGGCGAGAAAATCAGAACAGACTCGTCTGCTATCAACCACATTTAGAATAAATCCAGAGGCTAATTTATAGAAATTGCATGCTACCTACTTCCTCTCCCGTGTCTGAACAGCTGGGCGCAGTTCCCCTTCTAACTTTCGGTCGTCCACTCTATTGTGTCTGCTAATCTTTCTTCCCCAATTTAACATATCTTCTCAGAAGGTGGAATCAGCTCCTTGTGTTTTTCCAGTTGTTTCCTCCAGGCCAGGATCGTAAACAATACCTGGACACAACATGCAGTCCTTGCTCTGGGGAACAGCATGTCTCTGAGCAAAATTGCAATGGCCCTCCATTGCGGTAATCTGTTAATTCTGCTTTCTTTAGACTTATACACCACTCAGCATTCTGTTATACTTTTAGCTGAGCTTGTAGATCTTGGACTTGACAACATTTCCCGTCAATCCCTCTGAAATAATTGCGCAAAGGCCAGTATCCTCTTACCAAATCACTCCAGCCGGCTCAGAGTGAGGCCCCTGAAGTGAGGAGATTCTTAATCACCTATTTATATTGGTCAGCCAGGGCTCCTGTAGTAAAACTAGTGTTTGAAAGGGTGGCCCTATATCATGAAACAAACATCCTAACTCCCATTTCAGGATCTGTTGAAACAACTGTTTGGCCAAGAAGGAATTGAAGTGTTGAGATGCGGGTGACTTGGAGCTGACGGGCTATACAGATGTAGCTCTGGTTGGCAACAAGAGGTTGATTGGTCGATGGACGAGTGACCAATGATTGATGGCACAGACCTTTTGCCTGTTGACAACTGTATGGCTTGTTCTCGGGAAACTGAACAGCTTGGAGCCGGCAACTAGTCACGGAGGGAGTGAGAGGGAAAAATGTTCAGTTCTTTCCCATCTCTGTGAGTATGAAACACCCCATATTCAACAGGACTTCTGGGGCAGCTGCTTCCCAACTATATATCACTCTGCTGCCCACGTCTGTTGGGACAGGACATATTCAGAGGTGGTGATGGTGCTGTCTGTATGATATGATTCCATGTGTATGATTACATCAGGCTATTGCTTGACTGGTCAGTGAGACAACATGCCCAGTTTTGACTCTAGTACCTGGATTGCCTTGCTTGAGTGACTCTTGCTCTGAGTTGACAAGTAATCTGTCTTATTTCTTCTGTTGTGCATTCTGCATGGAGAGAGACCTGTCTGCATGCTGACAGTATTAGTACCGGCGAGTCGAGTGAAAACACTTCAAGTCTGTATTACGGGAGTGTGTGCTCTGTACTGAGTTTACAAACTGTGTGCACTGTACTCAGTTTACGGACGGTGAGTCTACACTAGGTTTACAGACCTTGAGTTCTATACTTGGTTTACAGACTGTGGGTTCTGTTCTCGATTTACACACTGTGAGTCTTGTATACCATTTACAGACAGTGAGCTCTGCATTCAGTTTGCAGACTGTGTGCTCTGTTCTTGGTTTGCAGACTGTGAGTTCTGCACCTGATTTACAGATTGCGAGTTCTACACTCAGTTTACAGAATGAGAGTTCCAGATTCGCTTTACAGACTGTGAACTTTGTACCTGGTTACAGACTGTGACTTCTGCACTCAGTTTACTGTTTGATATCAATAATTCAGATAGTAACAGGAAAACTGCATTTGATGCTGAAAATTGATGAACAACATATATCTGAACACACTTACAAGTACCTTCCATTGTGGTACCTTGTTAGTTCTGCTTTCTCTAGACCTATAAAGCACTCAGCATTCTGTTATAACAATCCCTTTTCGCTGAGCTTGTAGATCTTGGTCCTCACAAATTTTCCTACTGATACCTCCATTTGATATCAGTTTGCAGCACGTCACATTCTCCTTTCACAGGGTCAGTAACTGCACCTAAACTTTCTTGTATTTCAAAGTAGCCCATGAGTAATTTTACAATCTCATAGCTGGAATGTGCTAAAGTCCACTTAGCAGCCTCACTAACTAGTCCATAATGCTTGTTTCATTCTTTTTAAAAGCTGCAGACTGAAATAAGAAAAAGTTGTTTTAAAACTAGTGTTTGCAAAAGTGGCTATATGTTTTGAAATAAATAACCTGACTCTCATTCCAGACACTGTTGAAACAACTGTGTGGCCAAGCAGGAATTGAAATGTGAGTTGCAGATGACTTGGAGCTGACGGGCTGTACAGATGCAGCTCTGGTCGGCAACAAGATGTTGATCGGTCGATGGACGAGAGACCGATGATTGATGGCACAGACCTTTTGCCTGTTGAGAACTGTATGGCTTGTTCTCGGGAAACTGAACAGCTTGGAGATGGCCACAAGTCATGGAGGGAGTGAGAGAGAAAGGTATTCAGTTCTTTCCCATCTCTGTGAGTATGAAACACCCCATATTCAATAGGACTTCTGGGGCAACTGCTTCCCAACTATATATCACTCTGCTGCCCACGTCTGTTGGGACAGGGCATATTCAGAGATGGTGATGGTGCTGTCTGTATGATATGATTCCATGTGTATGATTACATCAGGCTATTGCTTGACTGGTCAGTGAGACAACATGCCCAGTTTTGACTTTAGTGCCTGGATTGCCTTGCTTGAGTGACTCTTGCTCTGAGTTGACAAGTAATCTGTCTTATTTCTTCTGTTGTGCATTCTGCATGGAGAGAGACCTGTCTGCATGCTGACAGTATTAGTACCGGCGAGCCTAGTGAAAACACTTCAAGTCTGCATTACAGAGTGTGTGCTCTGTACTCAGTTTACAAACTGTGAGAACTATACTCTGTTTACAGACTCTGAGCTCTGTACTCAGCTTACAGACTGAGAGGTCTACAATAGGCCTAAAGACTGTGAGTTCTACATTTGGTTTACAGATGGTGAGCTTTGTATTCAGTTTACAGATAGTGAGCTCTGCACTCGGTTTGCAGACTCTGTGTTCTGTACTCGGTTATACACTGTGAGTTCTGCATTCGGTTTACTGTTTGATATCAATAATCCAGATAGTAACAGGAAAACTGCATTTGATGCTGAATATTGATGAACAGCATATATCTGAACAAAATTACGAGTGTGGTACCTTGTGAGTTCTGCTTTCTCTAGACCTATAAAACACTCAGCATTCTGTTATAACAATCCCTTTTTCTGAGCTTGTAGATCTTGGTCTTCACAAATTTTCCTACTGATGCCTCCATTTGATATCAGTTTGCAGCACATTACATTCTCCTTTCACAGGCTCAGTCACTGCACCCAAATTTGTGTGTATTTCAAAGAAGCCCATGAGTAACCTTACCATCTTATAGCTAGAATGTACTAAAGTCCACTGAGCAGCCTCACTAACTGATAGTTTAATCCTTTTTAAAAGCTACGGACTGAAATAAGAAAAAGTTGTTTTAAAACTAGTGTTTGAAAAGGTGGCTATATGTTTTGAAACTCATAACCTGACTCCCATTGCAGACACCTTTCAAACTGTGTGGTCAAGCAGGAATTGAATTGTGAGTTGCAGATGACTTGGAGCTGACAGGCTGTACAGATGTACCTCTGGTTGGCAATAAGGTGTTGATTGGTCGATGGACTAGCGACCGATAATTGATGGCACAGACCTTTTGCCTGTTGACAACTGTGTGGTTTGTTCTCAGCAAACTGAACAGATTGGAGATGGCAACAAGTCGCGGAGGGAGTGAGAGAGAAAAAAATGTTCAGTTCTTTCACAGTTCTGTGAGTATGAATCACCCTATATTCAACAGTGCATCTTGGGCAATTCCCTCCCAACCTTATATTACTGTATTGACATGTTAAGTGTGACAAGTCACATCCAGGGGTGATGATGGTGGTGTCTGTGAGTATGACTCTGTCAGGCTGCTGATTGTCTGGTATGCGAGAAGCCTCCCCATTTTTCATCTAACCCCCAGATTACTTTTGATTGAGTGACTCTTGCTGGGAGTTGGCAAGTAATCTGCATTGTTTCTTCTGTTGTGGTGTCTGCATGGTGAGAGGCTTGCCCGCGACTGAGTTATTACCAGCTATTACCAGCGAGTCTAGTGGAAACAATCTATGTTGACATGAATGTGTGACTAAAGGGGCACAGTTAGCAGCAGTTTGGGAAGGCTGGTGAAAAGGCCTTCTCCCTCGGAATTTAGTCCCAGTGGAGATAGAGGGGTGGAGAATCAGATACAAACACCATTCAGTGTCATTGAATAGCCCCTCCCAGATCCACTGAAAGCAGTTACTGACAATCAGTAATGGTTACTCAGGAGACAGAGCAGGAATAAGGGCTGGAGCTGCAGATGGAGCAGGGAAAAGAACAGGAACAGAAACCATCACTGGCGATGGTTGAGCTACTGGAACAGCTGAGTAGGAACCTGATCCAGAGTAGGACTGGAAGCTGGAGAAGGACTGGGTGCTAGAGTAGAAGCAGGAAACTGGAGTAAGAGCAGAAACTGGATCTGGAGTAGGAGTGGAGCTGGAATAGGACCAGGAGCTGGAGTGGGAGCAGGAAGTGGAACAGCAGCAGAAGCTGGACTCAGAGTTGGTGCAGGAGTGGGAATTGGGCCTGGAGCAGCAACTCAAGTAAGAGTGCTGGGAAAAAGATGATGACTGGGCAGCACGGTGGCACAGTGGTTAGCATTGCTAATCTCACAGCACCAGAGACCTGGGTTCAATTCCTGCCTCAGGCAACAGTCTGTGTGGAGTTTGCACATTCTCCCCATGTCTGCGGGCATTTCCTCTGGGTGCTCTGGTTTCCTCCCACAGCCCAAAAATGTGCAGGTTAGGTGAATTGGCCATGCTAAGTTGCCCGTAGTGTTAGGTGAAGGGGAAAATGTAGTGGAATGGGTCTGAGTGGGTTGCTCTTTGGAGTGTCGGTGTGGACTTGTTAGGCTGAAGGGCCTGTTTCCACACTGTAAGTAATCTAATATTAAAAAAGAAACTCTAAATGTAAGTTATCATTAGACCATTAATCCAGACCAAAAGTCATGCTTTGGTGCAGCCTGGTTCAAATCTGACTGTGGAACACTCATTTCCCCAAAAAATCCAGAAGTAAGAGTCTGATGATGACCATAAATTATTTGTTTGGGGAAAGCCCAAATGATTCACAAATGCCTTTTAGGTAAATAAACTGCTGTCTTTACCCGGTCTAGCCTACATGTGACTCCAAACCCAGAGCAATGAGGCTGACCCTTAATTGCCTCTGGGCCATTAGAGTGGCATGGTGGCTCAATAGACAATAGACAATAGACAATAGGTGCAGGAGTAGGCCTTTCAGCCCTTCGAACCTGCACCGCCATTCAATATGATCATGGCTGATCATTCCTAATCAGTATCCTCTTCCTGCTTTATCTCCATAACCCTTGATTCCACTATCTTTGAGAGCTCTATCGAACTCTTTTTTAACTGCTGCCTCAGGGGCCTATGGGTTTGATTTCTGCTTTGGACAACTGTCTGTGTGGAGTTCGCACATTCTCTCCGTGTCTGTGTGGGTTTCCTCTGGGTGCTCCACTTTCCTCCCACAGTCCAAAGACTAGGGAGATTGGTCATGAAAGGTGGGTTAGCCATGGGGCACGCAGGATGAAGGGAGTGGTTCTGGGTGGGATGCTGTTCGGAAGGTCAGCACGGACTCAATAGACCAAATGGCCTGTCTCCACACCATAGGGATGCTATGAATGGGCAATAATTGCTGGCTGAGCCAGTGACACCCACATCCTATGACAGAGTATAGAATTGAAGCAGGAGTGGGAATAGAAACTGAAGCGAAAACAGAAGTTTGAAGTGGAGCAGAAATTCAAGTTAAAGGAGGATGATTTGTCAGAAATTAATGTGGAGCAGCAGCAGATGTTGGATCTCAAATAGTTGTTGGAGGTGTGACAACAAATCAGCCTCAGGCCTGTGAACAAGGGCTGATATTTTTGTTATTCTTGTAGACATTTCCAGTGACTTCAATCCTCATTGCCATTTTACTGAGTGCATATCATATCGTGGGGTCTTTACAAGATCAAACACAGATTAAACAGTAAAGCCCCTCTTCTCACTATTTAACAGAATCAGAAAATGTTTCCCCTTCCCCTACACTCAAAGCTGACTATATGTTTATTTTACAGCCTGTAATAAATGTTGGTTGTTGAATCATTCTGAGAACAATACACAGTTTGAACCCGGCTTATGGATAGAGGTTTCACCTCCATTTACCAACTCTGAGATTACAGACACAGAACATAGAACATAGAATGTTAAAGCGCAGTACACGCCCTTCAGCCCTCGATGTTGCGCTGACCTGTGAAATTAACCTGATGCCCATCTAACCTACACCATTCCAATATTATCCATATGTATGTCCAATGCCCATTTAAATGCCCTTAACTTCGGCGAGTCTACTACTTTTGTAGGCAGGCCGTTCCACACCCCTACTACTCTCTGAGTAAAGAAACTAACCTATCACTCCTCAGTTTAAAACAACGTGCCCTCGTGTTAGCCTTCACCATCCGAGGAAAAAGGCTCTCATTGTCCTCCCTATCTAACCTTCTGATGACCTTATATGTCTTGAGTAAGTCACTTCTCAACCTTCGTGTCTCCAACAATTAGTGCGACATTTGGTTTACAGATTGTGAGCTCTGCACTCGATTTACAGTCCATACTGTGTACCTTAGATAGAAAACTGTCTAAAGCACTGTTTACCAATGTAATCTGAATTATTTCCTTGAACGAAGAAGGCATTGGAAGGGATGGCTGTAATTTCTGTTATAAAGGGAAGCTCATTTTTGTTCAGAGGAAGGCAATCAAGTGGCAAAAGGCAGAAGAGAGGGCTTGAGTAGGAGGGACCTTGACTGCTTTATGACATGGCTCCTGGCAACTGTTGTGATGTGGCTCATGGTGAGTCAGTGATTCTCATCCTGGTGGCGCTTGGCACCATATGGGGACAAGACTTCGACAGCTGGCAATCTGACAATTGGCAGGGACTGGACCCCAGAGCTGACGCCGAAGCCGAAGCTGAAGCTGGAGCTGGAGCTGGAGGGGCAGTGGGAGTGGGAGCAGGAGGGGGAGCAGGCAGAAGAACAGGAGCAGGACCTGCAGTTGGAACTGGAGTTGGCCCAGCTGATGGAACTGGAGCTGGAGCTGGAGCAGGAGCTGGAGGTGGAGCAGGACATGCAGCAGCAGCTGGAGCAGGATCACTGGCCCGAACTCGACCTGGAGCAGCAGCAAAAGCTGGAACTGGAGCAGCTGCTGGAGTTGGAGAGGGAGCTGGAGCGGACTTGATGGCCAATTAAACTGAAACACTGCAAAGAAATTTTAAAAGAATGTAATTCAGCCAAAGTATCAATTATACATTTATTCCGTTCAAATAAAATCAATGTTGAAGAAGTAACCCTGTTAGTATCACGTTATCAAATGCAGTTTTCCTGTTATTATTTAGATAATTGATAAACAAGGCTGATCAGTATTATTGCTGACATCACACTGATCATTGATTGTATCACAGTGATCATTGAATGTGTCACAGTGAGTGTGATGATGAGGACAATGACATAGAACATCGTCCATTTTGCTGATGACTCAGAGTTAGATAGCATTGTAGACAGTGTAGATGAGAGCATAAAGTTAGAAAGGGGCATTGAGAGACTAAGTGAATATGCAAAACTGTGACAAATATGAGAAAGTGTGGATAATCCATTTCAGACTGATAAAGGATAGATCAGGGTACTTTCTAGATAATATGAAGTTAAGTACTGCGGATGTCCAAAGAGACTTGGGAGTTCAGCTGCACAGACCTTTAAAATGTCACAAACAGATGCAGAAAATGATCAAGAAATCTATTGGAATGCTGGCCTTTATATCTACAGGGTGGGATACAAGATGCAGAAGTTATCTTGGAGTTATACAAAAACCTGGTTAGACACCACTTGTAAATTACTGTGAGCAGATCTGGGCATCACCCCTTTGGAAGGACATATTGGCTTGGAGGGAGGACATCCTAAGTTTGCAAGAATAACTCCTGAACTTCAGGGGTTCAGTTAATGAGGAGAGATGTAAATTAGACCTGATTTCTTTTGAATTTGACAGGTTAGTGTTGATCTGATCAAAGTTTTCAAGGTATTAACATGAAAATAAAAGTAGATAAGGATAAATTATTTCCATTGGTTGGAGGTTCTAGAAATAGGGGCACAGTCTGAGAGGTAAAAACAATAACTGCAGATTCTGGAAACCAAATACTGGATTAGTGGTGCTGGAAGAGCACAGCAGTTCAGGCAGGCATCCAATGAGCAGCGAAAGCGACGTTTTGGGCAAAAGCCCTTCATCAGGAATAAAGGCAGTGAGCCTGAAGCGTGGAGAGATAAGCTAGAGGAGGGTGGGAGTGGGGAGAGAGTAGCATAGAGTACAATGGGTGAGTGGGGGAGGAGATGAAGGTGATAGGTCAAGGAGGAGAGGGTGGAGTGGATAGGTGGAAAAGGAGATCGGCAGGTCGGACAAGTCCGGACCGAGTTTGTTTCATGACATGGTTGAAGAGCTTCAGAGCAGAGGAAATGACCTGGGAGTTGCAGTGGGAGAGGGACTCCCTGAGATTCTTGTAGAGAGAGGAGGAAAACTTCTTCAAAGCAGGCATCCGGAGAGATCTTAAGAAGCACTTCTACACAAAAAAAAGTGATAGAGGTTTGAAAAGTCTCTTCAATAAATGGCAAAGGATGCTGGGTCAGTTGTTGGTTTAAAATCTGAGATGGATACATTTTTGTTAAGGCATTAAGGGATATGGGCCAAACGCAGGTATATGGAGTTTGGACACAAATCCAGCCATGATCTCACTGAATGGTGGAACAGGCTTGATGGACTGAATGAGTTGAGAGTGGGGTGTTGGAAAAGCAGAGCAGGTCAGGCAGCATCCCAAGAGCAGGAGGTTTGACATTTCAGGCATAAGCCCTTCATCAGAAATGATTTACCAATAAAGTAATTGAAGGACTATGTACATGCATAATTTACATTAACAACTTAGTTGTTTGTAAAGAAACCTGGGAAGAATATTTTCCCCTCTTGACTGAATTGTTGATTGGCTACAAGGAATCAAGTTATTTATAAATCAGGCAAAAATTGAAGTGACTAGCATGTTTGCTCCACACTGTGGGACAAGATCCAAAAGTGAAAGTTAAGAGCTGTTTTGGAATTTCCCGGTGCTAAAACACAAAATTTTGCAATGTTGGCATGGGTGAATTTTATCAGCTGTTTTTGCTGAACTTCAGTGGTTCCTCTACTGAATTTGTTAAAGGAAGTCAGAAAATAGGACAAGAATGCCAGAGTGCTTTCCAAAGCCCAAAAGGTTTGCTGACAACTCCATTTGTTCTGAAAGTATCAAATTATGGAAAGACTGGCAAACTGGTAGTTTCTGCCAATGATATCAGTGTGGTTATTCCAAGTGGCAGGTCTTTGCATTTCTGCCATCTTCCTGGCGATTGCAGTGGTTTAAAATTTCTCTTCTATTTTACTGCGTAGAACTCTAACAGACTTGCTATCAGCAAATTTAAGAACAAACTATGTAAAATTTGAAACAATAAGCTCAATTTTAATATTCTGACCACTAAGCTTGATCCATGTCTCAATCACTATCCTAAACTGACCTTAGCATCAGTAATCTCTGTAACACACGAACATAGGAACAGCAGTCATCCATTCAGTCCATCAACTTAGTGGTCAGAGTATTAAAATTCAACTTATCATTTCAAATTTTACATAGTTTGCTCTTGAATTCACTGATAGCAAGTCTGGCAGGGTTCTACTCAGTAAAATAGAGGAGGAACTTGAAACAATTGCAAACACCAGGTAAGTGGCAGAAATGCAAAGACATGCTGTTTGGAATGACTACACTGATATCATTGGCAGAAACTGCTAGTTTGCCAGTCTTCCCATAATTTGATACTTTCAAAAAAAAATGGAGTTGTCAGCAAACCTTTTGCACTTTGGAAGGCACAGGGGCATTCTTGTGTTCAGTCATATTTTCTAACTTCCTTTAACAAATTCATTAAAGGAACCACAATAGTACTGAAGTTCAACATGAACAGCTGATAAAATCCACTCATGCCAACATTGCAAAATTTTGTGTTTTAGCACCGGGAAATTCCAAAACAGTCCATAACTTTCACTTCTGGATCTTGCCCCTCAGTGTGGAGCAAATATGTCAGTCGCTTCACTTTTTTCCAGATTTATAAATCAATTGATTCCTTGTAGCCAATCAACACTTCAGTTCAGAGGGGAAAATATTCTTCTCAGGTTTCTTTGCAAACAACCACGTTGTTAATGTAAATTATACATGTACATAGTCCTTCAATTACTTTATTGATCAATCATTACAATGTTGTTGATATGTTTTCATTCCAAATACATGACTTTGCATTAATAAAGTCCAATTGTTATTAAAAAGCTGATATTTGTTTGGCTCTATCATTCAGTGGAACTTTTCATGCAATCATCCCATTATAGAATAGGATTTGAGTTTGTTTCCCTGACTGAATTGAGTTTGCAATGATCAATACCGAATTTGTGCAAAACATATACTATTGGGGCTATTAAGATGGTGAGCTCCAGGTACTAAGACATAAAAAAACCCCAAAGAACTACAGATACTGGATAACAAACAAAAACAGAAATTGCTGAAAAACTCAGAAGGTGTGGCAACGTCGGGGGAGGGAAAACAGAGTTAAAATTTCAGCTCTAGTGATCCTTCTTCAGAACTGTCAGTGGACTTGAAACAATAACACTTGTTTCTCTTCACAGATGCTGCTTAGTTTCCCCAGAAATTTCTGTTTTTGTGCCAGGTTGTACGACTCACATCAATAACATCAACACTCATCATAAACATAATCCCTTCCCCCACCTGAGTTAAGTTCTCTGGATTGAGTTTGCAAGGATGTTGTTTTGTGGGTAACCCATCCCTTACATTAACATCATGTCCCCAGCAATGGACATTTCTTCTGATGTTTCACATAAATTGTTTCACGATTCTGTCATGACCCTTATAAGTAACTTTGATAATTTAATGGAAGATAAAAGATCTTGTCATTTCACCCTCAGTTCAATCTAAGCTGATTGCTCGAGGATCAAATTTTGAATTTGTTTCATTCTTCAGTTATTCTGCTGCTGTTATGTTATTTCTTAATTATTTCATTAATGTAAGTATTTTTTTTGAGTATCATCACTGTTCTAAAATATCTTTAAGCATTGATACAACACACTCACCAAACCTGTCTCTTGTCTGGAGTACTCAGCATATAATTTACTTAACTGATTTTTTTTTAAATAAGGTCCAGTGAACGATGCTTTTAAATGTTTTCCCCAAGATAGATAACAACTACACCATACCAATCACAAGAAAATTCCAAGCATTGGCCTTTCCATCTACTCTCATTTTAATTGTTTGGTGACAACTTTTCAAATGTTTTCACATGCGTTCATTAGTTTATTTCTAAAAGTCAAAGTACATGCTGAAAGCATTATGTCTGAACTTTGTTTGAAGATTATTTCTTTAATCAATGTAAGAGGTGCTTTCACCTCATGTCAAAAGATCCGAGTTTGGATTCATTAAGTGCATCCCTAATGGCACATAATAACAAGGGAATTTCTTTATCCTAATCATTAGGATATTCCTGACAATAAGCTCTAATTCTTGGCTATCTTTGCAATGCATTTTGGGATTAAGATGAAAAAGTAAAGATGCCCCGGTGGCTCAGTGGTTAGCACTGCTGCCTCACAGCACCAGGGTCCCAGGTTCAATTCCAGCCTTGGGTGACTGTCTATGTGGAGTTTGCATATTCCCCCCGTGTCTGTGTGGGTTTCCTCTGGATGCTCTGGTTTTCTCCCACAATCCAAACATGTGCAGGCCAAGTGAATTGGCCACGCTAAATTGCCCATAGTGTTAGGTGCATTAGTCAGAGGGAAATGGGTCTAGGTGGATTACTCTTCGGAGGGTCAGTGTGGACTGGTTGGGTTGAAGAGCCTGTTTCCACGCTGTAAGGAATCTAGTCTAGTAAATTATTCCATTTACAATATTCAAACTATTTACCATTGCTTTGAATATATATGACATAAAACTTTAACCTTAATCTGATTAGTTTTTGTTTGGTAATCATATATTATAAAATATTGAACTAACCTTTTCTCTGCCATTTTCACAGTACTTTTTCCAAAAGGCACCACTTCAGGAAATCTAGTGAAATCATCTAAAAGCAACAATGCTTTTTAGTTCCAGCCTTTCTCCTTTATAACTTGCATCAAACAAAATATCAAGTGTTTGCAGAACTCTACAATACACAGGGATATGGATGACTAGATGCATGAATCCCAAAAAGTTAGCATGCAGATTCAGCAGGAGTTTAGGAAGGCAGACAGGTCAATTGTTGCTAATTGTGAGGGAGATCAGGTATAAACGTAGGGAAATTTTGTGACAGAAGCACAATTCTTTTGTTTTTTGAGAACTTTTAGAGATTTTCCTTTTCTCAGCTTAGTTTTACGTTTGAAAAAACATTCTTTTCATTTTATTTATAAATTTGTTTTGTGTCTTATTTTCCTTTTTGTGAGGCCATATTGGAGTACTGTTTACAGTTCTGGTTTCCTCACTGAAATGATGATATAATTATAATGGAGGTAGTTCAGAGAGGCTTCACTTGAATAGAGGTACGAGAGGTGACTGTGCATATTAGATTCTTAGGGGACTTGATGTTGAAGGGTAGCTCCCTCTAGTGAGAGAAACAAAAACTAGCAAACACAATTCAATAATAAGGGGTCTCTCCATTAAGGCAGAGGTGAGGATTCTTTTCCACAGAGGTTCATTATCGTCGAATTCCTCTCCATGGCCTAATTAAGGACAATTATGGCTTTGTGCAGGCTGGTTGTGTCTTACTAACTTGATCAAATTTTTCCAGGAGGTGACAAAGGTGACCGATGAGGATAGAGCAGTGGATGTTGTCTACATGGATTTTCGTAAGGCTTTCGATAAGTTAGGCTTATCAGAAGGTTAAGATTCATGAGATCCAGTGATCTGGCCTTGTGGATTCAGAATTGATTTGCCCGTAGATGGCAAAGAGTAGTAGTGGAAGGATATTTTTCTTGCTGGTGACTTCTTCTGTGACTAGTGGTATTCCGCAGGGATCCATACTGGCACATCTGCTATTTGTGATACACCGTATATACTTGTGTACAAGTCAAATTTTGAAGACTTCTTTTAAAGCTGAAATTAGGGAGTCAACTTACACATGAGATATTGTTTTCGAGAGGATGAAATTCATGTTTGGCATGAGTCAAAAAATCGACAAAGGTTTCTACATAGAATAATAAACAACAGAAGGAAGAAGAATTATGGCTATTATTGAATTTGGGAGAGTTTTACAATAAGTTCAGAGAACAACTGTATGCAACACTGTATTTGAAGAAACTGAGGCAACAGCAGGAAGACAAGGTCGAGATCTGCTATAAGGTACTATAGGTATTTGCATGCACAGATCAAATATATGTATGTAAATATTACATTGGTAAATATATACAGTATCTATACAGCATATATATATAGTTATCAACATTCAATTTAATGATTTGAAGATCACGTTGTGCAAATACATACTAGTGATAGTAACATGTGATGATGCAGGTATTGTATTTGAATCAAAAACGTGCAAATCCTGACCGTTAAGGCTGCATGTATAGTCAGGAAGAGACCTCTGAAAAACTAAGGTTGACTAATAAATGGAGGTATATGAAAAAATACCAGACTTTTTGGCCAAAATAAGGGGTCGACTTATATATGAGATCGACCTATACACAAGTATATACAGTATGTATAAATTACTTGGATGAAAGTGTAGGTGGGTACATTAGTAAGTTTGCAGATGATACAAAGGTTGGTGGGGTTGTGGATAGTGTAGAAGGTTGTTAAAGGATGCAGTGGGAAATAGATTAGTTAAAGATATGGGCAGAGAAATGGCAAATGGAGTTTAATCCAGGTCAATGTGTGATCAAATGTTCAGGAATTTAAAGGATGAAGATGGCAGCAGCAGAGTAGGCAATGTCCAGGTTCCAATGATGCGCTTGTCCTATGTGCTGTCTTATTTCTTTTCTCTTTCTCCTTTTCTTTTCTCAGTTTTATTTAGTTTTCACTCAAACCTACCAGATAATGGGAGCTCTTTGAGAGGATGGTGGCTTCGATGGGCTCTGGAGTGGCGCCAGCATCTCCAGAGGTCAGCCTGTGAAGCCTGGAACAGAGCTCTTGCTTCTGTGTGGAGAGGGACTCTGGCCGCGGTATGACGTGGGCTGAGAATCCCAGTGCGGGATTCTGGCCACTGCGTGGCATGGGCTGGGAATCCCAGAGCAGGACTCTGGCCATGGCATGGTGTGGGTTGGGAATCCCGGAGCGGGACTGTAGCAGCGGAGAAGGAAAAGTTGGACTCTCTTTAAGTTAACTTTGTTTTTAATTTTATTTTGTTAAAGCGAAGGGCACCCATGCATGGTGACAGTCCACACTTTCCATTGCATTTTATATTGAATACACCTGACAATAAATGATTCAATTCAGAAAAGAATGCTGTTACTGGCAGGAACCTGAACACAACTGGTGTGCAGAGGGATTTTGGGGCTCAAGTCTATAGCTCCCTGGAAGTAGCCACACAAGCAGATAGTGTGGTAAAGAAGGCATGTGACATGCTTCCTTCATTGGTCAGGATGTTGAGTACAAGATTCAAGATGTCATATTGCAACTTTGTAAGACTTTGGTAAGCCTACATTTAGGGTATTGTGTTCAATTCTGGTTACCATCTTTTGGAAGTACGTGGAGGCTTTAGCGAGGGTGCAGAAGAGGTTTACCAGGTTTCTGTCTGGATTAGAGACGCTGAGCTATAAGGAATGGCTAGAAAAAAAGGGTTCACTGGAGCAGCGGAGGCTGAGGGGAGACTTGATAGAAGTGTGTAAAATTATGGTTTGCATAGACAGCATTGATGGTCAGAATCTTTTTCCAAAAGACAAAATGTCTAATACTAGGGGCATCCAGTTAAGGTGGAATGGAGAAATGTGAAGAGATTTGAGGGGCAATTATTTTATACAGAGAGTGGTAGGAGCCTAGAATGCGCAACCAAGAGTATAGTGGAGGCACATACGATAGGTGCGTTTAAGGGACTTTGAAATAAGAACATGAATATGCAAGAAATAGAGAGATATGGATCATGGGCAGGCAGACGGGATTAGTTTAATTTGGCGTCATGTTCGGCACAACATTTTTGTCTAAAGTGCCCATTCCAATGCTGTGCAGTTCAATGTAAAGGGTAATGGAGGCAGAGTCAATGAATACTTTTGAAACAAAAGTTAGACAGATTCCTGAATGACAAGAGAGTCACAGCTTGTAAGGGGGAGAGGGGAAGTGAACTTGAGACCACCGTCAGATCAGCTGTGGACTTACTCAATCATGGGGGTGGTTTAAAGCATTAAACAAGCTGCTCCTGCTCCTAACTCATGTGCCTCTGTGTAGAAATGGCTAGGTTTCAGACTACTGATCAGGTTTCTTGCCTAGTTGTTCAAGTTAGTGATTAAGTTTGTGGGTTTTATTCTTTCAATTATTATAGACAAAGTGTGGTAGATATTTGGAATGCCCTTCGTCAAATGCTGGTTGATGCAGAATCAATTGTTAAGTTTAAATCTGAGCATGTATGGAGTTGGAACAGATTAGACATGATGTCATTGGATGGTGAAACAGGCTCTTGGAGCTGAATAGTCTACTCATGTTCCTATTATTAATAAAGAATTTTGTTAGTTGAAGATTTTCATTTGTTTTTCGTCCAGTGAACAATGTTCTGACTGACCTAAGCATTCATTTTCAAGCACTTGTCTTGAGGAAATGCTAATTGTCATTCTTTCCCAGCTCCTCATACATAGACTGGAACTTTCTTGTGCAGAGGAAGCTTATTTTGTGTACTGGGAGTAATAATAGTTGGGGATAACAATGATAATAGTTGGATAATGTGATAACAGTCTGCTCGATGCAATTTGACCACACAGTGCCCTGGAAAAATGGAGTGCAATTCTGATCTGCTCCACCTTCATAAAGCTGGGACAGGGTGAACAGGATAATCCTGACTAATAAAACAATGAACCGCAAATGTTGGAGATCCATAGCAAACAGAAACAGAAATCGCTGGTGAAGCTCAGCAGGTCTGGCAACACCTGTTGAGAGAAAACAGAATTCGCATTTTAAGTCTGGTGACCTTGCTTCAGAATCTAGATAGAGAAATAGAGTCATAGAGATGTACAGTATGGAAACAGACCCTTCGGTCCAACCTGTCCATGCTGACCAGATATCCCAACCCAATCTAGTCCCACCTGCCAGCACCTGGCCCGTATCCCTCCAAGCCCTTCCTATTCATATACCCATCCAAATGCATCCTAAATGTTGCAATTGTACCAGCCTCCATCACTTGCTTTGGCAGCTCATTCCATACACGTACCACCCTCTGTGTGAAAAAGTTGCCCCTTAGGTCTCTTTTATATCTTTCCCCTCTCACCCTAAACCTATGCCCTCTAGTTCTGGATTCCCCGACCCCAGGGAAAAGACTTTGCCTATTTACCCTATCCATGCCTCTCATAATTTTGTAAACCTCTATAAGGTCCCCCCTCAGCCTCCGATGCTCCAGGGAAAACAGCCCCAGCCTGTTCAGCCTCTTCTTAGCACTCAAATCCTCCAACCCTAGCAACATCCCTACAAATCTTTTCTGAACACTTTCAAGTTTCACAACATCCTTCCAATAGGAAGGAGACCAGAATTGCATGCAATATTCCTACAGTGGCCTAACCAACGTCCTGTACAGCTGTAACATGACCTCCCAACTCCTGTACTCAATCCCAGGTCCGAGATACACTGGATGGATCTGCACTTTAATTGTACATAGTCAAGTGATTTTCTTCCCAAGGTTAACCAAATCTGTACTCTACTACTGAGGGAGCTGGATCAGTGTCATGTACTCTGCACGTGTAAGTAAAGGGTGATTTGCTGACAGGATGCTGTTTTTTTCATGAGTTATTTCAGTGGTGATGGCAGAAGACACCCCTGAAGAGACTTATTTGCAACTGTTGTCATTGTGTTGGGATAAGCATTTCTAATGTCATGCTACTATTTGGGAAGCCTGACTCATTCGATCTCATCAAAGACTGGGCCCAGTATGTAGAAAGAATACTTTATTTTTTCTGGATGGATGACATTGGGGCAGATGAAAAGCAAGCAATAATTCTCCAGACAGTGTGGTCCTGCAGAGTTTTCTATTATGAGGAGCCTAACTTTCCCAGAGGCACCTGGTACTAAAACCTTTCAATGTTGATGGATGGAGCTAAGGAATATTATGACCCCAAGCTTCCTCTAATTCTGAAACTCTATCAGTCCTGAAGAAGGGTTATACCAGAAACATTGACCTCTACCTCCTGATGCTACCTGGGTTGCTGTGTTCTTCCAGCCTCCTGCTTCTCTACCTCAGTTTTACTCAACAGTTTGAGAACCAGTGGATTAGATTAGATTAGATTAGATTACTTACAGTGTGGAAACAGGCCCTTTGGCCCAACAAGTCCACATCGCCCCGCCGAAGCGCAACCCACCCATACCCCTACATTGATGTCAGGATTTCTTGGTGAGGTTAGGATGACTGGCGGAGGCATGTGGTTTTGGTTTCAACCTGAATGAAATGCTCAGAGACCACTAAGTGGGATATAATGATGTAACCATGCAAAAGTGCCTATTAGCTGCAGCTGAACTGGATTTCAAACAGGCGCTACAACTGGCTTTGTTGTTAGAAAATGTGGCAATGAGTTACAAGGTATGTCAATGGATGTGGACACTCTCGCCAAGCCAACTGAGTTTGGGGAATGCCATTTGAGTGAAAACAATTGCATAGCCTCACTCAGGGTATACCCTGAACAGAGAGGCTCCAGGTCAGCGCACAACAAAACCCAATAGATAACTTCATCCTGGTTTTAAACTTTCTGGACACCCTTTCAGTTAATGCTGACAGTATAAAACTGTGGATACAAAGATCCTGTCTGACAAAACCGAAACAGATGGTGTGATGGGAGAAACAGGCCATCACAACCAGAACTGAAATCCTTCTGTATTCAGCAAGACCAGATCACTGCAGAGGAAGTCACATTATTCTGGGGAGCAAGAGTGATTACCCGGAGTGAAGGTTGTCACCAGATACTGGCTGAACTCCACCAGGGTTCCCAGGTGTTTCCAGTGTGAAGGTGTTGGCAAGACGTTATGTCTGGTGGTCCAGGATTGGATGCCAACAAGGCTGCATTGGTGGGGCAGTGCCCAGAGTACCAAGAAAGACAGAAATTACAACCAGTAGCTCCCCACATACAATGGAATGGCTGGCTAAATACTGGACTCAGCTCCCTCCTCTTTCTGGAGACCTCTCCATCTCTATCAATGATAAAAACCTGACCACCAGGGATATATTTTCCTACCCACCCCTTTCCACTTTCCGCAAAGACAGTTCCTTCTGTAACTACCTGGTCAGGTCCATGCCCACACGTTCCCCCCTCACCTCCATCCAAGGCCCTAAAGGAGCCTTCTGCATCCATCAAAGTTTCACCTGCACATCCACCAATGTCATTTATTGTATCCGTTGCTCCTGATGTGGTCTCCTTTACATTGGGGAGACTGGACGCCTTCTTGCAGAGACGTTTAGGGAACATCTCTGGGACACCCACACCAATCAACCCCACCACCCCGTAGCCCAACATTTCAACTCTCCCTCCCACTCTGCCGCGGACATGCAGGTCCTGGGCTTCCTCTAAAGCCATTCCCTCACCACCCGACGCCTGGAGGAAGAATGCCTCATCTTCTGCCTCAGAACACTTCAACCCCAGGGCATCAATGTGGACTTCACCATTTTCCTCATTTCCCCTCCCCCCCACCTTACCCCAGTTCCAACCTTCCAGCTCAGCACCATCCTCATGACCTGTCCTATCTGCCAATCTTCCTTCCCACCTATCCACTCCACCCTCCTCTCTGACCTATCACCTTCATCCCCACTCCCATCCACCCATTATACTCTTTGCTACCCTCCCTCACCCTGCTCTCTGACCTATCGCCTTCATCCCCAGCCCCATCTACCTATTGAACTCTTTGCTACCTTCTCCCCAACACCACCCCCCTCCCATTTATCTCTCCACCCTGTAGGCTCCCTGCCTTCAGTCCTGATGGAGGGCTTTTGCTCGAAATGTTGATTTTCCTGCTCCTCAGATGCTGCTTGATTGGCTGTGGTTTTCCAGCAACACTCTAATCTAGACTCAGCTACACGTCAGCTATGCCAGTCCTTTCATGATCTGTATGTGCCGTAGTGTAACATATTCAGTCCCTTGGTTGATAACAGCTGGCAGCCATGACGAACTGCCTAGTGTTGAGTGTGTGCTAAATTGCAAATCAGGACAGAACTGTTGTGAACTTTTAAGGTCTGGCTGAGGGGTTCAAAGCGTAAAGTGGGAAAGGCAAGTCATGGCAAGGCAGTAAAATAAAACAAACAACTGAGGATGCTTGAGATCTGCAACAAAAAAAACCAGAAATTGTTGCCAAAACTCAGCAGGTCTGGAAACATCTGTGGAGAGAAAGCAGAGTTATTATTTCGGGTCTGGTGTGTCTTCATCAGGTTGTTCAGTTCACGTGTTCTTCTTTACTTGTATATTGTTGCTTGCAGTTAGTAATCCCAGCCCTGGGATTTAAGCCTCAACTATGTGTCTACAACCACCAGCCAGATTGAATCTCAGTGTCAGCAAAGACACTCCATAGCTCTTCAGAGGTGTGACCAGTGACAAATATTGAAAACTCAAGTCAAGTTCAAAATAAATGTTTCACTGAATGTGTTTTCATAAACAGACTTCAGACATTTTAAAGAAAGGTAATGTTTGAACAGCTATCAGCACACACCTCCTTCAATGCATGAAAATTGGAAAGAAAAGTGAGTGACCATGATTTATAAGAATGGGTTTCACTCAGGCAGCCCCTACTGTCTGCGACAAATGTTCCCCTCCCACCTCAAACTTGACCTCGGCATTTTATTCCACAAAGTGTTTTTTATGGGATAGCCTAGAATGAGCTTCACTTTGTACCAGACTGTATTTGTTCTCAGAGTGTTTGACTGAACAGTGCAAGAGGGAGTTTTACTCTGTGTCAAACTCCTCTGGGCTTGTTTGATTGGACAGTCAAGAGAGGTTGTTGCTGATTTCTGGAAAAACTCGTCTGCTTCAAAAAATGCCCTTTAGAGAAGGAAACTTGTCCTTACCTGAAACAGAAAGATAACTTGCAGAAAAACAGAACTGAAGAAAGATCACTGGACCCACAATGTTAGCTTTGTGCTTTCTCTCCACAGGTGCTGCCAGATCTGCTGAGTTTTTCAGCAATTACTGTTTCTGATTTCTAGCATCCACAGTTCTTTTTTTTTGTTGTCCTGACTTGTCCTGGGCAAATGTGACTCCAGATCCCAAGCATATGGTTACAAAGAACAAAGAACAAAGACAATTTACAGTCCAGGAACAGGCCCTTTGGCCGTCCAAGCCTGAGCCGATCCAAGTCTACTGTCTAAACCTGTCTCCCAATTCCTAAGCATCTGTATCCCTCTGCTTCCCACCTATTCATGCATCTGTCCAGACCAATCTTAAATGAATCTACTGTGCCTGCCCCTACCTCTGCTGGCAACGCATTCCAAATGCCCACCACCCTCTGTGTGAAGTACTTGCTGCATATATCCCCCTTAAACTTTCCACCTCTCACCTTGAAAGTGTGACGTCTAGTTATTGAATTCTTCACCCTGGGAAAAAGCTTGTCTATATCCACTCTGTCTATACCCTTCATGATTTTGTAAACCTCAATTTCCTTTTTCCTAATGAAAATAAACCTAACCTACTCAACCTCTCTTCATAGCTAGCACCTTTCATACCAGGCAACATCCTTGTAAACCTTCTCTGCACCCTCTCCAAAGTGTCCACATCCTTTTGGTAATGTAAACACCAGAACTGCACACAGTATTCTAAATGCAGACGAACCAATGTCTTTTACAATTTTAACATGACTTGCCAGCTCTTCTACTCAATACCCCGTCTAATGAAGGCAAGCATTCTTGACCACTCTATCCACCCATGCAGCAACCTTCAGGGTAGAATGGACCTGCACTCCTAGATCCTTCTGCCCATCAACATTTCTCAAGGCACTTCCGTTCAATGTATAATTCTCTCTAGAATTAGACTTGCCTTAATGCATCACCTCACATTTGTCTGGATTGAACCCCATCTGACACTTTTCCGCCCATCTCTCCAGTCTATCTATATTCTCCTGTATTCTTTGACAGTCCATTATGCTTTCTGCTATTCCACCAATCTTCATGTCATCTGCAAACTTGCTGATCATACCAACAGTGCCCTCTTCCAGATCATTTATGTATACCACAAACAGCAGTGGCCCCAACACTGACCCCTGTGGAACGCCATTGGTCACCTTTCTCCATTTCGAGAAACTCCCTTCAACTACTACTTTCTGTCTCCTGTTGCTCAACCAGGTCTTTTATCCACCGAGCTAGAACTCCTTGCACACCATGTGACTTCACTTTCTCTGTTAGTTTACCATGGAGAACCTTATCAAATGCCTTACTAAAGTCCATGTATATGACATCAACAGCCCTTCCTTCATCTATCAACCTGGTCACTTCCTCAAAGAACTCTATTAAGTTGGTAAGGCACGATCTCCCCCACACAATACCATCTTGCCTATCAGTGATAAGCCCATTCTTTTCTAAATATAAATAGATCCTTACCCTCAGTACCTTCTCCAGCAACTTTCCCACGACTGATGTTAGGCTCACTCGTCAGTAGTTATCAGGAATACCCCTACTACCCTTCATGTACAGGGAGACAACATGAGCAACCTTCCAGTCCTCCGGCACCTCACCTGTATTTAAGGATGCCACAAAGATATTTGTCAGGGCCCCAGCTATTTCCTCTCTCACCTCTCTCAGCAACCTGGGATAGATCCCATCCGGTTCAGGGGATTTGTCCACCTTAATAACCTCTAGCCTACCTAACACATCTTCCCTACTTATGCCAACATGATCCAGACTAATCAAACTTCTATCTCTAATCTCAACATTCATCATGTTCCTCTCCTTGGTGAACACTGATGCAAAGTAATCATTCAGAATCTCACCCATTCTCTCAGATTCGACACACAGCCTTCCTTCATTATCCTTTAGTGGACCAATCCTCTCTCTAGTTATCCACTTGCTTCTTATATAAGAATAAAATGCTTTGGGACGCTCCTTAATTCTGCTTGCTAAGGCTATTTCATGACCCCTTTTAGCCCGCTTGATTCCTCTTTTGGACTTGTCCTACTCTTCTGATATTCCTCCAGGGCCCATTCTGTTCTTAGCTGCCTGGACCTTAAGTATGCTTCCCTTTTCCTCTTGGCTAGTCATACAATTTTTCCTGTCATCAACGGTTCACAAATCTTGCCTTTCCTATCCTTTGCCTTCAACGGGACATGACTTTCCTGGATTATCTTTAACCTATCTTTGAAAGCCCCCCCACTTATCAAATGTGGACTTCCCTTCAAATAGCTGTGTCCATTCCACATTTCTGAGCTCCTGCCTAATCTTGATATAATTGGCCTTGGCTCAGTTTAGCACCCTTCCCTTAGGACCACTCTCATCTTTGTCTCCGAGTATTATAAAACTTACAAAATCTTGCTCACTGTTCCCAAAGAAAACCCCCACCACAACTTCTACCACCTGTCGTGGCCCATTCCCCAATACCAGGTCCAATATGGCCCCTTCCCTCGTCGGACTATTGGCATACTGCTCTAGAAAACTCTCCTGGACGCTTCTTACAAATTCTACCCCATCCAGGCCTCTGCCGCTAAGTATATCCCAGTCAATGTTGGGAAAATTAAAATCTCCCATCACCACTACCCAATGCCTCTATATCTTTCCATAATCTGTTTACCTATTTGTTCTTCTACCTCACGCTCACTGTTGGAAGGCCTTTAATACAGCCCCAACAATGTAACTGCACACTTCTTATTTCCCAGCTCCACCCATAATGCCTCACTACCCAAGACCTCCATAGTATCCTCCTTTAGCACAGCCGTGTTATCATCCCTGACCAACAATGCAACTCCATCCTGCCAACCTCCCCACCCTCCCCACCACCACTTTTACTTCCCTCCCTGTCATGTCTAAATCATCAATATCCTGGAACATTTAATTTCCAATTATGCCCTTCCTTCAACCAAGTCTCTGTGATTGCAATACTGTCATATTCCCAGACACCAATCCAAACCCTAAATTCATCTGCCTTACAAACTCTACTCCTTGCATTAAAGTAGCTGCATCACAGGTCACCAGTTCTTTTGCATTCATCTGCTCTCTGCCTACTCTTCCCCTTATTAATGCTATCTTCATTATTCTTACAATCTCCAGTCTCCACCTCACTACCTACTTGTTTTCTCTCCTGGTTCCCAGCCCCCTGTCACATTAGTTTAAAACCTCCCCAACAGCAGTAGCAAAAACTTCCCCAAAGACATTGGTTCTGGTCTGGTTCAGATGTAGATTATAATTTCGTCTGGGCAGTGACAACATACCTTATAAATGAATTTTTAAAATTTACTCGGTATTTTACTTATCTGCTACCTACTCTGGAAATGTTTGGGACAGTGTAGAGGGAACTTTACTCTCTATCTAACCCTGTGCTTTACCTTCCTTGGGAGTGTTTGATACGACGGTGTATAGCGAGTTTCATTGTCTCTCAAGCCCATGTTGTATCTGCCCTGGTTGTATTTGATGGGATAGTGTAAAGGCAGTTTTATTTGATGTCTGACTCACGTCGTACCTTCCTTTTGCTGCTGATAATCAGGTAAGACAAATGAAATGGCAGATAAAAGGAAAATACAGACTAAATAAAAAGGCTGCGCAAGTCAGAAATTAATGTAAAACTCAGTGGTTGTATGTCTGAGTTGAAAGCTGGACCACAAAGGCAACTTGAAATGGTACTTTCCAAGCATGATTAAGAAGCAGTACATACTGAAACTAGAAAATGCTGTGTCTTCTTCTCAGTGCCTTTCTCTGTCATTTTTCTAGCTATGATTTGTAGATTAGATTAGATTCCCTACAGTGTGGAAACAGGCCATTCAGCCCAACCAGTCCACACCGACCCTCCGAAGAGTAACCCACCCAGACCCATTTCCCTCTGACTAATGCACCTAACACTATGGGCAATTTACCATGGCCAATTCACCTGGCCTGCACATCTTTTGGACTGTGGGAGGAAACCGGAGTACCTGGAGGAAACCCTCGCAGACACGGGGAGAATGTGCAAACTCCACCCAGACAGTCTAGCGAGGCTGAAATTGAACCTGGGACCCTGGTGACGAGAAGCAGCAGTGCTAACCACTGAGCCACCGTGCCGCCCCAGTACTAGCCTTCAGTACTGGTTAAGCAGAAATTTCCTCCAGCTAAACATTAAAAAGAACAAGCTAGTTCTCACTAAAAAAAAATCTGCTCACTAGTTATCAACTCCATTTCTCCCTCTGAGAGTTAAATGAATTGTTTGTAACCTTGGTATTATATCTACCTCTTAGAGGAGCATTCTCTATCTATGCCTTCACAATGTTGAAACCATTGCTTTTTCTCTCTTTTTTTTCATTTTGGTTTGAAGCTCAGTTGAATGTGACGGTTGGATTGTGAGCAGAAGCTTGTTTTTGAAAAAAAAAGAGGAAATAACAAACAAACTAATAGTTATTTATGGAATCTAGTCTGGAATTTCATTGCAAGTTGATTATTGCTTAATGAACAAC
The DNA here is from genome assembly GCF_047496795.1 of Chiloscyllium punctatum. Lineage (NCBI taxonomy): Eukaryota > Metazoa > Chordata > Chondrichthyes > Orectolobiformes > Hemiscylliidae > Chiloscyllium > Chiloscyllium punctatum. Next base: position 4,363,794 of record NC_092768.1, on the reverse strand, counting down.
ATAGATGTTTCAGTCTCTGAGATGCATTATGCTCAAGTGCTGGCAGATGTTTGGATGTTAAAAGGAACCATCACAGGGAGGCCAGTACTGATCAATTAAACAAAGGTAATGCTGATAAACAGATAGACAAATTAAAGTTTGAACTGGTTTGAAGTTCAGAGTGTAGAATCCCAGTTGTAAGGAAGAAGAGAATATTCCTTGGAGCCCATGGAAAGCCATTTGCATTTACATGTATGTTCAAAAATCAAGCAACACACAGTCTCTTCGGCCTGTGATACTACAAATCATGCTGGGTCCTCTAGTTTTTTGTCATTTATATAAGTGATTTGGATTCAAGCATAAGAGGTATGGTTGACACCAAAATTGGAGGTATGGTGGACAGTGAAGAAGGTTCCCTCAGGTTACAACAGGATCTTGATCAGATGGGTCAATGGGCTTAGAAGTGGCAGACGGAGTTTAATTCAGATAAATGTGAGGTGCTGCATTTTGGGAAAGCAAATGTTATCAGGACTTATGCACTTAATAGTAAGTCCCTAGGAAGTGTTGCTGAACAAAGAGACCTTGGAGTGCAGGTTCATAGCTCCTTGAAAGTGGAGTCGCAGGTAGAAAGGATAGTGAAGAAGGCGTTTGGTATGCTTTCCTCTACTGGTTAGAGTATTGAGTACAGCAGTTGGGAAGTCAAGTTGCGGCTGTACAGAACATTGGTTAGGCCACTATTGCAACATTGCAATTCTGGTCTCCTTCCTATCGGAAAGATGTTGTGAAACTTGAAAGGGTTCAGAAAAGATTTATAAGGATGTTGCCAGGGTTGGAGGATTTGAGCTTTAGGGAGAGGCTGAACAGGCTGGGGCTGTTTTCCCTAGAGCGTCGGAGGCTGAGGGGTGACCTTATAGAGGTTTACAAAATTATGAGGGTCATGGATAGGATAAAGAGGCAAAGTCTTTTCCCTGGGGTCGGGGAGTCCAGAACTAGAGGGCATAGGTTTAAGGTGAGAGGGGAATATAAAAGAGACCTAAGGGACAATGTTTTCACACAGTGGGTGGCATGTGTATTGAATGATCTGCCAGTGGAAGTGGTGGAAGCTGGTACAATTGCAACATTTAAGATACATTTGGATGGGTACACGAAAAGGAAGAGTTTAGAGGGATATGGGCTGGGTGCTGGTAGGTGGGACTAGATTGGGTTGGGATATCTGGTCAGCATGGATGGGTTGGACTGAAGGGTCTATTTCCATGATGTTCGTCTCTATGACTCTATCTTAACTGCGAAAGTGAACTGGCCAGTTACGTTTCCTTTTTTTTAACATAGTTTATCCATTAATGGTGGCTGCTTGTCTGTCTCTTCATGAATGGGGACTAGACTCAAAGAAGATTGGGCTTAAATAATATAGCTTAGTTCGATTTTCTTACTTAAATTTGTTTTTCTAGGGATACACTATTAATAATGAACTGCTAATTTGTTTTTTTTTAAGCTTTAAATCTGCTGGTTAGAAACCATTGGTGCAATTTTTATGGTCACTGAATGTTTTCATTTTAGTTTGTTTTGAATACTGGGATATTGAGGCTGATTTGATTTAGCTTGCTGTCCCCATGTCGCATCAACTAAGACTGCTCACTTTCATCCTGACAACTACCCAAACCTCTGGCTCATCTCATCTGTAGCTGAAACCCTTATCTGTTACTTTGCTGATTTGACTGTTGCAAATATTCTAGTCTCGACCCTCGCAAGTATACTTTTGGCCAGCCTCACACATTCCGGCCTTCAGTAAAATAAGGCCATCCAAAGTTCAACTTTCCATGCTCTGATACACACCATGTCTGAGTCACCCATCACCGTTGTGCTTGCCAATTTGCACTGGTAACACACAAGCAATGCTTTAATTTGGAAATTTTGATCCTTGTTTTCACAGCAATCGGTTCCTCTTGGTTTCGCGTGATGGAGTGTCTTGGAGGAAGAGGTCACTTAGTGCATTGAGTCACTTGGCATTTTCAGAACCACTTCTAGATTTCACTTCTGGATCCCTGTTCATCTTTACTGACTGAGGTAAAGTCAGTTCTAACTACGGTAAACGAACTGTTCAAGTAAAGTGCCAAAAGCCAAAACCACTTGCTGTGGCTGATGCTCATGGAATTAAAGGCAAATTGTTGGCCTGGATAACACCCTGGATGAGTGGCCTTGTTCAGATGCTGTTGAAGCAGCAGGGCTGCAAAAGCTTGTGATTTCAGACAAATCTGTTGGACTATGACTTGGTGTCATGTGACTTCAGAATTTGCTCACGCCACCACCACACCATTGTTTTCCACAGAGTAGCAATGACAATGGTTCAAAGGAATTTGCTGCCTGTGAAACAGCATGGATCATTTAAGTTTTGGATGAGGAGTTATATGAATAGAAATTCAAGTTCTTGAAAGGATTTGTCGTGCAGGTTGTGGATGAGGTTGTTGACTTGCTCGCTACACTGGTTAGTTTGTTTGCAGATGTTTTGTCACCATACTAGATAACACCATCAGTGTAGCTCCATCAGGCTACCATCTGCCTGACAGTACAGTAACAAGTTTCCTGAAAAAGGTAGTCTATCGGTATCTACACAACACAACTAGAAGGCACAACACGTCAAGAGACACTGGTAACCCACCCATGCATGAAGAACATATCGAAATGGCCACCAAACCACTCCAACCCTTAGGTATCATGGTCGCTCGCAAACCGACAACTACACTATGACAGCTACTGATGAGTATAAAGTATCCCATACCCACAACTAACAGAACCAACATTATGTACAAAATACCATGTAAAGACTGCCACAAACATTACTTAGGGCAAACAGGAAGAAAACTAGTCATCACGGTACATGAACACCAACTAGCCACCAAGAGACATGATCAACTATCACTTGTGTTCATACACATGGACAAAGAGGGGCACCAATTTGACTGACACCATGTCTCCATCCTTGGACAATGTAAACAAAGGCATATAAGGGAATTCCTGGAGGCCTGGCATTCAACCAGGATGTCCATTAACAAACATGTAGGGTTAGATCCCATTTACCGACCACTATGAAACAAAACTAGAAAAGGTACCACCCACCTCAGCAAACCAGGACACGTAAATAGCCAGCAGGACAGAATACCAATGCTTCACAGGAGGTGCACTGATGGTGTTATCTAGTAAGGTGATGAAACATCTGTCAACAAATTTACCAGTTCAGCGAGCAAGTCCACAACCTTATGAATGAAAATTATTATTTTATTCTTGGGCAGGCTGTTATGAAACAGCAACCTTATCACAGCAGGGTGGTCATTTAATTTCAATGTGGCAAATATCTCTAAGCGAATATGGATATGAATGATCAATAATATAATTGATTAATAACAAGGAATATAAAGGAATATTCATATTTTTCAAGGTCACCAGCTTGTTAAACCTAGTGCTGACTATGGAAACTATTCTCAGTCTTGTCCTGGACCGTGTAATATATTCAAGTCTAGACAGAAGGGACAAGGATGAAGTTTTGAAATTGCCGGTGAACCATCTAACATTCTTCCAACAATTCAATCATCTCATCTTATTCTCTAGCTGAGCCCAACTCATTTCCAAGGGAGCTAGATTTTGCTGGCTATTTCAGTAAATTGGTATGTCTAAAACAATTAAAATTTCAAATCATCCGTGGGAATTGCAGATAGTTCTTTCTTAATTATTAGTAAAACCATAATTGGTTGCCCTAACAAAAATAACTATTTTTTGAAACCTCTTAGGAATTCTGAAAGGAGCTGACTTAATGCAATTTCTTTCTTAACTCAATAAACCACTAAGACGCTGACATGTGTGGGACCAAAGACTTTCTGACAGGCACCAGAGCCAAGGTTTTGTATATGAATAAGTCAGAATGAAAGAGATGTGCTCATATTATGCATTTGTTAATACTCCCCTTTCAGGTATTATATTTAACACTCTAAAATTAGAGCATAGAAGATTGGACTGTAGAGGTTTCAATGTGTTTGAAAAACTTCAAGATTTTCCGGTGTGGTGCTTCGCAGATCTGATTCTAAACTCTCCAATCATTTATCTTGGTTTCTGTGAGTGACCAGTATTACCATTGCAATGGGATTAAATGACGATAACATAACGAAATCAAAAGAGCTATTCTTAAATGATAACTCAGGCACACGCCATCATTGGGGCAGTACTGTTCTTAACTCTTTATGGATTGGAAGAGCTCCTAGAAAAAGAGATCCCGTGCCTGTGTACTGCGAAATCGAATCGTGTCTACGCTGGTCTATTGTTCGAATTGCTTTTCATCAGTGGACTGCTGTATTTTGAATCGAACCAGTACCATGGCGTAAAGTGTTGCATGGCTGATCCAATGCTCGGACACAGGATGAACAAGATCAAAAATCTTTTTTCCAAATATGGGTGCCGCTGTTTTTGTTTCTTCCAAGTCCATATTTCTTTTGTGTAAAACTTCCATTCCCTTAATATTATGGCTCGGCATATTATATTCGGATGGAGATTACTATACCTGTGCTGAGATACTGAAAGATGAAAGAGTGACCAATGGAACATGCAGTCGCATTCCAATGCAATCGTAATTACCGTACTTTTTAACTGAACAACAACATCATTGTGATTGTTGCGGGTAAGTAAAAGTTTCAAATGCAGGTTCTAATAAATAATTCTTCTAATGAAAATCATGATGAGAAAATAGCCCCAGTTCCAGTGGGAGAATTCCCATTAATCATTCCCAGTTGATCAGACACATCCATTTCTGACTGGAGTCTATCTAGTTGGATTGTGTTTTTTTTTAAAGTGATCGTTGACGTGATACAGTAGTTTTTATTTCAACGATAAAACAGGTTTATTAACCAAAATGAAGATAAGTGAAATAAGACCCTATAACAATTCCTTTATAACAAAGATCCAAACATTTTAAACACACAGTGCACTCTTCATAAATTGAACACATCTGTCAATATGAATCAGTACACACTTATACAGCTTTTCAACTATTTCAATTCCTTGAATATCTAGCGCTGTTCCTGTAGAAAGACCCCAGTCTAACTCATATCTAAGGGAGAGAGATTTTAATATGTTGATGGGTTTGAAATAATTAAATTTTCAACTCATCCGCTGGAAGTGTAAATAGCTCTTCCTTAATTATCATTCACACAACATCAGGTTATTGGGTCCACAACCTCTTGATGAAGAAGCAGCGCTTGGAAAGCTAATGCTTTCAAATAAATCGGTTGGACTATAAACTGGTATTGTGTGATTTTTAAGGTTATAGTCCAACAAATTGGAAACACTCGTTTTCAGAGCGCTGCTCCTTCATCAGGTAGTTGTGCAACAGGATCATAAGGCACAGAATTTATAGCAACAGATCGCAATGTCATGTAACTGAATCAATATATTGAACAAACCTAGATTGTTGTTAATTCTTTGATCTTTTAGAATGGATTGGAGGTTTCGGTTCTTTAATATATAAATCCCAGAACTTCTTTCAAGTTATATTCTCAAGATAACAAGGTTTTATACAAAAAGAAGGTGACATCTCAGCTCAGACAAGGTGTGAGGTTAGAGTCTGTCTGAATCTGACCAATCATTAAGTTATCTCAAGAATGTGACTTGAAAGAAATTCTGGGATTTACATATTAATGAACAGGAACCTGCAACCCATTCTAAAATGTGCAAGACTTAACAGCAATCTAGGTTTGTTCAATATCTCATTTCAGTTGCGTGACACTGTGATCTTTTGCTGTAAATTCTGTGTTATGATCCTGCTCCACACCTCCCCGATGAAGGAGCAGTGCTCCAAAAGCTAGTAATTCCAAACAAACATGTTGGACTATAACCTGGTGTTGTGCGATTTATAATTTTGTCCACTCCAGTCCAATACTGGCACAGCCACATCTTAATTACCATTGTTATACTCCAGACAATGTCCACACCACTGGGAAGCTTGTTCTTCACAAGATAAAGAGTGATGGCAATGGAGATGGAGAAAGGGTAGGGGTGATGATGCATTCCTGTTTGATTCCTATCTTGACCTCAAAGGATTCTGTCACATTACTGTGAGCAAGGGCTGTTGCTGAGATCTTGTCATGGAGGAGACAAATGATGTTGATGAATCTGCTTAGCACATGTTACTTCATTGAAAGACTTCCCAATATTTTAGGGCTTGATACATGTTTCTGTCTTGATCAGCTCCCTAGCACTGACTGAATGAACATGGACAGTTCTCTCCCTAAGCCCTGTGGGTAACTTCCTCTCTCTTGGAATTATAAATAGTGTAGTTTGTTAAAGTAAACTAATTTAAAACTCCACCATACAGACAAATTCATGAGCTCAGCTTGGAGAGTATTTGGGTTCTTGGAATTCCAAAGTATATTGAAACACTTATATGTAAACGTCACAGTTTCATTACACCGCCTCCCAAATAAGTGAACATTTACCTGAAAGAGGCATTTTCATCACACCTCAAAAATTTCTTGACCATTTTACAGTCTCTGTTATTGCACTTTCAGTAAAATGTCTGCAACAACTGTCTTCGCCAAGTACTTAAAAAAAATCGAGTTATAGGGTTGGAGGATTAAACTCAAGCAGAACGTATTTAAGTTTCTGACCAAAATGTTTTTCTAAGCAAATCAAAGGATTGTCTTAATATAAGTTATTAAGGTCCAAAAATGTAATTGAGCTCCAAAATGCTTCAACTTGCATTAACATCTAAGTCATCAACTATGAGACACTTTCTCAATTTTTGCCCAAATCTAGGATGCTTTACAAGTTTCTTTTCATGCTCTGTGAAAGCTTGCAATTGCTATTGGAGTGCAGCTTAATTCTTTGTTGTGACAATATCGTCATGTTCCATTCTCATTATTGTCTCTCCATAAAGTGATGTCTAACTAATTGAGCCAACTTCAAAAGTCAATTCCCATTCTTCATATCCTAAGCATTGCAGCCCCACTGCTGAGGCTGGAGCTTCATTGTGAGCACTGAGTTATTCTATGCAATCTTCAAAGGACTGTTAGTTAAATGTGCAATATTCACACCTCAAACAGGATATTGACTCGTGCCCATAACTAGCTAACTATCCAATTCTAGTTCCATCCTATCTTTGATAATTAGGGTTCATCCATTTTGGTATAGTATTCTGTCCTCCATCAGAACAAAGAAATTAGAAATTGTCGGCTAGTTCAGTTTCGGCTAGTAGGTTCTTTCTTTAGAAAACTAAAGGCCATTTTCATTGAATCCCTATAGTGTTGAAACAGGCTCTTTGGCCTTACAAGTCCACATCGATCCTCCGAAGAATATCCCACCCAAACCCATTCCCCTACATTTACCCCAACCTCCTCATCCCTGAACGCTCTAAGGAAATTAACATGGCCAATTCCCCTAACCTACACATCTCTGGATTGTGGGAGGAAACTGGAGCACCCGGAGGAAATCCATGCACAGACAGGGAGAACGTTCACACTCTATATAGTTGCCTGAGGCCAGAATCGAACCTGCATCCTTGGTGCTGTGAGGCAGCAGTGCTAACCACTGAGCCACCATACCACCCCATTTTGTTGTCATGTCCTTTACTAGAAGATTACATATTTGATTCAAGTCTGGTAAAATTAATCAGAAACAACACTGCTAACTTCTGATGGTCTCTTTGGTTATTGAATATCAGTAGGTGTAAATTGCAGATTCAGAAGCAAGTCCCTGACATAAAGCTTTTTAATCTTCTTAGTTTGTTGTTTGGTTATGTTTATTTTAAAGATTATATTAATTTTCCACAATTTTGTTTTCAATAAAACTCATTTTCTTAGCTCTCCACATGTAATAACAGCTCATTGGTGGCCTTTAACATTTGGTATTCTTGGTCTGCTTACTTGTTCTCTATTGTATTCAATATAGCAATTGCTATGACAAAAATAAATATCATTACAAGTATGAATATGATTGGTGAGTTTTGAGAAGATTTGTAGCTCAGTTTGAGATTCTGGATGAAGGTTTGCTCGACATGAGCAAATATGGTCTACAGGGATTCTATGATTCTAAACAGCAGGAATTCATCAAACCTCCTCTCCAGCGTCTTCCAAACATGAATCTTTGCTGTCTAGAGATTCGAGGGCAGCACATACATGGGAACACCACGCCTGCAAGTCCCCGTCTGACCTACTCATCATTTTGACTTGAAAATATATCATGATTCCTTCAATGTCGTTGGGGCAAAATTCTCTCTAACAGCACTGTGAAGGACTGCAGAGTTTTAAAAAGGCAATTCACTAGTGCCTTCCCTGGGGTAATTAGGAATGGCAGTAAAGGCTGGCCTAGCAATGAATGAATTTTTTACAATTGTTGAAAATCACACACACACCAGATTATAGTGCAATAGGTTTATTTGGAAGTATTAGCTTCTCCTTCATCAGGTAGTTGTTGGGGCAGGATCATAAGACAGTGTCAAGCATGCAACTGATATGATATATTGAACAAACCAAGATTGCTGTTAAGTCTTTCATCCTTTAGAATGGATTGCAGCTATCAGGTCATTCATATGTAAATCAGAAATCACATTCTCGAAATAAATCAAGGTTTTATAAAAAAAAGGTGACATCTCACCTCAGACAGTGCATAAAAGGTCAGAGTCCATCTGTATCCCAAACTTGAGTCAGATTGGTTCTATTTCCAAAGTAGGCATTTATAAAATGTTACATGGACTGACTGCCTACAGATTGTGTGGTTTTTGAACAAAATAGAATGTATCCGCAATTACAGTTCTGCAAATGCAAAATCACTCCATAAAGTTATATATGTGTGTGCGTGTGCAAGTGAGGTGGGGGAGAGAGAGAGAGTGTGTGTGTGTGTGTGTGTGTGTGTGGTGGGGGGGATAGTGTGAATCTTTGCATGTGAGTGTGTGAGAGTGTGTGTTTGTGTGTGTGTGTGTGCCTCTTCGGGATGTGTGTGTGTATGTGTGTGCCTCAGAAAGAGAGTTTGTATGAGAGAGGGTCTGCGTGAGTGTGTGAGTATGTAAGAGTGTATATGTGTGCATGTGCATATATGTGATTGTGTGTGTATGTGTGTGTGTGAGAGAGAGTGAATAGTGTAGTGGGGCCATCTGTAGTGTGACATAGCAAAGTCCCAGTTGAGGGTACTGAACTTGGCTATCAGCCTCTGCTCGGCCACTTTGCATTGTTGTCTATCCCAAAGTCCACCTTGGAGGACAGTCACCCAAAGACCCAAAGTTGAATGTACCTGTCTGCCGAAGTGTTCCCCCACTGGGAGGGAACATTCCTGTCTGGCGATTGTTGCACAGTGTCTGTTCATCCATTGTCATAGCGTCTGCTTGGTCTCACCAATGTACTATGCCTCAGGACACCTTTGCCTGCGGCATATAAGATAGACAAGGTTGGCTGAGTCACATGAGTACCTGTCGTGTGTATGGTGAGTGGTGTCCCCACATATAATGGTGGTATCCATGTGGACACTCGGACACATCTTGCAGTAGTTGCCATGACAGAGTTGTAAGGTGTTGTGGTCGATGTTATCCTGAAGGCCGGGCAGTTTGCTGCGAACAATGGTCTGTTTAAGGTTTGGCGGTTGTTTAAATGCAAGATTTGGAGGTGAAGGGAAGGTTTCGGCAATGTGCTCATCCTCATCGATAATGTGCAGACTTCAAAGAACATGGCATAGTTTCTCCATTCCCAGGAAGTACTGGACAATGAAGGGTACCCTATCGGTCGCATCCCATGACAGTCTCCTGAGGAGGTCATTATGTGACATAGCACAGTACAATGCCGCGTTTCTGGTACAATAAATATACTCAGTCTGTCACCTAGTGAAGTTGTTAAACTCAGCCCGAAGAAACATTTTCTGAATGCATTCTAAGAATTCTTTATTATCATCACAATCTATTGTAAGGTAAGTAAAGTCACCCGTTGATGCGTCAGTTAGGGTCAGGCAATAAATGCTGGTCTAGACAGCAATACCCACATCCTTTGAATGAAGGTATAAACTAATTGACCATTTATCTATATTTCTTGCACTTCTCTGTATCTCTCATATTTCTTCAGCATTTATCACTAGTTTTTTAGCCAACAGATTCCACTGAGCAATGTAACTACACCTTTCATGTTTGTTAGTTTTTGCGAAATGGATTCTATCCTTGGCCCTACTGTGGCATTCTCTCTCCCTCTCTCTAACACCCTAATGTTCTCTTCAGGCAATACTGCTACCCCTCCTCAATCCATTCCTTTTATATATTTTATGAACCACCTTGCATCCAGCCCTTCTTTTAGCCAGGTTTCCATGAATTACGTTATCATTAAGTAGAATGTGTTGTGCAACTTCTAACATGATGACATTCTCAACTACTCTGACGTAACTTGATAACTTACTGTTGGGCAGGACAGAGGTCTGTTCCTGGGCCTGTTCAGGCTGGCTTATAATGGGTCCAGGACATGGAGGGGGGCCATTTCAACCGACCGTCTGCCCCTCCTCCTATCATTGAGCTATCATTGAGCTAGGTGTCCCTGGGGAGGGAGCATGCCGTGACCGCTAAATGCTGTCGATACCTTAGGGAAAGGTGGGCACTGCAGGGAGTGGAGCATTTTATTTCCCCCTCTATTTTGATTTAATCCTTACCCTCCTCCTTCACTTTTATCATGTAAGCATTGCCCTTATCGGACTTTACATCTTACAGGTGCAGTATATGAAACAAGGTAAATTTGTTTGTAGTGCAGAATGCAGTAGAATGTTGTCGGCATCACAGTGTCATGGCTGCCAGGAGATCAGTGCTAGGAACTCAAGGATACACATCCTATCAAAATGACAGGCCAGATGGCCACAGGGGGGCAGATTTGTCTTGTTAGTAAGAAATGAAATTAAAATGATAGCAAGAAGTGATATAAAGTCTGAGTAGGTTGTGTTGAGAAACCACAAAGAATAAAATACTCTGTTGGGATTTTGTACCGGAGTCAGGATATGGAGAAGAAAATAAATTGAGAGATTGGAAAAGCATTTAAGAAAGGCACTATTACAATAATCATGGGGGACTTCAATTTGCAGGAGGACTGGGAAAATAAGGTAGGTAGTTGATATCAAGAAGAGGAATTTGTGGAATTCCTGTGAGTTTTTATTCAAGCAACTTGTGGAAGAATCCATTTGCAAACAGACAATTATAGATTTAGTGATGTATAATGGGGTAGACTTGACAAGAGAGCTTAAGGTTATAGAAATTCCTCCAGTCCCTCTGGGGTAGTGACCATAATATGATTGAATGCACCCAGCAGTTTGAGAGGGACAAGCTAGAATCAAATGCATTAGTATTAAAATTGTGTAAAGATAACTACATAGCATGAAGAAGGAGCTTCTGAAGTTGATTGGAAGGGGAGTCCTGAAGAAGGGCTTATGCCCGAAACGTCGATTCTCCTGTTCCTTTGATGCTGCCTGACCTGCTGCGATTTTCCAGCAACACATTTTAAAGCTCTAATCTCCAGCATCTGCAGTCCTCACTTTTTCCTAGGGGAGTCTAGCAGGAAAGATGGTGGAGCAGCAATGGCAGAACTTCCTGGGAGTAATTCAGAAGGCACAGCAGACATTAATCCCAAGGAAGACGAAGCATACAATAGACAATAGACAATAGACAATAGATGCAGGAGTAGGCCATTCAGACCTTTGAGCCTGCACTGCCATTCAATATGATCATGGCTGATCATTCCCAATCAGTATCCTGTTCCAGCCTTATCTCCATAACCCTTGACTCCACTATCTTTAAGAGCTCTATCCAATTCTTTCTTAAATGAATCCAGAGACTGGGCCTCCACTGCCCTCTGGGGCAGAGCATTCCACACAGCCACCACTCTCTGGGTGAAGTAGTTTCTCCTCATCTCTGTCCTAAATGGTCTACCCCGTATTTTTAAGTTGTGTCCTCTGGTTCGGCATACTAGGGGAGGATGAGGGAAGCATTAAAGTAAAAGAAAAAGCATAGAATATATTGAATATTAGTGGGAAATTAGAGGATTGGAAGGCTCTTAAAACCTAGCAGAAGATAGCTAAAAAAGCAATAAGGAGCGACAATGAAATATGAGGGTAACATGAAAGACTGCAAGGGATATCTAGATCTCGGAAAAGCAAGAACAGACATTAGACCACTGGAAAATGAGACTGGAGAATCAGTAATAGGGAACAAAGAATCAGTAGAGGAATTGAACAGGTACTTAGCATCAGTCTTCACTTTGGAAGACACCGGCAGCGTACTAGAAGTTCAAGGGCATCAGGAGCAAAGACGACTGGAGTGGCCAATGCTAAAGAGGTGCTGAGCAAACTGAAACATCCAAAGATGTATAAATCACATAGACCAGATGGACAACACCCCAGGTTCTGAAATAGATAGCTGCTGAGATTGTAGAGGCAAAAGTGGTGATATTTCAAGAATCACTGGAGTCAGGGCGAGTCGTGAAGTTTAAAAAATGGCGAATGTAATCCTCCTGCTTAAGAATGGAAGGGGTGCGGAAAATGGGAAACAAGCTTTAAATTGTTAGCTTGACCTTGGTCGATGGTAAGATTTTAGAGTCCATTATTAATAATGAGATTGCTTGGAAGTGCATTGTAAAAGAGGGCTGAGTCAGCTCAAGGGGAAGTCATGTTTGACATATATGTTCAAATGCTTTGAGGAGATATGAACAAGTTAGATGGACATAATCTATTTAGATTTCCAGAAGGCCTTGACAAGGTTCCACACAGGAGGCTGTGAAATAAGGTGAGGTAAAAACAATGACTGCAGATGCTGGAAACCAGATTCTGGATTAGTGGTGCTGGAAGAGCACAGCAGTTCAGGCAGCATCCAAGTAGCTTCGAAATCGACGTTTCGGGCAAAAGCCCTTCATCAGGAATAAAGGCAGTGAGCCTGAAACATGGAGAGATAAGCTAGAGGAGGGTGGGGGTGGGGAGAAAGTAGCATAGAGTACAATGGGTGAGTGGGGGAGGGGATGAAGGTGATAGGTCAAGGAGGAGAGGGTAAGGTGAGCCTATGGTGTTATGGGTGAGGTACTAGTGTAATTGGAGGATTGGCTGACTGGTAGAAGGCAGAGAATTAGGTTAAGGGGGCATTTTTCTGGATGGCAGGTGGTACTAGTGGAGTTCCACGTTGGTCTGTATTGCACCCGCAACTATTCACATTGCACTCAACAATCCGGATACAGGAACTAAGGGCACTGTTGCTAAGTTTGCAGATGACAGAAAGGTAGATGGAGGGGTAGGTTATTTTGAGGGAGCAGGGAGACTGTAGAGTGACTTGGACAGGCTAAGAGAGTGGCAAAGAGATAGTTGATGGAATACAATGTGAGAAAGTGTGAGGTTGTGCACTCTGTCGGAAGAATAGAGGCATAACCTGTTTTCTAAGTAGGGAAAGGCTTTGGTAACTGAAACACAAATGGACTTGGAGAACCTAGCTTAGGATTCAGGTTAACATACAGATTCAGTTGGCAGTTGGGAAAGCAAATGCAATGTTAGCATTCATTTCAAAAGGGGTAGAACACAGGAGCAGCGATGTACTGCTAAGGTTGTATAAGGCTCTGGTCAGGCCATATTTGGAATATTGTGAGCAGTTTTATGTCCCCTTCCTAAGGAAGGATGTGCTGACTTTGGAGGGGACCCAAGAACATTTACAAGAATGATCCTGGGATAAAGGGTTTGTCATATGAGAAGTGATTGATGACCCTGGTCTGCACTTTATGGCATTTAGAAGAATGAGCGGTGGGGCTCTAATTGAAACTTATAGAATACTGAGAACCCTGAACAGAGTGGACATAGAGAAAATGCTTGCACCAGTGGGAGAGACTAGGAGCCCCGAAAGTACAGGCTCAGAGTGAAGGGACAACCATTTGAACTGAGATGAGGAGGAATTTCTTCTGCTAGAAGGTAATCCATGGAACTCACTGCCACAGAAATCTATGGAGGCCAAGTCATTGAGTATATTTAAGACAGAGATAAGTGGGTTCTTGATTGGTTAGGGAATCAAAAATGACACGGAGAAAGCAGGAGAACAGGATTGAGAAACCTATCAATGACGATCAAATGTTGGAGCAGCCTTGATGGGCTGAATGGCCTAATTCTGGACTTATATCTTATGATGTTATGGACTTGTGTCTTGACAATAATGGACACGTGCTAGCAGGAAGAAACATCTGTTGCTTATTGCAGAATTCCCAGCCTTTGAACTGTAATCTATTTCTCAGTTTTTATAAGGTCCTCCCAGTCTGTAGCATATACCTTTCATACTATTGTCAGAATGCTGCCTGGGCCTTTAGCCTTTCCAGTATGCAGAGCACTCAGCTGTCTTTTTATACCACATGAAATTAATCAAATTGACTGAAGACTAGCATCTGTGCTACTGAGGATGTGAAGAGAGGGATGTTCACGTGGGGCTAAAGCTGAAGAGGAAGAGTCTAGGTTGACAGAGGGGGTGGCGGCTGGTAGTCAGGGTTGAGGCTGCAGTTAGGAACTTAAGCAGATTCGTATGGCACTGAAGTATGTTATACTTGACTTCCACTCTAACAATCTCAGAATAATCACCTGTTACCTTCCCCACAACAGGAGATGCTCGATTTAAAGTTTTGTACTGGGTCACCCCTCAGACTTCATATTTGAAGGGGAAAGACCCAGTCTATCAATCTTTTGTTCTGAAAAAAAACCCTCAAGAAATGACAGAGGAAGTGAGGATCAGAGATTCTTGCATAGGCTGAATGCTTTGAACTTAAGACCCTTGAGTTCTGTAAAAAGGCCACTGCACTCAAAATGTTAACTCGGTTTTCTTTCCATAGATCTGCTGAGTTTCTCCAGAAATGTCTGTTTTATTTGATTTCCATATCCAGCATTCCGTGTACTTTGTTTCATTTTAGTAAACAGGTGGGCTGTGCCAATTTGCAAGACCACTAAGATTCGCACTTCTGCTTCGTGTTTTTGATGAGTCGACAAATTAAGACAAATACAGTCATATTATAGACACTTCAACCTGTTGGAACAACCTCAGTACCTACATGGACGGGGCTTAACACATATTTAAACTTACCCATGACTTACTGCAGTTACTTCAAACTTTGTAACTGTGAGTGCTCCAGTGAATTGCCAATTTATTGGTGCGATGGATCCTGAAATATTAAAAAAGTTATTGAAAAATAGCAAAGCCACAATCATCGGGAACACTCTGCTGGTTCTAATCTTTTATGGATTGCAAATTCTCCTGGACAAACATATACCTGTGTCCATGTCCGGGACATAAACAGAACCTCAACTTTGCCCGGCTATTTTTCGGTGTACCTTCAGTTGATATTGTTGTTGATTAGATTATCGCTGCAACTTGGTTCACATCAATGGTACCGTTATGAAGATTGCAGGACAGGTTGGAAATTTATTTTAATTTACAGCAAATTGCTCTTTCAACTTTTTTCTCCCGTCAATGATATAGATCTTCCTCTTGCTCTTGGACGGTGATTACTACGCCTGTTCCGTCATCATGGATAATGCAACAGTGTCGGGTCTGGCATGTGCCAATCTCAGCTGCCAGCAGCCACTGCACCAGGAATGTGATCATTCGCGGGTGAGAAATGCCTTTAGAGGTTGTAAAGAGTGATTTGGTGGAAAGTATACAACGGTAACTTCCATTTCTAGCAAAGCATCTTGACTTATTTTACAGTTGGCGATTCGGGTGGACAAGTTAACTGAAAGCAGTTCAAACACTGCTGATCGGCCAGGGACGATTGTGATCACTCTGTTGTAATCCTGGTGTAGGGGAGACATACAGGTATCCTGAAAGAGGTCAGCGTGGGGGACAGACGACTAAAAAAAAACTTCCCCGTTAATTGTGGGGAGGATTTGAGGAAGGATGCTTCATTGCAAAGCTGGAATTGCAATCTAAGGAAGGTACATAAGAACATAGAGTAGGGGTAGGCCATTCAGTCCCTCTCGTCCTCCCCACCTTTCAACAAGGTCAAGGCTGATCTACCCAGACCTCAACCCCTGCTTTGTGCCAGCTTTGTAGTCTTCAAATTGCCCATCTTTCAAAACTCTGCCCAGCTCCTCTTTTAACATCGACAGTGCGGTGCTGGAAAAGCACAGCAGGCCAGGAAGCACCCCAGGAGCAGGAAAATCGACGTTTCCGACAAAAGCCCTTGATTAGAAATAAGGCTGCAACCCGGGCGTAGAGAGATAACTGGGAGGGGGATGGGGCTGGGGGAAGGGAGGTCCAATAGGTGGATGGAGATGGGGGTAATGGTGATAGGTTGGAGGAGAGGGTGGAGCAGATAGATGGGAAGGAAGATGGACAAGTAGGACAGGTCATGAGGGCATTGCTGTGCTGGAAGTCTGGTACTGGGGTAAAGTGGGGAGAGGGGAAATGAGGGATCTGGTGAAGTCCACATTGATGCCCTGGGGTTGGAGCATCCAGAGGCAGAAGATGAGGCGTTCTTCCTCCAGGTGTCGGTGGTAAGTGAGTGGTGATGGTCGAGACCCATGACCTGCATGTTTTGGCAGAGTGGGAGGGGAAGTTGAAGTGTTCAGCCACGTGGCAGTGGGGTTGGTTGATGCGGGTGTCTCAGAGATGTCCTAGAGATATATTTCCCTCCCCATCACTCTCTACTTTCTGTAAAGACCGTTTCCTCTGTAACTGCCTTGTCAGATCCATGCCTCCCAACAACCCAGCCTCCCCTCCCAGTACCTTCTCCTGCCACCTCAGGAATTGCAAAACCTGTGCCCACACCTCCCCCCTCACCTCTGTCCAAGGCTCCAAAGGAGCCTTCCACATCCATTAAAGTTTCACCTGCACTTCCACATGTCATTTACTGTATCTGTTGCTTCCGATGCAGTCTCCTCTACACTGGGGAGACAGGAGGCCTACTCGCAGACTGCTTCAGAGACTATCTGCTCCACGCTCCCCTCTGACCTATCATCATTACCTCTACCTCCATCCACCTATTGCACTCACAGCTGCCTTCGCCCCAGCTCCACCCCCCTCCCATTTATCTCTCCACACTGAAAGCTCCCAGCCTCATTCCGGATGAAGGGCACCCAGCCTCATTCCTGATGAAGTGCCTTTGCCCTAAATGTTGATTTCCTGCTCCTTGGCTGCTGTCTGACCTGCTGTGCTTTTCCTGTACCACAATCTCAATTCTAATCTCCAGCATCTGCCATTGTCACTTTCGCCTTGTTGATTTCTTCTTCTTTTAACATTGTGCGGTGATCTCACCTCCACAACTTTCTGGGTAAACAACTCTAGATGATCATTGCACTCTAGCAGGATTTTCTTTCTGTCACAGATTTGAATGAATGTCTGCTTAATCTGCAACTATATCCCCAAATTTGTGACTCCCCAATTAGTGGAAACATCTCAACATTTATCTTGTCAGCCCTCCTCAGAATCTTGTATATTTCAGTAAGATTGCCCAACATTTCTTCCAAATTCCAATGAATGAAGGCCTGACCTGTTTAACCATTTATCATAAGTCAACACCACTAGGAATCAGCTTTGCAAATCTCTTTTGAACCACCTCCAGGGCCAATGTACTTTATTAAATAGGTGGTTAAAACTATGGATGTGACCTCACCAACACCCTGTATAGTTTTTGCTTACTCACCTGTGGGATGTGGGCACTGCTGGCTGAGGCCAGCATTTATTGCCCGTCCCTAGTTGCCCCCTTGAGAAGGTAGTGGTGAATTTCCTTCTTGTACCACTGCAGTCCACCTGTTGTGGATTGGCCTACAATGCCCTGAAGGAGGGAATTCCAGCATTCTGACCCAGTGATATATTTCCAAGTCAGGGTGGTGAGTGGCTTGGATGGGAACTTGAAGGTGGTGGTGTTCCCATGTAACTGCTGCTCTTGTTCTTCTAGATGGACGTGGCCGTGGGTTTGAGGGGTGCTGTCTGAGGAACTTTGGTGAAATTATGCAGTGTATCTTGTAGGTAGTACACACTGCTGCTACAGAGCATCATTGTTGAAGCAGTGGACTGTGTAACAAGAGTTTCCTAATTTTAAAAGCCATTCCCCTTTCTCTCTAACATTTCCATTTGGGCCTCTTGTTGCGCCTCTTTGCTAACCTTTTGTGTTTCGTGCAGAAGTAAACCCGATCCTTTTGCACTCCATTTTTTAAAGAAACTCTCTCTGTAATCACTAGTCTTTTGATTCTTCCTACCAAAGTAATTTCATAAACCGAGTTTTTTGGTGCACTGTCCTATACTCATTCTATATCCACCTGCAGTCTCTGTATGACCTCATCATGTCTTACCTTCCCACCTATTTTTCGGTTGTCAAAGAAAAACTGCACACTATGTTCTATCCTGGACTGTGGGAGGAAACCCATGCAGACATAGAGAGAATGCGCAAACTCCACACAGACAGTCACCTGAGACAGGAATTGAACCTGGGTCTCTAGCACGGTGAGGCAGCAGTGCTAACCACTGTGCCACCGTGCTGTCTGGTATGACTCACACATCATTAGGAGGTACAGCTCTCATTGCTGGCATCATACTGGCACTGGAAGGCATCTACCACAGCCCTCATTCATATGGGAGGCAGAGTTTCATTTTGGTTTTGCAGAATCACAATGTGGCTCACTTACCCAAGTGAGTCGTTACATATATTTACATGCAGGGCCTTGTCCTTTTCCAGCAGAAAGAGCATGTTGTCCCATTGCACCTTTTTCAAGTGAACAAAAATTTGAAGGGAGTAGCCATTCCTTGATGCGTTGTCCATGACAATACCTTAACCAATCAGTTTTTACTTGGCTGTTTTCAATTTTAATAAAATTCTGGAAGTTAATTAGCTCCTGGTGCATTCTCCCTTGCAATAGTCCCACTCAACATTGTCAGCCATCAGTACTCTGCTCCAACGCTGTATAAATTGTTACTTCTTTTGAAACCTGGCCTCTTGCAAGGAGTGAAAATTGAAATTTATCAAGAAGGTTTGGCCTCTGGGAACAACATAGAAGACAAATTGATAAAATGAGAGACAAAACAAAAAGAGTTGAGAAGAATTTGACGAATACCCAGTACTGTCAGATAGGGGACAGCCAGACAGGGGTTGGTATGTGCAGAGACAGCACTACGTGATAGGACAAAGACAGTGAAATCAAAACTATTTGCTTGGAATTTAAAGAGAGACTTGGTGATCCAGATGTTTCAATAGAATCCTCCATTGCAGGAAAAGTAGTCTTGAAAGTTTATTTGAAACCCTTTTAGCCATATACTCTTAGGCAAATAAATTGACAGAAAAGGGCATAATGAATGTGAAAGCAATGGAATAGTTCTGGTGAATGGCTGTTGTTGGTACGTCTTTTTTTTTCCACCCACGCCTGAACAGTTTGTTGGCAGCATTCTCATTTTCGTATTCCTCGTCGTCCTGCTTATCACCTACCGTCTTAGTTACTACTCTTGCTGTAACACTGGGAATTATTATTACAAGTACCAATGTGATGTCATGTGTAAAGAAAGAAAAGAAAAATTGATAATGGAGGCAGTGGAAAAAACAGCAGATGAAAAGGCGAAGAAGCTGTTTAATAAAATGCGAAATGAATTATGTTCTTTGCTTGTTCCTGCATCAGAGGAGCATCTATTTCGAGATGATACAAATGAAGAGGTAAATTCAATGCAATGTTAATTTACTAACTTGCGAAATGATCATGACGTACAGTAAACATAGAATAAATACGTTGAATGCAATTTAAATCAACGAGCATGTGTGTTTTGAAATATTTTCTAGCTTGTACCCCCACCACTTCCTGGCAGTGAGAAAGCAAAAATTATTGCTATTCTTTAATTATTCCAAATGTTAATTTTAATGATCAGAAGATCATGAGCTGCAAAAGTGGAATATTTCACCTCTGCTTCTAGCATGAGTGAACAGACCTCAAGCAGAAACATCAGCTATTGAATAACAGTCCATCAAAGGGACTGCTTCCATGCTGTACAACTCTATGACTCTAAATAGGACAGTCCTGACATACACACCAATAATAGGTGCAGAGCAAAACTGACAAGTGGTGATCTGCTGCTTTCTCAAAACCATGAAACGCGATCACGTGAGTTTATGCCATTCTTGTAAATTGGTGAGATATTGGGGAAATACACACAAAATGAAAATATTTGATTTTTGATGTCAAGATAAGAAGTCTTGTCCTTACCACCTTTCTTAAATAGTTAGCCAACCTCCAGTCTTCTGTCACCTCACCTGTGACTATCATTGAAACAAATATCTCAGCAAGGGGCTGGTGGGGTGCCACAAGGATCAGTGCTAGGTCCACTACTTTTCATCATTTATATAAATGATTTGGATCTGAACGTAAGTGGTAGAGCTAGTAAGTTTGCAGATGACACCAAAATTGGAGGTGTAGTGGACAATGAAGATGGGTCAATGGGCTAAGAAGTGGCAGATGGAGTTTAATTTAGATAAATATGAGATGCTGAATTTTGGGAGAGCAAACCTTAGCAGGACTCATACATTTAATGGTAATGTCCAAGGGAGTGTTGCTGAACAAAGAGGCCTTGGAGTACAGATTCATAGTTCCTTGAAAGTAGAGTCTCAGGTAGCTAGGATAGTGAAGAAAGCGTTTCATATGCTTTCCTTTATTAATCAGAGTATTGAGTACAGGAGTTAGGCTGGACAGGACATTGGTTAGGCCACTTTTGGAATATTGCGTGCAATTCTGGTCCCCTTCTTATTGGAAGGATATTGTGAAACTTGAAAGGGTACAGAAAAGATTTACAAGGATGTTGCCAGGGTTGGAGGATTTGAGCTATAGGGATAAGTTGAATAGGCTGAGGCTGTTTTCCTTGGAGCATCAAATGCTGACGGGTGACCTTATAGAGCTTTAAAATCACGAGGGGTGTGGATATGGTAAATAGACAAAATATTTTCCCAGGTATGGGGGGAGTCCAGAACAAGAGCACAAAGGTTTAGGGTGAGAGAGGAAAGATATAAAAGAGACCTAAGGGGCAACTTTTTCACACAGAATTTGGTACATGGATGGAATGAGCTGCCAGAGGAAGTGATGGAGTCTGGTGCAATTGCAACATTTAAAAGGCATCTGGATGTGTACATGAATAGGAATGGCTTTGAGGGATATGGTCTGGGTGCTGGCAGATTGGACTAGATTACGTTGGGATATCTGGTCAGCATGAATGAGTTGGACTCAAGGGTCTGGTTCTGTGCTGTACATCTCCATGACTCTATGACTCTACGAATATAAAGTCATCTTATTCCGTTAGTAGGTGCATCAATAACAAGGGCATTGACTTATGGCAAGAGGCAGAAGGCCAAGAGAAGAATTGAGGAAGTTGTTTTCATCCAGAGAGTGGAGCACACTGCTTGGAAGGATGGTTGAGTCAGAAATTCTGATAATGTTTATGCTGTATTTAAATATTGTGTTGACATTGTCTCCACTGCTTATGCTCCAAGAGCTGAAAAATTAGTTGACCGTCAGTATTTTATTACAAGTCTGTTGAAAATATAGCTTTTGAATAATTAATCTGCACAAATATTAAAATATTTAACACAAATCATGATTATATGCTATTGTAGAATCTGCTGGGGTGTATGTCAGGAGACTGGGGCCGGTGTCATGATTGATTGATTACATTACAGTGTGGAAACAGGCCCTTCAGCCCAACAAGTCCACACCGACCCGCCAAAGCGCAACCCACCCATACCCCTTACCTAACACTGCGGGCAATTTAGCATGTCCAATTCACCTAACCTGCACATCTTTGGACTGTGGGAGGAAACCGGAACACCCGGAGGAAGTCCCACACAGACACGGGGAGAACGTGCAAACTCCACACAGTCAGTTGCCTGAGTCGGGAATTGAACCCGGGTCTCCGGCGCTGTGAGGTAGCAATGCTAACTACTGTGCCACCATGCCACCCAAATTGTGGGGAGGTTTGATCAATAATGGTTCAGGGCTTAATGGCAACAGTCTTTAGAGCTCGAGGGAAGACAGTTAACTCAATTATGGAGTAGGTGTCATTGTATTTGGCTCATTGAGAAATGGTCTCTGTAAAATAAGGAGCAATTGCAGATAGAAGACTGGGACCTGGTAGTGAATGGAGGGGACTGGAAGCTCTGGGAGAAGTGTTCAAACAGGTCATGGGAAGTCTGTCTATGGATACATGGATGTAGGTGAAATAGGGGATTGAGAGCAATCATCTGAGGAGGAAGATGATATTTAAAATCAGGCCATTCACCAGGAGGGTTGTCCAAAACAGCATGACAGAACAATGTATCACAGAGCCCAAGAGGCCAGAGACAGTAGAGTCATTGATACTTGCTTGCAGGCTGAATGAGCAGGCTTTAGATTTCACATAATTGTTTCAGAATCTGCCGCTAATCTGGAAAGAAGCCTTTGCTTTGTGCAAATTGTATTCTTCCTTGTTACTTTTGTAATTCTTGAACATTTGTGTTGCTGAATAAATGCTTCATTCTCGATGTGATTGCATGCATGACAGCTTCAGGTGACCTTCTTTGATGTATCTGCACATAAACTGGCGTTCACGATCTTTTCTGAAATAGCAATATTAAGACAGTGCACTAACATCCTTAAGTAACTCTAAAGACATTCATGAGGATATGACATCTGACTGAGATCACTCACAATAGATTCCAGATTGACAAGAATCCTGAGGGACCTTCATTTGGCCATGCCATTATCGTTCATATTTAACAGTACATGGAGACTATGAGGTAGTCTGGAAATGCCTGAACATCCTCTCCGACAGGACAAACACTGTGTGAGGTACCACCTTGCATATCTTCTGTTCCCAATTACTTGTGTGTGAGGGACAGTGGATAGATAAGTTGCCCATTGTACATATCATGGTGTGAATATCAGAGTGCTCCCTTGAAATTATTGCTCCCCGAAGGATTGACAGTACTGGCATCTTGTGGCATTTGCCACCTCTGCCAGTATGTGGCACAGGTTAAGGGTTTGTTTGAGGTAGTTCACTGCCATCAGTTCTTCTTTATCGGAACTGTTTGGAGGGCCTGCTTAATTATGCAGAGCTTTCCCTATAGAGATGTATGGAACCATCGATGAATTGGCACTCTCACCAGTAAGTTATCTGTAGGCGTGGAATATTAGACTATCTGCAGTCCAAGAATCAGTAGCTTGTGAGAGATGAGCACTGCTTGGCTATTATTACCAGTTTTGTCCTGGGCATGTTGGAGGAGGCTGCTGATCTCTCACATGGGTGTGTGTTGACAAGACCTTAGGTGAAAATTATACCACTGCAGACATTGGAACATTGCAAGTTAAAATATATTTACAAAAGTATTATGTCATTTATATAGATGTAATTACCCATGTGCCCTCAGTACACTTCCTTCTTCTTCATATCACTCAGTATAAATGAAGGTCCAATATCTACAGCTAGGGTGGAGAGACCCTGCTCGGTGGATGGTCTTGTTGACTTGGAAGTGTTTGTGTAGTTTTCCGCTAACACCTTTGGGCTGTTGACAGTCTACTGCCTAGATGCAGGCTCACCTTCCTCAGCTTGTATTGCTGCTGGCTTTGGGGATCCCAGGCAGTAGGAAGTCACGAGGCATTTACCTCCAGAGTGTCAAGAGAAGAACCTTCTGGAGTGCCTGTGTTGGCATCATCCTCACTGAGAGAATGGGAAGCATCCAGTCTCCTGAATGGAGGGGCAGCTAGAATGACAGAAAGATCCTCATTCCTCTCTTGTCACTGATGATGAGCACCAATGGTTAAAGGGTCTGAAGGCAGGTACATGTGTACATCCAGCAGTCAGTGAGTGTAGTGGGCTTGGATCTTCAAGGCAATAGCACTTTACCCATGGAGGCAGCCAGGCACAATTTTATTTGGAACTTTGATTTTTGATTTGATTTATTGTAGTCACATGCATCAAAGTACAGTGAAAAGCTTAGTTTTGCGAGCAGTCCAGGCAGATCATAGCAAACGAGGACTTACAGACAATAGAGTGTTTAGAAAGAGCAAGGCACACAAGGTTACAACTGCACGGGAGGTGCACGGAGCAAGATCAACATTATTTGCAGTTAGAGAGATCCATCCAGCAGTCTTATAACAGCAGGGAAGATGTTGTTCTTGAATCTATGATGTGTGTGTTCAAGTGTCGGTATCTTCTGCCTAATGGAAGAGGTAGTGGGAGTGCATTACCAGGATGGGAGGAATCTTTGATGGTATTGGCAGCCTTTTTGTGATAATATGAAGTGTCAATGGAGTCCATGGATGGAAAGCTGGCTGTGCACGCAACCACCTGTAGTTTCTTATAGTCCTGGGCAGAGCACATGCCATGCCATGTTACACACCTGATCAAATGTTTTCTATGGTGCATTTGTAAAAGTTGATTAGGGTTCTTATGGACATGCTGAATTTCTTAAGTCTCCTGAGGAAGAGGAGGGTCTTCTTCGTTCAATCCAATTTGCTGAGAGTTTCTGGCAAAGCTACTTGATGCTACCGTACCTATCACTGCAACAGGGAATGTCTTCTGCATGAGTCTGAGCAGACCCCTGGGACATTCCTCCTCAGTTGAGACATAATGACTATCCCATCAGGCTGGTCAACCAAGTCCAGGCTGCAAAAGATACCAGTCAGTCTGTTGCGGGAGGGTGCTTGGACAACCTCTGAAAGATCCCTGGCTTCCTCTAGATTAGATTACTTACAGTGTGGAAACAGGCCCTTTGGCCCAACAAGTCCACACCGCCCCGCCGAAGCGCAACCCACCCATACCCCTACATTTACCCCTTACCTAACACTACAGACAATTTAGCATGGCCAATTCACCTGACCTGCACATCTTTGGACTGTGGGAGGAAACCGGAGCAAACCCACGAAGACACGGGGAGAACGTGCAAACTCCACACAGTTAGTCGCCTGAGGCGGGAATTGAAGCCGGATCTCTGGCGCTGTGAGGTAGCAGTGCAAACCACTGTGCCACCTTGCCGCCCACTAACGCGTGACACTGGAAAAGTGTAGCAGGTCAGCCATTCCTTATCAAGTGCTTATGCCCAAAATGTCGACTCTCCTGCTCCTCGGATGCTGCTTGACCTGTTGTGCTTTCACTCCATATTAGCCATTATCAAATGGCAACAGACTCAATGAGGTGAATGACCCAATTGTGGTCCTAAATCTTATGGTCTTATGCTGACCATTATGCCATTCTCTATCATGAAAATGTTTTAACTAATATGCCCTGAAGATTTTCATAAAGAAAGATTCAAAGTTCCAGGTAGTTATGAACATTTTGTTTGGTTTTTATTCAGTTGCCATCACAAGGTATGATGAGTTTGGCCAAAATTTATTGCATACTTCTAATTTTACTTGGAGTGACTTACTACATAGGCAACTAGAGAAAGAAATTAATAGCCAACCACATTGCTGCAAATCAAGATCAAAAACAGGCCAGGAAGGAGAATGACAAGCTTTCTTATCTGTTGCACATTATTGCATCCGATGCTTCATTTTTAAGAACAGAACCTGGGTTGTTTTAATCATTTTAATTAATTAATTTTAAAATCTGCGGCTGCTGTAGTCGGATTTGAACTCATGTCTCAGTTCATTGCTCTGCTGCATTAGATGTCCCGTATCCAAAACAGCTAAGTCACCACAGTTGCGTTTTGATGAAACTGTGTCCAGACAGATTAAACTCAGAAGAATGTGGGGAATGTTGAACATTCAATCACGCCATTTCATAAAGAAATATGAAACTCTTAAACCTAAGATATTGATCTGAATCTTTATCTTACAAATCAACATATTCATAATTATGATTGTGATTATAATCACGAAGGGAGATAGGTCTGATTGCTGTAACGGTGGAGGAATCTACTTGATGTTTGCCACAGAAGATGCCATTGGAAGGACTGACCCCCCTCAGTGGTTTCAAGTTCTCAATCCAGGATCACAGTTTGGGCTTTTCCCACCCACCAACACCACTGACATGACCTTCACTGTGCTCCATTTTGAAAAAAATTGTATGGGACAATATCAATGATGTACATAGATTTTTATTTCACTCCCACTACGTTTTTACTTATTAACTGCAAGGACCCATGAAGAAGATCCTCAAATTTGACTTCCTTAAGAAATGTATCCATCCTTCATTTACTCCATGATGATGTGGAGGTGCTCGTGTTGGACTGGCTGGACAATGTTAAAAATTGCCCTTGAATGAGCCATTTTCTTGGTTATTGAGGAGTGACTTACTGCATAGTTAACTAGAGAAAGAAATTAATAGCCAACCACATTGCTGCAACGTGGAATAAAAAACAGGTCAGGAAGGGGAATGACAGGTTTTCTTCTTTGTTGCAAATTATTGCATCAGATGCTTAATTTTTAAAAACAAAAGCTGGGCAGTTTTAATCATTGATTTTAAATTCTGCGGCTGCTCTAGTTGGATTTGAACTCATGCCTCCAGCTCATTGTTCTGCTGCATGAGTTGTCTGGCATCCAAAACAGCTAAGCCGTCACAGTTGCATGTGGGGGAAACTGTGCCCAGGCAGGTTTGGCTCAGAAGAATGTGGGGAATGTTGAATACTCAATCATATCATTAAACAAAGAAAAATGAAACTCTTAAACCTAAGATATTAATCTGAATCTTTATCCTACAAATCAACGTATTCATAATTATGGGGTGTCAGGTATGCTGTGATTGTGGTTAAAATCACAAAGGAAGACAGGTCTGATTGCCATAACTGTGGAGGAATCTACTAGATATTTTCCACAGAAGATGCCATTGCAAGGATTGTCCCCCCTCAGTGTCTAAAATTCTCAATCGAGGATCACAGTTTGACTGTTCCCACCCACCAACGCCATTGACATGATCTTCACTGTGTGCCATTTTGAAAACAAATGTATGGAACAATATCAATGATGTACATAGTAAGAGTGAAATAAAAAGTCTATGTTTCAACTTATTAACTGTAAAGACTCGTGACGAAGATTCCTCAAATTTGACTTCCTTCAGAAATATATCCATCTTCCATCTACTCCATGATGATGTGGAGGTGTTGGTGTTGGACTGTGTGGATAAAGTTAAAAGTCACAGAACACCAGGTTATAGTCCAACTGGTTTATAAGGAGCTTTTACTTCCAAATAAACCTGTTGGACTATAACCTGGTGTCGTGTGATTTTAAACTTACTCCATGCTGAATGCACTTACTGTCTTTTTGTTTAATCATTATTGCCAGTTATAAGACCTTAGAAAATAGAGATATAACAAGTCCAGCATTGCAGAAATAAATAAAAGTTCAGAACAACTTCCAACACAGACCAGCCTCCAGTCCACATTGGACTTTGGCCCCTGATTGCACCTTGAGTTTCATGAAGTTGGAACACAGCTTTGGAATTGCCTCAAGGCCAGGAGACCACACTGAGGTCATGCCAGGCCAAGAGAAAGCCAGATACTGCCAGACGGCTGCCAAGCCTAGCCAGGAGTGCCAGGAAACTGCTATGATTAGAGACAAAAAAAGATGCTGGAATCCAAAAGTAGACAGGCAGGAGGCTGGAAGAACACATCCAGCCAGGCAGCAATAGGAAGTGGGGAAGAAGGGTGACACCTGATACATTGACTTCTACACCTCTTGATGTTGCCTGGCTTGCTGTGTTCTTCCAACCTCTTGCTTGTCTACCAGCAGGCAGCTACAACAGGCCGAGAAGACCCCTCATCATGTCTGCGCCGAAGTCGGGAGTTGTCGGAGGCCGGGATTTGGTGGAGGCCAGGAGGGAAGAAGTAATAAAGAACACAAAGAGAAGAAAAGAAAAAGAATGGGAGGAGTGGGCGAATGCTGGCTGAAGTGTTCTTCTCCACAGCTGGAAGCTCTCTTCTCCATAGTGCACGCTCATTATTGTATCCAACCTTCAGTAACCTATTCACAGGTATGGGGAATCTACACATCAATGGGAACACAAAAACAAACTGCCTTCAGTCCAAAATCAAAACCACTCCAGCACCAGCCAATGGACTTCAGTATAAAAGCAGAGAAAATATTTTCCAAAAGTACCTTTACAAATCTTCAATTTCATCACTATTGTCTGGTCAATAATAACTTTTGTCTGGCCGACTTAGTTTCATGGTCCAAGGCACCATCAAAAATCATTAACACATTACATTTACCTGCTGTTATAGGATTCCACTCACAAATATGGGTTAGCTTTATTTTATATGTTCCATTTTTGATGTCCATTAATAATGATAGAAGTAGCATGGTGATTACAATGACCCTGTCAAAATCATAACACTGGCTTTGGTAAGGTCCTGCTTTCTCGATGCATCATATTTGTCTTGTTTGAATCAAACCATCCTGACTTGGAGCTAGGTGACTATTCCTCCACTGTCAAATTTTTGGAAGTCCCTTCCTTCTGACATTGAGGTCACCTCTGCACAATAAAGACCGAATTGGTTCAAGGTTGCAGAAAACCACCACTTTCTCCAGGGCAATTAGGGTTGGGGCACCTGGTATTCCTGATGAAGAACCTTTGCCTGAAATGTTGATTTTTCTGCTCCTCGGATGCTGCCTGAACTGCTGTGCTCTTCCAGCACCACTAATCCAGAATCTGGTTTCCAGCATCTGCAGTCATTGTTTTTACCTAACTGATATCACTGTGCCATTCCAGGAAGCATGGTTGCTATTTAGAGAATACAAGATTTCCAGGAACATCAACCAGATATTAAGCAGCTAATCTGTTTAATTTAACATGGCCTGTTGGGGAAACAATGGTGATTTTGCATCTGGGAGGGAGATAGTCCATTTGAATATAGGAAATGTTGCAGTGAGATCTATTGCATCCATTCCAGGGATTTTGGAATATATGTTGATAAGGGCTTGAAGCAGGAAGAAGGCACTGGAAGAGTAAAGTTTTTACCAGCTGTTTTTGGCTCTTCTCTGAAACTGACTGCTTACTAAGGCTAAGGGCAGTGCACTGTCACACATGTACTTGATATTGTTTAGGTTATTTGCAACTGTGGGTTTCCTGAAAACTAGAAATACACTGGGAACTTTGTAATCTATTGAACTATGATGCACACTGCTTTGAAATAGAATGCGTTTCTAAACTCAAACTTACTATGAAGTTTCTGACCTTTAGTTCTATTACCAAAGTTGTTTTCTCCTGTGCTCAAACTGCAAACAAGGCCTGTTGAATACTTTTCAGTTCAAAATTTATTCTTTAATGACACAAGAGCCAGGAACACAGTGGATCCTGTGGTCTGTCAAGATTTCCCAGTTTGTGAGTAGTATCTTGGACAACAACTCCACTTTTCTGCATACAAAAACAGAAGTTGCTGGAAAAGCTCATCAGAGTTGGTAGCATCTGTGAAGAAAAATCAAAGTTAACATTTCGGGTCCGGATAATTTTGATTTCACTGCCAGACCTGCTGAGCTTTTTCACCAACTTCTGGTTTTGTTTCTGACGTACTGCATCCAAAGTTCTTTTGGTTTCCACGTCCCTGCATGCCCCCCCCCATACCCTTGATTTTGTGAGTGTCCTAAAATGAGTCCATCCTAGCCTAAAGCCTTTTCAAGCATTAAGCATCCATGGGATAGAGAATTCCAAAGATGTGCAATTATTTATATAAATGAATGGAATTTTGTCCAGTAGACCAGACCATTATCCCAAGGCTCATTCCCAGATTTTACATTTACTAACCAACAGAGGCAATTGTTTTTGACAAATGCCCTTGTATGTCGAAATGAGATGATCTCTCATTCTTCTAAACAGCAGAAATATAGGCCTAAAGGATGTGGCATCAACTACAGAAACCAAAAAATAAATACGATCACAGTTATGGCTTGTGCCAAACATAAGACCAAGCTTTTCACATCTACGACCAGACATAAGCTGTGGTCTCTTGGACTGCAGGTCACAATTTTAAGAGTATTCCATTAGACATGTGCATTGTGGCTAGTAAACAGGCTTTGGATGAGTTGGGAGATGAGTTACTCAGCATAGAATCCCCAGCCTCTGACCTGCAGCTGTAGCCACATTAGTTTGTGGGCGGAGTGCAGTTCAATTCTTGGTCAATGCATTATTCCATATTATAGCTAACATTTCACGTTCCTCTTCAACTAGAATGTCTGTGTTGCTATTCTCTTTCTTGCAAATAGTGACTCATTTAGAACCTGCCAACAACTTCTGCATTCACGCATATATTACTTATCTTTCAAATGCCAGCTGTGGAAAGCCTTAATTAGACCACAACTACAGCGCTGCGTTCAGTTTTTTGTTTTGTTCGTCTGATAGCTGTTAGATTTCAAAGGGACTCACTGTAGATTCAACAGAAAAATAGTTGAGCTTCAATGTTTAAGTGGTACAAGCATACTGTATCAACTTCAATAACATCCTTTCGATGCTTAAAAAGGTGTAGTTAATTTTTTTTGCGATATAAAGGATGCATGCATGAAATAGGACAGAGAAAAAGACATTAGAAATGTACTAGATATATGCACTAGATGCTGGATTAGTGGTGCTGGAAGAGCACTGCAGTTCAGGCAGCATCCAAGTAGCTTCGAAATCGACATTTATCAGCCCTTTA
This sequence comes from Chiloscyllium punctatum, assembly GCF_047496795.1. Lineage (NCBI taxonomy): Eukaryota > Metazoa > Chordata > Chondrichthyes > Orectolobiformes > Hemiscylliidae > Chiloscyllium > Chiloscyllium punctatum. The sequence continues at coordinate 4,333,252 of NC_092768.1, read as the reverse complement.
TCAGGAATAAAGGCAGTGAGCCTGAAGCTTGGAGAGATAAGCTAGAGGAGGGTGGGGGTGGGGAGAAAGTAGCATAGTGTACAATGGGTAAGTGGGGGAGGGGATGAAGGTGATAGGTCAGGGAGGAGAGGGTGGAGTGGATAGGTGGAAAAGGAGATAGGCAGGTAGGACGAGTCCGGACAAGTCATGGGGACAGTGCTGAGCTGGAAGTTTAGAACTAGGGTGAGGTGGGGGAAGGGGAAATGAGGAAACTGTTGAAGTCCACATTGATGCCTTGGGTTGAAGTGTTCCGAGGCAGAAGATGAGGCGTTCTTCCTCCAGGCGTCTGGTGGTGAGGGAATAAAGGCTAACAATTCAGAAGGGGGGAACATTTCTGATATGTGACCTTAAATTTGCTTGAATTTAGTTACTTGAGCATTTAACTTAATTGTCATGAGAAAAGGTACTTGTTGAAAATATTCAAAGTTGGTTCCTGACTCAACATGCAGCAAGGTAAAAACAATGACTGCAGATGCTGAAAACCAAATACTGGATTAGTGCTGCTGGAAGAGCACAGCAGTTCAGGCAGCATCCAACGAGCAGCGAAATCGATGTTTCGGGCAAAAGCCCTTCATCAGGAAAGCCCTTCCTGATGAAGGGCTTTTGCCCGAAACATCGATTTCGCTGCTCGTTGGATGCTGCCTGAACTGCTGTGCTCTTCCAGCACCACTAATCAGTCAACATGCAGCAACATAACCCTATGAGTCATTTTGTTTCCATTAGTGTGCCTCCAATTATTTAGAATCCCTTCAGGTAGAAGATGCAGACAAATCTGCACACTATTTGGCTGGCAGAATTAAGGATACTGAAAATCTGCTATTCAAACCAAATTTCAGGAGGTCAATCTTTGCTAAAATGCCATAAAATTCTGATGGAATAAATTAAACATAGCTGACTGTCATGCAAAAGTAATTATTAATTAAGTGCATAAACATTTTAACAAATTCATCGAAGGAACAGCTCATAGAATCATTGTGTCATAGGGATATATAGCATGGAAACAGACCCTTCAGTCCAACTTGTCCATGCTGACCAGATATCCTAACCTAATTTGTCAGCCCTTGGCCCATATCCCTTCAAACCTTTCCTATGCTCATTCAGATGCCTTTGAAATCCTGCAATTGTACCAGCCTCCACTAAGTTCTCTGTAAGCTCTGTCAGCTCATTCCATACATGCATCACCCTCTATGTGAAAAAGTTGCCCCTTAGGTTCCTTTAATATCTTTTCCTTCTCACCCTAAACCTGTGCGCTCCTTTCTGGACTCCCCCATCAAAGGGAAAAGACCTTGTCTATTTTTCCTATTCATGCCTGCCATGACCTAATAGAGATTTTATAAACCTCTATAAGGTCACCCCTTAGCCTCCGCTGCTTGAGGGAACACAGCCACAGCCTATTCAGTCTCTCCGTATAGCTCAAATCCTCCAACTTTGGCAAAATCCTTGTAAATCTTTTCTGAACGCTTTCAAGTTTCACAATATGCCAACGCAATTAGTGGTTAAGATTAGAGTGGTGCTGGAAAAGCATAGCAGGTCACGCAGCATCTGAGGAGCAGGCAAGATCGAAGCTTCGGGCAAAAGCCCTTCGTCAGGAATGAGGCTGGGAGCCTCGGGCATGGAGAGATAAATGGGAGGGGGTGGGGCTGGGGAGAAGATAGCTGAGAGGTGAAGGTGGTAAGTTGGAGAGGAGGGTGGAGCAGATGGGTGGGAAGGAAGATTGACAGGTGGGACAGGTCATGACGATGGTGCTGAACTGGAAGGTTGGAACTGGGGTAAGGTGGGGGGGGGGAAAAGGGGAAATGAAGAAACTGGTGAAGTCCACATTGATGCCATGGGGTTGAAGGATCCCGAGGTGGAAGATGAGACATTTTTTCTCCAGGTATCAGGTGGTGAATGGGTGACGGTGGAGGAGGCCCAGGACCTGTATGTCCTCGGCAGAGTGGCGGGGGAGTCAGAATGTTTGGTCACGGGATAGTGGGGTTGATTGGTGTGAGTGTCCCAGAAGCACTCTGCGAGAAGACATCTGGTCTCTCCAATGTAGAGGAGACTGCATCAGGAGCAATGGAAACAATAAATGACATATATGGATGTGTAGGTGAAACTTTAATGGGTATGGAAGGCTCCTCTGAGGCCTTGGACGGAGGTGAGGGGGAAGGTGTGGGTGCAGGTTTTGCAATTACTGTGGTGGCTGGGAGGAGAAGGTGGGTTGTTGCGGGGCGTAGACTTGACCAGGTAGTCACGGAGGGAATGGTCTTTGAGGAAAGCAGATGGGAGGGAAATATATCACTAGTGGTGGGGTCCATTTGAAGGTGGCGAACATGTCGGTGGATGATGCGATTTATGCAGAGGTTGGTGGTAGGTAAGGACCAGGGGGGTTCTGTTCTTTTTGCGGTTGGAGGGGTGGGGTTCAAGGCAGAGGTGCGAGACATGGGTGAGATGCATTGGAGGGCATCTTCAACCACGTGGGAGGGGAAGTTAAAGAAGGAGGCCATCTGGTGTGTTCTGTAGTGGAACAGGTCCTCCTGGGAGCAGATGCAGCAAAGGTGGAGGAATTGGGAATACGGGCTAACATTTTTGTGAACCCCACCCCTCCAAGCTACCAGCTGCAAAGTTTTCTTTTTCTACGTTTTCAGAAAAGTAAAAGTTTTCTGCAGGCAAGTTTGAACAAATGAGCTACACTTAACAATGTATACGTTAGATATCTGTTCTACTCCCAAATAAGAGAATAGAAGGCCTAAAAGTTGGCTCATCTAACAAGGCCTAATGTATCAATCGAGATTTAGTGGCCAGTTTGTCGCAAGGTTGTGGAGCTCATGATATTGTGATTCTTCTGATATGGTAATTCTGCTGTCAAAGCCAAGGTTAGAGACAAAAGAAACTGCAGATGCTGGAATCCAAAATAGACAGGCTGAAGGCTGGAAGAACACAACAAACCAGGCAACATCAGGAGGTGATAAAATCAACGTTTTGGGTGTAACTCTTCAGTCCTGAAGAAGGGTTACACTAGAAACATTGACTTCTCGTGATGCTGCCTGGCTTGCTGTGTTCTTCCAACCTCTTGCCTGTCTGTCAAAGCCAAGGTGACACATAAACAGGAAACTAGGAACTCACAGTATTTACACACAAGGAGGGAAGCTGTGGTGATGTCATGAAAATGTACAGTCTTGCATCTAACACACATTTCAAGAGCATAAGTCCTTGCACTAATAAGTTATGCTTTAAACTATTTTCCAGAAATATTGTTCATCTGTGATTATTAGTTAGATATGTATCATACCTCTTGTGCAAGATGGGCTCAACTGGTGGCATTTTGTTGCATTCTATGCTTGGCACGTTTAACAACTTGGAGTAGAGTCACAAATGTGGTCATTTTACATGACTACAAAGAGGGCAGCGAAGGAGAAAAAGAAAGCACTGCAGATAAAAATGAAGCGTTGACTGTGGATTCAGCATCTTCTCCATTAACATGCTGTTCCATCACTTGGTTAATGTTGTCCCTGCACCAACTTCACTCTCTGCAAACGAATTAACCTGAATTTCACCCAGAAATGAACTGATGGCAGATTCATTGCATGTATGGGGAATTTAACACAGAATGCTTACTTTAAGAAACCCAGGGTATCTCAACACATATTATAGCGAAAGAATTTCCTTTCTTTGCAAACATATTTGGTGTCATTGTCAGAAATGTAGTAGCTTGCTGAAACTTTTCAAAATTCTACAAACAGCAATGAGATAAGAGGCTGACATTGGCTGAAGGGTAAATTTAATTCAGGCTGTGGGAGAACTAGGTCTTGCTGTTCAAACATAGATGAGATGATTATTTTCTCTCGGACATCCATATGACTTTGAAACTCATTCTGAAAACAAGGTTGACCAGAATGCCTGATTATTTTGATTTAATTTGAACTCATTTGGTTTGATTTAATTTGATTTGATTTATTTTATCATTGTCACATGTACTGAAGTACAGTGAAATGTTTTGTTTTATGTGTAGTTCAGACAGATCTCAGCGTACAATTTAAAAGCAAAAAGTGAAGAATATAGGTTTACAGTTGCAGAAAAAGTGCACAGAGAGCGAATTCAGCATTAATTTAAAATTTGAGAGGTCCCTTCAGATGTTTAATACAAGTGAGAAAGAAGCTGTTCTTGAATCTATTCATACATATGTCAAAACTTTTACATTTTTTTGAGGCAAAGGTAATTAGAGTCCTGTTTAATAAGGGAGTGAAAAGTTATCAGGATGAGACTGCAGATTTGAGGTTACAATCTGATCAGCCATGATTTTCTAATATTGCAGAGCAAGCTCTCGGGGCTAAACAGATCACTCCTCCTTGTTTGTAGCTTTGCAGAGCTTTCTCGAATGTAATGCCAAGGGATATGTTATGTCCACTAAAGAGAACAGATGGGCCAAAAGATAACACATCTGTTGCGACTCAGTGTATGGGCATAGGCCCTGCTGGCATCGTTGCTCAGTCCCTTGAGTATAGGAGTTATGAAGTCATGTTGAAGTTGTACGGGACATCAGTGAGGCCTCTTCTGGAATACCGTGATTGCCCAGTTATGGAAATGATATCATTAAGCTTATTAAGCTCTGGAAGATTTGAGTTTTCAAGAAGGCTGGCGGATTTTTCACTGGATCGTAGAAGTTGAGAAGTGATCGGATAGAAGTTTATAAAATAATGAGATTCTCTCTCTCTGTATACACACACACATATATATTAGAGAGAGAGAGAGAGAGAGAGATAGTTAATGGGAGTTGTCTTTTCTTTAGTATGGGGCATGTTTATAAGGTGAGAGGAGCACAACTTAAAAAATCATCAGAGACAAATTGTTTACATAGAGGGTGGTTCACGTGCGGAATGAACTACTGAAGGAAGTGGTGAATATGGGTACAATTGCAACAGTTAAAAGACTGTTGGGTGTATACATGAAAAGGAGAGGTTTGAGGGGATTTGGGCCAGGAGTAAGTGGGCCTAATTTAGCTTGGTATTATGTTTGGCAATGGATGGGTTGGACCGTGGGGGTCTGTTTCTGTGCTGTGTAACTCCATGACTCTAGGTCTTGTGCTTGGTCTTTAGCAAGGGCTTGGTGCTCATGACATTTTGATTGAATACGAATGCTGCCTTCAAAACCATGCTTGTCACACATAAACAGGAAACTGAGAACCAGCGGTTTCTGCCCACAGAGAGGGGAAATATGGGGCAGGTTTGCTCAAATGCTCACTGAAGCAGATATTAATCAAATTGTATTTTAAGCTAGTCAGCATGAATATTGCCATGTATCTATAATCATTGGGCTGTAGCAGATAACAACACAAGTCTCGTGAGGAAAAAAGTGACAGTGAGTTTTAAATCTGTAACTTTCAGCGAGTTGACTGGCCTAGTCAAGTGTAAATGGCAGTGGTCAAAATCCTATCAGAGGGATTATGGGAGAAAATTATTGCAAATTTTATCAGTTTCAAGAATTAATATGTTCACTCTGTTTATATGTGTCTTTTTAAAAGTAGAGTTAAATAGATAAGGGGTACACAGAAATAAATACACCAAAAAAGCAGATTAGTCATCTTCTGTATCTTAAGCAAAGGCAGATTGGAGAAATTTGCTGCCACCACGGTGTGGCACAATCAAGACCATAAGACATAGGAGCAGAAATTAGGCCATTCAGCGCATTGAGTCTGCTTTGCCATTCAATCATAAGTTTCTCAATTCCATTGCCGCACTTTCTCCACATAGTCCTTAATTCACTTGACAATCAAGACCCAATCTATTTCCATTTTAAATATGTTTTATGACCTGGCCTCCATAGTCTTCTGTGGCAGTGACTTCCATAGATCCACCATTTTCTGCCTGAAGAAGTTTTTCCTTAACTCCGTTCTAAAAGGTCATCCCTTTACACTATAGCTCTGTTTATGGCTCTCTTCCCTCGCATCCTTGTCTCTCTTACAATGAAGCATCTTCCCAACATCCACTCTTTCCAGGCCATTCAGTGTTCTGGGATTCGATCCCTCCACATCCTTCCAAAATCCAACGAGTACAGATCCAGAGTCTTCAAACATTCCTCATATGTTAAGCTTTTCAATCCTGGATCCATTCTTGTGAACCTACTCTGAACATGTTGTAGAACATCCATCCTGTGATATGGATCCACAACTGCCCACAATACTCCAACTGAGGTCTGTGCAGAGCCTTATAGAGCCCAGAAGTACATCCCTGCTTTTATTTTCAAGTCCTCTCAAAATGAATGCCATTATTGCATTTGCCTCCCTAACTACTGACTCAACCTGTAAGTTTACCTTGGGAGAACTCTGGACTAGAACTCCCAAGTCTCTTTGCACCTCAGACTTTGAATTTTTTCCTCATTTAGAAAATAGCCCATCCCCCTATTCTTCTTAAGAAGTGCATGACCTAACATTTTCTCACGTTGCACTCTATCTGTCACTTCCTAGCCCACTATCCTGACATGTCCAAATACTTCTGCAGCCTTCCTGCCTCCTCAATGCTGCCTGTAAGTCTACCTATCTTTGTACAGTCTGCAAACCTAGCCGGAATACACTCAGTTCCTTTATCTGGATCGTTAATGTATAAAGTGCAAAGTTCTGGTTTCAACACTGAGCCTGTGGAACACTAGTCTCTCAGGCTGCCATCCTAAGAGGACCTTTTTATCCCCACTCTCTGCTTTCTGCCAGACAGCCAAGCTTCTATCCACGCTAACACCTTGCCTCTAATACCATGGGCCCTTATCTTACTCAATAGCGTCCTGTGCGGAACCCTGTCAAAGGCCTCCTTGAAGTCCAGTTTAGTAACACCCATTGCCTCTCCTTGGTCGAACCTGCTTGTTAATTCCTTATAGAATTCTAGCATATTTGTCAGGTATGATATTCCCTTGATGAAAACCTGGTGACTTTGCCCTATTTTATGACACACTTACAAGTATTCAGATATCTCACCCTTCATAATGGATTCCAGGACCTTACTCATGACTGTGGTTAGGCTAATTGGTATGTAATTGTTCTTTTTGTTTTACACTTTATTCCCTTCTTATACAGGGGTGTCATGTTAACAATTTTCTAATGCTCTGTGATCCTCCATGACTCTAGCAATACCTAACACTCCTACTAGCTTTTCAGCTGTCTCTCTTACAACCCTGGGGGTGGTGCATCTGGTCCAGGTGATTTATCCACCGTCAGGCCATTCAGATCTAAATGCTTACCTTAATTTTGAAACATGGTTAAATGAAGATTCTGGGACACATATTCAAATAGATGTCATGCAGATGTCTAAGTATTAACTGTTTTGGATTAAGTTGTCCATCTGAACAAAATTTGCATTATTTTGAAGTATCTTTGTAATTTCTGCCTTACTGTTGCAGGGATCTTGGGTGAAAGAAGGTAGGTTTGATGATTTGAGTGACTTGCTTGTAAATTTTCTGTCAGATTCAGTAGCATTTTGGGAATTCTGCAGATATATGTGTTGCCATATGAAGATACACAACCCAATCCTTGGGTGGTATGTTAGTTCAGTGGTCAGCAATGCAGCCTCACAGTGCTTGGAACTTGGGTTCAGTTCCAGCCTCAGGTTACTGTCTGTGTAGGGTTTGCAAATTCGTATTGTGTATTTGTGGGTTTCCTCCCACTGTCCAAACATGTGCAGGCTAGGGGCATTGGGCATGAGAGATACAGGGATTGCATGTGTCTGGGTGGGACCCTTTTTGAAGTTTAGTGTAGACTTGATGGATTGAAGGGCCGACTTCATCACTGTAAGAATTATATGAGAAAGCCAAAAGGGAGTACTAAAGCTTATGGCACTCAAGGGAAAACTTGCTGTGTTACTTTTATCTGCAAGGCTTTTAATATACTATGGAAGTGTATAATATTGTGTACACAATGTTTTTTGATACATTATTTCATTTTGGGAAATTCAGTGGCAGGATGGTTACTCCCCTGTTGTTATCGAAAATGCAACTGAAAAATGAATGCTGACAATATGTGGACAACAATCTCAGTAACTCAAAATAATTCCATATTTGGTCTCGTAACATTTTGTGCACACCAGTCTGGTGATTGTTTTTTCTTTCATCTGTGGTGGGTAATGTGTTGCAGACTTTCAGTTAATTGGTAAAACTAAATTTTCTCTGAATGAAGTGTGTTAAATCCCCACAGTCCCAGAAGACTACCCTCTCTCATGAGAAATAGATGATTGGCAGTGGTTTTATCTGAATATTGCCATGTCTCAGTCAATGTTCAAAAGATAGGAACTTCATGACAATCATATAATGCTAATCCTGCCCCCCCTCTTCTAACCGGAAGAAAAAAACTCAGTAAGGTAAGGCTTTTATTTTTTTTTTATCTTTCTTTTTCATATAGTTAAGTGCATTGTCTGGGTTTCGTTAGTTCGTATAAAACTAAGCTTACAATGGCAGGGCACCTCAGACCCATGGCATGTGCCTCTTGCTTGATGTGGGAGCTTAGAAACGTGTCTGACATTACCGACTCTTACACTTGCAAGAAGTGTGCCCAACTGCAGATCTTGTTTGAATGCATGATGGCTCTGGAGCTGTGGATGGACTCACTGTGGAGCATCCGCGATGCTGAGGAGGTCGTGGATAGTACGTTTAGTGAACTGGTCACACCGCAGGTTAGAATTGCTGAGGGAGACAGTGAATGTGTGACCAAAAGGCAGAAAAAGAGTGGGAAGGCAGTGCAGATGTCCCCTGCAGTGATCTTCCTCCAAAACAGAGTGTACCATTTTGGATACTGTTGGAGGAGGTGGCTCACCAGGGGAGGGCAGCAGTTGCCAGGATCATGGCACCGTGACAGGCACTGCTGTTCAGAAGGGCGGGAAAAAGACTCGTAGGGCCATAGTGAGATGGGAATTCTATTGTGAGGGGAGTAGATAGGCGGTTCTGTGGCCGAAGGTGGGAGTCCCAGATGGTATGTTGCCTCCGAGGGTCAGGGATGTCACTGATCGGCTGCAGAGCATTAGACAATAGGCAATAGATGCAGGAGTAGTCCATTCTGCCCTTCGAGCCAGCACCACCATTCATTATGATCATGGCTGATCATCCTCAATCAGTATCCTGTTCCTGCCTTATCCCCATAACCTTTGATTCCACTATCCTTAAGAGCATTCTAAAAGGGGAGGATGAACAGCCAGCTCTCTTGGTGCATATAGGCACCGACGATTTAAGTGGGAAATGAGATGAGATCCTGAAAGAAGAATTCAGGGAGCTAGCAGAGAAATTAAAGAGGACCTCAAAGGTAGTGATCTCGGAATTACTACCAGTGCCACGTGCTAGCCAGCGTAGAAATGAAAAAATAGGCAGGACGAACAGATGGCTTGAGAGATGGTGTAGGAGGGAGAGGTTCAGATTTGTTGGACATTGGAACTAGTTCTGGGGAAGTTGGGACTATTACAAAATGGACGGTCTACATCTGAACCAGACCGGAACCAATGTCCTTGGGGGAGTTTTTCCTATTTTTGTTGGGGAGGTTTTAAATTAATATGGCAGGGGGGTGGGAACCAGAAGAGAAAACAAGTAGGCAGTGAGGTGGACACTGCAGACTGTAAGAATTATGAAGATAGCATTAATAAAGGGAAGAGTAGGCAGAGAGCAGATGAGTGCAAAAAAACTGGTGGCCTGAAATGCATCAACTTTAATGCAAGGAGTAGAGTGTGTAAGGCAGATGAACTTAGGGCTTAGATTGGTACCTGGGAGTATGATGTTATTGCAATCACAGAGACTTGGTTGAAGGAAGGGCAGGATGATTGGCAACTAAATGTTCCAGGATATAGACACTTCAGACAAGACAGGGAGGGAAGTAAAAGGAGGTGGGGGTGGAGTTGCATTGCTGGTCAAGGGCGATATCACGGCTGTGCTAAAGGAGGGGACACTATGGAGTTCTTGGGTAGTGAGGCATTATGGGTGGAGCTGAGAAATAAGAAGGGTGCAGTCACACTATTGGGGCTGTATTACAGGCCTCCCAACAGTGAGTGTGAGGGAGAAGAGTAAATAGGTAAACATTATGGAAAGATGTAGAGGCAATAGAGAAGTGGTGATGGGAGATTTTAATTTTCCCAACATTGACTGGGATACACTTAACGTCAGAGGCCTAGGTGGGCTTAAATTTGTAAGAAGCATCCAGGAGAGTTTTCTGGAGCAATATGTCAATAGTCTAATGAGGGAAGGGGCATATTGGACCTGATACTGGGAAACGAGCAAGGACGGGTGGTAAAAGTTGCAGTGGGGGATTTCTTTGTGAACAGTGACCACAATTCTGTAAGTTTTAGAATACTCGTAGATAAAGCAGAGAGTGGTCCTAAGGGAAGAGTACTAAACTGGGCCAAGGCCAATTATATCAAAATTAGGCAGGAGCTGGGAAACGTGGATTGGACACAGCTATTTGAAGGGAAGTCCAGCTTTGAGATGTGGGACGCTTTCAAAGATGGGTTAAAGATAGTGCAGGATAGGCATGTTGAAGGCAAAGGATAGGAAACGCAAGATTTGTGAACCGTAGATGACAGGAGAAATTGTACGACTAGCCAAGAGGAAAACGAAGCATACGTAAGGTCCAGGCAGCTAAGAATAGAATGGGCCCTGGAGGAATATTGGAAGAGTAGGACAAGTCTTAAACAAGGAAGCAAGCGGGCTAAAAGAGGTCATGAAATAGCTTTAGCGAGCAGAATTAAGGAGAATCCCAAAGCATTTTATTCTTATATAAGAAGCAAGCGGGTAACTAGAGAAAAGATTAGTCCACTAAAGGATAATGAAGGAAGGCTGTGTATCAAACCTGAGAGAATGGGTGAGATTCTGAATGATTATTTTGCATCAGTGTTCACTGAGGAGAGGAAAATGATGAATGTTGAGATTAGAGACAGAAGTTTGATTAGTCTGGATCATGTTGACATAAGTAGGGAAGATGTGTTGGGTAGGCTAGAGGTTATTAAGGTGGACAAATCCCCTGAACCAGATGGGATCTATCCCAGGTTGCTGAGAGAGGTGAGAGAGGAAATAGCTGGGGCCCTGACAAATATCTTTGTGGCATCCTTAAATACAGGTGAGGTGCCGGAGGACTGGAAGGTTGCTCATGTTGTCTCCCTGTACATGAAGGGTAGTAGGGGTATTCCTGATAACTACTGACGAGTGAGCCTGATGTAGGTGGTGGGAAAATTGCTGGAGAAAGTTCTGAGGGATAGGATCTATTTATATTGAGAAAAGAATGGGCTTATCAGTGATGGGCAAGATGGTTTTGTGCAGGGGAGATCGTGCCTTACCAACTTAGTAGAGTTCTTCAAGGAAGTGAACAAATTGATAGATGAAGGAAGGGCTGTTGATGTCATATACATGGACTTTAGTAAGGCATTTGATAAGGCTCCCCATGGTAGATGAATGGAGAAAGTGAAGTCACAGGGTGTTAGGTGGATAAAGAGCTGATTGAGCAACTGCAGACAGAGAGTAGCATTTGAAGGGGGTTTCTTGAAAGGGAGAAAGGTGACCAGTGGTGTTCCACAGGGGTCAGTGTTGGGGCTACTATTGTTTGTAATATACATAAATGATCTGGAGGAGGGCACTGTTGGTATGATCAGCAAATTTGCAGATGACACAAAGATTAGTGGAATAGCAGAAAGCAGAAGGGACATTCAGAGAATACAGGAGGATATCGATAGATTGGAGAGTTGGGCGGAAAATTGGCATATGGATTTCAACCTAGTCAAATGTGAGGTGATGCATTTAGGCAAGACTAATTCTGGAGCAAATTATACAATGAAAGGAAGAGCCTTGGAAAAAGTTGATGGGCAGAGAGATCTGGGAGTGCAGATCCATTGTACCCTGAAGGTTGCTGCACAGATGGATAGAGTGGTCAAGAAGGCATTTAGTATGCTTGCCTTCATTGGACGGGGTATTGAGTATAAGAGCTAGCAAATCATGTTAACAATGTACAAGACATTGGTTCAGCCGCATTTAGAATACTGTGTACAGTTCTGGTCACCACATTACCAAAAGGATGTGGACGCTTTGAAGAAGGTGCAGAGAAGATTTACGAAGATGTTGCCTGGTATGGCAGGTGCTAACTATGAAGAGAGGTTGAGTAGGTTATGTTTATTTTCATTAGAAAAAAGGAGATTGAGGGGGGACCTGATTGACGTTTATAAAATCATGAAGGGTAGAGACAGGGTGGACAGAGACAAGCTTTTTTCCCAGGGTGAAGGATTCAATGACAAGAGGTCACACTTTCAAGGTGAGAGGTGGAAACTTTAAGGGGGAAACACGTGGCAAGTACTTCACACAGAGGGTGGTGTGCGTTTGTAATGCGTTGCCAGCAGAGGTGGTAGAAGCAGGCATGGTGGATTCATTTAAGATGCATCTGGATAAATGAATGAGTACGTCGGGAGTAGATGAATACAGATGCTTAGGAATTGACCGACAGGTTTAGACAGCACATTTGGATCGGCTCAGGCTTGGAGGGCCGAAGGGCCTGTTCTTGGGTTGTAAATTTTCTTTATTCTTTGTTCTTTGAATTAAACACATGCTGTTGACATCGCTGTATCACAAAACAGCCATCCTGTCAATTGAGCTAACTGAAACTCCCTCACCCATGTGTAAGGTTTTCAAGATTATTGCCCCAAAGAATATGGAATTTTGATGTTTAAGTCAAACGGAACAGTTTGCAAAAATAGGGAGATTTTATGAAAAACATGGAAGTCACTCATCAGACCAGATCTAGAATACTGAAAACAATTTTGATTCCCTTATCTAGGGAATGGTATCGTGACTTTGAAGATAGTTCAATAGAATGATTAGAGAGATTTGCTTACACGAGGCGGTGGATTGGATTTGCCTGTACGCCCTGGAGTTTTGAAGAATGAGAGGCAAACTTATTTAAGCATATGATACACGGGGTGTTGACAGTGTCAATTCTGAGAGGTTAGTTTTTGTTATGGAAGAGTCTAGAACAAGGAGGTGGATACTTTGAGTAACAATTTATTTATCTAACTCTAACAGTGAACAAATTAAGTAAACTATTAACAGACTGAACAATTTCCCTCTGAGAGCTAACTATTCCCGAATAATGCAAGATGCTAATGGTATTCTCTTCCAGTAAATATAAGCCCCACTTATATAACAAAACAAAATTACAGCCAGGTTACACGTCTTCCAAGATGTTCTTTGCCTCTCCATCATCTAACCCTGTCTGAAATGCTTCCTCCGACATTGGTACCAATGTTATTTGGGTTATTTAGATTCTGCTTTCTCTAATACATAGATTACTGGAGACCTGTTATCTCTTGGCAGAATGGCAGTTGGGTCTTGGCTCTCTATCCAACTGACCCCTTGTTTTGTACATGTGATGACAAAACAATATTTCTTAGGTAGGATTGATTTGATATTGTCAAAGTCATTCGACTTATGTTTATTAGACTTTTGGTGGCTAAGAGCTTGATTAAGGATTGAAGGTGATTTAGCAGTTTGGATCAGAAAGTGGCCAGCTGAAAGAAGACAGAGGGTGGTGGCTGATGGGAATTGTTCATCCTGGAGTTCAGTTATGTGCTGCAAGGATCTGTTTTGGGGCCACTGCTGTTTGTTATTTTTACAAATGATCTGGATGTGGGTATAGAAAGATGGGTTAGTAAATTTGTAGATGACACTACGATAGGCAGAGTTGTGAATAGTGCCGGAGGATGTTGTGGGTTGCAGAGGGACATTGATAAGATGCAGAGCTGGACTGAGAAGTGGCAAATGGAGTTTAATGCAGAAAAGTGTGAGGTAGTTCACTTCAGAAGCAATGCAGAGTACTAGGTCAATGGTAAAATTCTTGGCAGTGTAGGTGAACAGAGAGATCTCTGTGTCCTGGTGCATGAATCCCTGAAAGTCGCTACCCAGGTTGGTAGGGTTGTAAAGAAGGCATATGGTGTGTCGGCATTTATCGGTAGGGGGATTGAGTTTCAGAGCCACAAGGTCATGCTTCAGCTGTACAAGACACAGTAAGGTCACAGCTGGAGAATTGCATACAGTTCTGGTCACTGCATTATAGGAAGGATGTGGAAACTTTGGAAAGGGTTCAGAGGGGTTTTACAAGGATGTTGCCTGGTATGGAAGCAAGGTCTTACAAGAAAACGCAAAGGGAACTGAGACTGTTTTCATTGGAGAGAAGGAGTATAAGACAATCAGAGGTTACGGAGGGTGAACAGTGAGAGCCTTTTTCCTCGGATGACGAAGGTTAACACGAGGGTACAAAGCTTTAAATTGAGGGATGATAGATTTAGGACAGATATCGGGGTAGTTTCTTTAGTCAGAGAGTAGTGTGGTCTGGAACAGTTTACCTGCAACAGGAGTAGACTCGCCAATGTTAAGGACATTTGAATAGGCATTGGACATACATATGGATAATAATGGAATGGTGTTGGTTAGATGGGCATCAGATTATTTTCATAGGTCAGCACAACATTGAGGGCCGTAATGTTCTATATGTGATTATATTTCTCTGAGAAAGCCATATGACCTTGGGACTCTCTTCCTGAAAATAGGGGGATCCAGAATATCTGAATATTTTGATTTGATTTGATTTGATTTAACTTATTATTGTCACATGGACCTAAGTACAATGAAATGTTTTGTTTTGTGTAGAGCTTAGAAAAGAGGAAAAAATGCAATGTTAGAGCCACATAGAAGGTGCACAGATAGTGAATTCAGCATTAAGTTTAACATTTGAGAGGTCCTTTCCGAAGTTTAATAACACTGTTCATGAATCTATTCATATGTGCATACAAATTTGTATGTCTTTTTGAGGCAAAGGTAGTTAGAGTCCTGTTTAGCAAGAGGGTGAAAGGTTATCAGGACAAGACTGCGGATTTGAGGTTACAATCAGATCAGCCATGATTTCCTGATATGGCAGAGCAAGCTCTCAGGGTTAAATGGTCTGTTCCCATTTGTTTGTATGTTGCAGGACTTCCATGTGCCTCTCAAATGTAATGCCAAGGGAGATATGCCCACTAAAGAGAACAGATGGGTCAAAAGATAACACATCTGACAGGGCACAATGGATGAGCATTTGCCACGCATGCTTTCATTGCTCACACTTTTGTGTATGGGAGTTGAAAAATCATGTTGCGGTTGTACAGGACAATGGTGAAGCCTCTTCTGGAATACTGTGTCCAGTTCTGGCTGCCCAGTACTGGGAAAGATATTATCAAGCTGGGAAGAGTTCAAAAGAGATTTACCAGGATGCCGCAGGATATAGAATATTTGAGTTATAAAGAAAGGCTGGGAGTTGTTTTCACTGGACATAGGAGGTTGACAGACGACCTTATAAAAGTTTATCAAATAATGAAAGGCACAGATAGAGTTAATGGTAGTTGTTTTTTCCCTAGGATGGGGGATTTCAAGACTAACGGGCAAACTTTTAAGGTGAGAGAAGAGAGATTTCATGAGAGGCAAATTTCTTGTGCAGAGGGTGCAGAATAAACTTCCTGAGGATGTGGTGGATGTGGGTACAATTGTGCTGTTTAAAAGACATTTGGATAGATACATAAATAGGAAAGATTTGAAGGAGTATGGACAAAGAGCAAGTGGGACTGATTTAGTTTGGGATTATGTTCAGTGTGGACTCATTGGATTGTATGTTCTATTTTTGTGCTATGTGACTCTTTGACAAGAGATTGTGTGCTCGGTGTTTAGCAAGGGCTTGGAGCTCATGACATTTTGATCAACTGGTAATGCTGCCTTCAAAACCATATATGTTACACATAAACAGGAAAGTAAGAACCAGCAGTTTCTGTTCATAGAGCGGGGAAGTATGGGGACGGTTTGCTCAGATGCTCACTGAAGCAGATGCACATTTTAAGAGCACAAGATCTTGATAAAATTGCATTTTAGGTTAGTCGGCATTAATATTACCATGTATCTCTGATCATTGGGCTGTAGCAGATAACAACATCAATCTAGAGAGAAAAAGCGACAAAGGGTTTTAAATCCGTGGCTTTAAGCCAGTGTACTGGACTAGTCAATTGTTAAGGCTGGATAAAATTATTGTAAAATCTATTAGTTTCAAGAAGTACTTTCACTGTGTTTCTATGCATTTCTTTAAATGTACAGTTAAACAGATAAGGGATATATAGAAATAAATTGTAGGTGGGCGGCACGGTGACACAGTGGTCAGCACTGCTGCCTCACAGCGCCAGAGACCTGGGTTCAATTCCCGACTCAGGCGACTGACTGTGTGGAGTTTGCACATTCTCCCCGTGTCTGCGTGGGTCCCCTCCAGGTGCTCCAGTTTCCTCCCACAGTCCAAAGATGTGCACGTCAGGTGAATTGGCCATGCTAAGTTGCCTGTAGTGTTAGGTAAAGGGGTAAATGTACGGGAATGGCTGGGTTGTGGGTCGGTGTGGACTTGTTGGGCTGAAGGGCCTGTTTCCACACTGTAGGTAATCTAATCTAAATACATCAAAAAAGTAGTCTTCTCTGTCAAAATATTGGAGCAATTTGTTGTCACCACTATGTGGTAAAATTTAGATGCTTATCTGAATTTTGACACATGGTTAGATTAAGGTTATGGTCAAATTATTTAAGTATAGTACATATGTTTGAGCATTTACTGTTTTACATTAAGGTGTCCACTTAAGCAAAATTTGCATTATTTTAGTGTCCCTCTGATTTCTGCCTTCCTGTCACAGGGGATTTTGGGTGAATGAAGATAGATTGAGTGACTTGCTTGTGATCTTTCTGTTGGATTCAGTTGCATTTTGGGAATTCTGTATCTGCATGCATTGTCATATTAAGATACCTAAAGCAGGTATGGAGTGGCATGGTGTCTCATTGGTCAGCAAGGATGCCTCTCAGCACCAAGGACATGAGTTCAATCCCAGCCTCAAGTGACTGTATGTATGGAGTTTGCATGTTCTCCCCATGTCTTTGTGTGTTTCCTCCTACCATTCAAAGAAGTGCAGGGTGGTGGATTCACCATCTAAAATGTAGGTTACTGGGTTAGGATGCATCACGTGTCGCATTCTCTTTAAGGATTGCTGTGGACTTGATGGACTAAATGGTTCTACTCCAACACTGCCGAGTTTTATGAAAAAGCCAAAAGGGCTTGGTAAAGCTTACAGCATCTCAAGGATGACTTGCTGAGTTACTTTTTAATCTGCAAGACCCTAAATATACTATAGAAATGTCTCATATTGTGTACACAATGTTTTGTAATGCATTAAATGATTTTGGGGAATTCTGTGGCTGGATGGTCATTCACTTGTTATTTCCGAAAATGCAACTGAAAAATGAATGCTGACAATATGAGGACAACAATCTCAGTAACTCAAGATAATTCAATATTTGACCTGGTAACATTTCGTACACCCCAATCGACTGATTGGCATTTATCTGTGAACAGAATCTGGGCAAGGTTAGCGTAATGTGCTGCAGAGTTTTGGTTGAAAGTTAAAACTAAATTTACTGAGAATAAAAGAATGTAAAATCACCACAGCCCCAGAGGACTGCACTCTGTTAGAGAGAGATGACTGGCAGTGGTTTTATTTGAATGCTGTCATGCCTCACACAATGCTCAAAAGGCAGGAACTTCATGATAATAACATAATGTATGGAAATCAAATACATGCTGTTGGCATCATTGTATCACAAACCATCCATCCTGTCAACTGAGCTAACTGAAGCTTCCCTCACAGTATGTAAGGTTTTCAGGATTATTGCCCAAAAGCATACAGAATGTTGGTATTTATGTTAAGTGGAATTAAATGCAAAAATAGGGAGTTCTCATAACAAACATGCAACAATCAGACCAGTTTGAGAATATTGGATGTGGCAATTGTTTTGCAAAGCAGTATGGTACTGATAGCATGGGTTCAATTCCCATTACTGGCATGAGGTTACGATGAAGGGCTTTCCTTCTCAATCTCTTCCCTCAGGTTAAATTGCCACCTGTTGCTTCTCTCTTAAGAAGAGAGCGAGCATCCCCTATGCTTTGGTGAGACTTTGGTAACACAGCATACAGTGAGCAATGTCAATCTCCTTCTCTAAAGAATTAGGTTATGACATTGGTAGCAGTTCAACAGAATGCATTCTATGTTCATCCTGGGAGGTGGACTGGATTGGCCTGTACTCCCTGGAGTTTAGAAGAACATGAAGTGACCTATTTGATACATGTGAGGCACATGGGGATCTTGACAGGGTAAATGCTGAGAGGAGACCCTTCTTAATGGAAGGGCCTAGGTCAAGGGGCATACACTTTGAGTTAGTGGTCACCCAATTATGACAGAAATTAGGAAGAATGTATTTTCTCAGAGGGTAATAAATCAGTGGAATTCTTTGCAGTGGGCTTATGAGGTCATGTCTTTATTTTTTTTAAAGGCAGATTTTTACTTAGTAAGGGCATCAGAGATGATTGGGAACAAGCAGGAAAGTGGAGTTGAGGAATCAGCTCTGATCGAAGTGAATGGTGAAGCAGACCTGATGAAGCAGGCCTACCTCTCCTCCAGTGTCTTATGGTCTTCCAGTTTGTATATCAATGTGGTCCCGTTTGCTAGTTGTGCCGCGGTCATCAGAGTGATGGGTGTGCCAGACTTATGATTACGGAAAACAGTGTAAGATATTTCAGCTGCTATGGATGACCAGTTCCGAATGGCCAGATCTGTTCTAATTGATCCCAGGTTTCTTGGCGAACTTGTCAAATGACTCAGTGAAGCTTGTCCTCAGGGTAAAGATCAAACTTCATCTCCACAACGACCTTATGGTGCCCTATGCTAACCCCTACTCTCAACACTGTCATTGAAGCTTTGAACGCAAGGTATGCATTTCAATATCTCAGGAAGGTCAGGTTGATAATCTTTAACTATCATAAGTAACAACAAAGTGTTGGCTATGGTCTCAGCATTTGGCCTGATTTAAGGTAGCCTCACATTTAACCTATGTTTTTCTCCTTTATTTTTATAATCTCTAATGATGGACTTCTTATTTATCTATTTTTTGATTTTTTTTGCCTAAGAACATGTGCCGAAGAATCTGTCCAGGGGTACTCTATGCCAAAGATGCTGGCATAAGTGGTGACTTGTAAACTTTTCACTGTCCTCATTTGATTACATGTGACAATAAAGCTAATTAAATGTAATTCATCCATTCAAAGATGCAGAATGCTGAAGACTCTCCCATTGCCTGGCTCTTCCACAGTTTCCTTGACCAAGGAAGGCCACTTGACATTCGTGAAGGGAATTATGTACAGTTGATACGTACAGCGTGGAAGCAGGCCATTCAGCCCATCAAGCCTGCACCAACCCTGAACTACCACCTACTCTATCCCTGTAAGGCCATGTTCCATGTCTAATCCACCTCGCCTGCAAATCCCTGGACAATTTAGGATGGCCAATCCACTTAACCTGCTCATCTTTGGATTGTGGAAAGAAACTGGAGCACCTAGTGGAAACCCATGCAGATACAGGGAGAATATGCAAACTCCATACTGAGTGTTCAAGTGTTTGGAATAAGATTGGATCCTATGGCCTTCTGCTTCATTTAGTGTCTTAGCATCATTTATGAAGTAAAACACAAAAGATTAGGTGGGCCTGAATGTTTCTGAGATGGAACATTCGAGACCATTCTATTATTGTTTTGCGGTCAGGGTATAGGCTCCAGTTCACCAAACTATAATAAGAAAACTGTTCAAGGAAATTGGTATTCATTCCAAAATTAAAAAAAAACCTTATGTTGTTCAATGATTCATAACCTTTTTGTGTTTCTCTGGAATAGTGTGCTGGAAATTGAGTCTTGCTATTTCTGGAGTTGGGAGAAAGTGAGGACTGCAAATGCTGGAGATCAGAGCTGAAAAATGTGTTGGTGAGAAGGCTGGTTTGTGATGTAGGGTCACACTACAAATGTATGTTAACTTTGCATACTCAACTGAGAGGACCATTAGGGTTTTACAAATGCCATCTCTCTCCTTGCTGAGGTATGCCAACCTCAGGTTAAACCACCACCTGTCGTCTCTCCCTGATGAGAGAGCAACCTTCTGGTCCGCTGTGACTGTGCAACTTTGTCTATTTACCAATTATTTCTTACATGCTAACAAGGAATGGCAGCAGATGCTGAGGCTGGCAAGAATGCAAGAAACCAGGCGCCAGAGCAATAACAAATAATGACTTCATAGAGTCTACTGGATATCTTAAACTCCCTGCATATGCTGGAGAGATAATGCTAAAACAATCTTCAGTAGACATCGTTATGCATTTAATAAATATTTAAGTCATTTGTTCATTTGAAAACCAGTGTCTGGAAATTATCTATTCACAAAGTCAGAGATTGGTTATTCAGAAGTCTGGCTAGGAGCCATTGGAGTGACTATTGGAGATCTTCAATGGTTTAATTTTAATGTTGCATGTACAAAGGTAGAAAGGCCACTTTAGTTCAGATGCCTGTCTCCGCTATCATAACAATTGTTGTAAAAACCCATCTGATTTCTGCTAATTTACGAATTTCTGTTTATTGCAAAGAAATGTGCTATCCTTTGGCCTATGTGTGACTCCAAAGCCACTGCAATGTGGTTGACTCTGAACTGTCCTCTGGATAGTTTAGGATGGGTAATAAATGCTGAACAAGCCAGTGAAGCCCATATTTTGTGAATGAATATTTTTTAAAAATCTACCACTTACTCTTCTGTTGATTCAAAAAATTGGGAAATTTAATTGCAAATGGAGTGGCACCAGGTACTGTGTACAATATGAGAACTGAAAATTCTTGAAGAAGGGCTTATGCCCGAAATGTCGATTCTCCTGCTCCTTGGATGCTGCCTGACCTGCTGCGCTTTTCCAGCAACACATTTTTCAGCTTTATTTCTGGAGTTGTCACATCAGTTGCAAAACATTATAAAAATGACCCAATTTACCTGTCTTCGCATGAACAAGTGACCCATAACTCTAGCAGTGAAAACTCTAACCCCCTTGGAAAATTTCTCCTCCACAAATGTCCAGATAGACACACACAGACACCAAAATAAATCAGTGTTATGAGTGGAGAGAATAGTTGGGAAGGTAGTTCAATAGTCCTGTCCATTGAGTTCTTTGAGATGGTCCTCTTTTGGCTTTCCAGGACCTGCTGCCCCACAATTCCTCTTTTCCAGGCTCTTTGCACAGTACAAATAGTTCACAACTTACAAAACTTTGTCTTATTGTTTCAAAGCAACATTGAGTGGGGGGAAAATAAATGGGATTTCTTTAGGCTTTTGGCATTTTATATTGCTAAGACAGAGTGACGTGAGACCTTTTTCAGAAGTCTGGAGGCTTTCACATAACGTGGTCATATTCATAAGCTCTTAAGCTGCTTAGGAACCAATCATATTTGTCCCCAAGCAGAAGGCCTCTCCCACAAACAGTGGTCACTGCTCCACACATATTCGCTGGCGGCCAGTTCTCATTGCCGAACATTTGTCCCAGCTTAAGCACCTATCCATGTACCTATCCAGTTGCCGCTTAAAGGTCACCAATGATTCTGACTCTGCCACTCCCACAGGTAGTGCATTCTATGCCCCCACCACTGTCTGGGTAAAGAACCTACCCCTGACATCCCCCCTATACCTTCCACACTTCACCTTAAATTTATATCCCCTTGTAACACTCTGTTGTACCCAGGGAAAAAGTCTCTGACTGTCTACTATATCTATTCCCCTGATCCCATCTTATAAACCTCTATCAAGTCACCCCTCATCCTTCGCCGTTCCAACGAGAAAAGGCCTAGAACTCTCAACCTATCCTTGTACGACCTATTCTCCATTCCAGGCAACATCCTGGTTAATCTCCTCTACACCCTCTCCAAAGCTTCACAGTTTTCCTAAAATGAGGTGACCAGAACAGCACACAGTACTCCAAATGTGGCCTAACCAAGGTCCTGTACAGCTGCAACATCACCTCACGACTCTTGAATTCAATCCCTCTGCTAATGAACGCTAATACTCCATCTGCCACTCCTCAGCCCAGCTCTGCATCATATCTAAGTCCATTTGCAGCCGACAACTGCCCTCCTCACTATCCACAACTCCACCAATCTTCGTATCGTCTGCAAATTTACTGACCCACCCATTGACTCCCTCTTCCAAGTCATTAATAAAAATTACAAACAGCAGAGGACCCAGAACTGATCCCTGCGGAACTCCACTTGTAACTGGGCTCCAGGCTGAATATTTACCATCTACCACCACTCTCTGACTTCGACCGGTTAGCCAGTTCTCTATCCAACAGGCCAAATTTCCTACTATCTCATGCCTCCTGACTTTCCGCATAAGCCTACCACGGGGAACCTTATCAAATGCCTTACTAAAATCCATGTACACAACATCCACTGCTCTAACCTCATTCACATGCTTGGTCACCTCCTCAAAAAATTTAATAAGACTTGTAAGGCAAGACCTACCCCTCACAAATCCATGCTGGCTGTCCCTAATAAAGCATGTCTTTCCAGATACTCATAAATCCTATCCCTCAGTACCCTTTCCATTACTTTGCCTACCACTGAAGTAAGACTAACTGGCCTGTAATTCCTGGGGTTATCCCTATTTCTTTTTTTGAACAGGGGAACAACATTCGCCACTCTCCAGTCCCCTGGTACCACCCCCGTTGACAGTGAAGACGAAAAGATCATTGCCAACGGCATTGCAATTTCCTCTCTTGCTTCCCACATAATCCTAGGATATATCCCGTCAGGCCCGGGGGACTTGTCTATCCTCAAGTTTTTCAAAATGCCCAACACATCTTCCTTCCTAACAAGTATCTCCTCTAGCTTACCAGTCCGTTTCATAATCTCCTCTTCAACAATATGGTCCCTCTCATTTTTAAATACTGAAGAAAAGTACTCATTCAAGACCTCGCCTATCTCTTCCAACTCAATACACAGTCTCCCACTACTGTCCTTGATCGAACCTATCCTCGTTCTCGTCATTCTCATGTTTTTCACATTCGCACAAAAGGGTTATCCTTGATCCTACCCGCCAAAGATTTTTCATGCCCTCTCTTAGCTCTCCTAATCCCTTTCTTCAGCTCCCTTCTGGCTATCCTGTATCCCTCCAACGCTCTGTCTGAACCTTGTTTCCTCAACCTTATGTAAGCCTCCTTCTTCCTCTTTACAAGACATTCAACCTCCCTCGTCAACCAAGATTCCCTCACAGGACCATCTCTTTCCTGCCTGACAGGTACATACATATCAAGGACACATCGTATCTGTTCCTTGAAAAAGTTCCACATTTCAACGACATCCTTCCCTGACAGCCTATGCTCCCAACTTATGCTCCTCAGATCCTGTCTTGCAGCATCGTATTTACCCTTCCCCAATTGTAAAACCTATCCTGTTGCACACACCTATCTCTCTCCATAACCAAGGTGAAAGTCACAGAATTGTGGTCACCATCACCAAAATGCTCACCCACTAAACAAGCCCATCACTTGTCCGGTTCGTTACCAAGTACCAAATCCAATATGGCCTCCCCTCAGGTCGGACGATCTACATACTGAGTTAGAAAACCTTCCTGGACACACTGCACAAACATTGCCCCATCCAATTAACTTGATCTAAAGAGCTTCCAATCAATATTTGGGAAGTTGAAATCGCCCATGACTACTACCCTGTGGCTTCTGCACCTTTCCAAAATCTGTTTCCCAATCTGTTTCTCCACGTCTCTGCTGCTATTGGGGGGCCTATAGTAAACACGCAACAAGGTGACTGCTCGTTTCCTATTTCTGGCTTCAGCCCACACTACCTCCAAAGGCAGATCCCCTTTGAACTACCTTTCTGCAGCCGTTATACCATTTCTAATTAGTAATGCCACCCCCCCCCCTCCTTTTTTACCACTCTCCCTAATCTTACTGAAACATCTGTAACCAGGAACCTCCAACAACCATTCCTGTCCCTCTTCTATCCACGTTTCCATGATGGCCAGAACATCGTAGTCCCAAGTACCGATCCACACCTTAAGTTCACCCACCTTATTTCTGATACTCCTTGCATTGAAGTATACACACTTGAACCCATCTCTGTGTCCGCAAGTATTCCCTGTCAGTGCTACCTTCTCCACAGCCTCCCTTCATTCTTGGACATCCTGAAAAACAGCTAATCTACTTGCTGAGCTACAAGTCCAGATTCTATCCCCCTGCCAAATTAGTTTAAACCGCCCGGTTAGCAAACCTACCCCCCAGGATATTGGTGCCCTTCTGGTTCAGGTGCAACCCATCCTGCTTGTACAGGTCCCACCTTCCCCAGAATGCAGTCCAATTGTCCAAATACCTGAAGCCCTCCCTCCTACACCATCCTTGCAGCCACGTGTTCAACTGCACTCTCTCCCTATTCCTTGCCTCACTGTCACGTGGCACCGGCAACAACCCAGAGATGACAACTCTGTCCGTCTAGCTTTTAGCTTCCAGCCTATCTCCATGAGCTCCTGAATGACCTCCCCACCCCTCTTCCTACCTATGTCATTGGTGCCAATGTGCACCACGACTTCTGTCTGCACACCCTCCCCCTTAAGGATTCTGAAGACACGGTCCGAGACATCTCGGACCCTGGTACCCGGGAGGCAACAAACCATCCAAGAGTCTCACTCATGTCCACAGAACCGCCTGTCTGTCCCTCTAACTATAGAGTCTCCTATAACTAGCGCTCTCCTCCTCTCCCCCTTTCCCTTCTGAGCCTCAGAGCCGGACCTTGTGCCAGAGACCCGGTCACTGCAGCTTACACCTGCTAGGCCGTCCCCCCCAACAGTATCCAAAGCGGTATACTTATTGTTGAGGGGAACGACCACAGGGGATCCCTGCACTGTCTGCTTCCTCCCCTTCCCACCTCTAACTGTTACCCAGCTACCTCTGATTGCTGGCGTAACTATGTCCCTGTAGCTTCTATCGATCACCCTCTCAGCGCCTCAGATAATCCTCAGTTCATCCAACTCCAGCTCCCTAACGTGGTCTGTGAGAAGCTGGAGCTGATGAGAAAGAAAATAATGAAGACACCAAAAAGTCATGAGCAGAGATTGAAAGCTAACTGGAATATAAACATAATAGGCTAGAAATAATAAACAGGGTAATCAGAGGTTGGAAAGTTTAAGGATGATAAAGAAGAGAATTAATGGAATTAGAGGTCATGGGTGAAGTATTAATTCAATACTTTCTATTTTTCTTTACCATGGGAGAAGAATCACAAAAATAAGGCAGGCTTTTTTGACACACTCTTTATTAGATTTTTAAACAGGTTTCCCATTCTTCTCAGACTTTACTTTTCGTCTTCAACTTAAAAACAACCAAATCAAAATCAAAAGTTATACCTCGAAATTACCACAGATACCCAGCTGCTCAACGTCACCTCCCATTACCCAACCCGTTACTGCCCATTTCCCCCATCATCTGTCAACATGTTAACATCCTAAAAATTATTTTACAACATGCAATCCACATAATAATTCCCCCATTGCCTAATTAAATTTCCAAGTCCATCTTGATCATCACAATCTGTCAAATTCTCATGCAGGACTTACTGTCTGCTTTAAGATGTAAAATTAAACTTTTGTGAGGCTTTCAGACAATTTTCTATTTCCAACATTTATAATTCAAAACTCTGTCAAGAGAAGAGACTCTGTTGCAACTCAAATATAGATTGTCCTGTTCTGTTTCTGAAAAGTTGTTCAGATTTCACATTCTGAACTTCATTTTTTTTTTCATCATTGCAGCTTCATCATTGTTTCAAACCTGAAAGAGTATTTCAGACATTTGCATAAACAGTTGCCTTCTTCACCTCTTTGCATATCTTCATTTTACAGGTTCATTTTATACACTCATTCTTTAAAATTCTTGTTCATAGAATCCTTACAGTGTGGAAGCAGGCCATTCAATCTGTCAAGTCCACACTGGCCCCTCTGAACGGCATCCCATCTGGACTCACCCCACTGCCCTATCCCTATAACCCAACGTACACCATGGAAAATCCACTTAACCTGTGCATCCCTGAACATTTTGGACAATTTAGCACGAACAATCCGCTTAACCTGCACAATATTTGACTGTGGAGGAAACCCACGCAGAGATGTGGAGGACGTGCAAACTCCATCTTAACTCTATTTTTGTTTTCTCCACAGATACCTCCATGCCTGGTTCAGACAACAAATTCAAACTCACGTAGACAATCGTCTGAGGGTGGAATCAAACCCGAATCCCTGGTTCTGCAAAGCAGCAGCGCTAATCACTGAGACACTGTGCCAGCCCCTTGGATGAATATTATCCAATCTTACCTATTATAAATTTTTAGTTTATCCAGTATCTCAACTCTTTCACTAATATTTGGGCAACATCTTCATCAGTAAAGACAGATACCTCCTCAGGTGTGCTCCCTGCTTTTGTGCACTTTGGTTCATAATTAACCTCAACCCTTTTTATTAAATTTCTATTTACATATCTGGGAAAGCTAAAAAAAATGACTCTACTATTCAAGAAAGCACAACACAAACAGCAAGTTAGAGATTAGTTAGTCAAAAGACAGTTATCAGCACATCCTGGAAAGGTTTTAGCTATCATCCATTTCTACATTTCACCCTCTCATTCTCCACATTGTTCTCCTCTCTCACCCTTCCTTTTCCTTGGCTCTAGATTTGTCTAAGTTCTAATACTTCTAAAAAAAGGTTCTAAAGTAAAAGATCGGCACTCTGAAGCATTAACTATTTTTGTTTTCTGCACAGATACTTCTGGTTCAGCCAACAAGTTCAAAATACTTCCGTTTTAACGCTAACCACCCTTCCATTCATAGAACATAGAACATAGCAAAGTATAGCACAAAACAGGCCCTTAGGCTCACGTTGTTATGCCGAGACTTAATCCTAACGTAAAATATAGTAACTTAACCTACGCACCCTTCAACTCACTGCTATCCATGTGCATGTCCAGCAGTCACTTAATTGTCCCCAATGACTTTGCTTCCACCACCTTAACTGGCAATGCATTCCATGCATTCACAACTCTCTGTATAAAGAACCTACCTCTGATGTCTCCTTTGTAACTTCCTCCTAATATCTTCAACCAATGACTTCTCATACCAGTCAATCCTGCCCTGGGGAAAAGTCTATGGCTATTGGACTCTATCCATGCCTCTCATTATTTTGTACACCTTGATCAGGTCTCCTCTTTTCCTCCTCCTCTCCAGAGAGAAAAGTCTGAGCTTATTCAACATTTCTGCATACAACAAGCCCTCCAGTTCAGGCAGCATCCTGGTAAATCTTCTTTGCACCCTCTCCAAAGCCTCTGTATCTTTCCTGTAGTAGGGCGACCAGAACTACACACAATATTCCAAGTGTGGTCTCACTAACGACTTGTAGAGCTACAGCAAAACCTCGTGGCTCTTAAACTCAATACCCCTGTAACTGAAAGCCAAAACACCATATGCTTTCTTTAAAACCCTATTCATGTGGGTGGCAACTTTGAGGGATCTATGTACTTGCACACCCGATCCCTCTGTTCCTCCATTCTGCCAAGAATCCTGTCTTTAATCCTTTCAGCATTCATGGGTCAAATTATTTTTAGCTGCGTTAAGAATTGAAATCATTTATTATGCTCAAGCAGAGTCATTTGATATTTCTGTTTGTCTAGTCTTTAAAGAAATTGTAATCATTTAGATTTTCCGATCATATTCAGAATGAGTTTAAATATTTTTAAGTCACATTGATAGCTTCCTCATTCATTTTGTTTTTGTTTCTGAATTGATTTTCCATTTCAGAATGCTCACGATTTTGTTAAGTTCTGAATTGTGCACTTGTGTGAACTCCTGGCAATGGTAGGCACAACTAATGTACCAATCATATTACTTCTATGAATCATTACAAGATTCTTCAGCTTCCTGCTGAGACCCGTCAGTCGTATTTTCTCTCACTGTGTAATGCACTTCAATGGTAGATTCGTCTTCACCTGAAACAATCCTGATAGGTGCAGTAAAAGGTATTGGCAGTCTTGATTGCAGTAATGATATTATATTGTCTTCGTTAGTGCTCGGACTTGGCTGCAAAATCATTTCCAAGTATAGCATACAGGTGATGAATGAGTAGTTTATAAACAACACCAATGATAAACAGATCATGTATCAAAACTTAATTTAAAATCACTCTGCACAATTATATAGGTGCACAAATTCCATCAATAGCTAGTATTATAACATTTTTAGTCAGCAAACCTTTTGCAGGTACATTTTTTTTATTAGCATTTAACTCTGAGCTGAAATAGTATATGACATGGTGACAATTCTTTTTGGTTCATATATGGCAAAAATGTGTGACTTTCCTTCAAATATAGCATCTACATAATATTGTTTATCCATGCCTGTCGTGAAGCCTGAGCCCATTGGCTAAGTAGCCTGTCAGTCTGGAAGGTCAGCATTGAAAGAAGCCAATTTCATGCAAAAAACATCCCGATTAATAGTCAGCTTGGCTAATCTGTTGTTCTGATCAACGACAATTGATCACATAGGATGTGCCAGATTTTCCAAACCCTCCTTTCTTTCTTACCTTGTATGATGGCATGAGATAGATATCTTTAATTCAACCTTTCTTTACTTCAGACCTCCAGCATCAGGTAAGGTAAACAAAATATCTAGTGCCCCACTGCTACTTCAGAATGCTTCCCAATTTCCTCCTTCTTGAAAATTGTGATATCTTTTTGACCAATGATCAAAGTTCTGTTACTGTTAACTGGTTCCTCTCTGATAAAATGCTCATATTGTCGCTGACATAGAGTGTGAGGGAGATAGTGACAGAAAGTGAGATTGAGAAAGAGAGAGTGAAAAAGGTCCAGATATTCATCATGATGGAGATCATCTTCATTCGAGTGAAAATAGCTGAACATCAGGAAATCTATGTTTTAAAACCAGTGGCAACATTTCAAGAGTCAGTCTGTAGTTTGCTTATATGTGGTTCTCACAGACAGCTGGTCATTTAAATGGTCAGCTGTGTCCAATGAAATTTTAGCTTGGAGTCCTTGGAATGTGGAAACTGTAGGATGGAGATTTAGTCAAAGATGAGTAGTACTGCTCTCAGAGAATATTATTCAGGTAGCTACGGTACTCATCCAGAGAGTTAAGGTGCCTCTTTGGATCTGGTGTCAGGAGATCATTGAGACAAGACTTGGAAAACATTCAATTATGAAAAGTAGGTCTGTTTGAGCATAAAGCAGGACACTACCCTAAGGAAATCCTGCAGAGATGCCTTGGACTGGAGTTGACTGCTTTTCAAAACCCACAATCATCTTCCTATTTGCCAGATCTGACTCCAACCAGTGGAAAGGTAGTCCTAATTCCAATGAACTCAATCTTTTTTAAAGCCTCTTGGTTTTATATGTACACCAATGCTTCCTTCTATACCAACAAAAAGATAGTCAAACAAGGGGGCAGTGAACTGCCGGACCTAGTTCCAGGGAATGAAGCCAGGCAGGTGTTTGAGGTGACAGTGGGGCAGCATGTTAGTGATAGCAACCACAGCACATTACTTTTCATGTCTGTTTTGAAAGTTGGTCTGCAAAAAAACAGAGGGTTTGGATTGCAAAGTTCTTGAGTGGATTTGTAGAAGAAGCGAGGAGATATTGGAGGATTCAGCAAGCTTAAAAGGGCACATATTCCGAGACCTGGACCTGTTGTATCTCAGACCCGCAGGAGGAGATGATGAGAAAGTTTTAGCCACCTTGACTCAAATTTTTAAATCATCTGCAGCCAGCGCTGGAGGACATCTAACGTGATGCCACTTTTACAAGAAAGGTGGTAGAGATAAACAAATCAACCATAGAATAGTGAGTCTAATTTAGTGAAGAGGAGAATCAATCTCTTTATTTAGAGGTTAAAACTTGATCATAGAATGTCAGCATGGCGTTTGTCAGGGAAAGTCCATGTCTGACAAATCTAGTGGTGTTTTTGAGGTGGTGACCACGTGTTTGGATGAAGTTTGGATGACCATGCAGTTGATGCAGTTCATATCTACTTCAACAATGTCTTTGCAATATTCCACATAGGAAACTTATAAAGAAGGTAAAAGCTCATGGGGTCCAAGGTAACTTGACATGATGGATCCAAACTGACTTATTGACACAAGACAGAGGATGACGGCAGAAGGCTATTTATGCAACTGGAACCCAGTGCAATGATTCAACACAGGGATCAGTTCTAGGCTCCTTATTAGTTGAGATATTGATAAATGATGTTGATGAGAAAGTCAGAAGGATGGTAAGTAAATTTGTGGATGACACAAAGATTGGGGCTGCATGGTTGACAGTAAGGAGGACTGTGTTTGGTTATGGGAGAATATAAATGGATTAGCCAGATGGCTACATCAGTGGCAGATGGAATTTAACCCTGATAAATGTGAGGTACACACTGTCTGCAGTTAAAAATTCACAGCTGTGTCATAGAGTCTTATACTCTACAACCACCTGATGAAGGAGCAGCACTCCAAAAGCTAGGCTTCCAATTAAACCTGTTGGATTATAACCTGGTGTTATGTGATTTTTAACTTTGTACACCCCAGTCCAACACCGGCATCTCCAAATCACACTTTCTGCAGTTCTGGTTGCCATACTATAGGAAGGCTGTGATTGCACTGGAGAGATTGCAAAGGAGATTCACCAAGATGTTGTGTGGGATGAAGGATTTTAGATATGAAGTAAGATTGAATAAACTCAGGTCCTTTTCTTTGGAGCAGAGATGTTTGAGGGGAGACTGAATGAGAGAGGCATGGATAGTTTGAATAAATAGCAGCTTTACCCTCAGTCTAAGGATCACAACAAGATAAGCAATTTTCAATTAAAAGCCAAAGAGTTTAAGAGGGCATTTGATGATTTTCTTTTCACCCAATGGGTGGGGGGAGTCCATTTTATACTTCCTTGGAGGGTAGTTGAGTTGTGAAACCTCAGCACCACTGAAGTAGCATAACATTCAAGGCTATGGACCTAATGCAAGAAATTGGGGTTAGTTTTTGTGGTGCAGACTCGATTGGTCAAATGACTCCCGTGTATTGTAACATTCTGTGATGATGGAGAGATTCAAGGCTTTTGGAAATTTGGCAACTTTTTATTCTAGTTGTCTGTCCCTGGTATTCCTAAACTCTACCCATACAGACTCCACTTCACTGGAGTTATTGATCTTTCTCACTATATTGATAATGTTTCCTTTAATCAGCAAAGCTACCTCACCTCCCTTTCCCCTTTGTTTGATCTTTCTCAAGACTGTATTCCCCTGCATTTTCAGTTCCCATCACTGGCTATTCTTGAGCAACATCGCCATAACCCAACCATATTATAACCATTTATATATATTTGTTTGACTAATTAATCCACCCATTCATTCAAGTTAACATTTGTAACAATCAAATGTTAGCAACAAGTCATTACTAGCTAATCACTCACAGGTTAAAAAAAAAACTGGAAAATTTATTTTAAACATTTTTGCTGGTTAATTATTGCTGACTTTGTCACTTTCACTATTATTCACATGTGGGCATGATCATTTCACCAGCTGATATCGTAATACACTTACCTGGCCCACCACGTGAATTGCATAGTTACTTTGCATAGTTAATACAAGATCAATGAGGGGAGAGATTAATTTCTTCATGATATCACCACCTGTTTGTATTGTCTCAGCCGTTCAACTTACCAATGTCTCCATAATCCTTGTGTCTCCTTGTCCTTGTGACTCTTTAACAAACTTGATATGATATTCGTGTTTGGTTTGATGCTCTTCGTCAGGTTGGCAAAGGCAGCAGAATAAAACCAATCCGATCAAAGTCAAAGTCACCCACGTGCAAAGTAAACCGACACCGAAAAGCTATTGAGCCATTATTGAAGAATTAATAAAATATTTTAAACAACACTTAAACAGAACTGTATCATTGTTGAGATTTAATTGTCTTATTGTGTGGTACAACTTTCAGCCGAAGTTCACTTCAGCCAGAGTATAACTCAGAGATAATTTGATTTATCTGATTGATTCTGTCAGTCTAACTGCATGAATAGAATGTCTGTATGAATGAATGCGTGTGTCTAACAGTGGAGTGTGTACTACCAAATATGTGTGCGTCTGTATACAGCATAATGTTGCCGGAAGACAAACCTTGTAGGACAGTATGTATAATAACAGAATGTGTGTGGATACCATCTAGAGAGAGGGTGATAAAGAAAGTATGAGAAAGTGAGTAATAGAAAAGAAGGTGACATAAATGATTTGTTCTGAACAGGGTATTTGAAGGAATGGTTACCTTCAATTTAAAATGAAATCATGTTTATCATCTAAATGAAAGTATTTATTATTTTGATGAAACACAAGTTATATTTAGAAATGAAGGTGAAGTAGATTATGTTAATTTGCTGCTAAATTTTGTTATTTTTAAATTTGGAATTGAAACCAGGAGATGTACCAGTGCAACTTGCTGCTGTTAGTTCAAGATATTCACATCTGAACACAGACTTGATGTTTGTAAAGTTTACAAAGGTGGAGTCATAGGTGTCTACAGTACAAAAAAGGCCCTTCAGCCCATCAAGTCAGTGTTGCTCAAAAACAACAACTATTCTAATCTCATTTTTTCAGCACTTGGTCCAAAGCCTTTTATGCCTTGGCTTTGCAAGAACTCATCTAAATACTCCTTAAATGTTATGAGGACTACAGTCTCTTAAACCCTTACAGGTG
Source organism: Chiloscyllium punctatum (assembly GCF_047496795.1). Lineage (NCBI taxonomy): Eukaryota > Metazoa > Chordata > Chondrichthyes > Orectolobiformes > Hemiscylliidae > Chiloscyllium > Chiloscyllium punctatum. The sequence continues at coordinate 4,300,546 of NC_092768.1, read as the reverse complement.
GTTAATTCCAGATTCCTGCCACTTTCTGAGTGAAAAACATCTCCCCACATCCCCTCCAAGCCCTCCGCCCCTTGCCTTAAGTCAATGTCTTCTGGTCACTGATCCCTCTGCTAAAGGGACAAGTTCCTCCCTGTCTACCCTGTCTGTGCCCCTCATAATTCTATACACCTTTGTCATGTCTTCCCTTGGTCTCCTCCGCGCCAAAGAAAGCAATCCCAGTTTCTTTTCATTACTAAAACTCTGCAGCCAGTTAATATCCTAGAAAATCTTCTCTACACCCTCTCCAGTGCTTTCATATCTCTTCTATAATGTGGATTCTTGAAAAATGCACAATACTTGAGTCATTTCTAGCATAAGCTCGCTGCTGTTGTCTAATGAAGGCAATTATCCTATCTGTGTTCTTAATCACTTTATTTGCCTGTCCACTTGCAATAAGGAACTGGTGGACCTGCACAGCAAGGTCCCTGTGATCCTTGGTGCTTCCCAGAATCTTAATGCTCATCGTGGATTCCCTTGCCTTATTTCTCCTACCCAATGCATCACTTCATATTTGATGATGGTGAGGCTGCATATATGATGTACAGGGACTTCCAGGTGTTCAACACAGTAATGTATAAGAAACTTGCGAGAATAGTTATAGTTCTTAGAATAAAAGGCACAGTAGACAATAAATGCAATAAGGGTTGAGCAATAGGAAACAGAGAGTATGGTAAATTTTGGACAAATTTTCAAGCTGGAAGATGTGGAGTAGTGATCAGTCGGCACCGATATTGTTGTTAAAAGGCATGCAGAAGAAGACAGATATGTTTGTATATGCACACAAGTCAAAAAAGACGTTGTCAAGACAGGGAGAGAGAGAAATGTTGCTAATGATTACAGTTTTCTAGATTACGAATAGCAGCATTGAGTTCAAGAACAAATAGGTTATTATGAATGGAGATAAGATACTGGTAAGATCTCAGCTGGAATATACTTCCTGAAGCCACATTAAAGAAAGAATGTGATTGCAATCGAGAGTGTAAGGAAGAGATTTAGTACAATGATTCAAGGGATGATTCAGTTATAAAGAAATAGTGGAGAAGTTGGAACTGTTTTGCTTTGTATGGAGAGAGAAAAAAGCAGATTTGATTGAAGTAACCGGACTCATGATGTGGACAGACTGTACACGGCGAAACTGTTCCCAACCATAAACGGATCAGGAACCAAACGACACACAAGGGCTTTCCAAAAGACAAATAGAAGGTGAGGATATGTTCGTTCACACAGCAAGTAATTTAAGCTGTGGAATGAACTGCCTGGAAGTGTTGGGGAGACAGGTTCAATTGAAGAGTTCAAGAGGGGTGATGATTCTTTCTGTAGAAACAACATGCAGGTTTACAACCTGACAGACGGAGAATCGGCGCTGGATTAAAATGCACAAAGAGTTGGTGTAGAGACGATGGGCTGAATGGTCTCTTTCAACATTTCTTTGACTGTGATTTCGTTCAGGAAAGAAATGAGGAGGCATTAGTGGAGTATAAAGACCAACATGGACTGCTTGGGAGTGAATGACCTGACCGGTCCATACTTAGTCTTCACTCGATCTTTCCTGACATATGCAAAAATGATGAAGCCCTTCATGGAATCTAAGTCCCTCAGCGGTTCCAACTCTGGTGTCCGTCGTATTCCCCCAAACTCGGAGGAAGAGGGGTCTGCAGATGCTGCAGAGTCGAGAGTGTGTTGCTGGAAAAACACAGCTGGTCAGGTAGCATCCAAGGAGCAAGGGAATCGACGTTTCGGGCCCGAGCCCTTCATCGGGAATTTTCCTACTCGATTCTCCTGCTCCTTGGACGCTACCTGACCTGTTGTCCTTTTGCAGCAATACAGTCTCGAAACTTATTCCCCCAAACGTCCAGGAAGTCTTAGTGAACTGTCTCTCCAACCGGCATACTCTGGGTTTCTGCACCTGCACAGATGTCCCTGACAATCTACTAAGGGACCTTAATGCTCCAGTTGGATCCGATCGCTAATTGTGAAACAAATTAGGTGTTTTGTTATGTTAATCATACCATGGAAATGAAAGCTACTGTTACACATTACTTCGAGACAATCATTTGTTAGAAGGAAAATTGTAGAAAGTACTCACCCGTGAATAATCACAAAGACGACCGTATTCAAGTAAAAAAATATTGGGATTCCATTTGCAGCTGATTTTGGAGCATAATGTACTGTTCACTTTCACATCATCTATGCTTTTAGAACAGGCATAATAATCACCATCCAGAAACAAAATACCGATCCATATTAGTGATAGGCTGAATGATTTGTAAAAAATGACAAAAATGACCTTGACGAATTTTTTTCTCCAAGTTTCTTCCAATTTTTCATATTGCTTTTTACAGTGAAATACCATAGCAATGAGAAACAATACTATTGCAGGTATCGAGAAGACCATACAAGCATACACATAATTTGAGTTTGCAGAAGTACACGGACATGGAATTTGCCCTTCTGTGATCTCTTCCAATACATAAAGCACGATGCTTCCTACTGTCCAACACACGGCTGAAGTCCCTGAATTGCTGCTTTTCAGGAACTGAATTAATTTTGTAGGTGTTAGCCTCATTTTAACATAATTGCAACCAAAAAAATTAAACCAAGGATGCGGCTAACTCAGCAGCAGCCAACGCTAAAAGCTCATAACCAGATCTGAGACGACCCACCCAGAGTTTTTGAGTCTGTTCGAATTACTGAACCGCCTACAATTCGAATTTAAAATGTTTCCTTGACGACAGAAAGGGGTAGCATCACATCTTTCCCGAAAGGCACCTTTAATATTACTTCATTCGTCCACAATAAAACCGGAAATCGTACGAGCAGATGGAGACACTTCAGCCCATGAAGTCTGCTCCACCATTCATTGAAATCGTAGCTGGTCTGATCAACCGCAATTCCACTTTCCTTCCATCTCTCCACAACCCTTGATTATCTTCCTGATTATAAATTTAGCTCAGCTTTGAGTATGCTTAACTAGCTATCCTCCACAGCCCTCTGTAGTGAACATTTCCTTAGATCCACTCCGCTCTGAGAGAAGGAACTCCTCCACATCTCTGCCTGAGATGAGTGACCCCTTATTTTGACATAATGCCCTCTCGACCTAGAGTCTTCAACAAAGGAAAATGTTTCCACTTCTTCCCTGACAAGTTCTCTCAGAATCTTGTACGTTTCAATAAGGTCACCTCGCAGGGCAAGATGTGTTCCAGTGTTAAGTCTGACCGGTCATCTCACCACCAACTTCTATGTTACTGTTGCGGCAAAGAAATCCCATATTTGTGAAGACACTGGAGCAGCATTGATGTCAAGTGTCACACCTGAAAGAAGATCGTGGATTATAAACCAGCCTGCTGCGGCAGAAAATGTCCAATTCAAAACCAAATATGTTATGGGGGGACCGGTTACGTTAAACCAGAAATTGAACATACTGAATAAGCATGAAATAATCTTTTTTTTGGTCACAGTCGCAAAATCCACAGAGAAATTTTGAAGTTTTAACAAAGGGTCGCTGACCCGAAAAACTGAATGTGATTTCTTTCCACAGATGCTGCCAGTCCTCTTCAGCTCTTCCGGCATATTGCTATTTTTTTTCTGATTTACAGCATTCACAGTTTTGTTTTCCTCCTTTTTACTGAGTTTTTGTAGAAACCTCTCTGACAGTGAAATATATGTTTTTGGGGCTGTGCCTGTCACCCTGCAAATGCAATGCCCTATTTACCTTCCGATACTTCAATTAGGTTCGCTATTTTATTAAATGACGTAGAAAATAGGTACACATCCTTATCCTCAAACTTTGGTAGGGCCTGCAAAAAAATTAAGCATTTTCTTACTTGACTTTAGATTATCATTAGAATTTTTCTCATCAGAGACCTTTTCAGCTTCTCAAGGCCTCTTTTACATAAAACATTAGTCTAAGCTTAAATTATTTCTCTTTCTCTCACTTATTATGTCACATCTCTAGATACAGCCTTCTCGTTTCTGTCATTTTCAAATCTGTCTTCCTTTGCTGATACTGTTATTTAAAGTATATCTAATGGGCTTTCCTTGCCTTTCTCTATCCTTTGGAATTCCATCTCTAACATTTTAATATTTTGTTGTCATGCTCGAACTGCTTTCACTGTAAATCAGTAAGAACCGATTCCTTTCCTCACCACTTGATGTACCTGGTTTGTTGTGCAACTCCATCAAATTGAAACGTTGCCTTAGTCCTTTAATTGCCTCTGCCTTCATAGCCTTATCAGGCATTCAATTTATAACTTATTTACCAATTCAATTAACCTGTTTTTTCTTGCTATTACCACAATGGATATCTCTGCCATCTCAAGGAAAGCTTGAGCAGTCTGAAGTGCTAGTTTACTTTTTCTCAATATAAAAATTGGTATTTCCTTTTAGCATTAATCACTTACACGAATTCCACACCTATGTTATTCCAAAAATTCCTAGGTGAGCTCCCAAACTTTCTCACAATTTGCTGGGGATTTTGGGCAGCTCATTGAGCCCCACTGCTCAAGTCTTCACAACCGTGAAAATTTGACTAAACCAGAGAATTTTCCATTTGTCCCTGTCTAATTCAGGTGAAGCGAATATAAATGCCGCGTTTCTTTTTTAAAGACAATAAAATAACTACTTATTGCTCACCGAGTGATTATTACCCAAATGCTGAAAGGAAATATGAATTGCTAATTTTTAACTTTGCAACTTGCAACATACTCCTTTTAAAATTCTATGAATATGAAAACAGGTACATAAAGTGACAAGTTAAGATACAAGTATAAGCGATCAAGGAGGAAAATTAATTCAGAGAAATACACTTATCGCACCAGTTCATTTCACAGGCATCAGTTGTTATTTTCTTTTGGCTCCTTTTGATTTCTTTCAACTCTTTGCTAATGACACAAGGTTGTTGGTATACCCACTTGAAGTCTTTTTATCATTAATTGAGGATTATTCCTGTAAGTATGAGCAGATGGTTTTCCCGCATTCTCCTTCAACAGGCAAATTGCAGAACAAACAATTTAAAAGGGAAATGATGAGACAGAGAGAGAGAGAGCCAGAGAGATCCCAGGAGACATTTTGTTACTTCTCCACACAGGAGAGAGAGAGGCAGTGAGAAAGAGAGGTTAATACTTTTTTTGGTCCATTTAAATGATACTGCTGTTTTCAATACACAAAGCTGTAGCCTTCTGCCGATGAACAAATCAGACGTTTGCAAGGCTCTCCTGGTCTCACAACATCTGATGATGATTTACATCGAAGAAGGCAATATTGAATATGCAATTTATTATCTGTTTTATGGAAGCTGCAAACACTTTTTAAAATCCAGTTTCCTCGTTGAAAGCAGTATCTTTTCCATTTCTTATTTAACAGTCAAAGAAAAGGGATATCAATAAAGGACAAAGAATCAGGACAAATTTAAATGTGCCTTACAAAATCCAGTGAAGGAAGGAGAAGATGTATGGCTCATTTTGAGCCCTTTCATTGTATGTGTAGTAAAACAACGCATTAGATTAGATGGTGGGAATGTCCACTTCTGAAGTGGAAGGTATTATGACTCAATGACATTGCATTTTTGATTCAGTCAGCATGGAAATCATTTTGGTAATAAACCAACTTCATCGAAGTTTAGTATTGAGGCTCCTTATTATTTTCCTTGCATGATAGAATATCTTATTTCATTTGATATTCTGCAATCCAGGCATTCAGTTTTCAAAGAACGTGCTTGCATATTTCTCCTTCTGAAGGAGAGCTATGCAACAGTTCAAATGTGATAAGATCTTGAGAGATTGTGAGGCAGAAACTGGTTGATATCCTGCACAACCACAACTCAGGAAGTTACCACCTCCACAATCAAAAATGCAAAAGCTGATGTTCTGTTTCTAGGTCAGTTATTATTTAAGTAATCAGATGGCCAATCCAACTGGTTAACCACACATTGTATTGATCACCAAGCTGTAGTGCACAAAGTATGGAGTGTGGTCCTTATACATTTGGCTAGAGTTTCTCTCCTGTATTTTAATCATTGCACAGTCCCTCGAGAATTCAATAATAAAAAAAACATGATAATTAGTTGTACAACTAAAAGAAAGAATAACTGATGGTTTGTACAAATTGAACATTTTGCTTGTGTTGATTTGGAGATGAAATCTTACTTAATTGTGAGGAAGTGTGGGTGACTGCACTTGACGTCAACGCAAATATTTATGGAGTATGGTATCAAGAAAGCCCAGCAAAACTGAACACTACTGGATTGGTAGAAATCCAAATTTGGTTGGAGACATACCTACCATAAAGAAAGACGATTGTTGCTGTTATAGGTCAACCATCTCAGTCCCAGAACATCACTGCAGAAATACCTTCTGGTAGTCTCCCAAGCCCAAACAACTTCGGCTACTATAATGGGTTTCATTCCATCATAAGGTAAAGCTTGGTGATGTTCACTGATGATTGTCCAGCCATTTGCTATCCTCAGGAGCTGGAGTACTTGCTGTCCCAGTAAAGCAATAGCCGAACAACTTCATGTTTGGACTAATAAATGGCAAATGTCTGCACCCCCATCATGGCAGTTTCAAATGGCTGATGGAAGGGTGGGCCAGGGCCACAGGGGTGACCAGAGTTAGGGAAATGCAAGACAATGCAAGCCTAGGCTAGATGTTGCCATAGGAATTAACAAACAGGGTGGCAGTCAATATCCAGCTCATGGCCAATGCTATCCATTGCCTGGAAAATGGTAGTACTCAGACCAGCCATTGTGCACCAGTTGGAGCTGGTCATGTGGGTGTGGCATCCCATCTGTGCATACCCCTGCTCTGATCACAGTTCATTTTGGTTTCAAGTTTCTGAAACTCCCTCCGATCCCGTGACCCACATCCTGAGCTGCCTCATGGGAATACCTTCAGTGTCCTCCTGCCCTGTGATGAGAAGTTTTTGTGTCAGCTGCTGATGCACACTACCCACATATACTCCATTCACTTCCATTGTATGCCTTGATGCATGTTTTATTCATCCCCAGTGGAGGGCTCCATACATGGGAATCCTCCCGCTTTCCATCGGGAACCTGGGGTGGAAGGTGTTGCATGAAGCATTCCCATGTAACCGCAGATTGTGGTGGTTCACAGATTCCCAGCTCAATTGTATATTTTATGGTGCTGTGGATTCCATGGATCATGTGTATGCAGGTTGTGGGTTATGCACCCTGTTTTTAGCTTTTCGAAAAGTCTTTTACTGTGGTTTTGGTTGCATTTAAGCCTCATGCTTCAGATCTTTGGACATCCAGTTGGCATGATTGTGGATAAGTTAGAGGACCTCCTCCTGGGTCCGTTCCTGGGCTTGTGCAAGTTGGCTATTACAAAGTCTAGGTGAGAGTGAGAACTGCAGATGCTGGAGATTACATTTGAGGATATGGTGCTGGAGAAGCACAGCAGGTCAGCAGCATCCAAGGAGCAGGAGTATCGACATTTCAGACAAAAGCCCTTCATCATCAACTATTACCAGGTCTAGGCAGCGGGATGTTGAGGGGTTCATAATGCTGACTATCGGCACCTCTTTTCCTATATTTGTGTCTAGGTGTCTTTGCAGAGGGAGCAGACTGTCTTTACCAATACTCTTGATGGCCTTCGAGAGGGACCTGCTGGCAAATGGTGCTAAATTAATTTAGGATATCTTGTTAGCATAGAAGAGGTGGACCGTACCATCTCCTTCCATCCTGTACATCTCTATGACTCTATGAGAGATGGGTATTGCAAATCCATTCAAGTTTAGACTGCACCTCTCCCTCTCAGCTTTAATGTTTGCATTGCCCTTCATAGGCTTGACATGTAATTTTAATCAACTGGAAATCCTGGGTGATCCATTAGTCATCATTAATGTGCGAAAATTGCCTTAAGTTAAATGGTGGGGGAAAAGTCTTCCAGTTGTGTGCAATAGTTTTTCTGTATATTAAGATAAGACAAATGGTAAATAGAATTCATGCAAGTGTCTGGCAATTATAATTTCCTATAAGAGAGAATCCAATCAAATCCAATGAATACTGGGGTAGAAATTGGTTTCCTGCATCCCTGACAGCATTGGGACTGAAGGTAAAAGGTGCAGTCAGGTAGCGGGACATGGGTTTCAGTCACTAGGAGAGTATTGGGTCCTGAGTGGATGTTGGGACAGGGTTCAGTAGTGGGAGAAAGCGGATCAGGGATTAGGCATTAACTTGTTTCTCAAATCCAGTATGATAGTACTAGGAAGCACATGGCTATAGTGATGGACAATTGTGGAATCAAGACAATTTTCAATGATACAGGCAAAGGACTTCCAGAGTCAGAGGCTGTTTGGTGCCAGGCAGGAGATTAGATTACTTACAGTGTGGAAACAGGCCCTTCTGCCCAACAAGTCCACACCGACCCACCACCCACGCAATTTAGCATGGCCATTCACCTAATCTGCACATTTTTTGGATTGTGGGAGGAAACTGGAGCAAACCCACGCAGACATGGGGAGAATGTGCAAACTCTACACAGAGAGTTGCCTGAGGCGGGAATTGAATCCGGGGTCTCTGGTGCTGTGAGGTAGCAGTGCTAACCACTGTGCCACTACGAAGAGGACTTATGATCCCTTCATGAAGGAAATAGACCAAAAGATACTTTATGGATCCCTTCCCTTGTCTATATGGACAGACAATTCTTAGAAATACAACAGCACGAATGGGGCTGGTTTTATTTACAGCAGAACATCAGGGCAAAAAACAAAAGTAACACAAAGAATTTACGGATTGGGCTACTGGAATGCTACACCTAGCATAGAAAGAGGACAATTTATTTAGGATGCTAATTGACTGTGTATTGCAATTTTTGTTCATGTGAGGTATGGTAGACAGGGCTTAGAAAGTACAGATGCATTCACGGAATCGTTATTTGCTCAGATGAAGAGGGCCATAAATAAAAGACAACATGGATCTTGATAGAAAAAAAAATGATAAGGACCCTTTGGAATATGGAGGTATTCTTAGGAATCACTCCTGGTTGTAATCTCAGGTATAATTCACAACTTGATAAGTACAGCTCCAACAGCACGTAAGAAAACTTGACAACATCCAAAAGACAGCAGCCCATTTGACTGCCACCCCATCCATCATGTTCAACATTCAGCCTGTTCTCCACTGCTGCACAGAGGTAGCTGGATCAACCATTCACAATGTGGCTACAGGGATGGTGGCAGTGTAGTAACTTACCAAGTTTCTTTTAACATAGAGTCATAAACCTGAATAGTGTGGAAACAGAGTCTTCAGTCCAACTCATCCATGCTGACAAGATATCCTAAATTAATCAAGTCCCTTTTGCCTGCATTTAGCCTGTATCCCTGTAAACCCTTCCTATTCATACACCCATTCAGATGTCTTTTAAGTATCACAATTGTGCCAGCCTCCACCAATTCCTCTGGCAACTCATTCCATACACTCACCACTCTCTGCATGAAAAGGGTGCTCTTTAGGTCCCTTTTGAATGTTTCTCCTCTCCCCTTCAACCGATGCCCTCAAGTTTTGGACTCCCCTTCTCTGGGGAAAACATTTTGGCTATTCATCCCAACTATGCCCATCATAATTTTATAAAATGCATTGCGGTCACACCTCAGCCTCCCACATTTCATTCCAAACCCAAAACCTCGACCACTAAGGAGGAAAATGGCAAGATATGCACAGAAAAAACACCCCCTTCAACTTCTTCTTCAGGTTATATACACTCCTGACTCAGAGCTATCCATTGTCAATCAATTTCTGCCCTGAGTTATCATCCTGATGCTCTATTCCAAATGACACTACACTACAGTGAACTGGAGCACTTCATATAGGAGGCTCACCATAACATCATAAAGTCTAAGCACTGATACTATATAAGTCTGAATATAACAGAAACTCATGGAAACTGAAAGGAACTGTTAAGAGGCTTAACAACGGGCTGTTATGTGAACGGAATTACACTGGGTCAGACAGGTCTGCCAAGAGTTAAAACTGCAGGAAATGAGGAACTGCTGGCTTTACTAGATAAGGCATACATTTGGACAAATCATTCAGGATTGCTCCAAATAAGGCATATATTTGGCACAGGGATTTGTGTATGAAGAACCTGAAGAAATCATTTAGTTCAACACAACTATTAATGTTGTGCAAGAAGGTACCCATATCAGGGGGTATGGAGAAGACATCGAGTAGTTTCGGCCTGGACAGCTGTGAACTCTCCTGGGCGAAAACATGCGGGTTTAGTTACAGATATCAGGGCAGTGAAAGACAGTGATTGAGTGTGTGTTATTTGGTGAAGTACTTTATAAATAAAGTGTGATTTTCTGGAGCTCTTTATTTTTCAACAGTCTCTTTGGAATTTAGAATAGTGGGAATGGAGGTTCGGGCAGTTGAATGTTCCTCCTGCAGAATGTGGGAGGTAAGGTTCACCACTAGTGACCCTGCTGACTACATCTGTGGGAAGTGCACTCAACAACCAGCTCCTCGAAAACCGCGTTAGGGAACTGGAGCGAGAGCTGGATGAAATTCGGATCATCAGGGAGACAGAGGGGGTTATTGAAAGGATTTACAGGGAGATAGGCACTCCTCAGATACAAGAAAAGGCAGATGGGTTACAGTCAGGGGACGGAAAGGGAACCAGTAGGTAGTGTAGGGATCCCCTGTGACCATTCCCCTCAACAATAAGTATACCGTTTTGGATACTGTTGGTGAGGAGGGGGGGTGGGGGGGGGGGTTGGAATGACTTACCAGGGGAAAGCAGTGGGCACTGGGCTCTGGCACAGAGTCTGTCCCTGCTGCCCAGAAGGGAAGGGGGAAGAGGAGCAGAGCAGTAGTCATTGGCGACTCCATAGTTATAGTTATGGGACAAATAGGAGGTTCTGTGGGGAAGAGAGAGACTAACAGTTGGTGTGTTGCCTCCCAGGTGCCAGGGCTCGTGATGTCTCTGATTGTGTTTTTGGCATCCTTAAGGGGGATGGGGAGCAGCCCCAAGTCATGGGTCACAAAGGCATCAATGACATAGGTAGGAGGATAGATGGGAATTTAAGGCAGAAATTCAGGGAGCTAGGATGGAAGCTTAGAGCTCAGACAAACATATTTGTTGTCTCTGATTTGTTACCTGTGCCACGTGCTAGTGGGGCGAGGAATAGGGAGAGAGAGAAGTTGAACACGTGGCTACAGGGATGGTACAGGAGGGAGGGTTTTGGATTCTTGGAAAATTGGGGCTCTTTCTGGAGTAGGTGGGACCTCTACAAGCAAGATGGTCTTATCTGAACCAGAGGGGTACCAATATCCTGGGGGGGAGGGGGGGGGGCAGGGGAATTCACTAAGGCTATTGGGTTGGGTTGAAACTAATCGGGGATGGGAACCAAAATTGTAGTTCAAGTATAGAAAAGGTTGAGAGTAGGGAGCTCTGAAATCAAGTTTCAGGGATGCAAGATGGCACTGGCAAGCAAGAAGCGGGTTTGAAGTGTGTCTACTTCAACATCTGTTCTGTTTACTTTAGTCATAGAAAGGGATAGGTGCATACCACTGGACAAGAGTTACAGCTGGGGGAAAGGCAATTACGATGCGATTAGGCAAGATTTAGGAAGCATAGGATGGGTAAGGAAACTGCAGGGGATGGGCACATTAGAAATGTGGAGCTTATTCAAGGAAAAGCTTCTGAGTGTCCTAGATAAGTATGTACCCGTCAGGTAGGGAGGAAGGTGTAGAGCATGGGAGCCATTGTTTACAAAGGAAGTGGAATCTCTCGTCAAGAGGAAGAAGAAGACTTATGTTAAGATGAAATGTGAAGGCTCAGTTAGGGTGCTTGAGGATTGCAAGGTAGCCAGGAAAGACCTAAAGAGAGAGCTCAGAAGAGCCATGAGGAGACATGAGAAGTTGTTGGCGCATAGGATCAAGGTAAACCCTAAGGCTTTCTATAGGTATTTAAGGAATAAAAGAATGACGAGAGTAAGATTAGGGCCAATCAAGGATAGTAGTGGGAAGTTGTGTGTGGAGTCAGAGGAGATAGGTGAAGCACTAAATGAATAGTTTTCGACAGTGTTCACTCTAGAACATGACAATGTTGTCGAGGAGAATACTGAGATACAGGCTACTGGACTAGGTGGGATTGAGGTTCACAAGGAAGAGGTATTAGAAATCCTGCAGAGTGTGAAAATAGATAAGTGCCCTGGGCCGGATGGGATTTATCCTAGGATCCTCTGTGAAGCCAGGGAGGAGATTCCTGAGCCTTTGGCATTGATCTTTAAATGGGCATTGTCTACAGGAATGGTGCCAGAAGACTGGAGGATAGCAAATGTGATTCCCCTTTTCAAGAAGGGGAGTAGAGACAACCCTTGTAATTATAGTCCAGCGAGCCTTACTTCAGTTGTTGGTAAATTGTTAGAAAAGTCTGTAAAAGATAGGATTTATAATCATCTAGAAAAGAATAATTTGATTAGGGATAGTCAGCACGGTTTTGTGAAGGGTAGGTCGTGCCTCACAAACTTTATTGAGTTCTTTGAGAAGGTGACCAAACAGGTCGATGAGAGTAAGCCGGTTGATGTGGTATATATGGATTTCAGCAAGGCATTCGATAAGGTTCCCCACAGTAGGCTATTGTACAAATTGTGGAGGAATGGGATTGTGGGAGATATAGCAATTTGGATCAGTAATTGGCTTGCTGAAAGAAGACAGAGAGTGGTGGTTGATGGGAAATGTTCATCCTGGAGTCCAGTTACTAATAGTGTACTGCAAGGGTCGGTGTTGGGTAAACTGCTGTTCGTCATTTTTATAAACGACCTGGATGAGGGCGTAGAAGGGTGGGTTAGTAAATTTGCAGACGACACTAAGGTCGGTGGATAGTGATGAAGGATGTCGTAGGTTTCAGAGAGACATAGATAAGCTGCAGAGCTGGGCTGAGAGGTGGCAAATGGAGTTTAATGCAGACAAGTGTGAGGTGATTCACTTTGGTCAGAGTAACCAGAATGCAAAGTACTGGGCTAATGGTAAGATTCTTGGTAGTGAAGATGAGTAGAGAGATCTCGGTGTCCCGGTACACAGATCCTTGAAAGTTGCTACCCAGGTTGACAGGGTTGTTAAGAAGTCATACAGTGCTTGAGCTTTCATTAGTAGAGGGATCGAGTTCCGGAACCATGAGGTTATGCTACAACTTTACTAAACTCTGGTGTGGCCACACTTGGAGTATTGTGTACAGTTCTGGTCACTGCATTATAAAAAGGATGTGGAAGCTTTGGAAAGGGTGCAGAGGAGATTTACTTGGATGTTGCCTGGTATGGAGGGAAGGTCTTACGAGGAAAGGCTGAGGGACTTGAGGCTGTTTTCTTTGGAGAGATGAAGGTTGAGAGGTGACTTAATAGAGACATATAAGATAATCAGAGGGTTAGATAGGGTGGACAGGGAGAGCCTTTTTTCAAATTTGGTGATGGCGAGCACGAGGGGGCGTAGCTTTAAATTGAGGGGTGATAGATATAGGACAGATGTCAGAGGTAGTTTCTTTACTCAGAGAGTAGTAAGGGTATGGAATGCTTTGCCTGCAACGGTAGTAGATTCGCCAACTTTCAGTACATTTAAGTCATCATTGGACAAGCATATGGACGTACACGGAATAGTGTAGGATAGATGGGCTTCAGATTGGTATGACAGGTCAGCGCAACACCGAGGGCTGAAGGTCCTGTACTGCACTGTATTGTTCTATGTTCTATGTGTCTCTGATGCATGTTTGTCTATGTATGTACGGTTGCCTCTCAGAGGCAGGTAAAGCTGCTATCAGAGTAGATCACTTCGCTACAATGCAGTGACTATTCCATTTGCAAATCAGATAGACTGTACAGTTTGTTAATTCAGCCACAACTCTGTTCGTGAGTCTTTGGAGTGTGCCTGGTGGGTTCTTCGTTCCAAACGGTATCAGTTTGAATTGATATAGCCCCATTTGGGGTCACAAATGCAGAAACTTCTTTTGCTTTCTCTGATTAATGTACCTGCCAATAACTAAGCACTAAGTCCAATTTTGTGATGTAACTAGCTTGTCCAACAGTATACAGTCCTCCAGTGTTGGTATTGGGTATGAGTCTGGTTTTGCTATGGTGTTGACCTTCTGATAATCCACACACAATTGTTGAGACCTGTCAGGTTTGGTAACTAACCCAATTGGTGAACTCAACTCACTCTGACTCAGTTTGATGATATCTTTGTAGAGCATCACACTTACTTCCTTCTGGACCTCTGTGGCTTTGAAAGTATTAAGTCTGGAGGGATGTTGTTTTATTGGAACAATATTCCCTACTTCTACCTAATGCACATTAGTATTAGTCCTCTGCATCTTATGACTGAGTATGTCATCAGAGTGCTGCAACAAACCTTTCAACTGGTGTCTTTGTTCCTGAGATAGATAGTTCATTAACCTATCTCACTCCTTAAAGATTTCCTCATTGTTTGATGCACATCAAATTGCACGACCTCTGGATTTGATTCTGCATTCTGTGGGGCAGTTAGTAACATCTGTTTCTCCAGTCCCCTCTCTCTATTATAATAAGATTTCAACATATCCTCATGATATACCCGATACAGTTTTTTTTTCCTATCCGGCGTCTTTACCAAATAGTTTATCTGACACAGATTTTTCTCAATTTGATAGAGACCACTAAACCTGGCTTTGAAGATATCTCCTACCACTGCTAACAATACTAATACATCCCCATGGGAAAATGTCCGAATTATAGAATTTTTTATCCACCACCTGCTTCATTCTGAGCTGTGCTGTTTAGCTAACTCACTTGCCCGATTTAATCTCTCCCTCACCTCAGATACATAATCCAAGTGTGAGATCTTTCACTTCAGTCCCATCACTTTCTCTTTAATTAATTTCAATGGCCCTCTCACTTTGTGTCTGAATATTAACTCAAAGGGACTAAACTGAGAAGATTCATTTGGGGCATCTCTAAGGCAAACAATACGAATGGGATATCTTTACACCAATCACTTGGACAATTCTGATAGTCCGCTCTTAATATGGCCTTCAGGGTCTGATGCAAACTTTCCAAAACTCCTTGGGATTCAGGATGGTATGCACTTGATTAAAAGTGCTGTATGCCTAAGTTATCCATGATTCGGAGATGCTGGTGTTGGACTGGGGTGTACAAAGTTAAAAATCACACAACACTAGGTTATAGTCCAACAGGTTTAATTGGAAGTATACTAGCTTTTGGAGTGACGCTCCTTTATCAGGTGATTGCCTGATGAAGGAGCGTCGCTCCGAAAGCTAGTGTGCTTCCAATTAAACCTGTTGGACTATAACCTGGTGTTGTGTGATTTTTAACTAAGTTATCCATGACTTCCTTAAATAGCTTAGCAGTAAATTTTGACCCTTGGTCTGACTGAACCTCTCTGGGTAGCCCAGACTGTTTGAAGAAAGCTACTAACTTCTTGAACACCCTTTTTGCCTTAATATTCCGTAATGGAATTGCTTCCAGAAATTTGGGAGACACGTCCATTATGGTTAACAAGTATTGGTTCCCACTTCTCGTTTTTAGAAGGGGACCTACGGAATCAATCATAACCTGTGTGAAGCATTCTTCAAATGCAGGAAAGGGCAACAAAGGAGTTATTTTTATTACTGCCTGTGGCATACCTACTATATGGCACATATGGCAACAGGTAACCACATCTTTGTGCATTCCAAACCAGGAGAAATGTTTTTGTACCTTAGCCTGAGTTTTCCTTACACCTAGTTGACCACCTATTGGGAATTAATTTGCTGCACTTCCTGCCTGTATGCTACCGGCAACACAATCTGGTGCACTTCATCACATTTCTCTTCTGCACTAACCGGCAGTGGTATCCATTTTTGTCTTAGGATTGTATCTTTAAAATAATAACCCTTGGGAATACATTCTGATTCCTTTTCTGAGTATGCATTTATCTTTTATTGTTTCGTCTTTCTATTGTAAGTCCTTTTGCCTTTCATGACTAAACACTTCTGCCTGACCCTCTACCAGTTTAAGTTATTCCTGCACCATTACATCAAACAGGGTGTCTCCAGCTGAACCTCAACTCCTTCGTCTTTTTCTTTAGTTTTTGATTCGTGCTGTGACTTACGATAGTGAGATTTTGTTCCAACAAAAAATCCCAGAGTATTTTTCTTTTAAGTCCTCAGTTCCCTGGTCTTCCTCTGGTTTCTCCACAACAAGGAGTATCACCCCCACAGTGGATCATGTTAAATCATTCCCAAGAAAAACGTGTACTCTTGGAACTGACACTCTGTCAATCACTCCCACTGTTACCTCTCCAGTCTTAAGTTGGCACTCCAACTTGATCTTACACTGGGGTCACTAAATTTCTGTCCATCGATCCCACACATTAGCACTCTCTGAAGTAACAGGTCAGAAAGAGTGCAAATGCGCTCATCTCTTAATATTATAGAGTGATTCGATCCTTTATTTCCCAAAATTATAACTTCTTGCCATTCTCCCCCTGTTCTTTATGAGTAAACTTTACCCACAGAGACAAAGTCTTTCGGACACTGGGCACTAACTCCATACCCAGCCCCTGCCTAGGCGATGCACTCTCCTTGACTTTTCTTGGCATTTCCTTTACTACGTTCTCTAATGCTGCTGGTGTAGCGATTTTTACCATATCTTTTTTGACAGTGGCTTTCTTTAACAACCAGCACTGTGACTTTATGTGTCCCAGTTTCTGGCAGTGAAACCATCTTTTCCCAGTGCCTTTTTAAAATAATCAGCATTGCAATTTTCCATGTCCCACTCCATTACAGTGAAAACATCTGAAGCCTTTCAACTCCCTTTCTCCCTCTTGGCCATCTTTTTAAATCTGTGGTAAACCATTACCAGTGTGCTCTACTCTTTAGTTTGTACTGTTGGATTTCCCCTTCTCTCAATTTCTATCTCTCACATGATGAAATTCTTGCTGGATGCTAAACTTTGTCTATGCACCAAAACATATTCATCTGCTATCTCTGCTACTTTTCTCTCTTCTTGAACTTTCTGTCCAC
Organism: Chiloscyllium punctatum; assembly: GCF_047496795.1. NCBI lineage: Eukaryota > Metazoa > Chordata > Chondrichthyes > Orectolobiformes > Hemiscylliidae > Chiloscyllium > Chiloscyllium punctatum. Next base: position 4,283,501 of record NC_092768.1, on the reverse strand, counting down.
CCACATGAATTCTTATAAGCTCTGGAAGTGTGTTTTTAAACTCCAGCAGAATAATCTCTTTTTAGAGCCCCGTAGGTCCTATTTATTTTTAAGGCACTACCAAAATTATTATGTTTAATTCTTTTGAACTCAACAAGAGTCTAACCTGGTTTCTCTTTTATGTTTCTGAACGGCTGTCTATATGCTTCTGGTACCAATTCAGAAGCACTTAAAATAGCCTGTTTGATATTTTCATAATCTCTTGACCACTCAAATGACAGTGCTGCAAATATCTCACTAGCTCTGCCTACCAGCTTAGTCTGAACTAGCATTACTCACAAGTTATCTGACCACTCCATCTGCCTAGCTAATTTTTCAAATGAAATAAAGAAGCCTTCAACATCTTTTGCATCAAAGCATGGCAGTGTTTTAACATATTTGTATATATCACTATCTACTCTCTTCATCTCCGTCCTGTTAACCTGATTTTCCTGACTAATCTGCAACTTTGGGATTCAAATTTTCACTCATTTTCTCTCTCTTTCTCCCTGCTCAGATAAGAATCTTCTCTCTTTCCTTTTCCTCTTGCTTTCTCTCTATTTTTTCTATCTCCTCTCTCTCTCTTTCTTTCTCCTTTCCTCTGTCTTCCTTCTCTCGTGGCTCTTCTTTCCCTTTCTTTATCTTCTAACTTGATTTTCCACAATTGTAATTTAAGTTTTTTCTCACTGTCATGCACTTGCCTGTTTCTCTGACACACCTAAATGCTTAACTAAATCCTTTACAATTTCAGCTTTACTTTTGTCCCTAGTTGAACCCAAATCTAACCTCCATGCTAATTCTAAAAATATGGTCTTTTTATGTCTTTCTGAACATTCTTGGTGAATTTGTGAATCATCTTCAAACCCCAGAATCTCTTTAGCAATCTTAAGATCTATTTCACTCATTTTTAATTTAAAAAAACACAAGCAATTGAAAGTAAACAAATTGTCTCACCTACATTTTAATTAAAGATATCGGACACTAATCTACACGTGTGTATATCTGCTGGGATATTTAGTACCCCAAATTGATTCAAATTTGTCGAAATATCAGACTGGATCTGTCTAAACCTGTCCAAATCATAGACCCGATCCCCCAATCTGTTATGACACGGCAGGGAACCCTTCTGCTAATTAAGCCAAACACTCAGAAAAACTCACTCTACCTCGCAATCTGTTAATGTATTAGCGATGGAGAACTCCCAAATTCCACTTTTTAAAGAAATATGATATCAATTTATTCCTTACCTCTAAAAATGAACATTAAACAACAACTATTTACAACTCTAAGCCTTCTTTCTCTTAAAGGAGAAAGCGAGGACTGCAGATGCTGGAGATCAGAGCTGAAAATGTGTTGCTGGAAAAGCACAGCAGGTCAGGCAGCATCCAAGGAGCAGGAGAATTGACGTTTCGGGCATGAGCCCTTTTCCAACAACACATTTTCAGCTCCTTTCTCTTAAAGGTTTGTTATCTGTTACCAACCCTGTTCCAATAAAAAAATCTGTATTTAAATAACAGCAACTTAATTTCAAAACCATACAACAGCTGTCATCTTCGGTGTCCTCCTTCTTTTGGCTAAGATCTCCCTGGGTTGTCTTCTGTCTCTTATTGCAATCACGTTTCATATGAAAAGGTACCTTAAATAAAGAATGTTTTGAATGGCAGTCTCTCTTGATGGCAGTTACTCTCTGTCTAACTTTTTTATCCCTCCAACATTGGATTTTCTCACAGGTTCAATGTTGACAAAACAATAAATTCAAAATCGATTGGCTTTGGTATCCTGGGGCATGACTTAAACTAATTGGTTAAATTCAAATTGTTGTCAAAACAGCAAGTAACTCAGCAATCTGTTTCATCATGAAATGTTACATACTTTCAATTTTCCATTATACTCTGAGACTGCTAGTTAGTCATATGACAGGTGCTTGGAGGCTATCAGTGTACAACAACAAATTTCACTCTCTCTTAAATGTATAGTACACGCCTTCAACTTTATAACAATTGCCAATCAATCTCTGACCTGAGTTATCATCCTGGTGCTCTATTCCAAATAGCACTGTGACCATCTCTACACCACAGTAAACTGGAGCACTTCATACAGGCAGTCCACCATAACGTCCTAAAATGCAATCTAAGATGGATGTACAAAACATTCAGGCCTGGCCAGCAAAGCCTCCATCCCAATAAAGTAGGAAAGGAACATTTCTGCAAACTGACATTCTGTCTCTGTGAATTACTTTACGTTCTTCATGACACATCATGGTCCAGGATTGCTATAGTTACTACAGGAGGAACATTAGCTCTGCCAACCCTTGCCTGTTCAAGACCAGGGAAGATTCAGTTGCATGGAAATTTAGAAAATCAAAATTAATGGAGAGGATGGGAATACAAGTTAGTGATGACACTGATTGTCATCAGAGAATAAAAGGAAGTAATAAAATGTGTGAATATTATATTGCACAAAGGAATTGTGATTAGGAGAATTTGACAACCAAACAAACTTAGGGGCTTTATATCTGAATGTACTAAACATTTAGAATAAAATTAAAGAATAAACAATTGTGGATAATAGATTAATTGGTGGAAATTACTGAGATGAGGTTGCAGGGAGACAAGATTTGGGAAGTGAATACTTTTGCAAGGGCAGTAAGGAAAGAAATGAGTTGGGCTAGCTTTGTTAGTATGGGATGGGATCAGTGAGAAATGGAAATCAAAGTGCAGAATCAATCTGGGTATAAATACGAAACAGCAAAAGAGGGAATACTCTAGTAGGATTAATCTATAGGTCCCCAAATGATAGTTCTGCAAAGTGGGGGAAAAGTGCACACCCTGAAATATTACTGCCTTATTTTAAAAAAGTAGAACAATAAGCATAGCTGATTGCAATGAGCTTTTAGCCTGGATTAATCAAATTGGCAATTTGAAGTTGATTGTTATAACAATATTTTGGGCAGCCAGCCAAGGTGCAAGCTATTCTGCATTTGGTATTGTGTGATGAGGTGGGATTAAGTAGTAATTATAGAATAAAGAATTCTCTAGGGAAGAGTAATCATAGCATGCTAGACTTTGAAATTCAATTTGAGGGTGAGAAGTTGGAGTCCCACGCAAGTGTTCAGAAGTTGCGCAAAGGCAACTATGGATGAGGACCTATTTGAGGGAAGTGGGCATTTGGAAGACACATTGGCTAAACAAGGGAGTTAAAGACACCATAAAAACAAAGACTGAAGTATTTGTATTGAAAAAGCTAGTGGCAAGCTGAAAGACTGGTAAATTTAAGGATTGCCTGGGTTACTTAAAAAAAATCAAATGAGCTAAGGTAAATTTTCAAGCAAAAGCTTTTATCTACAAGATACTGAAGGGGAAAAGAGCAGCTAATGATTATTAATGTTTTGACTCCTGATGGATAGCCACAGGATTATCTGACTGAGATAACAGTTTAAATGCCTTTTACTGATAAAATAGCCGATGTGATGCCAATTCAATGCAGGCAAACTGCCAAAACTAATGAACTACGTTTTTTTAATAACCATCTCGAGGTTATCCTCTCTAAAGGAATTGCGGGATACCTTATTCATACAAAGTCGCCTTACATTTAATCCTCCTTGGATTACTTATGCTTTGAGTGATGGCATGAGAAGGAAATTATTCAAATTATTTCATCAAAAGAGGAGCTTTTATACTTACAAAACCACGTACAGTTAATTTTGCAAGGATTTCTACTTCTGTTGGTATACTGCAGGGCCTTTCCAAAATCGGAGCTCGAATGTGTGTCAACCGGAAGCTCGTGGGTTTCCTGCAGAGATATACAGTTAGTGATTATCTGAGAAGAGTAAATTGAAGGTTGAGTCTGAAGACTTCTGCGAAATCACGTGACTGGTAACATTTGCTTGTTTTGCTGCAGACCGTCCAGCTTGCTTTTCAAAAGTAACTTGGAGACGTTCTTGTTTTATCTCGCTGAGTTGGAGAAAATCCCGCGAAAATAAGTTGAGTTAGGGGAAAACTTGCTGTGAATAAGCTGTTCTGTTGATCTGTCCCATTTCGATAAAGATAACCCTATTCAACCATTCAAGGTGATACATATCTGTTCATTTAAAGACCAACTCAAGCAACACTTTACATTTATATTTCCTGAGCAAGCTGTATCTTCAAGATTTCAGAGACGTATCTATTGAGAAATATATTTTTCCCTTTCCCTGCAAAGAGGGAGAATGTTTTTGCATGTATGTTTTATGGATATTTACAGGGCCAAGCACTTAGACTTCAACATTAATAACTAAATCTGTTAAACAGAATTAGCATCTTTATTGCCATAAACGTTCATAATTGTGTTTATTAAAAAACTTGTTAATACCTGGTATGGCTATTTTCTTAACCGGAAAAAATAAAATTTTATGTTGTGACCCATATGTATTGAGGGACTGCACTTCTCCAGCCTTGGTCATAACAATAACCATGAGAATAGACATCCACTGTGTTCGAAATTATGCTGCAGTGTCCATAACCTGGTCGTCATCAAACCACAAAATCAGTTAAAATTTGTGTGAGAAACAAAGCTCACTCACTTCAATAATTTCAGTCCGAGAAAAGATCTGAAGCAATCAATATGTTTATTATACGCTTGCATGCGTGGTGCCTGAAATAAGGCACACAGAGTTTAGCAAGTACATATCTTATATAGGATTCACTACTCCAAACCCGGTGCCCATTACTATTGATTATCTCTTGCCTTATCGGCCTTGTGCATAACAAAGTACAAGTTTTATTCAGCCATTTCACCACATCCTGCTGTGGTCCATTGTTAGGTATATTCTTCTTCACTATTATCTACTTCCCCCACCTGTGACATTTCCTCCCTTTCCTCAACTATATTGATCCTTATGACCTTTTAATTGGGGTTTGTTTTTGTGTTTTTGCAAAAGTGGGAAACAGATACTTATAACTACTGCTTGTACAAGCACATCTGGCTGAACCTACATCCTCACAGCACCTTATCTATTTGTCTGTAACATCTACCATGGTTTGCAGGCACGTTTCATTCTTGTATGCACATTTTAGCTAATACAAAAGCAAGTATACATTTCCTCCACATAGTTTTCATTCTTGTTGACTCAGCTCTTGGTTGAAACAATTATACACTGATGTGAGTGCATCTGCCTTGCATAAGTAATTATGATTGCAGAAGTAACACTACTTTACCTATATCCCACAATTTCCCCCTTTTTCTTTAATTACCATTTGTTATCTTCTACATTTTTCTTTTAAGCATCACCAAAACTCGCAAGCATCATTCCAGAGATTTCATCCATCTTGGTCTCACTCATCCCCTCATTATTTAATCGATAAATTTCCTCTGCCTGATTCCCTTTTAAGGGCATTTGTTTCATTAAGGCTGTCTCAATCAGTCTTTGGGTGAGCCCTCGTATACAGGGTGTGATACAACAGCCAATGGCTACCAATACCCCGACTACTACTATCAGGGAAGTAAGAATGGAAACCACCACCCCCTTCCATTTTCCAAACCATGATTCAAGCCATCCCATGAGAGATGTGTCTACTTCTAAATTCTCAGCCAGTTTCTCTGCTAAGGTAGCCAATCCTCTTAAGGCCTGAGTAATTGAACCATCAGGCGCAGTGTTATTAGGAATAAAGGTACAACAACTTCCTCCTAACATCACACACACGCACACACCCTTTTTCTGCTAAAATCATATCAAGGGCCATTCTGTTTTCCTATGCCATCCTACTTGTCGCATCAAGCTGGTCTGATATTCCTTTAACCTCATCTCTTGTATAATTTATAAATCGCTGTTGATTATAGAAAATGTAATTTATCCAATCTACATTGTTATTAATTGTTACCCACCAAAAGAGAGCTGACTCAAAGCCTGCTGCAATCTGGTTACGAGCCTTGAATTCATCAGGTACTCCCCTCGGGACTCCTACAGAATCGAGATAAATCCTGTCATCGAAAGAAGTGTCTAACAGTAATCTCTTACTCCTTCCCTTTTTCCCTACTATCTTTTCCTTCTCAAATGCCAGGGTAAGTGGGGGAATTGCCAACTGTACAATTGCACATATCCCTCTCCAACCTGGAAGGAGGATGCGTCTCAGTATTTTGCCTCTACAGTACCACCACAGATCTGCTCGGGGAGCCTTTAGTGCTGAGTAGTTCTCTACCTTGTCCGTTTCGGTGACATTCTTAATCTCTGTACATAATTTCAGCTCCCCCAAATCTCTGGGCTGAGTTGTAATTCGTCTACGCACACTCGACGTGTGATTTCCGACTCCGGCTGAAAAGGTGGGGGGGGAGGGGGGTAGGGGGTGGGTGGCGCTTTTGAATCTTTCTTCTCCAGGGAGGGAACATCAGAGATTGGGAGGTACAGTTCCTATCATTCCATGCAGTCTCATCCTGATACAGGGTTATCATACATTTCATATACTTCCTGTCTTGCTTCCACCCGAGCGAAAAGGAAACCACCTGGGCCACTGGTCTACCGGAGGCACATGCATAGCAATTGCTCTTGTTCAGACTTTTTACAGTATACTTTACCCATTCAACCCAGGCATTTGCATCCCCATATCCAGTTTCTATTTCAATGGTCTGTTTTAAGTCCTTTACCTCTATAACTTTTACTACTTTAAGGTCAGCGGGAGGGGTGAAAAGTTGTATCTTAATACCCAGTAGTTCTGCTCGTTTTCCCTGTCCTACGCTAATTCGAAAACAACAGCCTGAGAAATCATTCCCATTTGTTTTCATTTCTATCCCAAATGTTTCATTTAATTGTATCTCATAGGTGCCCCCCTCCCCCCCAGAGTAGCTTCGTGCCGTGTGATTTTCCTTATCGTTAAGAATATTGGGTTATACTTTTTATCGGGACAATCGCGAGCTGGTTGGAAGGGGGCCCGGTGTACTGTGATGAGACCATTATACCAAGTACCATCCCCAAGGCCATCCTCATAGGACTTAAGATGTATCTCTGAGCTGCAGTACTGTCTCTGATTATCTACATCCCCACAATTTATAAAGCTGCATGCATCAGCGTCTATTACTTGTGGATTATCAGACTCAGGAACCGTTGCTAACACATATGAAAATGATATTTGACAAAATCCCAATACGAAGAGGGCTAGCGTCATAACTCTAAGCATCCCCAGCATTCTAAAAATCCTGCTGAAGCACAAAAGGACTTAATATACAATCCGACAGAAATAATCCCGCGCTCGCGTCGCCACTGTATAATCAGTTACTCAAAGTCTCTTTAGCCTGAGTTTCAGCCGTTCTTGCATTGATTTGGCTGTCCAGACTTCTTCCTCAACTGGAGATTCCATTGGCCCTTTGATCCGAGTGTAGTGAGTCCAACCTTTCTCCGTCGTCCTTATTGCCATTTCGGTCAAATGAGCCTGATACGGCCCTTCCCAGTCCGGCTGCAATTTAGTCTCTGTCCATGATTTTATTCAGACCCAATCTCCTGGCCGGATGGGATGAACGGTGAATTCAAGGGGCGGAGTCCATGCCAATAAACCCTGTTTCCCGAGGAAAGTCAAAGAGGAGGACAAATCCAGTATATACTTCTTTAAGAACAAGTCTTTAGTTTCGGGAATTGGCAATTCTCCATTCATTCCCAGATAAGGTAATCCAAATAAGATTTCATAGGGGGTTAGTCCCAAATCTTTCCTTGGGGCTGTTCGTACTTGCAAGAGAGCTATAGGTAAACATTTGGTCCAAGGGAGTCTGGTTTCTATTACCAATTTAGAGAGCTGTCATTTGAGTGTTTGGTTCATTCTCTCAACCCTTCCTGATGATGACGGGTAGAAAGTGAGGACTGCAGATGCTGGAGATCAGAGTTGAAAATGTGTTGCTGAAAAAGTGCAGCAGGTCAGGCAGCATCCAAGGAACAGGAGAATCGACGTTTCGGGCATAAGCTCTTCTTCAGGAATGAAGAAAGTGTGTCCAGCAGGCTAAGATAAAAGGTAGGGAGGAGGGACTTGGGGGAGGGGCATTGGAAATGCGATAGGTGGAAGGAGGTCAAGGTGAGGGTGATAGGCCGGAGTGGGGTGGGGGCGGAGAGATCAGGAAGAAGATTGCAGGTTAGGAAGGCAGTGCTGAGTTCGAGGGATTTGACTGAGACAAGGTGGGGGGAGGGAAATGAGGAAACTGGAGAAACTGGAGTGGTCTTTTTGGAACGCTGATAGGGGAGGGAAGGGAAATATATCCCTGGAGATGGCGGAAATGCTGGCGGATGATACGCTGTACATGGAGGTTGGTGGGATGGTAGGTGAGGACCAGTGGGGTTCTGTCCTCGTGGCGGTTGGAGGGGCGGGGCTCAAGGGCAGAGGAGCGGGAAGTGGAAGAGATGCAGTGGAGGGCATCGTTGACCACGTCTGGGGGGGAAGTTGCTGTTCTTGAAGAAGGAGGCAATCTGGGTTGTACGGTTTTGGAACTGGTCCTCCTGGGAGCAGATGCGGCGGTGACAAAGGAATTGGGAATATGGGATGGCGTTTTTACAGGGGGCAGGGTGGGAGGAGGTGTAGTCTAGGTAGCTGTGGGAGTCGGTCGGTTTATAGTAAATGTCCGTGTTGATTCGGTCACCAGAGATAGAAATGGAAAGGTCTAGCATGGGGAGGGAGGAGTTTGAGATGGTCCAGGTGAATTTGAGGTCGGGGTAGAAGGTGTTGGTAAAGTGGATGAACTGTTCAACCTCCTCGTGGGAGCACGAGGCAGCGCCAATACAGTCATCAATGTAGCAGAGGAAAAGGTGGGGGGTGGTGCCAGTGTAGCTGTGGAAGATGGACTGTTCCACATACCTGACGAAGAGGCAGGCATAGCTGGGGCCCATGCGGGTGCCCATGGCTACTCCTTTGGTTTGGAGGAAGTGGGAGGATTGGAAAGAGAAGTTGTTCAGAGTGAGAACCAGTTCAGTTAGTCGAAGGAGGGTGTCAGTGGAAGGGTACTGGTTGGTACGGTGGGAAAGGAAGAAGCGGAGGGCTTTGAGTCCTTCGTGATGGGGGATGGAGGTGTACAGGGACTGGGTGTCCATGGTGAAGGTAAGGCGTTGGGGACCGGGGAAGCGAAAATCATGGAGGAGGTGGAGGGCGTGGGTGGTGTCTCGAACGTAGGTGGGGAGTTCTTGGACTAATGGGGACAGAACCGTGTCGAGATATGCAGAGATGAGTTCGGTGGGGCAGGAGCAGGCTGAGACAATGGGTCGGCTGGGGCAGTCAGGTTTGTGGATTTTGGGCAGGAGGTAGAAACGGGCAGTGCAGGGTTGTGGGACTATGAGGTTGGAGGCAGTGGATGGGAGATCCCCTGAGGTGATGAGGTTCTGGATGGTCTGGGAGATGATGGTTTGGTGGTGGGAGGTGGGGTCATGGTCAAGGGAGCATTAGGAGGAGGTGTCCGCGAGCTGGCGTTTAGCCTCAGCCGTGTAAAGGTTGGTGCGCCAAACTACTCCCGTGCCTCCCTTGTCTGCTGGTTTGATAGTGAGGTTGGGGTTGGAACGGAGGGAGTGGAGGGCTGCACTCCAGTGGAGTGGAGGGAGCGGGTGAGAGGGGTGGAGAAGTTGAGACGGTTAATGTCGCAGCGGCAGTTGGCTATGAAGAGATCGAGGGCGAGTAAGAGGCCAGCAAGGGGTGTCTAGGTGGATGGGGTGTGTTGGAGGTGGGAGAAGGGGTCGTCAGAAGGTGGGCGAGAGTCTGGGTTGAAGAAGTAGGCGCGGAGGCGAAGGCGGTGGAAGAATTGTTCGATGTCTCGCCGCGTGTTGAACTTGTTAATCCGAGAGCGTAGGGGAATGAAGGTGAGGCCTCTGCTGAGGACTGATCTTTCATCCTCAGAGAGGGGGAGTTCTGGAGGGATGGTGAAATCACCGCAGTGCTGGGAGCTAGGACCTGGTGTGGGGCTGGAGCTGGGAGTGGGGCGTGGTTGGGTGTGGGGTGGGGACGGAGATCGGCGTTGGGGCGGAGTTGGGTGTGGTATCGGAGATCGGCGTGGGGCGGGGTTAGGCGTGGTGACGGAGATCGGCGTGGGGGTGGAGTTAAGCGTGTTGACGGAGATCGGCTTGGGGGCGGAGACACACGCGGCGTTGTGGTCATGCAGGTTAGTGATGTCACTGGGGGGCGGAAGTGGCTGCGGCGACGGCAACCCAGGGGGCGGAAGTGGCTGTGGCGACGAAAGAGACAGTATTATTCCCAATAGCCGCGGAGGCCGCGAATCTGTCGGCGATGGTCTTCCTGGCGATCATGGAGGCGGTTGTCTGGGCGGCGATCGCGGAGGCTGCGAGGTCGGTGGGGGTGGAAGTGACGTCATGGTCCGTGGCTGCGGTTGTTGCCACGGGCGCTGGAGTGGCCGCGTGGTTAATGGCGTTGGACTGATTTTGGCGGCCGATGGAAGATTCTGGAACAGTTGAGGAACCCAGAGTGTGGGGGTAAGTAAATGAAAGTTTTTGGTACTTACTATCTTTAATTTCCGATATGGCTCGGAAGAAATGTTTGTTTAGTGTATGGATTCTTCTGTGGATGAAGAACAGTAGAGGTCCTTTGCAGGTCTGTGAGAGTATTGTCCTGAGCTGGGAATGCAGGTAGCGGCGCATGGCTCCAAGCGTGGAGTGGACGATCCGGAGGGAGGTCTGTTGCTGGAGGCTTCGGCACTGGTCGTCAGGGTTGGGTCCAAATTTTGTTGGTCGGAACATAGTCCGGAGTCCGTGCGGGATCAGTCGGTTCCGTAGGCAGGTGCTGAGGAAGGAGATGTGGCTGTGATAGCGAGTCTGTTTGAGAACGTGGCTGAAGAGATTCTGTGCAGAGGAGATGACCTGGGGTGTGCTGTGAGAGAGGGACTCACTGAAATCCTTGTAGAGGGAGGAAGAGAGCTTCTTCAAGGAAGGCATCCTTGTAAGAGGATTCGCAGTAGGTTAAAATCTTCGAGGAGAAAGTGAGGACTGCAGATGCTGGAGATCAGAGCTGAAAATGTGTTGCTGGAAAAGCGCAGCAGGTCAGGCAGGTGCCATGGAGTATGGAACGCCCATGAAATTCCCAACCCTTTCATTACCCCCTGTAACACTTTAGAGGTAAAATGAGTTCCTTGGTCAGAATCTATAAGGTTCACTAGCCCATATCGGGGAATATGTGCTCTAATATTGTTTTAGACACCCCACTCGCAATGGCAGTAGCTAGGGAGTATGCCTCAACCCAGTCAGATAGATCATCTACTATGACCAGCATATATTTTAGTCTTCCTACTCTGTGTAGTTCGGTATAATCTACTTGTATACTCTGGAAGGGTCTCAATCCTGGATCTCTTTCTCCCGGGGTCTGTTTTCTCAAGACTTTCTTATTTACCTTTATGCATATGATACATCCCTCCAATATTTGTTTAGCAATTATATATATTCCTTTACATCCATATTCCCTAAGAACTAAATCACACATTGCTTGTACTCCCCAATGACTGCCTTGATGTAGGACAGCCATGATTTCTCGTATCATCATTTTGTTTAACATTTCCCTTCCATCAGGTAACATCCAATGCCCGTCTGCTGTTTTTGCAGCCCCTAAATCTTTCAATTCTTTTTCCTCTCTTTCAGTAAATATAGGAGCTTCCCGAGGATCTGGGACAGCAGGTATTAGGGAATGAATCACCGCTTCTTGTGGGTTCAGGGCTGCTTCCTTAGCCACTTCATTGGCTAATCTATTCCCCCAAACCTCTGGTTCATTTCCTTTCTGATGACCATTTACATGCACTACCGCTATTTCTCGGGGGAGTAATAGGGATTCCAAGACCCGTTTAATCAACTCCTCATGTGCTAATTCCTTCCCCCGGCTATTGATCAGTCCTCTTTCTGCCATATCTTTCCGAAAGTGTGCACAACACCAAATGCATATTTAGAGTCAGTGTATACTGTTCCCTCTTTGTTTTCTAATGCCCTAAGGCTCTTTCCAGTGCATAGAGTTGACGGGTCTGAGCTGACCACACATTTGGTAACCTTCCTCCCTCTACCACACTACCTTTCATCCCATCTATGACTGCATACTCATTATGTCTTTTCCCTTCAGTCACCCGGGATGATGTGTCTATATAAAGTCAGGCTCCTGAATAAAGCGGAACATCTCTCAGGTCCATGTGGACCCTAGTTTGGTACTCTATAATGTCAAGGCAGTCATGCTCTAGATTCTGAGGAGGCTCTCCTTCCCGTTTCCAAAGAAAGGAAGCTGGATTTAAACAATTGTCCGTGACCAACACTAGATCATCCTTTTCTATTAATATTGCCTCATATTTCAGAATCCGTGAGTCTGTCAACCATTGCTCAGCTTTTTGGTTTAGGATCATTCTCACTTGGTGTGGGGTGCTTACTATTAGGTCTCCCCCAAATGTAAGCTTTCTGCTTTCCTCCACCAACAGTGCAGTGGCAGCCAGCACAGCCTGCACACACTCAGGCCACCCCCCAGGATACTGGATCCAATAGCTTTGAAAGATATGCTACTGGCTGTTTCATTCCTCACCACCTCTTGGTTAATACTCCCAAAGCCGCTCCCTTATTTATGGTAGCAAAGGAGTGAAAAGGTTTATCTAGAGAAGGTAAGGCTAAAATGAGGGCGTGGATCAGATCTCTTTTGAGCTCCTCAACTAGTTCTTTTTCCTCATCATTCCAATTTAGACACTTTGGTTCCTCCTCTAATAATTTAAGATATAATTTCTTAGTCTTTTGAGCATAAGAATCAATCCACAATCTGCAATATCCTGTTAGACCCAAAAATGTTTGCGCAACTCCCATTTAGTCCTGGGCAGCGGCATCCCCACTATTCATTCTATCCATCCTGGGCTTATCTTTCACTTTCCCTCACTAACTAAATGTCTCAAGTATCTCGCTCCATATTTTGTAGTTTGTTTTTAGATACTCGCAGTCCCTGCTGACCCAGGAAATTCAATAATTTGTTAGTGGCTTCTACTACTCTTTCTCTTCTTTTTCCTGTTACTAAGAGGTCGTCTACATACTGCAACAGGATAGTTCCCTTGGGGCTGCTAAATTTCTCCAATATTTGTTCTAACATCTGTCCAAAATAATTCGGGAATTCTGTAAACCCTTGGAGAAGCACGGTCCACCGATATTGCTGTTTCCGTCCTGTCTTGGGATCTTCCCTTCAAAGGCAAACAAGTTCCTAGTTTTCTCCACCAAGGGACAAGCCCAAAAGGTATCCTTTAAATCTATCACACTTGTGGTCATGAGGGATCTTACTTAATAAAGTATAGGGATTTGGCACCACTGGATGCATGATCTGTACTATTTGATTCAATGTTCTCAAGTCCTGCACCAATTGATAAGTTCCATCGGATTTCCGCACTGGTAGGATTGGGATATTATAAGGAAACATACATGGCTCCAACAGTCCATCTCTAATCAGTTCCTCAATTACTGGCTGCAGTCCTCATTTACCTTCTATGGAAATGGGATATTGTCGCTCACAGACAACGTCCCCTATCCTTTTTAAACTTATTTCTAGGGGCGGGATCTGTATTTTTCCACGATTCCCTTCTCTAGCCCATACAATAGGGACTATCTCTCTCTCCACATCCTCTGCAAACATTGCCACTTGTACAACTAATTCTTTTTCCTGAATTCCAATCTCCCGTCCTAAGAGGATAATTAAATCTCTCCCTAGTAAGTTACTTCCTATATCAGGGATATACAACAGTTCCCCTGTGACTGTTTCCTTCGGACTTTCTATCATCATAGGTTTAAATACTGGGACAGTAAATCCTTCCGCTTTTACCCCGGAAGCAGTTATTGAGCGTGTTGACATTCCTACTTTCTTTGGTTTAAAATTCAGCGATGACCGTGCTGCCCCCGTATCTACTAGGAAGACTACCTCTTCCCTACAGGGTCCGACCTTCAAGTTTATCAAGGGTTCCTTGTGGGTCCCAGGGAGCAGGAACCCCTGACACCCCTATTCTTCATCAAAATTCATAAGTGGAATTGCCCTTTCTGCCCTTTGTTGATCAGAACACTTCCACTTAAAATGCACTATCTTTCCGCAATACTAGCATCCTGACTGTGGAGACTTCCATCTCTGCCCCTGTCGCCCAAACCCTCTATCAAATGCTCCCCTTGTCCTCTCCCTCTCCCTCTTCCTCTCTGTCCTACCCGCCGCTCTGGTTGCTCACTATTGGTTCCATTTTTTTTCAACTACCTCATCAACCATAGCTACCATCGTTTTTGCCTTCTGTTTTTGTCTCTCATCCTCTCTCTTTACAAACACTTTCTGTACCTCTCTTAACAATTCATCTAATGGTTTTTCGCTCCACCCTTCTATCTTCTGTATCTTTCTCTGTATGTCTGGCCATGCCTTTGTCACAAAAATGTACTTTCAAAAGACCCTGTGCCACTGGGTCCTCAGGGTTCATTCCAGAATATTTCCGCATTGAGTCTCTTAATCTTTGCAAGAAAGCTGAAGGAGTCTCATCTTTCTCCTGTCTAACTTCAAAGGCTTTAGTCAAATTCTGTGACTTCAGAACTGCCTCTCTTATTCCTTTTAGAATCAGGTCTTTCAATTCCCTCATTTCTTCTCTATGCTCTGGGTTTTGATTTTCCCACTGGGGGACTCTGAGGGGAAACTTCGTCTCTCCCTGTCCAGCATCCCCATCTACAATGGGATGTTCCCTGTCCCATATTTTAATGGCTACTCCTCATATAGGCCCCTTTCTTTCTCAGTAAATAGTATATTCAAAATAGACATTAACTCGGTCCACGTATACAGACTGGGCCTCAAAAAAATAATCAATTTGTTCAGACAACCCTATCGGATCCTCAACCAGGACCTTCATCTCCTTTTTAAATGTTCTGACCTCCCCACTGGTGAGGGGGGCACTTACAAACCCAATCTCTTTGTCCCCTATTGGCACCTCCCAAAGGGGATAAGTCTTTATGTTCTTCCCCTTTTTTTGCTTTTCCCCCTTAGGCCTTGGTTTAGATACTCCGGAGGCCTCCTCTACATCTACTTTATCTTTCCTTTCTTTTGTTGAGCATTGAGGGTCAGGAACAACCACATCCCCGTCCACCGCCCCTTCGTCCTCCTCTTGTGGGTCATCCATTCACTGTCCCTATCTGTCTGTCTCTCCTCCTCCCCCATTTTCACCTAATCTGATTTTATGGTACGGGGGTGCAAGCAGCCAAGAAGATCCCAGGGACTGGGTGGAGCTGAGGGGGAATCCTTTGTCTTTACTACCATCATTCCCAAACAGCCCTTCCAACAGGATGCATAGTCTGCCTCATCTTGACTAAAATGTTGTTTTTTATTCACATACATATCTAAATGCTGACATACCCAATACTCGTCCGAACCATACTTTGGCCAGAAGACAGCGGGATGAAGGGTTGGTTCTTTGTTCCATACTAAACAGCAATATTTAATCATTTTCTTTTTATCTTTTGCCCTTGTACAAGTGTTACTTGTCCATTCCCGCAACAACCTCCCCAACGGACTTTCAGGAGGAATGTTACCAGGGACTTTTTCTTCTTTTACTCTGTGACAGTTACTCTGCCTACGCCCCATTTCTCGGGCCCTTCGCCAGTCCCTCAGCTATTAAATATCCTTTTCCCGGCCACCAAGGCAATGCTTAAAAGTCAGTTTTCTTATCTTGGTCTGTGCACAGATTTGCTTGGCCCCTTTTCACCGTATTTTCTATCGAGCTCCTTTCACTGTCTGATTCAGATGTCTCTCTTGTGGGATTCATACCAGTTGCCCAAGGGAGCAGACCAAACTGGGACACGAGACCGCTCCTCAATTGGGAATGGGACGTGTCTTCCCAGTGTCCTGGGCCAGCCACTCCCCCCGGCGATGGAAAAACATCCCAGATGGCCCCCAATTGTGAGAAACAAAGCTCACTCACTTCAATAATTTCAGTCCGAGACAAGATCTGAAGCAATCAGTATGTTTATTATACGCTTGCATGCGTGGTGCCTGAAATAAGGCACACAGAGTTTAGCAAGTACATATCTTATATAGGATTCACTACTTCAAACCCGGTGCCCATTACTATTGTTTATCTCTTGCCTTATCGGCCTTGTGCATAACAAAGTACAAGTTTTACTTGGCCATTTCACCACATCCTGCTGTGGTCCATTGTTAGGTATATCCTTCTTCATTGTTATCTACTTCCCCCACCTGTGACATTTCCTCCCTTTCCCCAACTATATTGATCCTTATGACCTTTTAATTGGGGTTTGTTTTTGTGTTTTTGCAAAAGTGGGAAACAGATGCTTATAACTACTGCTTGTACAAGCATATCTGGCTTAACTTACATCCTCACAGCACCTTATCTATTTGTCTGTAACATCTACCATGGTTTGCAGGCACGTTTCATTCTTGTATGCACATTTTAGCTAATACAAAAGCAAGTATACATTTCCTCCACATAGTTTTCATTCTTGTTGACTCAGCTCTTGGTTAAAACAGTTATACACTGATGGGAGTGCATTTACCTTGCATAAGTAATTATGATTGCAGAAGTAACACTACTTTACCTATATCCCACAATTTGCATACATATTTCTTGAGTTCTTTTTCTGGTCAGTCAAAATCCGAGAACTGCACGGTTAATATCCTGTTTCTCAGCACAGATATTATATAAGGCTGAACATAGCAGGAGCTCAGGGGAACTGACAGGAACCGACAAAGAGGCAGGACAATGGGCTGTTATGTGAATGGAATCACACTGAGTCAGTCAGGTTTGCCTAGAGACAACCCTACAGAAAGTGAGGAACTGTTGGCCTTATTAGACTAGATATGGAGGAGCCGGTGTTGCACTGCGGTAGACAAAGTTAAAATTACAGAACACCAGGTTATAGTACAACAGATTTATTTGTGAAGCATTAACTTTCAGAACACCGCCACTTCATCAGGTGATTGTGAAACAGGACCATAAGACTCAAAATGTTTCACAGAAAACTGCAGTGTCATGCATGTAAAATAATATTTTAACAAACCTCGATTGTTGTTAAGTCTTTCATCTTTTAGAATTGCATGTAGGTTTCTATTCATTAATTGTAAATTCCAGACCTTCTTTTAAGTCACATTTTCAAGATAACATAAGGTTTTATAGATTCACTTTTCATATAAAGCATGCTATACGCTTTCGTTTCCACCATATCTACTTGCATGGCCACTTTCAGGTAACTATGGACTTGAACCCCAAGAGCCTTTTGTATATCAACGCTGTTCAGAGTCCAGTCATTACCTGAATACATTTCCTCAGCAGTTGATCTCCCAAAATGCAGCACCTCCCACTGACCTGAATTAAACTCCACCTGCCATTTTTCTGCCCATATCTGCAACTGATCTGTACCCCACTGCATAAGTTGACAACCTTCTACATTATCCATAACTCCTCCAATCTTTATATCATCTGCAAACTTACTGACCACCGATCTACAAATTAATTCAAGTTATTTATATATATATCACAAACAGCAAAGGTCCCAGTACATATCCCTACAGAACACCACTAATCATCGACTTCCAACCTGAGAAACATCCTTCCACCATTACCATCTGCCTTCTATGGCAAGCCAACTCTGAGTATCCATGTGGCCAAGTCGCCATGGATTCCATGCATCTTAACCTTCTGGTTGAGCCTACCATGAAGGAACTTGTTGAAAGCTTTTTTTTGAAATCCATGTAAACAACATCCATGGATCTACTGTTATTGATCGCCTTCGTCACATCCTCGAAAAATGTCAGCAATTTAGTAAGACATGACCTGCCCTGCAAAGGCCATGCTGACTGTTGCTAATTATGTCATGCTTTTGCAAATGTGTGTAAATCCTATCTCTAAGAATTGTCTGTAATTGCTTGCTAACCACCGATGTGAGGCTCTGCTGTCCATACCTTCCTGGGTCATCCTTATTTCCCTTCTTAAATACAGAAACATAATTAGCTATTTGCTAATCCTCCAGGACCTTTCCAGTGGCTAGCAAGGATACAAAGATTTTGGTCAAGGCCCCAGCAAACTTCTTTCTTGCCTCTCTCAATAACCTGGAATAGAAATCAAAGGGATGTAGGGGGTTATCCACTATAATGGTCTTACAGAGATCCAAAGTCACTTCTTTATTGATCTCAAAATGCCCAAGAAAATTAGCACACTCCACACAAATCTCACTATCCTGAAAACAGACGCAAAGTACTCATTTAGGATCTCACTCACATTCTTTCCCTCCAAGTATAATTTTCTTCCTTTATCTTGAATGGTCCTTCCTTCTCCCTAGTTATCCCTTTGTTTTCAATGTAGCTACAGAATGCCGTGGGATTCTCGTTTACACTGCTTTTCAAGGTCATTCCGTGCCCTTCTTGCTCTCCTAATTCTCTCCTTGAGTTATTTCCTGCTTTCTTTATACTCCCCACTGCCCTGTCCGATTTTAGCTTCCTAAGTCTCACGTGTTTTTCCCCTTTTACTAAATTTACAACCTCCCTCGTTATCCAAGGGTCCCTTAACTTGCCATCCCTGTCCTTCCTCCTTACTGAAACATGCTCGTCCTGAACTTTCATCAGCGATTCCCAAATGTCAAATGTGAATTTGCCTGAGAACAGATTCTCCCAGTTAACACTCCCTAGCTCCTGCCTACTTTTGACGTAATTTGCCTCTCCCAATTTTGTACCTTCCGCCATTGGAAATGCAGGGTTACAAGGTTTGCGTGGGATGCTCTTTGGAAAGTCAGTGTGTGCTCGATTAGCCCAATGGTCTGCTTCCTCACTATAAGGATTCTATGAACAGAAAAGCATTTTTTAAAACAAGGAACTGTGGTTCAATTAAAGCAAATTATGTTAAAAAGTTCAAATTCAGTTTTTCTGAAACTTTTTTTGTTGGCAGACAAAAATTGAGTTACAGATTATTTAACTTAAAATGTAATACAGTTTCCGAAAGGAACTGTGTGAAGATAGTATTTTTTCACACAATAAACCAGTAAGGTGTTGATGAGTGTTATACCAAGAGATTCTCTGACGGGCATGAGTGTCAGCATTCTGAATAGAAGATGAAACAGAAGAGATCTGTTCTCACAGTGTGCATTCAGTGATACTTTATCTTTTCCAGTGTTATAATAAATGGGTCTCTTCCAAATTAGGGTGAGACAATTGTGCTGCAGGCGTTTCAAAGTGTTGACGTGCCTGGGTGATGTTTAGTAGGTTTGATTATCAACTGACGACACGTCTTGTTTATTGTCAGGTCTCAGTGTAGCTCTGTGGTTCCGACAGCGGCGCAATGACAATTGCTGATATATTAAAGCAACTAAAGGCGTTCTTTCTGAACAGTAACACCAAGTCCTACAGCATCATTGGAACAGTGATGCTGCTGTTGCTTTATGGATTGGAAGAACTCATAGAAAAAGAGATCCCATGTCCTTGTACTTCAACAGAAGCAAATTTGAACTACACTGGTCTACTCTTCGGGCTCCCCGCAGTAATATTGTTTCTCATCAGTCTACTACTGCATGTTGAAACAAATCAGTTCGGCTCCATTTGGAAGTTTTGCAAGCGTTGCTCTTGTGTGATTAGGTCAAGTTCCGCAAACACGCAACAAACTTCCCAGAACTCGGGCCAATCTTCCAATAACACGACCGAAGGTGACGAATGCAAGGACGATTGTTGCAGAATATGCTTTTGCGTTTTCAAGCCCCTGTTCCTGTTTATTAAGTTATTAATTGCCCCAATAATATGGCTCAGCATACTATTTTTGGACGGTGATTATTACGCTTGTTCTGTGATAATGTGGTCCGGGAAAGTGGACAATATAGCATGCGCCGAATTCAACTGTGAAAGGGATTCCAACAGTTTTTTAATCGGACAACAGCATCATTGTGATGATTCGCGGGTGAGTACTGTTAGCTCTAGCGAGTCATTGTGTGGGAAATTATAGCACTGACATCAATTCCTGTAGCACTGTTAATGTAGGAAACGCTTCAATTTGTTCCTCAATTGACCATCAGATCCGACTGGAGAATTTGGGTGTCCTGCACGCTATTACCAAAGGGTAAAGCTAAAGCTGGCGGCTCATATGGAGGACAGACGAGGGGACTACACCAGCAACCCCTTTCTTCTGCCTTCTCCATGGAAAACGCTTTCCCCTTGTTAATCAAGAACCTATGAAGATGTAACAAGTTGTTAAAGTTTTGACCACATTTTAAAATATCTTCACCACCCTGCATGACCTGCTGAGTTTCCAGCACCCACTCTCGACCGAGGTCACGTTTTGCACCTTCTCTAGTTGGTGCATTCACATACTAAACCAGAAAATTTTCTTGTATGCACTTAATAAATTCATCTCCATCTAAATCTTTAACATTATGGCAGTTCCAATCTATATTTGGAAATTTAAACTCCCCTACCATAACCACCCTATTATTCTTACAGATAACTGATATTTCCCTCCAAATTTGTTGCTCAATTTCTAGCTGATTATTGGACAGTCTATTCTACAATCCCAGTAAGGTGATCATTTATTTCTTACCTCTCAGTTCCATCCAAATAACTTCCTGGACATATTCCCGGGAATATTCCCCTAAGTACAGCTGTAATCGTGATTTGGAGATGTCGGTGTTGGACTGGGGTGTACAAAGTTTAAAATCATACAACACCAGGTTATATTCCAATAGGTTTAATTGGAAGCACACTAGCCTTCGGAGCGACGCTCCTTCATCAGGTGGACGTCCTCTCTTCCCCTCCTTTCTATACTCCATATAGCCTTTGTATTCTAAAGCATTAAGCTCTTAGTCCTGTCCAGCCCTAAACCATGTCTCTGTAAGTGTTATACTGTCCCAGTCACATGTCCCTAACGATGCCCTGAGTTCAGCTGCCTTTCCAGTTAGATCTCTTGCATTGAAATAAATGCAGTTTAATTTATAAGTCCTACTTCATTCTCTGCTTTCTTTGTTTTTCCTGACCTGCCTGTTTGAATTGTTCCTTTGCCTTACTGTCTCAGTCTCAGACTGATCTCTTTCCTCACTGTCTCCCTGCGTCCGACTTCACCACTTGGCTAGATTAAATCTTCCCAAGTAGTACAAGCAAATCTCCCTGCCAGTATAGCAATCCCCTTCCAATTCAAGTGTAATCTGTCCTTCTTGAACAAGTAACTTTTACCCCAGAAGAGATTCTAATGATCCAAAAATGTGAACCTTTTCCCCTGCACCAGCTCGACAGCTATACATTCGTCTACTCTGTCTTCTTATTCCTACCGCCACTAGTTCATAGCATTGCAAGCAATCCAGATATTACTACTTTTCAAGTTGCAACCTAACTTCTTATATTCTCCCATCAGGATCTCATCCTTTTCCCTTCCTATGTCGTTAGTTCCAATATGTACAATGGCTTCCGGCTGGTCCCTCTCCCCTTTTGAGAATATTCTGCACGCTCTCCAGGATATCGTTGATCCTGGCACCAGGGAGGCAACATAACATACTGATTTAAATGCATTAATGAAATGTATTTAATAGTTAATATTCAAAACATTTTAAAGATATTCTAAATTTTATTTATCTTAAATGATGGAGTAACTTTGTTGCTAGCAGTTATTTTCTTATACAAAGGAAATTCCACATATTTATCATGATCATTATTAAAGGATAAAGTAATTGATTTAATCTGGGAAATACCATCAAGAACATTATTGCTGTCTTCCAATGGTTCCCCCTAGTTGTTGGGTATCAGCAGCTGGAAATTTCAGACTCAGAACAAATTCCATGACATAAAGCTTTGTCCTCCTTTGAAATTTTTCCTACTGTTTATCTTGAAAGATTATGTTCATTTTCCAACAAATTTCTTGTTGTTCTTCAATTAAAATCATTTTCTTATTTTTCCACATCTCTCAACAGCTTATCGGTGGCCTTCTACTTTGCACGTCCTTGATCTGCTTACTACTCTTTTATTTCATTTGTTACTGCTTTGGCGGTGGCGAAAATAAATATCATTACGAGTATGAATACGAGTGCGTGTATAAAAATAATGAAAAAGCGATAATCATGGAAAAGATAACAGAGAGAGCAAAGAAACAAGTAAATGAAAAAATTGGCAAAGACATCTCAGACAAGTATCAATGTATTCCTAAACTTGCACGAAGCAATGAGGTAAGTGAATTGCAAAGTCAAACCACCAGATAGTAAAGCAATCATGACAACCTGGCAGGGGCGTGGTAAAAGCAGACACAATAGCAACATTTAAGAGGCATTTAGATAAGACACACAAACAGGCAGAGAGTAGAAGGATATGGACTACATATAGGTTTTTGTGTTTAACTTGGAATGACATCATAGTCGGCACAGACATGGTGGGCTGAATGTCCTGTTCCTCTGTTATACTATTCTATGTTTGAAAACTGCTCATAGGTAGTTGGTAGCAACATTAATCTCCTTTATGCAGCTGTCCTCCATTCAGAAAATACAAAAAAAAATGTAGATGTGTTGAAAAACCAAGAGTCGAAGCTAAATGAAGTTAAACTAATAACTGTAATGGAACCATTCAGCAGAAATTGAAAGTCGACAATACATGGGACCCAATCAAGTTGTCCCCAGGCCTTTACGGAATGTAAATACAGAAATAGCGGCGACAAGAGTTTTGAACTCCCAGAATTCCCTAAATACCAGAGCACTGCATATGGAATGAAAGGTTGTAGGCACACACCAACATTCCAAAAAAAGAGGGAGAAAACAAGAAATAACGCTTGGCATTAGAAATTTGAATATGAACATGAATTTCCTTTATTGTCATTTACATTCAAAGGTAAAATACAGTGAAATGTGAACGCTCGTACATAATCGCCATTCACATTACAAAATCTTAAAGGGTCCAACTTTTCCTTCTCTGCTGCTACAGAGTGGAGCCGCCGAGAGTGACCAGCGCCAGAACTCCCCGTCCACACCACACTCCAGAGAGCGCCATTCTTCAGACGGCCCAACCGGATATGTGCTAAGTGAGTGTATCCAGCTTCAGACCGCCGGGTCCTAGCAAAGCCACATAGAGTGACCCGCTCCAGACTTGCCCAGCCCGCACCTTGCTACCGTCAGTGGTCTACTCCACGCGAAAGCGACAGTCTCGCTCCAGGATCCACGCTGCCTCTGAAAATGACTCCTGTGAGAAACAAAACTCACACACTTCAATAATTGCAGTCCGAGACAAAATCTGAATCAGTAGTGCCCTTTGTTTTACTCTTGCAAGAGGGTGTGATGTCCAGTGTCTATAAGGCAAGGGACAGACACACCCCAAATTCAATTAATACACAACATTTATATAATGTGGTTTATTTTGTTTTATATTGCTCCTCCCCTGTTTACATCTTCCACTTCCGGAAGACTGGCCCCATTACTCCTGTTTGTCTCTCGCCTTATCCGGCCTTGTCTGTGACAAAATGCTTATTTCTGGCCTCACAAGGCCGTTTGACCTCATCCTGCTGTAGGTCATTGTTAGGCATATTCTTTCTTCACCATTATCTACTCTCCCTCCATCTGTATCTTCCCCTGATCTTTATGACCCTTTTAATTGGGGTTTGTTCCTGTGTTTCTGTAAAAGTGGGAAACAGATGTTTATACCTACTGTTTGTACAGGCGTATCTAGCTTAACTTCCTCCCCTCACAGCATTTTATCTATTCGCCTGTAATATCTATCATTGTTTTGCAGTCACGTTTCATTCTGGCATACAATTTTAGCTAATACAGAAACAATTATGTATTTCCTCCACATCGTTTCCATTCTTGTTGACTCAGCTCTTGGCTAAAACAATTACACATTGGTGTGAGTTCATTTACTTTGTATAAGTAAATGGAATTGCAGAAGTATCACTATTTTTCCCACATCCTACACTCCAGAACCCATTGAAGTTTTGAAAATGTTGAAATTTTTAATACAGTGAAAGGTGAACGCTCGTACATAATCGCCATTCACATTACGTTAGACTAATTTTTAAAAAATCTTAAAGGGTCCAACTTTTCCTTCTCTGCTGCTACAGAGTGATGTTGCTGAGGGCAGCATGATGGCCCAGTGGTTAGTACTACTACTACCTCACAGTGGCAGAGACCTGGGTTCAATTCCCGCCTCAGGCAACTGTCTGTGTCGAGTTTGCATGTTCTCTGCGCGGGTTTGCTCCGGTTTCCTCCCACAGCCCAAAACGTGCAGTTTAAGTGAGTTGACTGGTTACTGAATGCAGCTGGAGAGGTGATAACCAACTGGATTAAACTTTTTCTTTCTTTAGGTAAATTAGTATTCGACTTTATTATTATATGGGTCTGTGTGTTGTTGACACGGCCAGCCTTTGTTGGCAGCAGAAGGATAAATGAAGGGGAATGAATGGCTTTTTAAAAATACATCTTCAGAAAGAGGTCAAAAAAGATGGTTTTACACAAAAGCAGTGATCATGGAAGTGGAGTAACGTGTTGGAATGCATTGATAGTTGATTCAGTCTCAGAAATCGGAGAATAGGAATAAATGGATTTTACTTATTTTGGAAGGTTATATCTAACACGTCATCGTAAATAATAAATCATGTGCTTGATCTATTTATCATCTAGTTCAATGGTGGTGATGTGGGCTTAGTGTTTCCAGAGAAAAGTACAAAATACTAAAATGGGAAAGCAAGTTGTGAGGACAATGAACAGAAGTTGTAAATGGACACACATGGGTTAGAAGAATGAACAAATCATAGCAGCCGGAAAGTCAGTCCAGGAAATGTGAAGTTATTCCACAGTCATTTCTGCTCCTTTACCCAAGGATCTATGTGTTGTCTCCCTCTATTTCTTCCAAATGCTGACCTTGGTTAATATTGTTCAGCAATGCTGGATGGGGTTAGTTCACACGGTTATGTTGGCAGCACCCAACTTTAGCCCACTCCCAGCTCCACTGACTGTTTAACCGTTGCTAATTTCTAACATTGAGTACTAAATGAGGAGAACTTTTTTTCTCAATCAGCATGGGAATAGTGAAGCAATTGTCTTTGGTTTGCAAAATAAAGCTGGCACCTTCACTATTGCCACCATCTAACTCACCGAGTAAATGCCTGAAACTAAACCAAACAAGATGTAAACTTTATCTTCGAGCTAAACCTCCTAAAGTGTTGGGTTTTTTTATTCGTCATAGCACTTTAACATCTCTGGCTGGGCCAGCATCTACTGTCCTTTGGAATCAGCTATATTGCAGTGGGTTTGGAGTCATGCGTAGGCCAGTCAGGCAAAGATGGCATATTTCATTCTCGAAGGGATCTCCTTGAACCCCATATGTTTTCACAGCAATCAGTAGTATTTCTCTCGTACCTTCAGCTTTTTATTCAACATTTTTGTTGAATTCAATTTCACCATCTCCCATTGTGAGATATTAACCTATGTCCCCAGGATACTAGCTTAGATCTCCTATATTCCCACTACTCAGCACCTCCCCAAGGTGATGAGATGTCAATGAAAGCTTGATAAGAGCTGGCTTCATGCTTTCCAGAGGGAAAATACTAATTTCGGAAGTAGTTGGACTTGGAAATGAATATACATAATATTGAGTGTACATTTGGAGGTGTACAAATTGAATTAGACCAAAAGTATTGTCAAGTCCTAACGTCTTGTGGTGTCTTGAGCTATTGCTATTCCCTTGTGCTCAGCTCCTATTCCAAGCAGGGATTGTGTTATTGTGTACATTACAAAACTAAACACTTTTTGTTACATATTTTAGCCTCCTTCAGGCTAATAAGCTGAGCCATGAGGCACTTCTGAACGAGTCATATTCTTTGCCATCTACATTCCCTCTAAATCCTGACCAACTCTGCCAAAGTAAATTGCTGATACAAACAACAGTTTGCCAACACCAACTCAAACAAATATAACCAATGAGGAGAATGTATTTTCATCATTATCAGACTTCAGAGTACTTGGAAGTCAAGAGGGAGAGTCAGAAAAGGTTGCTCCTTGGCAAAGAATGAACCAACATTTCTGTGAAGATTAAAACCTCCGCTACACCAAACCTTAAGGAATCATTCTTCAAAATGTATCATACATATGGTGATGGAGAAATTTATGTGAGTCTACAATGTATTTTAGGTAATACATTATATTATATGAAATGTCCTGCGAAGAATGACCATTTTTGCCAACACACAGTACCAGCAAGAGGTAGAAATGGCAGCTTTAGTTTGTGTACAGTTGCTTTAAATGTACCTTAGTGATCTTAACATCAAATCCTCAGTTTTAATCTGACATGATTGATGAGTGATCAATCCTCACACCAAAGCCCAATTTTCATCTGACATGATTGTTGAGTAACCATAGATGATGGTGGTGCCATCATCAATATTAAGTTTGGGACGGCCCAAATCACCAATTTTCATGCTCTATGTCATCACAACTCATCTCTGTAACAACTCACCTCAAAATGGTGATGCACCACAATATAGACGAATGACAATTCATTGGTAGCATTGAAGCATTGCTACAGAGTTAATAAAGAAAGAAAAAAAACAAAGAAAATTTACAGTCCAGGAACAGGCCCTTCGTCCCTCCAAGCCTGAGCTGATCCAAATGTACTGTCTCAACCTGTCGCCCAATTCCTAAGCATCTGTATCCCTCTACTCCCACCTACTTATGCATTTACCCAGACACATCTTCAATGAAGCTACCGTGCCTGCCTCTACCACCTCTGCTGGCAACACATCTCTGCCTTTATTCCTGATGAAGGGCTTTTGTCCGAAACGTCGATTTCGCTGCTTGTTGGATGCTGCCTGAACTGCTGTGCTCTTCCAGCACCACTAATCCAGTATTTGGTTTTCAGTATCTGCAGTCATTGTTTTTAACACATTCCAAACGCCCACAACCCTCTGTGTGAAGTACATGCCGCATGTATCCCCCTTAAACTTTCCACCCCGCACCTAGAAAGCATGACCTCTTGTTACTGAATCCGTCACCCTGACAAAAAGCTTGTCTCTATCCACCTTGTTTATACTCTTCATGATTTTATAAGCCTCAATCAGGTCCCCCCTCAATCTCCTTTTTTCTAGTGAAAATAAACCTAACCTACTCAACCTTTCTTCATAGCTAGCAACTTCCACACCAGGCAACGTCCTTGTAAATCTTCTCTGCACCCTCCCCAAAGCGTCCATATCCTTTTGGTAATGTGGCGACCAGAACTGTACACAGTATTCTAAATGTGGCCGAACCAATGTCTTGTACAATGTTAACATGACTTGCCAGCTCTTGCACTCAATACCCCGTCAATGAAGGCAAGCACTCTATATGCCTTCTTTACCACTCTATCCATCTGTGCAGCAACCTTCAGGGTAAAATGGACCTGCTTTCCCAGATCTCTCTGCCCATCAACTTTGCCCAAGGCTCTTCCGTTCATTGTATAATTCACTCTAGAATTAGACTTGCCTAAATGCATCATCTTACATTTGCCTGGATTGAAATCCATCTGCCACATTTCTGTCCACCTCTCCAGTCTATCTATATCCTCCTGTATTCTCTGACAGCTCCTTATGTTTTCTGCTGCTCCACCAATCTTCATGTCATCTACAAACTTGCTGATCATACCAACAGTGCCCTCTTCCACATCATTTATGCATATTACAAACAACAGTGGCCCCAACACTGACCCCTGTGGAACACCACCGATCACCTTTCTTCATTTCGAGGAACTCCCTTCAACTTTTACTCTCTGTCTCCTGTTGCTCAACCAGTTCTTTATCCATCTAGCTAGAACACCCTGCACTCCATATGACTTCACTTTCTCCATTCGTCTACCAGGGGATACCTTATCAAACGTATAACTTAAGTCCATGTATATGACATCAACAGCCTTTCCTTCATCTATCAACTTGGCCACTTCCTCGAAGAACTCTATTAAGTTTGTAAGGCACAATCTCCCCTGCACAAAACCATGATGCCTATCACTGATTATCCCATTCTTTTCTAAATATAAATAGATCCTATCCCTCAGTACGTTCTCCAGCAATTTTCCCACCACCAACGTCAGGCTCAATAGTCTGTAGTTATCCAGAATATCCCTACTACCCTTCTTGTACAGGAGGACAACATGAGCAACTCTCCAGTCCTCCGGCACTTCACCTGTATTTAAGGATGCCACAAGGATCTCTGTCAGGGCCCCAGCTATTTCCTTTCTCACCTCTCTCAGCAACTAGGGATAGATCCTGGGGATTTGTCCACCTTAATAACGTCTAGCCTACCCAACACATCTTCCCTACTTATGTCAACGTGATCCAGACGAATCCAACTTCTATCTCTAATCTCAACATGCATCATATTCCTCTCCTTGGTGAACACTGATGCAAAGTAATCATTCAGAATCTCACCCATTCTCTCAGGTTCGACACACTGCCTTCCTTCGTTATCCTTTAGTGGACCAATCCTTTCTCTAGTTACCTGCTTGCTTCTTATATAAGAATAAAATGCTTCGGGGTTCTCCTTAATTCTGCTCACTAAAGGTTTTCCATGACCACTTTCAGCTCGCTTGATTCGTCGTTTAAGACTTGCCCTATTCTTCTAATATTCTCCCAGGGCCCGTTCTATTCTTAGCTGCCCAGACCTTATGTATGCTTCCCTTTTCCTCTTGTCTAGCCGTACAATTTCTCCTGTCATCCATGGTTCATGAATCTTGCTCTTCCTATCCTTTGCCTTCAATGGGACATGCCTATCCTGCACTATCTTTAACCTATCTTTGAAAGCCTCACACATCTCAAACGTGGACTTCCCTTCAATAGCTGTGTCCAATCCACATTTCTGAGCTCCTGCCTAATTTTGATATAATTCGTCTTTGCCCAGTTTAGTACGCTTCCCTTAGGACCACTCTCTTCTTTATCTACGAGTATTCTAAAACTTACAGAATTTTCTGTTCCAAAAGAAATTCCCCACTGCAACTTCTACCATGTCCTGGCTAATTCCCCAGTACCAGGTCTAATATGGCCACTTACCTCATTGGACTATTGAAATACTGCTCTAGAAAACTCTCCTGGACGCTTCTTACAAATTCTACCTGATCCAGACTTTTGACGTTAAGTGTATCCCAGTCAATGTTGGGAAAATTAAAATCTCCCATCACCACTACCCTATTGCCTCTACATCTTTCCATAATCTGTTTACCTATTTGTTCTTCTCCCTCACACCTCATTGTTGGGAGGCCTGTAATCCAGCCCCAACAGTGTGACTGCAACCTTCTTATTTCTCAGCTCCACCCACAATGCCTCTCCATAGTGTCCCCTCCTTTAGCACAGCTGTGATATCGTCCTTGACCAGCAATGCAACTCCACCTCCCCCCCCACCTTTAACTTCCCTACCTGTTCTGTCTGAAGCGTCTATACCCTGGAACATTTAGTTGCCAATCATCATGCCCTTCCTTCAACCAAGTCTCTGTGATTGTAATAACATCATACTCCCAGGCACCAATCCAAGGCCTACGTTCATCTGCCTTATGCACTATACTCCTTACATTAAAGTCGATGCATTTCAGGCCACCAGTTTTTTTGCACTCATCTGCTCCCTGTCTACTCTTCCCTTTATTAATGCTATCTTCATAATTCTTACAGTCTCCAGCTCACTGCCTACTTGTTTTCTCTTCTGTTTCCCAGCCCCCTGTCAAATTAGTTTAAAACCTCCCAACAGTAGTAGCAAAAACTCCCCCAAAGTCATTGGTTCCGTCTGCTTCAGATGTAGACCATCCATTTTGTATAGTCCCACCTTCCCCAGAACCGGTTCCAATGTCTAACAAATCTGAATCCCTCCGACATCATCTCTCACGCCACCTGTTCATCCTGCTCATTTTTTCATTTCTACGCTGGCTAGCACGTGGCACTGGGAGAAATCCTGAGATCACTACATTTGAGGTCCTTCTCTTTAACTTCTTCTCTAGCTCCCTGAATTCCATTTCAGGACCTCATCTCGTTTCCGGGCTGTTCACTGTCCCCTTTTCGAATGCTCTGCAGCCAATCAGTGACATCTCTGACCCGAGCACCTGGGGGGGGGGGCAACATACCATCCAGGAGTCCCGTTTTCGGCCACAGAACCGCCTATCTACTCCCCTCTCCTATGACTATGGCCCTACAAGCCTATTTCTCACTCTTCTGAACAGCAGTGCTCGCCACAGTGCCATGGTCCTGGCAACTGCTGCCCTCCCTGGTGAGCCATCTCCCCCAACAGTATCCAAAACGGTATACCTGTTTTGGAGGGAGATCACCGCAGGAGACACCTACACTGCCTTACTACTATTTTTCTGTATTTTGGTCACCCATTCACTGCCTCCCTCAGCGGTATGACCAGTTCACTAACTGATGCTCTTTCATTTAATTAAGGCTGCATTTGCCATTTAAATGAAAATCATTTCATGGTGACATTTAAGGAAAAGCAAAAGACGTTTTCTCCACATTATTTGTTGATTCAGCATTATCAAAGTCTGCTTATCAGATTAGATGACTTACAGTGTGGAAACAGGCCCTTTGGCCCAACAAGTCCACACCGCCCCGCCGAAGCGCAACCCACCCATACCCCTACATCTACCCCTTACCTAACACTACGGGCAATTTAGCATGGCCGATCCACCTGACCCGCACATCTTTGGACTGTGGGAGGAAACCGGAGCACCCGGAGGAAACCCACACAGACACGGGGAGAATGTGCAAACTCCACACACTCAGTCACCTGAGGTGGGAATTGAACCCGGGTCTCTGGCGCTGTGAGGCAGCAGTGCTAACCACTGTGCCACCGTGCCGCCCATTTGCTCCAACTGCAGTTTGGATTTTGATGTGCATATATTAACTGTTGTGTTCGCTTTAAAATGTAAAGCTCTATATTCTATGGTATTCTTCATTACAATCATTTTCATGCCTGATACATTCTGGATAAATATTAGCCACATATAAAAATAAACAATCCTACTCAAGATTTCCCCTGCATACAGAATCATAATTTTCAGCAATTTCATTTCTTAATAACTCTATAAATAGCAAAAGGAAACCTACGACTGTTGGACATAACAATGCACAAATTTTGACAAGGGTGGACAGTCATTTCTGCAGCATAATTAGCATTGATACATGGGGACCCTGCTAAGTCCTCAGCGTAACAGTCTATGAGCAGTTTACCTGGAAAATAGAAATCCTATGAGGAAATTACTGTATGCCCTGAACCCTCTGAAAGTATCTGACCATATTCAAAAACCAGACTGAACGAGGCACACAAACCTATAGAAAACCGTAAAGTTTGTACAAAGGTGCATGCATGAACTGTTTCAAAACAGTCGAGCACATGGAATCAAAAACTAAATAAGATGTTGACATGGTGTCATGATGCATGATCAAAGTAACTAACTGCACCCTCAGAATAGTTCTGAGCTCAGACCCTTTTGGGCTGAGTGACACACCAGAGTGATTTCATACACAAATAGTAGCAGCTTTCTGCTCATTCTATGTATACTTGACTAAAGATGCTCTGTGGAATTGAAGAAGGGCGATTTTCAAAGCATTACGTTTTGTTTTAGAAAAAATGGCATTGATAAAGTACAATCTTTACCCTTAAAACATGCTTAGATCAATTAAACAAACATGTGATGCTTCTCCATTTGGGAGAAGGGCTGTGATCTCTTATTTTGTCCACTGCACTGTTTGTGAGGCCCTAATCTGAGTAATTGCACTTGGGCTAACATTTTCTGAATGAAATTGTTGATGTCAACTCACACTTGATTCATTCTGCCTGATCTCATATCTAATGTACTTAAAAACCATACAAACATGGCTTACAATTTTTATTTTGGATTTCAGCTTGTTTATGATAATTCAAGCTCCGACACATAACAGAACATCTGCATGCCTCATAACCATGCCAGAAAGCTCCTCTCAGGGGGATCAGTAAATCATGGCAGGGTCTGCTTTTAACTGGAGACAACCCAATATTTGTTAAGAAGGACCAATAATGATGGTGGATTCATGCGTCAGTAGAGCAGAAAGGCATTTCTGCAGCTGAAGATGTGACAGCAAGATGTTGTGCTGCCTCTCTGTTGTCAGGGCCAGGGATGTCGTGGAATGACTGCAAGGCATCCTGGAAGGGGAGCATGTAGATGCAAAGATTGTGGTATATGTTTTCACCAATGACATGGGCACAATGAGGAATGAGATGTTGCATGAAGAATTCAATGAGTTACGCTTAGATTTAAATGCAGGACCTCGATAGTTGTTATATCTGGATTACTCCATGTACCAACGAGTTTATAAAGGGGAAAACAGGACAGATGAATAAATGGCTCAAACGTTGGTGCAAGTGGGAAGGTGTTAGATTCCTGGATCAATGGGATCATTTTAGGATAAGGTGGGATGTTTACAAATAGGACAATGTCCACCTGAACAACATTGGAATCAACATCCTTGTAGATAGGTTTGCTAGTTCTGTTCAGAATAGTTTAAATTCATCTGGCAGAGGGAAGGGACGCAGAATATCTATGAAACAAAGACACACCATGCTACAACCAAGGAAGCAAGTCACACTCAGCTTAGCTCTGGTGAGTGTCAAGAGATTAAGAAATCTGGATAATCTTTAAATCTAGGAGTCGAATAGGTAAAACTAATGAGTTAAGGGCAAGGTTTGATGCATGAAATAAAGTACTGTCGCCATCTCAGAAACATGTTTGAAGGAAGGACTGAACTAGCAACTCAACATTCTAGGTTATAGAATCTTTAGGTGTGACAGGAGGATAAAAATGGTTGTGGTGTACTACTGTTGATTAAGGAGCCAAAAACTGCAATAAGGAGATATGATATGGAAGGGTCCTCAAATGAGGCTTTGTGAATGGAAGTTAGGAATGTTAAGGGGGCACCTATGTTACTGGGCCTGCATTAGACAGTTCTCACAGATGCATAAGAGTAATAATCATGCAAATATACTCGGGATTTCAATTTTCCCCAACAATATATTGTGGTAGTCATCATATAAAGGGTTTAGACAGGGCGCATTTCTTGAAATGTATCCAGGGGAGCAGAAGACCCAACATTTAGAAGGCTGAACAAGGACAGTGCAGTGCTGGATTTGGTTCTGGGTAAAGAACATGGACAAGTGTTTGATGTAGCAGTGGGAATTATTTCCACAACGTGGTTGGATTCCAATTTGTTCTGACAAGGAAAAAGATGACCAGGAAAAGATAGCTTTGGATTGAGGGAAGGCAGATTCGTTGTCACTGTTTTCCCCCATTTGCAATTTTAAAGACACGTAAACAAGTTCCTGGAGAAAGTCAACAGGTCTGACAGCATCTGTAGCCAGAGAAAATGTTAACATAACCCTTCTTCATAACAATTCTGTCCTGTTGTGAACTGCTCTGAAGCAGTGTCATTGTACTCGGAATGTTAACTCTGCATTCTCACCTCAGATGAAGTGTGACCTTCTGATTTTCTGCAGGGATTTCTGATTTTGGTTCAGATTTACAGGATATGCAGCTGTTTCCTTTTTTTTGTTTATTACAATTTTGAAGACAGCGATTTAATCACATTTTGTGCATCAGAAGTCAATGGCAATCATATTTATGTTGATCCTCAGGAGCAGCAATACAGGTGATGATGGATTTTTGGAATGCTTTATATTTGGAAACCACAACTGAAGTGGCATAAAATAAAATAAAAATAAAATATGCTTTAAGAATAAAGTCGAACACTCCACATATCATCTGAGTTACAAGATTTCAGTGTTATCAGTGGTTTATTAACACATGTTTTTGCAAACCATTACCCATGTCCAGCTTCATTCCTCTCCAAAGACTTTAAACATGCCTTAATTTTAAAAGTGGACATTGTGATGACCATATGATACCCTACTGTTCAATCAACACGCAGAATCGATCTGCAGGACTGAGGGTGTGAATAATTTGGTCATATTGCAGTGCCGCTATTAGATTACTTGGAGCTGATTTTCACTTCAGGTTTTCCAAGCAATGGAGCATGCCAAATGATTGCCCATCTCAGTGGAAAACGTTTGTTTTATCT
Organism: Chiloscyllium punctatum; assembly: GCF_047496795.1. Classification (NCBI taxonomy): domain Eukaryota; kingdom Metazoa; phylum Chordata; class Chondrichthyes; order Orectolobiformes; family Hemiscylliidae; genus Chiloscyllium; species Chiloscyllium punctatum. The sequence continues at coordinate 4,249,517 of NC_092768.1, read as the reverse complement.
CGAGTCTGGCTACATTATTATTTAGCTGTGTGTTATCAATTAGGTTTCAGTTCAACAAAGTGGAGTCGCAGGTAGATAGGATAGTGAAGAAGGCATTTGGTATGCTTTCAGTGTATTGAGTACAGGAGTTGGGAGGTCATGTTGCAGCTGTACAGGACATTGGTTAGGCCACTGTTGGAATATTGCATGCAATTCTGGTCTCCTTCCTATCGGAAAGATGTTGTGAAACTTGAAAGGGTTCAGAAAAGATTTGCAAGGATGTTGCCAGGGTTGGAGGGTCTGAGCTATAGGGGGAGGCTGAACAGGCTGGGGCTGTTTCCCTGGAGCGTCAGAGGATGAGGGGTGACCTTATAGAGGTTTACAAAATTATGAGGGGGCATGGACAAAGTCTTTTCCCTGGGGTTGGGAAGTCCAGAACTAGAGGGCATAGGTTTAGGGTGAGAGGGGAAAGATATAAAAGAGACCTAAGGGGCAAATCTTTCACACAGGGTGTGGTACATGTATGGAATAAGCTGCCAGAGGGGGTGGTGGAGGCTGGTACAACTGCAACATTTAAAAGGTATTTGGATGGGTATATGAATAGGAAGGGTTTGGAGGGATATGGGCCGGATGCTGGCAGGTGGGACTAGATTGGGTTGGGATATCTGGTCGGCATGGACGGGTTGGGCCGAAGGGTCTGTTTCCATGCTGTACACCTCTATGACTCTATGACCGTTGGGTTATCCAAAACTCAAATTAGTAGTCATGACTCTACCATTGGGCAAAAGTTCAACTTCCATCTCAATATGTGGCTGACGTCTCTCCAATGATCATATGATGGTGAATCTACCAATCCTGGCCTTTACGGGTTTTGTTTCTGGCGCTTTGTAACTTAATCCCATACTATGCAGGAAACACACCAAAAAGACACAGGATCGGCTTCTCGCCTCTGGTATGCTGTTTTCAATTTCTCATCCATTTAAACAAGTGAGTTACGGAGCTTTGTTCAAGGTGTGCAGCATTCCCTTAATGGAGTATTGTGTTCAGATGGAAACTAATAAAACCTGATAGAATTGGACTCGATGCGTAAACAAAACGTACATTTCTCAGTGACTAAAAGGTTTTCAAACACATTTGATGTCGAACAGCACGTATGTTGCCTTCAACTGCCTTGACTGGATATCCAGAATAAGTTCAAATGAGAGGTATGGGACGCAACCCCTCACTACTGATCGTATTAACTTCGGTCTCAACAACAGGCAGAAGGCAAAAAGATGTGAAGTACCAGACGGAGCCGAAGGTGTGTTGTCCTTGCGTGTACAGCGCGGCAAGAAATCTATCTAACTTGCTGTTATTAACGCTGCAGTTATCTTTGCGTAGTTTATTATCAAAGGCTGACAACCAGCTTTCCACACTAATGTGTACGAATACATTAATAGACACACATTAAAATGTGCTCAACCACTTGTATATATAATAAAAAAGAATAATCACACAAACCATTATGCAGATACAAACAAACTGAAACACCCACGATCATCATTCATATACATCGGATAATGCAGACACCCCCCCCACACCATTAATGCACCCCGAAATACATTCTCACAATGAAGGGGTGTAAATTTAGGACTGAGATGCGAGAAATTTCTTCTGTCAGAAGGTTGTAAGTCTTTGGAACTCCTTGCCACAGAGAGCTGTAGGGGCAGTGCCCTTGTGCATATTTAAGGCTGAGGTAGTTTCTTCAACAGTTTTAAAATCATTTTTTTTATGTGATAAAAGGACAATGTGTTACCGGAAAAGAATTACAAATCACACAACACCAGCTTATCGTCCAACAGGTTAATTGTCCAACAGACAACCACCTGATGAAGGAGCAACGCTCAGAAAGCTAGTGCTTCCAATTAAAGCTGTTGAACTATAACCTGGTGTTGTGTGATTTTTAACTTATTAAGTCCCAGTCCAACACCGGCATCTCCAAATCGGGAAAAAAAATAACATGATGAATGTTAGATAAGCCATGATCCTGCTGAATGGTGAACAGGCTTCAAAGGGGCCGAACGTCTTTCCCCTGTTCCTATGGCGTACTCCAAATGCTCACAGGGCTCGGTGCAAATCTGCACTCATTCCTGGCGTCCATCCTGGCATAAAAAAATATAAGGAGCCTGCAGTTTCTGACAGAAGAGTATTTCTGCTTTCCTTTCTGCAGTGATTCTAGATATCACTTTTCTGAAGCAAATTCATTGCAGGATCCCCGGGGGAACAAAATAAAACGCTATTTCTTTTACAACCGATGTAACCAGTCGAAAAGTCGTTCATGGAACCTCTATTGACCCGGGACGTGTGATTTATTGGAGGAGCTCTTCGCTCCCCCCTTGTGTTTTTTGTTTGGTCCCTCTTTGTTGTTCAAGGAACTTCTGTTTATGTTCAAACATGGGACGGTGAGTGTGGTTCCTGTGGTTGTTGGATTGATTTCGCTGAGTTGGATTTTGTGGTTCTCTAGTTGATGGGAGTGAAGTTTGTTCTTTCGTCTGGGCGTTCAACAGCGCCTCGCGCCGAGCAGAGAGCAAACTGCAGGCAGGAAGACAACGACTCCAAGCGTCAACAGCAGCAGCAGCAGCAATCAGAGACTTCTGCTGAGATTTGTATCGAAGACCGACAGAAATGCAACTTAAAGGGAAAACAGTCGACATTCGTAGAGAGAAAGGACTTCTTTGCCTTCTTCAGGATGAGGGTGTGAAGGAAAACATGTTATAATCGGACTAATAAAGTGGACGCAAACGGGAAATCAAGACACAGTGCATCAACGTTGAAGAATTCACAAATTTGCACCTAAAAAGAAAAGATTATTTGCCGTCTGGAGAACGATTTGCGCCCTATTGGTATGTCGCCTCTCTGCTGTTTCTCTGCATTAGTAATCCTTCCATGTTCCTGCCTGTCCATCGTAAACCGTCATTATGTACGATTCCTGTGCCTTTTCTACTCCATTCTCAAATCCTCAATTGAATCTGTCTCCAGCATGCTCTCAGAGGGTGCATTCTGGACGCCAACCTCTCCCCGCAGGAATATATTGACAAATAACATTTCTCTGTCGGGTTTTCATAATTCTTTTGACATTTACTTTATTTTTTTCACTTTATAATGTGTATGTCCTTACTTATCACGGTCTGCTTGTACTGTTAGGAAGCAAAGGTTTTCACTGTACTGAGGTAATGTGACAATAAACCAAATTAGATCAAATCTTTCTTGTCTGGTTCTTGATCATTCTGTGGAATTATTATGGGACACCTCGCTGACATGCTCTCTAAATCTTTACATCCTTCTAAAAGCTGGTGACTAAAAATGATGCAAAAACACTGCAGTTGCGATCGAAGCAGTGTTTTATAAAAATGTCCTAACAGCGTCCCTGTTTTAGACAGCCTGTTAAGCCTTTTTACCATACGTTATATCTGACCTGTCTAAATCAGAGAATCGAGCATAAATACTAGAAAGTCTTTGCTGCTGCTATAGTTTTAGGGTTACAGCTTATATTTTATATTGCTCGCTCTTGTTTTTCTAACAGAATGTTATTGTCATATGTTTTTGTCAAATGCAGCAGCCTGACTGTGCCCTCTTACGTTTTGCCACTGAGTGTCTTGCTCATGCTTCACAATAACTTGGAAACTTGGAAGCGTGGAATATATGAACAGGATTGGATAATTTTGCCATTTGACCCTACACTACAATCAGTATGACTAGGGCTGATCATCCAACTCAATATTTGGTACCTGCTTTTTCCGTATTTCATTTGATCCCTATAGTCCCAATGATTGTAACAGCATCTTTCTTGAATATCTTTGTGGTGGGGATTTCCACAGACTCAACACTCTCTGGATGAAGGAATTCTCCCTTACCTCCATGCAAATAGGTTTAGGATTAAATGTGACCCTTGGTTCTGTACTCCCTGATCGTCACGAAAATATTTATGAATCTTCACCCTTACATCTTTTTAGAACTCTTTTAAAAGTTTTGATGAGGTTCTCCCTTCAGTCTTCTACTTTCCAGTGAATGATGTCCTAACCAATGTCATCTCTCATCACGTCATTCCTGCCATCTGAGGAGTTAGTCTGATAAACTCTCTTTTAATCTGTCAACAGCCAAAGCATCTCAAATACTCCAGGTGTGGTCTCACCAAGGTCCTGTACAATTGCAGCAAGACAACTTTGTTCCTGTAATTGAATCATTTCATTATGGAAGCCAACATATCATTTGCTTGCTCCACCTTGATAATAGAACATTACAGTGCAGCACATGCCCTACGACCCTCCATGTTGTGCCAAACTGTGGAACCAATCTGAAGCCTACCTAACCTACACTGTTCCATTCTTGTCCACATGTCTATCCAATGACCATTTAAATGCACTTAAAGTTGGCGAGTCTACTACTGTTAGAAGCTGTGTGTTCCACTCCCCTACTCTCTCAAAATTGCATGCAATACTCCAAATGTGGCCACAACAGAATTTTTTTTTGCAGCTGCAGCATGATCTTAATGTTCTGAAACTCAATCCCTCTACCAATAAAAGCTATCACACCGTATGCCTTCTTAACTTGTCAACCTGGGTGGCAACCTTCAAGGATTTATGTACCTGAGCACCGAGATCTGTATGCTAATTTACACTAACAAGAATCATACCACTAGGCCAGTACTCTGCATTCCTGTCACTCCTTCACCACGCACTTTTCCGCAATTAACTCATTTGCCACCTCTCAGCCAAGCTCTGCAGCTTATCTATGTCTCATCTATGTATGGGCGACACGGTGGCACAGTGGTTAGCACTGCTGCTTCACAGCGCCAGAAACCCGGGTTCGATTCCCGCCTCAGGCAACTGTCTGTGTGGAGTTTGCATGTTCTCCCCGTGTCTGCGTGGGTTTCCTCCGGGTGCTCCGGTTTCTTCCCACAGTCTAAAGATGTGCAGGTCAGGTGAATTGGCCATGCTAAATTGTCCGTAGTGTTAGGTAAGGGGTAAATGTAGGGGTATGGGTGAGTTGCGGTTCGGTGTGGACTTGTTGGGCCGAAGGGCCTGTTTCCACACTGTAATGTAATCTAAAAAAAAAAAAATCCCAGCTGGTCCAGGTGACCTATCTATTTTTACACTTTCCAGAATTGCTAACACTGCCTCATCATACACCTCAATCCAATCTAGTCTAGTAGCCTGTATCTCAGTATTTACTTCAACCACATTGTCTTTTTCTCATGTTGATACTGACAAAAAGTATTCATTTAGCCCGTCCCCAGTCTCCGCTGACTTCACACACAACTTGAATGCTTGATTGGCCCTAATTGTATTCTAGTCATTCTTTTATTGCTTATATACCACTCAAAACCCTTAGGGTTTTCTTGATCGTATCTACCGATGACTTCTCATGACTCCTGGCTCTTCTTAACTCTCTGTTTAGGTCTTTCCTGGCCAACTTGTAACTCTCAATCATCCTAACTGAGCCATCACATTTCACCGTAATATAAGCCTTATTCTTTCACTTTACAGGTGATTCAACTCCCTTAAGAAACCATAGCTCCCGCGCTCGACAAATTCGTCCCTGCCTGACCGGTACATATCTATCAAGGATCCTCAGCAGCTTGTCCTTGAGCAAGCTCCACATTTCAATTGTGCCCATTCCATGCAGTTTCCTCCCCCATCCTATGTATCCTAAATCTTGCCTAATCACATCGTAATTGCCTTTCCCCCAGTTATAACTCTTGCCCTGCGGTATGTACGTATCCCCTTCCTTCGCTCAAGGAAGCCAAAACCCTCGCTCCTGCACCATTCCAGTAGCCACGTGCTCAACTCCTCTCTCTCCCTATTTCTCGGTTCGCTAACATGTGGCACAGGCAACAAACTAGACATAACAACTCTGCTTGTTCTATCTCCAAGGTTCCACCCTAACTAGCTGAATTTCTGTTTTAAATCCCCATCTCTCTTCCTACCTTTGTCGTTGGTGCCATGACTTGGGTCTGCTCCCTCTCCCCTGCAAGGATCCCTAAAACACGAGCAGAGACATCACAAATCCTGGCACCTTGGTGGCAACACACTGCCATTTTCCTATGCTCCTATGCTCCTATGACAGATGCTCCTATCTGTCCCCTAAATATGGAGTCCCCAATGACCTATGTTCTACTACTCTTCCCTCTTCCCTTATGAGCAATAGGGACAGACTCTGTGCCAGAGACCTGTGCCCAATTGCTTACCCCTGGTAAGTCATCCCCCCAAAAATATCCAAAACGATATACCTTGTTGTTGAAGAGAATGGCCACAAGGGATTCCTGAATTGTCTGCCAGTTCCCTTAACGTTCTCTAACAGTAACGCATTTCCCTTATTCTTTTACCTGAGGTATACTTTCCTGTGTACTTATTAAATACATAGCAGCTTTATCAGAAATAAGTAAAGAATATGATAATCTAATTAATGTCTACTGAAGATTGCTTTATCATTATCTCTCCAGCATCATCAGGGAGTTTCAGCAAATCCAGTAGACATATGATGCCATTGTTTGTGATTGCATTGGTGCTTGGTTTCCGGCATTCTTGCCAGTCTGAGCATTTACGGCCATTCCTTCTTGGCATGTAAAAATGTTTGGTAAATAGATAAAGTTGCCACAGTTCTAGCAGACCATAAGGGAGAGACAACGAGTAGTGGTTTAACGTGAGGCTGACCATGCCTCTGCAAAGAGAAAGATTGAATTTGCAGAAACATCATGATCACCTCAGCTGGGTATGTGAAGTTAACACGCACTGGTGGTGCGACCCTACATCAAAACCAGCCTTCTGGCCAACTGAGCAAACTATTAAATAATAGTTAACTTTAATTAGATCGTATGGGTAGAACAGAGGTAGATAGTCAGAGGAAGTGAGGGCACGCAAACCATATACCCTCTGGATGATGAAACAGATAGATAAATGTTTGGGTAAAGCAATAAAAGGTTGCATCTGACAGGTGTTACTTTGATAATATGAGCGAGACACATCTGGTTATCTAATGCTCAGGGTTTTGCGAGAAAGAAAATAATGGAGGCAACGAAAAGTCATGAGTAGAGATTTAAAGCTAACGGGAACATAAACATGGTAGCATAGAAATAATAAACAGGGTAATCAGAAGTTGGAAAAATTAAGGACTAAAAAGAAGACTGTTAATGGAATTAGAGGTCATGGGTGAAGTATCAAATTAATACTTTCCAACTCTCTTTACCATGGGAGGAGAATTACAAAAATAAGCCAGGCTTTTTGACATGTAATAAAACACTATTTATTCGGTGTTTAATCGGGTTTTCCATTCTTCTCACACTTTATCTTTCATCTTCAAAATGACAACATCAAAATTAAATTTTACCACTTGAAATTACCATAAATACCCACCCAATCACCATGTCACCTCCCAACACTCTGACCCATTACACCCGATGTCCTCCATCATCTATCAACATGTTATTGATCCTAAAAAAAATTTTAGAGCATGCAATTCACTTAATAATTCCCTATCAGCCCGATTAAATTCCAAGCCCATCTTCATCATCATAAACTGTCAATTTTTCATCCAGGAATTGCTGCCTGTTTTAAGATGCAAAATTAAACTTTTGTGAGGCTTTCAGACAAATTTCTACTTCCAACATTTGTAATTCAAAATTCCTTCAAGAGAAGAGACGCTGTTACAACTCAAATGTAGATTGTCCCATCTGTTTCTGAAAAGTTGCTGATGTTTCACATTCTGAACTTCATTTGTTTTCATCATTGAAACTTCATCATTGTTTCAAACTTGAAAGAGTATCTCAGTCATCTGCATAAATTGCCGTCTTCTTCAGCTCTTTGCATGCCTTCATTTTACAGACCAGTTCTTTAAAGTTCTTGTTAGTAGAATCATAGAATGCTTTTATTGCTGAAGCAGGCCATTCAAGCCATCAAGTCCACGCTGATAGCGCATTGGTTCGGTGGTTAGTACTGCTGTCTACCAATGCCAGCTCCCTGGGTTCGATTCCCTCATCGGACAACTGACTGTGGAGCTTGCACATTCTCATGGATTTCCTCTGGGTGCTCTGGTTTCCTCCCACCATCCAAAGATATGCAGATCAGATGAATTGACCATGCGTATTTGCCCATAGTGTTGGTTGCATCAGTTAGGGGTAAATGTAGGGAAATGGATCTGGGTGGGTTACTGTTCGAAAGGTCAGTGTGGACTTATTGGTCAAAGGACCTGTATCCATACTGTAGGGAACGTAATCTAACCTGACCACTTCAAACGGCATCCCAACCAGACTCACAGCACTGTCCTATCCCTGTAACCCAACATGCACATCCGTGGACAATTTAGCATGGACGATCCACTTAACCGGCCCAAATTTGGACTGTGGAAGCACCTGGAAAAAAAAAACTCGCAGAGACGGGGAGCATGTTCAAACTCCACATTAACTCTATCGTTGCTTTCTGCAAAGACACTTCCAAGCCTGGTTCAAACAACAAATTCAAACTCACGTAAATAGTCACCCGAATATGGAATCAAACCCAACTCTCTGGTGCTGCGAGACAGCAGTGCTAACCACTGAGAGTCCGTGCCAAGTCCTTGGATGAATATCATCCAATCTTGTCTTTTATCAATTTTTACGTCATCCGGTATCACAACTCTTTCACTAAGACTTGGGCAACATCTTCATAAGAAAAGGCAGGTACCTCCTCAGGTGTGTCCCCTGCCTTTGTGCACGTTGGTTCACAATTAACTTCAACTCTTTTATCACATTTCTATTCATATACCTGAGAAAGTCACAAAATTAATCCCACTTCTCCAGAAAGCAGAACGGAAAACAGCAAGTTATAGATTAGTTAGTCCAAAGACAATTATCAGCACATCCTGGAATGTAAGCTTTAACAATCACTCATCACTTCGTTTCACCCTCTCATCTTCCACACTGTTCTCCTCTCCAATCCTTTTTCTTGCCTCTAAATTTGTTTAAGATCTAATACATCTAAGAAGTTCTAAAGTAAAACATCATCATTCTGAGATAGTAACCCTATTTTTGTTGTTTTCACAGATACTTCCACGCCTGGTAGAGATAACAAATTCAAAATACTTCAGTTTGTGTGCTCACAACTCATTCGCTGATGAGTCAAAATATTACTTAACTGCTTTAAGAATATCATTGAAATGATTTATTATGCTCAAGCAGCATCATTTGACATTTCTCTTTTGTCGAGTCTTTAAAGATGTTGTAATTATTTAGATTCTCTCATCATTTTCAGAACGGGTCTTAATTTTCAAGTCACATTGATCACAAAATCATTTTGATTTGTTTCTGAATTCATTTTCCATTTCAGATTGCTCATGATTTTGGTATTGTAAGTAGTCTTTTCTGAGTTGTGCACGTGTGAACTCCTGGTAATGGTAGGCACATCTAACTTGCCATCACATTTTATTCCTGAGGATCATTTCGAGATTCTACATATTTCTGTTGAGGTCCTTCAGTCGTATTTTCTCTTTCTGTGTCGTGCATTTCAATGGTGGGTACATTTTCACATTGAAGGAGACTTCTTAAGCAAAGGTGTTGTCTTCCCTCCGTCAAGGCTCGGACCTGACGGTACTTGCTGCCAAATTATTCCCAAGCATAGAATGCAGATAATGAATGAGTAGTTTAGAAATAACACAAATGATAAACAGACTGTGTACCAGAACCCAATTCAAAACAACTCTACATAATTATATAGGTGCACTAATCCCATCAATAGCCAGTATTTTAATATTTTTAGTCAGTAAACTCTTTGCAGGAACATCTGTTTGATTTTCTAGCAGCTAACTCTGAGCTGAATTTGTATCTGTCATGGTAACAGTTCTTTTTAGCACTTATATGGGCAAAAAAGTGTGATTTCCCTTCAAATATAGCATCTGCATAATCTCTTTCATCCATGCCTCTAGTGGGGCCTGAGCCTCATTGGCTAAGTAGCCTGGAAGGTCAGCATTGAAAGAAGCCAATTTCATGCAAAAAGCATCCTGAGTGACAGTCAACTTGGCTACTCTCTCGTTTATTATGATCAACAACAATTTGTCACGTAGGATGCGCCAAATTCTCCACACCCTTCTTTCTTTCTTACCTTGTGTGATGGAGATCATCTCCTTTGGAGTGAAAATACTTGAAAATTGGGAATTCTATGTTCTGTCACCAGACACAAACTCTCTCGTTTTCAAGGGGTGAGTCAGTAGTTTGCTTACATGAGGTTCTCACAGGCAGCTGGTCATTTAAATGATCAGCTGTGTCCAATGAAATGAGAGTTTGAAGTCCTTGGAGTGTGGTAACTATAGGATGGAGATTCAGTCAAGGATAAATAGCAATGCTCTCAGTGAATATTATTTAGATAGCTACGGTCCTCATTTAGAGAAGTAAAGTGTCCCGTTGGATCTGGTGTCAGGACATCTTTGAGGGAAGGCTTGGAAAACTTTGGATCATGAAAAGTAGGTTTGTTTGAGCACAAAGCAGGGCATACCCTCAGAAATCCTGAGGAGATGTCTTGTACTGTAGATGACTGATCTCCAAAACCCACAATCATCTTCCTATTTACCAAATATGGCTCCAACCAGCAGAATGGTATCCCTCAATTCCAATGAACTCAATATTTTCTAAAGCAACTAGGTATTATAATCTGCCTTCTACAGTCAACAAGAAAGTCCAACCAGGGGCAGTGAACTGCTGGACTTAGTTCCAATGAATGAAGCTTGGCAGATGTTCAAGGTGACAGTAGAAGGGTGTGTTAGAGATAGCAACTACAACACTACTTTTCATGCTTATTTTGGAAAAGAGAACGTTGGACTGCAAAAAAAGGGGTTAGGATTGGAAAGTTCTTGAGTGGATTTACAGAAGAAGCAAGAAGGTATTGAAGATTTCAGTAAGTTTAAAAGTGGATATACCCCCAAGTCTGGATGAGGTATATCCCACACCACAGAGGGAGATGAGGAGAAAGTTATAGCCAGCCTGATCAAAATGTTTAAATCATCTATTGCCAGAGGGAAGATGACGGAGAACTGGATGACAGCTAATGTACTTCCACTTTTAAAAGAAGTTTAGCAGAGATAAATGAAGCAACCAAGAGTAGTGAGTTGAACATCAGTGATAGGCAAACTTAGGGAGAAAACAGTGAAGGAGAAAATTGATCTCTATATTTCGAGGTAAGATTTGATCAGGGAATGTCAACATGGCTTTTGTCAGAGACAGGCTATGCCTAGCAAATTTGGTGATTTTTTTTGTGGAGCTGACCAAGTGTTTGAATGAAAGTAGTGCAGTTGATGTAGCTTATATGGACTCCAAAAATGTGTTTGCAATACTCCACATAGGAAACTTATAAAGATGGTAAAAACTCATAGGATTCAAGGTAGTTTGGCATGATGAATCCGAAACTGGCTTAATGACAGGAGACAGAGGGTGATGTTAGAACACAACTTGTACAACTAGAGCCCAGTGCTGTGATGCAACACAGAGATCAGTGCTACACTCATTATTAATTGTGATATTGATAAATGATATAGATGAGTAGTGGGAGGGATGATAAGCAGGTTTGCAGATGACACAAAGATTGACTGGGTGGTTGACAGTGAAGGGGATGGTCTTAGATTACGGGAGAATATAAATGCATTTGTCAGATGGATAGACCAGTGGCAGATGGAGTTTAATCCTGATAAATGTGAGGTGCACACTGGCTGCAGTTCTGGTTGCCATACTACAGGAAGGCTGTAGCAGGGTGGCATGGTGGCTCAGTTGTTAACACTGCTGCCTCACAGCGCCAGGGACCTGGGTTCAATTCCCGCCTCAGGTGACTGTCTGTGTGGAGTTTGCATTTTTTTTTATAAACGATTACTTACAGTGTGGAAACAGGCCCTTCGGCTCAACAAATCCACACCAATCCGCAGGAGAGCAGCCTGCCCAGACCCATTCTCTTACATTTACCCCTTCACCTAACACTACGGGCAATTTAGAGAGGCCAATTCACCTAACCTGCACCCGGAGGAAACCCACGCAGACAGGGGGAAAATATGCAAACTCCACGTAGACAGCTGCCTGATGTGAGAATTGAACCCGGGTGTCTAGCGCTGCGAAGCAGCAGTGCTAACCACTGTGCCGCCCAGTGTTTGCCCCATTCTGCATGGATTTCCTCTGGGTGCTCCGGTTTCCTCCCACAATCCAAAGATGTATAATTCAGGTGAATTGGTCATGCTAATTTGCCCATAGTATTAGGTGCATTAGTCAGGGGTAAATGTAGGGAAATGGGTTACTCTTCAGAGGCTGGTGTGGACTTGTTGGGCCAAGTGGCCTGTTTCCATACTGTAGGGAATCTAATCTAAATGCTGGTTATCTAGCGACACCTTCATCCCATGAATGACTAAAAAAACTGCTGGGATGAGAAACTGCAAATTTTATTTTAAACATTTGCTGTTTAATTATAGCAGACTTTGGCACATTCATTATTAATCGCAGGTGGTCATGATCATTTCACGAGCTGATAGGTTCCCTTTTGTAACATACTTACCTCGTCAGCCAAGTCAATTGCATGGTCACTTTCAAGAATCTCAAATGCAACATAAATAAAATTAGGGATTAATTTCTTCATGTTGTCATGGTCTGCCCCTATTGCCTCAGCCGTTTTACTTCGCAATGTCTCCATAATCAGCTCATTTTCCATTTTAATAATCTTGAAACGACATTTGTAGTCCTTGTCGGTTTGAGGCTTTGTGTCAGTTTTGCAAATGTAGCGACATAAAATGATTAGGCCCACAGCCACCAATATGATAGTACCAATGCCACCACACATCTGTTGAGACATTGTTGAAGAATTAATAAAATATTTCAAACAACTCATTAACGGAGGTGCTCCATTCTAGATATTTAAGACTCTTGGTTGTGTGGAATGATTTCCATCCAAAGTTCTCCTCATCCGGAGTATAAATCTGATATGGCTTTATTTATCTCATTTATTCTGTCAATATGAGTGCATGAGTCGAATGTCTACAGGATGAGTGTGAACACGTCTGACATTGGTATGTGTTTGTCTGTATACAACAAAATGTTGTTGTAAGAAATGAAAATGTTTATGGGTGTTTCAGCATGTGTAGACAGTACTCATATAATATAAATGCACATGCATTCTATGGGGATAACATTTATATGGGAGGTGAGAAAAAAAGTGTGACTGAGAGAATAAGAGAAAAAGAAAGTGAGATAATTGATATATTATGTGCATGATACTTGAAAGTGTAGTTACTTCCAATTTAAAATGAAAAAAAATTATCAAACAAATCAAAATATTTATACTATTAATGAAACATATTATATATAGAATATCACAGTAATGAAGGTGAATTGGTTGGCATGAATTTATCATAAGAAATTGTTATTTTTAAATTTGGAATTTAAACTAAGAGATGTGCCAATGCATTTTGGTACTGTTAGTTCAAGATATTCACATTTGTACACAGACTTACTGTTTGCAGTCCTTGCAATGGTAGAGTCTACAGCACAGAAAAAAGGTCCTTCAGCTCATCAAGTAATTTGCTCAAAAACAACCCCCTAATTATTCTAACCCCACAGCCTTTTATGTCTTGACATTGCGAATGATCATCTAAATCCTTCTTAAATATTAGGAGAGTCGCTGTCTCTTCCACCCTTACAAGCAGTGAGTTCTAGATTCTTGCCACCTGCAGAGTGAAAATAATATCCCCACAGCCCCTCCAAACTCTCTGCCCCTTGCCTTAAATCGATGTCTCCTGGTCACTGGTCCCTCTGCTAAAAGGAAAAGTTCCTCTCTATCTACCCTTTCTGTGCCCCTCATAATTTTATACACCTCCATTATGCCTTCCCTCGGCTTCCTCTGCTGCAAAGAAAACAATTCCAGTTTCTCTTCATAACTGAAACTCTCCAGCCAGTTAACATCCTAAGCAATCTCTTCTGCACTTTCTCCAGTGCTTTCACATCCCTCCTTAAATGTGAATTCCAGAGCAGCACACAATACGTTAGCTGCAGCCTACCCTGTTAATCAACCAATAGTTCTAGCATAACCTCTCTGTTATCTAATAAAGGCAATTATCCTATCTGCATTCTTAATCACTTTATCTACCTTTCTACCTATAATAAGAGAGTGGTGGACACCTATAGCAAAGTCCCTGTGATCTTTGGTACTTCCCAGGATTTTAATGCTCATCGCGTATTGCTTTGCTTTGTTCCTTTTGTTCAAGTGAATCACTTCACATTTGATGACAATGAGGATGTTTATATGGTGTCCAGGGACTTACACAAGGTCTTCCGTAGAGTATTGGACATAAAACTTTTGAGGATGGTTACAGTTCTTGGAATAAGAGGTATAGTTGAAACATAAATGCAAACTTGGTTGAGTGATAGTAAACAGAGCGTATGGTAATATGTCGGTAATTTTTCAAGCTGGAAATTTTTTAGTGGTGTTCCCCAGATATCAATATTGTGAAATGGAATGCTGGGGAAGCCAGACATGGGCGTATATGCAGATAAGTAAAAAAAAAAGTGACAGGACAAGTAGAGAGATAGTAATAATGCATATAGTATTCTAGGCTTAGGTGTGGGAGCATTGAGCACAAGAGCAAAGAGATTATGATGAATGTCGATAATGATTGGATCGCAGCTGGATCATACTTCCTGGTGACATGTGAAAGAAAAGATGTGATTGCAACTGAGAGTGCAAGGAAGAGATTTATTAAAATGATTCAATTCAGTTACAAAGCAATATTGAAAAAGTTAGAACTGCTTTCCTTGGAGAGGAGAGGGTTGAGGAGATTTAATTGAAACTTTCAAAATCATGGATTCCGTCAGACTGTATAGAGAGAAACTGTTCCCCATCATATATGGACGAGGAACCAGCAGCACAGACGGATGTTTCGCAAAAGAAATAAATGCAAAGTGAGGACATGTACTTTCACACAGCAAATAACGTAGGGTGTGGAATGCACTGCCTGGAAGTTTTGTGGAGGCAAGTTCAATTGAAGCATTCAAGAGGGGTAATGATTCTTCTGCAGAAGCAACATGCAGATATACAACCGATAGAGGATGGCGCTGGAATAAAATGCACAAAGAGTTGGTGTCGCCACGATGGGCTGAATCTCACTCTTCAACACTTCTTTAATTCTGTGATTTCGTTCAGGAAAGGAACGAGGAGGCTTACGTGGAGCATAAAGTCTGGTTGGGAATGAACAACCTTGCCAGCCTACGTTTAATCTCCCCTCGATCCTTCCTGACATGTGCATTGAGTGGAACTAATATAGCCTTTCATAGGAACAACGTCCTATTAAACGTCCTATGAAATTCAACGTGAACAAATGCGAGGTCTTGCACTTTGGCAAAAAGAATAAAAGCACAGACTACTTTCTAAGTGGTGAGAAAATTTGTAAAGCCAAAGTACAAAGGGATCTGGGAGTGCTAGTCGAGGATTCTCTAAAGGGCAACATGCAGGTTGAGTCTGTGATGAAGAAAGCGAATGCAATGTTGTCACTTATCTGAAGGGGGTTGGAATATAAAAACACCATTGTGCTACTGAGACTTTATAAAGCTCTGGTTAGGCCCCATTTGGAGTCCTGTGTCCAGTTTTGGTCCCCACACCTCAGAAAGGACATACTGGCACTGGAACGTGTCCAGCGGAGATTCACACGGATGATCCCTGGAATGGTAGGTCTAACATATGAGGAACGGCTGAGGATCTTGGGATTGTATTCATTGGAGTTTAGAAGATTAAGGGGAGACTTAATAGAGACGTACAAGATAATACATGGCTTGGAAAGGGTGGATGCTAGGAAATTGTTTCCGTTAGGTGAGGAGACTAGGACCCGTGGACACAGCCTTAGAATTAGAGGGGGTAAATTCAGAACAGAAATGCGGAGACATTTCTTCAGCCAGAGAGTGGTGGGCCTGTGGAATTCACTGCCGCAGAGTGCAGTGGAGGCCCGGACGCTAAATGTCTTCAAGGCAGAGATTGAAAGATTCTTGTTGTCTCGGGGAATTAAGGGCTACGGGGAGAATGCGGGTAAGTGGAGTTGAAGTCCCCAGCAGCCATGATTGAATGGCGGAGTGGACTCGATGGGCCGAATGGCCTTACTTCCACTCCTACGTCTTATGGTCTTATGGTCCCTCAGCAATTCCGACTCTGGTTTGCGGTAATCTTTCCCTGCTGTCCCGAACGTCCAGGACTTACTGAACTATCGTTCTCAATGGGAATCTTTGGGTTTCTGCATCTGCATATTACTTTGAAACAATGAGATGTTACGATGACAGGGTTACAGAGAGTACTTACCCGCGACCAATTATATATTTCATTGTATTCAGGTAATTAAATACTAGGATTCCGTCCGCAGCTGATTTTGGAGCATATTGTAATGTTCACTTCCGTTTTATCCATTATCTCAAAACAGGCAACGCAATCACCATATAGTAACATTATGCTGATCCATATTAGTAATGTGCTCAACATTTTGAAGATATTTAAGCAGTTTCCCAAAACCTCTTTCAACAGTCCACAGATAGTTTGTCCAGACTTATTTTGCTCAGGTTTAGTTTGTTCTCAAAGAAGCAGTAGACAGAACGAAGGCAATGCTAGTGCCGGTATCAAGAAGAACCAACAAGCATAGGCTCTATTTGAAGCTGCAGAAGTACACGGACATGTAATCTGCCTTTCTACGATCTCTTCCAACACAAAAAAGCACTATGCTCCCTCCCGTCCAAATTATGGCTGAACTCCCTGATTCGCTGTTTTTCAGGACTGAATAAACTTTGTAAGATTTGAAGGCATTGTAACTGTGATTTCAGTCACAAACTTCAACTGAGGACTCGACTAACTCGGCAGCAGCCAAAGCTAACAATTCATAAACAAATCGGCGGCGCTCCACCCAGAGTTTCTGAGGCTGTTCAAATTACTGAACCGCCTACATTTCAATCATATCTGAATTTAAAATGTTTCATTTACGACTAGAATGGGGCGGTATCACTGCTTGCACTGATAGGCACTTTTAATTTTACTTCATACTGCATTCAACAAAACCATAGGTCGCAGAAGCAGATGTAAGGCACTTCAGCCCATGAAGTCTGCTCCACCATTCATTGAAACCATGGCTGATCTGATAAACCTCAACTCCACTTTCCTTGCATCTCTCTACAACCTTGATTATCTTGTTGATCGTAAATCTAGCTCAGCTTGAATATACTTAACTAGTAATCCTCCACAGCCCTCTATGGTTAACAATTCCTCAGATTCACGAGAGAAGGAATTCGTCCACATCTCTGCCTGAATGATGCCCCCTCGACCTAGAGTCTTCAACAAGGGGAAACGACGTTTCCCCTGCTTCCCTGACAAGTCCTTGGTCGCCTCTTAGGGCAAGATGTGTTCCAGTGCCAAGTCTGACAGGTCACCTCACCACCAATATTCTCTGTCATTGTTGTGGCAAATAAATCCCGTATTTGTTACGATACTGGGCCAGGAGTGTGCTAGGCTGTCCTGGTCCC
Source organism: Chiloscyllium punctatum (assembly GCF_047496795.1). NCBI lineage: Eukaryota > Metazoa > Chordata > Chondrichthyes > Orectolobiformes > Hemiscylliidae > Chiloscyllium > Chiloscyllium punctatum. The sequence continues at coordinate 4,232,020 of NC_092768.1, read as the reverse complement.
ACAACATCTGATGGTGATTTGCTTCGAACAAGGCAACATTGAATATGCAATTTATTATTTGTTTTATGGAAGCTGCAAACACTTCTTTATCCAGTTTCCTTGTTGATAGCAGCATCTTTTCCCTTTCTTATTCAGCAGTCAAAGAAAAGGGGAATCAATAAGGACAAAGAATCAGGACAAATTTAAATGTGTCTTGGTTTAACGGAACAGCATTCCCTTCTTCCACCTCGTACACGTTAGTATTAGTCCTCCCTGTCTTATTGCTGCATATGCCATAACACTGCTGCAACAAATTTTTCAATTGGTGTCTTTGCTCCTGAGACAAATAATTCACTAACCTATCTCACTCCTCAAGGACTTCCTCATTGCTTAAGGCACATCAGACTCCACGAAATCTGGATATGATTCCTCATTCTGCGGAGCAGTCACTAACATCTGTTCTTCCAGTTCCCTTTCTATTATAATATTCATATGAGATACCTAATAGAGTTTTTTTTTCCTATCCGGCATCTTTACCCGATAGTTTACCTGACTCAACTTTTTCTCAATTTGATAAAGACCACTAAACCTAATCTCCTACCACTGGTAACAATACTACTACATCCCCACCGGAAAACGTCCATATTTTAGAGTTTTTATCTGCCATATGCTTCAGCCTATGCTGTGCCCTCTTGATGTACTGTTTAGCTAACTCGCCTACCTGGTTTAATCTCTCCCTCACATCGGATACATAATCCAAGTGTGAGATCACTGACTTTAGTCCCATCAATTTCTCTTTAATTAATTTGCACTTTGTTACTGAATATTAACTTAGAGGGAGTAAACTGAGTAGATTTATTTGGGGCATCTCTAATGGAAAACAATACGAATGGGATACCTTTATGGCTAATTCTGATAATCCGCTCTTAAAAGTCTTCAAAGTCTGACGCAAACTTTCTAAAGCTCCCTGGAATTTAAATGGTATATACTTGATTTAAAGTGCTGTATGCATAAATTATCCATGACTTCCTTAAAGAGCCACCAGTAAATTTAGACCCTTGGTCTGACTGAATCTCTCTGGGTAGCCCACACTGTGTGAAGAAAGCTACTAACTTCTCGAACACCCTTTTGCCTCAATACTCCATAATGGAATTACCTCCAGAAATTTGGGAGACACATCCATTTTGGTTAGCAAGTTTTAGGTCCCACTTCTCATTTTCAGGAAGAGACCTACGCAATTAATCACAACCTGCGTGAAGAGCATTTCAAATGCAGGAATTGGCAACAATGGTGCTAGTTTTATTACTGCCTGTGGCTTACCTGGTATTTGGCACGTATGACAAGTACGACAACATATAACCACATCTTTATACATTTCAAGCAGTAGATTTTTTTTTACCTTAGCCTGAGTCTTCCTTACACCTAGGTGACCACCTATTGGTAATTCATGTGCTACCCATAACACTTCCTGTCTGTATGCTACCGGCAACACAATCTGGTGCACTTCAGCCCATTTCTCCTCTGCATTAACCTACCATGGTATCCATTTTTGTCTTAGGATTCTATCTTTAAAACAACAACCCTTGGAAAGGCATTCTAATTCATTTTCTGCGTTAGTACGTATGTATGTATCTATCTATCTATCTATCTACCTATCTATCTATCTATCTATCTATCTATCCACCTCTATATACATACACGTACACATATATCCTTTATTGTTTCGTCTTTCTTTTGTAAGTCCTTTAATCTTTCAGGACTAAACATTTATGCCCGACCCTCTACCCGTTTAAGTTAGTCATGCAACATTACATCAAGTAGGGTGCCCCCTAGTTGAACCTCAACTACGTCGTCTTTTTCTTCAGTTTTTGCTTTGTACTGCGATTTATGATTGTGGGATCTTGTTTCTCGCAGTCTAGAAAAATTCCAGAGTATTTTTCTTTTAAGTCCTCAGTTACCTGGTCTTCCTCTGGTTTCTCCACAACAAGGAGTATCACCCCCACCGTGGATCATGTTAAATCATTCCGAAGAAAAACGTGTATTCTTGGAACTGACACTCTGTTAATCACTCCCACTGTTACCTCTTCAGTTTAAATTGGCACTTTAACTTGATCTTGCATAGAGCTATACTAAACTTCTGTCCATTGATCCCACAGATTAACACTCTCTAAAATAAGAGATTAGAAAGAATGCAAATACGCTCATCTCTTACTATTAGAGACTGATGAGATCCTGTATCTCTCAAAATTATAACTTCCTCCTTTTCTCCCCCGCTCTTTCTGAGTAAACTTTACCCACAGAGGCGAAGTCTTTCGAGAGATCACGCACTAACTCCATACCCACCCCCTGCCTAGGCGATGCACCCTTCTGCAACCCCTTGACTTTCTTGGGGTTTCCTTCACTACGTCCTCTAATGCTGCTGGCTTAGCGATTTTTGCCATATTGTTTTCCATAGTGGCTTTCTTAAACAACTAACATTGTGACTTTATGTGTCCCACTTCCTGGCAGTGAAAACATCTTTTCCCAGTGCCCTTTTAAAACCATCAGCACTGCAATTTTCCATGTCCCACTCCATTGCAGTGAAATACCTGAAGCCTTTCAACTCCCTTTCACCCTCTTGGATATCCTTTTTAACCAGTTGTAAGCTATTACTACTGTGCTCTACTCTTTGGTTTATAATGTTGGATCTCCCTTTCTCCCAATTTCTCTCCCTCACAGGATGAAATCCTTGCTGGACACGAAACTTTGCCTATGCTCCAAAACATCTGCCATCTCTGCCACTCTTCCCACTTCGTGAACTTTCTGTCCACCCACATGAAATTTTATTAACCTGGATGTGTGTTTTTAAACTCCTCCAGCAGAATACTCTCTCTTAAAGCCTCGTATGTCCTACTTATTTTTATGGCCCACAAATATCTACCAAAATTATCACATTTAATTCTTTTGAACGCAACATGAGTCTGACCTGGTTTCTCCTTTATGTTTCTGAACCGCTGTCTCTACGCTTCTGATACCAATTCATAAGCACTTAAAATAGCCTCTTTGATATTTTCATAATATCTTGACCACTCCATTGACAGTGCTGCAAATATCGCACTAGCTCTGCATACCAGCTTAATCTGAATTCGCATTACCCACAAATTATCTGACCACTCCATCTGCCTAGTTAATTTTGCAAATGAAATAAAGAAGCTATCAACATCTTTCTCATCAAAGTATGGCAGTGTTTTAACATATTTGCGGGTATCAATATCTTCTCTTTTCATCTCCATCCAGTCAACCTGACTTTCCTGATTAATTTACATCTTCTGAATTCAAATTTTCTCTATTTTTCTTTCTCTTCTTTCTCTTTCTATTTCCCCTTCTTCTTTCTCTCTCTCTCTGCTCAAATAAGAATCTTCTCTCTCTTACTTTCTTACTAACCCCAAATCTAACCTCTTTGCTAATTCTAAAAGTATGTTCTTTTTCTGTCGTCCTGAACATTCTTGGTGAACTTGGGAATCATCTTGAAACCCCAGAATCACTTTCGCAATCTTAAGAGCCATTTCACTCACTTCTAATTTACCGAACCACAAGTAATTGAAAGTAAGCAAACTGTCTCACCTATATTTTACTTAAAGATCTCAGGCACTAATCGTCAAGTGTTTGTGTATCTGCTGGTATATTTCTATCCAAATCGATTCAAACCTCTCGAAATATCAGACTGGATCTGTCTAAACCTGTCCAAATCATGGACTCAAGCCCCCAATCTGTTATGACATTGCAGCTCCCCCCCCCTCCGCTAATGAAACCAACCACAAAGAAAAACGTCAATCCACCTCATAATCTGTTAATGTACTAGTGACACAGAACTCCCAAATTCCATTTTTTAAAGAAATATAATATCAATTTATTCCTTAACTCTAAAAATGAACATTAAACAACAACTATTTACAACTCTAAGCCTCCTTTCTGTTAAAGGTTTGTTATCTGTCACCAACCTTGTTCCAATAAAAACCTGTATTTAAATTACAGCAACTTAATTTCAAAACCATACAACAGCTGTCATCTTCGGTGTCCTCCTTTTTGCTGAAGATCTCCCTGGGTTGCCTTCTGACTCTAATTGCAAACACGTTTCATATGAAGAAGGTACCTTAAATAGAGATTGTTTTGAATGGCAATCTCTCTCGATGGCAGTTAGTCTCTGTCTAACTTTTTATCCCTCCAACATTGGATTTTCTCACTGGCTCAATGTTGGCAAAACAATAAATTCAATATCGAATGGCTTTGTATCCTGAAGGATAACTTAATCTGATTGGCCAAAACAGCATGTAACTCAGCAATCTGTTTCGTAGTGAAATGTTACATACTTTCAATTTTCCAGGGTACTCTGAGACTGCTAGTTAGTCACATGACATGTGCTTGTAAGCTGACAGTGGAAAGCAGCATTCACTCTCTCTTATCGTACAGTACATGCCTTCAACTTCATAACAATTGCCAATCAATCTCTGACCTGAGTTATCATCCTGGTGCTCTATTCCAAACAGCGCTGTGACCATCTCTACACCACGGTGAACTGGAACACTTCATACAGGCAGCTCACCATGACAACCTAAAATGCAATAAATTCAGGCCTGGCCAGCAAAGCCTCCATCCCAATTATGTTGGCAAAGAACATTTCTAGAAACCGACATTGTGTCTCTGTGAATTACTTTACGTTCTTCGTGACACGTCGTGGTCCAGGATCCCTTACTTTACTACATCAACCCTGCCAACCCTTACCTGTTCAAGACCAGGGAAGATTCAGTTGCATGGAATGCTAGAATATCAAAGTTAATGGAGAGAATAGGAATACAGGTTAGTGATGACACTGATTGTCATCAGAGAATGAAAGGAAGGAATAAAATGTGTGAACATCATATCGCACAAATGAATTGTGATTAGAAGAATTTGACAATCAAACAAACGTAGGGGCTTTATATCTGAATGTAATAAGCATTTAGAATAAAATTAATGAATAAACAATTGTGGATAATGGATTAATTTGGGGAAATTACTAAAATGAGGTTGCAGGGACACAAGATTTGGGAAGTGAATATTTTTGTAAGGACAGCGAGGTAGGAAAGGAGATGGGCTAGTTTTGTTATTATGAGATGAGATCAGTGATGCAGTGAGAAATGGAAATCAAAGTGTAGAATCAATCCAGGTATAAACATGAAACAGCAAAAGAGAAGGATCTGGCAGGATTAATTTATAGGTCCTCAAATGATAGTTCTGCAGTGGGGGGAAAGTGCACACAATGAAATACTGTAGGCTTTTTTTAAAATGTAGAACAATCACCATCGGTGATTACAATGATATTTTCAACTGGATTAATCAAATTGGCAACTTGGAGTTGATTGCTGTTGCAATATTTTGGGAAACCAACCAAGGTGCGGCACGATGGCACAGTGGTTAACACTGCCAGAGACCAGGGTTCAAATCCCGCTTCGGGCAACTGTCTGTGTGGAGTTTGCACATTCTCCCCGTGTCTGCGTGGGTTTTCTCCGGGTGCCCCGGTTTCCTCCCGCAGTCCAAAGATGTGCAGGTTAGGTGAATTGGCCATGCTGAGTTTCCCGTAGTGTTGGGTGAAGGGGAATGGGTGTGGGTGGGTTCCTCTTCAGAGGATCGGTGTGGACTTGTTGGTCCGAGGGCCTGTTTCCACATTGTAAGTAATCAAAGGTGCAAGCTATTCTAGATATGGTATTGTGTGATGAGGTGGGATATAGTAATAATTGTAGACTAAAGAATTCTCTAGAGAAGAGTAATCATAGCATGCTAGATTTCAAACTTCAATTTGTGGGCAAGAAATTGGAATCCCACATAAGAGTTCAGAAGTTAAGCAAAGGTAACTTCACAGGGACGAGAACAGATTTGAGGTAAGTGAGCGTTAGGAAAACACATTTGCTACGCAAGGGAAGTTAAAGACACCATAAAAACAAAGACTAAAGCATTTGTATTGCAAAGGCCAGTGGCAAGCTGAAAGATTGGTAAATTTAAAGATTGCCAGAGTTATGAAAAAAACTAATCAAGCGAGCAAAGGTAAATTTTCAAGCAAGATACTTAAGGGGAAACGAACAGCTAATGATTACAAATGTTTCGACTCCTGTTGGAGAGCTGCAGGACTATCTGACTGAGATAACAGTTTAAGTGTCTTTTACTGATAACATAGCCGATTATGACGCCAACTCAATGCAGGCAAACTGCCAAAACTAATGAAATACTGTTTTTTTTAACCAGCCACCTCGAGGCTATCCTCTCTAAAGGAATTGCAGGATACCTCATTCATACAAAATCGCCTTACATTTAATCTTCCTTGGATTACTTACGCTTTGAGTGATTGCATGAGAAGGGAAATATTCAAATTATGGCATCAAAAGAGGAGTTTTTATACTTTCAAAACAATATACAGCTAATTTTGCAAGAGCTTCGACTCCTGTTGGCAGAGCGTTGCCAAGATTAGTGTTTGAATGCTTGTCAACAGGAAGCTCGTGGATTTCCTGCAGAGATATACAGTTAGTGATTATCTGAGAAGAGTAAATTGAAGGTTGAATCTGAAGACTTCTGCGAAATCACGTGACTGGTAACATTTGCTTGTTTTGCTGCAGACCGTCCAGCTTGCTTTTCAAAAGTAACTTGGAGACGTTCTTGTTTTATCTCGCTGAGTTGGAGAAAATCCCGCGAAAATAAGTTGAGTTAGGGGAAAACTTGCTGTGAATAAGCTGTTCTGTTAATCTGTCCCATTTCGATAAAGATAACCCTATTCATCCATTCAAAGTGATACATGTCTGTTCATTTAAAGCGACACTTTACGTTTATATTTCCTGAGCAAGCTGTATCTTCAAGATTTCAGAGACGCATCTGTCGAGAAATGTATTTTTCCTCTTTCCCTGAAAGGAGGGAGAATGTTTTTGCATGTATGTTTTATGGATATTTACAGGGCCAAGCACTTACACTTCAACATTAATAACTAAGTCTGTCGAACGGGATTAGCATCTTTATTGCCATAAACGTTCATAGTTGTAGTCATTAACAAATTTGGTAAAACCTGGTATGCCTATTTTCTTGGACACCTTGATAACTGGAAAAAAGTAATTTTATGTTGTGACCCATACGTATTGAGGGACTGCACTTCTCCAGCCTTGGTCATTACAATACCCATGAGAATAGACATCCACTGTGTTCGAAATTATGCTGCAGTGTCCATAATCTGCAGTATCATCAAACCACAAAACCAGTTAACATTTGGACACCTTATTCTTGATTTAGTTTTCCGGTCAGTTAAAATCCCGGAACTGCACAGCAAACCTCCTGCTTCTAAGCACTGACATTATATAAGGCTGAACATAGCAGGAACTCAGGGGAACTGACGGGAACTGACAAGAGGTTTAACAATGCCCTGTTATGTGAATGGAATCACACTTTGCCAAAATGCAAACCTACAGGAAGTGAGGAACCGCTGGCCTTATTGGATTAGATGTGGAGGAGCCGGTGTTCCACTGGGGTAGGCAAAGTTAAAAAATCACACAACACCAGGTTACAGTCCAACAGGTTTACTTGGAAGCGCTAGCTTTCGGAGCGCTGCTCCTTCACCAGGTGATTCTGAGCAAGATCATATGACACAGAATTTATTGCAAAAAATTGCAGTTTCATGCAAGTAATATTTTTTTTAACAAACCTAGATTGTTGTCACATCTTTAATCTTTTAGAATGGGTTGCAGGTTTCGGTTCATTGATATGTAAATCCCAGAACTTCTTTTAAGTCACATTCTCAAGATAACTTAAGGTTTTATAGATGTCACTTTTAAAAATAAACCTTAAGCTATCTTGAAAATGTGACTTACAAGACTTTCTGGGATTTGCTTATTAATGCAACTAAACCTGCAACCCTTTCTAAAAGATGAAAGACTTAGCAACAATCTAGGTTTTTTTTAATATAACATTTTACTTGAATGACACTTTAACCTTTTGCTCTCAATTCTGTGTCTTATGGCAGTGCTTCACAACCACCTGATGAAGGAGCAGCATTTAGAAAACTAGTGCTTCCAAATAAACCTATTGGACTTGATGTTGTATAATTGTTACCTAAATTTATTAGGTAAGGCATACATTTGGAGAAAACATCGGGATTACTCATGCGCATGGATAAGTCCAAATAAGGGATGCATTTGGCTAAAGCATTCAGGATTTGTCACATGCACGGAGTATTCCAAATAAGGCACATATTTGGCACAGCTGAAAATAAATTGCTGGAAAAGCGTAGCAGGTCAGGCAGCATCCAAGGAGCAGGAGAATCGACATTTCGGGCATGAGCCCGTCTTCAGGAATGAGGAAAGTGTGCCAAGCAGGCTAAGATAAAAGGATAAAAGATAAAAGGTGACCTTTTATCCTGGCCTGCTTGGCACACTTTCCTCATTCCTGAAGAAGGGCTCATGCCCGAAATGTCGATTCTCCTGTTCCTTGGATGCTGCCTGACCTGCTGCGCTTTTCCAGCAACACATTTTCAGCTGTGATCTCCAGCATCTGCAGTCCTCACTTTCTCCTACATACTTGGCACAGAGGAGAATGTGATGCCTGCAGATGCTGGAGACCAGAGTTGAGAGTGTGGTGCTGGAAAAGTCATTGATGAAGGGCTTATGCCCGGACAGTCGATACTCTTGTACTTCGGATGCTGCCTCACCTGCTTTCCCAGCACCACACTCTCGACATACTTGGCACAGAGACTTGTGTATGAAGAGCCTGAAGAAATCTTTTAATTCAACAAAACTTTGAAGTTTAATGTTGTGCAAGAAGGTACACTACACCAGGAGGCATGGAGAAGACATTGAGCAGTTTCAGCCTGGCCAGCTATGAAATCTCCTCGCTAATACGATTTGGGTTTTGTGACAGAAATCAAGGCAGTGAAAGACAGTGATTGAGATATCTCTAGTAGATAAAAGTGTCTGTTATTTGTTTATTTTTCAAATGAATTGCGATTTTATAAAATTCGAGGTGTCTCTGATGCAGGTTCGTCTATGTATATACCAGTGTCTCTCAGAGACGGGCAACACTGGTATCAGTGCAGATCACTTTTCTGCAACGCAGTGAAAATTCCATTTGCAAATCAGCTCTATCAAAATTCTTCCTTTCATAAACACAACTAAGTATAAATAAATTGGCGCAGATGCACTGATTATTAATTACCAGTGTCTTTGTAGAGGCTGCGTATTAGGGTAAAACAATAGGGATTCTACCAAATAGAAACTGACACAGTCACTTCTACCCATCCACCAATCAAGACACATGCATAAATGCTGGATTTTGGTTCTCCAGTACCCCTCACAAACTCATGAGCATCAATACATAGATTGGCAAAGACAGCTCGCAAATGGAAAAAAAACCTTGATGTCCAAATTCGTGTCCAAGCTGTAGAGTTTCCTGACATTTTTGCTTATTCATTCATGGGTTGTGGGTGTGGACAGCTGAGGTGAATATTTGTTGCCAACTTTTAATTACTCCCCAGAAAGTGCTAGTACGTGGTGGTGAACTGCTTTGCACTGTGTACTGTCGAAATACCAAATTCAGGTGAAAAAATCACTTGCAAGTTCTTCTGGAAAGCAACATCATCCTAAAGTGGAAATATATCACCATGCTCTTACTATGATCCTTCTCAGTGTGATTAAATCTCTAGCATACGTATATTAGTTTTTGTTAATGGACTGAATTTCAAACCAGTGGTATTTAAATGCTGACAATTTTTGTGAATGTATTTAAAATTAGTTGGATTAACCTTCAGGAACCACAATTTCAAACTAATGTGCATCAGAGAATTCCACATTTGGAGTGTTTAATTAGAAATGCCTTGCTTATTCAAACCTGAGATAGCATACACTCTTGGTTATGTGAACATTCCAGAAAAGAAAATTCAGCTCACAGGACAGATACAGAAAATAAACAGATCAATTAAACCTGAAAGTTAGACAGAGAAGGAAGATTTATCTGAATATCGATTAATTGCAAAATGGTAGTTTTGAGCAATAATTGTTGATTATTTTGCAAAGAGGGGTGGCTTGGTGATTAGCATTGATGCCTCACAGCACCAGGGACCTTGGTTTGATTCCAGCCTTGGGAAACTGTCCGTGTGGAGTTTTCACATTCTCTCTTTAGCTGCATGGGTTTCCTCCAGATACTCTGGTTTTCTCCCATACTCCAAAGATGTGCAGTTTAGGTGGATTAGGCATGCTGAATCACCCATTGTTTCCAGGAATGTGCAGGTTAGATGGATTAGTCATTGGAATTACTGAGATTGGATAGGGGCATGATTCTGGGTGGAATACTCTTTAGCGGTTGGCATGGATTTGATGGGCCAAATTGGATTCTAGATGGGATATTGTTTGCTGTGTTTAAAATCTTTCCAACTACATTATACACATTATACTTAAATAGTGTAGTTTATGTCATTTCAGTTGAAAATTTATTTTGTGAAACAAAATTCATTTTTATTGTTTAATAATTCAGAAGTCTTTATGCTGATGTATCAGTGAGAGGCTACCACATTCAATTTCACAAAACAAATCCATAAGGTCAAACTTCATTCTGGGATCTTACAGTGAAGAGTTAATTGGACAGTGAAGAAACATAATTAGGTAATGCTGAAAAGTTGGAGCTTCTTATTGTTTGAAGTAGCTTCAAATCTGTTACAACCCTGAACAAGCCAAAGGTTCAACAGTAGAGATAGCACATTTTGGAATAAGAGTGATTCCAGTCCTAGTGGATTAGATGGACTACACCCCAGAGTTGTAAGGACGATAGCTGAAGAGATAGTGGGGGCATCAATGGTGATTTTTCAGAAATCATGAGAGTCAGGAAGGGTCCTAGAGGACTAGAAAATCACAAAATGGCACTCCTTAAAAAAGAAGTAAGGCAAAAGTCAGAAAATTACAGGCCGATTAGCTTAACCTCAGTTGTCAGTAAGATGTTGGAGCCCATTGTGGAGGATACTTGGAAGTGTATGCTCAAATAGGGCAAGGTCAAAATAGGGAAAAGTTAAAATAGGGTTTCGTCAAGGGTGGCCATGCCTGACAAATCTGCTAGAAGATTTTGAGGGAGTAATGAATAGGTTAGACCAAGGAAAGTGAATGGGCATCAAGAAGGCTTTTGATAGATGCCGCTCAGGAGCAAGACAAAGGCCAAGGTGTTAGAGGCAACGTGTTAGCATGGATAGGAGCTTGACTGTCCGACAGAAAGTAGGTAGTGGGGATGGAATGTTTTTTTTCTCAGGATGGCAGCCAGTGACAAATGGTATTCCACAAGGGGCAGTGTCGGGACAACTTTATACATGTATGATCTAGATGAAGGAACTGAGGGCAATTTCTGGCGAAGTTTGCAGACAGTACAAAAATTGCCAGAGGGACAGGCAGAATTGAGAAGGTGGGGAAGCTGCAGAAAGATTTGGACACTTTAGGAGATGGGCAAAGAAGTGGCAGATGGAATACAACGTGGGAAAGTGAGAAATCGCGCACTTTGGTAAGAAGGATAGAATCATGGACTATTTTCAAAATGGGGAGAAAATTTTGAAGGCTGGACCAGAATTCTCCCAAGGTAAACTTGCAAGTTGAGTCAGTAGTTAGTAAGGCAAATGAAATGATGGCACTTATTTTGAAAGGACTTGAGTATAAAAGCAGGGATGTACTTCGGTGGCTCATTAAGGCCACAATTGGTGTATTGTGCATTGAGCGCTGTTTTGGGCCCCATATCGCAGGAAGAATGTATTGGAACAGGAGCGTGTGCAGTATAGGTTCACAAACATTAGACTGTCTGTCTTGATTGAGTCACCTTAGCGTCATATAATCAATACAGTGTAGAACAATGTCATTTGGCCCAACGATCCTGCACCAGCCCTCCATGGAGCATCCCACTGTATTCCCTGCATTCCCATAGCTAATTGGTAATATAGTGGCAGAGTGATTAGTACTACCACCTTACAACGCTCAGTACCTGAGTTCAATTCCATCCTTGGCCTAACCAAGTCATATAAAGCTGCAACACGACCTTATGACTCAGGTAGGTAAAAACAATGACTGCAGATGATGGAAACCAGATTCTGGATTAGTGGTGCGAAGAGCACAGCAGTTCAGGCAGCATGCAAGTAGCTTTGAAATCAACGTTTCGGGCAAAAGCCCTTCATCAGGAATAAAGGCAGTGAGCCTGAAGCGTGGAGAGATAAGCTGGAGGAGGTTGGGGGTGGGGAGAAAGTAGCATAGAGTACAATGGGTGAGTGGGGGAGGGAATGAAGGTGATAGGTCAAGGAGGAGAGGGTGGAGTGGATAGGTGGAAAAGAAGATAGGCAGGTCAAATAAGTCCGGACAAGTCAAGGGGACAGTTACTGAGCTGGAAGTTCAGAACCGGGCGAGGGGAAATGAGGAAACTGTTGAAGTCCACATTGATGCCCTGGGGCCTGAAGTGTTCCAAGGCAGAAGATGAGGCGTTCTTCCTCCAGGCGTCTGGTGGTGAGGGAGTGGCGGTGAAGGAGGCCCAGGACCTCCATGTCCTCGGCAGAGTGGGAGGGGGAGTTGAAATGTTGGGCCACGGGGCAGTGTGGTTGATTGGTGTGGGTGTCCTGGAGATGTTCCCTAAAGTGCTCTACTAGGAGGTGCCTAGTCTCCCCAATGTAGAGGAGACCGCATCAGGAGCAACGCATACAATAAATGATATTAGTGGATGCGCAAGTAAAACTTTGATGGATTTGGAAGGCTCCTTTAGGGCCTTGGAGAGAGGTGAGGGAGGAGATGTGGGCGCAGGTTTTACAGTTCCTGCAGTGGCAGGGGAAAGTGCCAGGATTGGAGGGTGGGTTGTTTGGGGGCGTGGACCTGACCAGGTAGTCGCGGAGGGAATGGTCTTTGTGGAAGGCGGAAAGGGGTGGGGAGGGAAATATGGAGGTGGCAGAAATGTTGGCGGATGATTTGGTTTATGCGAAGGTCGGTAGGGTGGAAGGTGAGCACCAGGGACGTTCTGTCCTTGTTACGGTTGGGGGTTGGGGTCTGAGGGCAGAGGTGTGGGATGTAGATGAGATGTGTTGGAGGGCATCTTTAACCACATGGGAAGAGAAATTGCGGTCTCTAAAGAAGGAGGCCATCTGGTGTGTTCTGTGGTGGAACTGGTCCTCCTGGGAGCAGATCCGGCGGAGGCGGAGGAATTGGGAATACAGGATGGCATTTTTGCAAGAGGTAGGGTGGGAAGAGGTGTAATCCAGGTAGCTGTGGGAGTCAGTGGGTTTGTAAAAAATGTCAGTGTCAAGTCGGTCATCATTAATGGAGATGGAGAGGTCCAGGAAGGGGAGAGAGGTGTCAGAGATGGTCCAGGTAAATTTAAGGTCAGGGTGGAATGTGTTGGCGAAGTTGATGAATTGCTCAACCTCCTCGTGGGAGCACGAGGTGGCGTCAATGCAGTCATCAATGTAGCGGAGGAAGAGGTGGGGAGTGGTGCCGATGTAATTACGGAAGATCAACTCATGTACTCCATTCTAGACCCAATAAAGGCAAGCATGCTATGCACCTTCTTTCCCACCATACCCACTTTCAGGAACTATGGACTTGAACCCCAAAATCCTTTTGGACATCAATGCTGTTCAGGGTCCTGTCATTAACTGAATACTTTTTCTCAGCATATGATCTCCCAAAGTGCAGTACCTCCCATTGACCTGGATTAAACTCTACCTGCCATTTTTCTGCTCATATCTGCAACTGATCTATACCCCACTGTATCATTTGATAACCTTCTACACTACCCATAACTCCACCAATCTTGATATCATCTGCACACTTACTGACCACTGATTCATTCAAGTTATTTATGTCTATGTCTCAAACAGCAAAGGTCTCAGTGCTCATCACTGTAGAACACCACTAGCCATGGATTTCCAAGCTGAGAAACATCCTTCCACCATTACAGTCTGCCTTCTATGGCAAGCCAATTCTGAGTATCCACGTGGCCAATCACCTTGCATCTTAATCTCCTGGATGAGATTACCTTGAAGTAACTTGTTGAAAGCCTTTTTCAAATCCATGTAAACAATATCCATTGCTCTACTCTTTTTGATCAGCTTCGCTACATACTTGAAAAAATTATTCAGTAAGGCTGCACTGAAAAAGGCCATCTGACTGTCGCTACCTATGTCATGCTTTTGCTAATGCGTGTAAATCCTATCCCTAAGGTGTCTGTAGTTGCTTGCTAACCACCGATGCAAGATTCCACAGTCAAGAGCTTCCTGGATTATCCTTATTTCCCTTCTTGAATACAGGAACACGATTAGCTATTGACTAATCCTCCAGGACCTTTCCAGTGGCTAGCGAAGATACAAAGACGTTGGTCAAGGCCCCAGCAAACTTCTTTCTGGCTTCTCTCAATAATCTGGAATAGAAATCATCGGGACATGGGGGCTTATCCACCATAATGGTCTTCAAGAGATCCAAAGTCACTCCTTCATTGATCTCAAAATGCCCGAGAAAATTAGCACACTCCACACAAATCTTACTATCCTCCATAACTTTCTTCTGCGTGAATACCGACGCAAAGTATTCACTTAGGATCTCACGCACATTCTTGCCCTCCAAGTATAATTTTTCTGCTTTATCTTGAATGGCCATTCCTTCTCCTTAGTTATCCCTTTGTTTTCAATGTAACTATAAAATGCCTTGGGATTCTCATTCACACTGCTTGTCAAGATCATGTCATGGCTCTTCTTGCTGTCATAATTCTCTCCTTGAGTTCTTTCTTACTTTCTTTATATTCCTCATTGCCCTGTCCGATTTTAGCTTCCTAAATCTCACGTGTTTTTTTTCCCCTTTTGACGAAATTTACCACCTCCCTCGTTATCCAAGCGTCTCTTACCTTGCTATCCCTGTCCTTCCTTCTTACTGAAACATGCTACTTCTGAATTTTCATCAGCGGGTCTTTAAACGATTCCCACATGTCAAATGTGAATTTGCCTGCCAACAGATCCTCCCAGTTAACACTCCCTAGCACCTGCCTAATTTTGATTAGATTCGATTCGATTCCCTATCGAGTGGAAACAGGCCCTTCGGCCCAACATGTCCGCACCGACCCTCCGAAGAATAACCCACCCAGACCCATTTCATTCTGGTTAATGCACCTATGGATAATTTAGCATGGCCAATTCACCTAACCTGCACATCTTTGTGACTGTGGGACGAATTTGGAGAACCCGGAGGAAACCCACGCAGGCACGGGGTGAATGTGCAAATTCCACACAAACAGTTGCCCGAGATGGGAATTGAACCTGGTCCCTGACGCTGCGAGGCAGTAGTGCTAACCACTGAGCCACCGTAATTTGCCTTCTCCCAGTTTTGTTCCTTCCGCCACTGGAAATGAAGGGTTACAAGAATGGAGTGGGGTCTGGGTGGGATGCTCTTTGGAAGGTCAGTGTTGGCTGGATTAGCCCAATGGTCTGCATCCTCACTGTAGGGATTCTATGAACAGAAAAGCATTTTTTAAAACAAGGAGCTGTGGTTCAATTAAAGCAAACTATGTTCAAAAGTTCAAATTCAGTTTTTGCTGCACATTCTTGCAAACAAACCTTTTACGCTTTCAGTTTGCAGCTCAGCTTTTCTGACACAATATTTTTTGTCGGCTGTCATATTTTCAGTCAAAAAAATAGAAATTATTTAACTTAAAATGTAATGCAGTTTCTGAAAGGAGCTGCCCGAGTGTAGTTCCTTTCTTTCTTTCTTTCACGCAATAAACCTGTAAGATGTTGATAAGTGTTAGACTAGAGACTTTCTGATGGGCATGAGCGTCAGCACTCTGAACATTAGTCAAAAAAGAAGAGATTTATTCTCACAATGTACAGTCGGTGATAATTTCTCTTTTCCGATATTACAATGAAAAGGTCACTTCCAAATTATGGTGGGGACAGTTGTGCTACAGGAGTTTCAAAATGTTGACGTCCCTAGGTGGAGTGTTGTGCATCTGATTATAAACATGCCAGTGACTGACGACAAGTTTTGGTTGTTTAGATATCTAAGTGGAGCTGTGTGCAAAGCGGTGCAATGGTAATTGGTGATAAACTAATGCATGTAAAGGAGTGCTTGCCGACAAGTCGCACGGAGCCCGATACCATCTTTGGAACAATGATGATACTGGTGCTTTATGGAGTGGAGAAACACATGGAAAACAACATACCATGTCCTCATACTTCAACAGATGCAAATAGGAACTACGCTGGCCCACTCTTCGGGTTCCCCACAGGAGTATTGCTTCTGATCAGTCAACTGCTGCATGTTGAATCAAATCAGATCTACTTTATTTCTAAGATTTGTGAGCATTGCTGTTGCAAGAAGAAGGATGCAAGTTCTGGGAACACGCAACAATCATCCGCGAACACTCAACAATTTTCCGTGAATATGGAACAATCTTCCACGAACACGCAACAATCTTCCGCAAACATGGAACAATGTCCCGCAAAGACAGAACAAACTTCCACGCACGCGCACACAACAATGTTCTGCGAACGTGGAACAAACATCCGCAAGCACGGAAAAAGGTAATAGGATCAATGACAAATGGTATAGAAGGTGGTTTTATTTTGTCAAGCTCCTGTTTCTGCTCATTAAATTATTGATTGCACCAATAATATGGCTCAGCATACTGCTGTTGGATGGTGATTATTACTCCTGTGCTGTCACAAAGAAGGACAGCAGAGTGGACAATAGCCTACCATGGGAAAACTTACCAAACACCTTACTGAAATCTATATACATCATAACAACAACTTTCCCCTTATCCAGTGTTTGCTAACCTTCTCAAATAACTCAGTAAGATTTGTGAGGCACGACTTACCCCTCACAAAACCGTGTTGACTATCCCAAGTCAATTTATTCTTCTCCACTTGGTTACATTTCCTAACATCTTACAATCTTATAACCCTTTCCAACATATTACCCACAACCAAAATAACGTTCACAGGTGTATAATTGTCTCTACTCCCCTTCTTAAACAAGGGAACCACATTTGCTATCCTCCAGTCTTGTATGCAATGATGACATAAAGATCAAAGTCAAAGGCTCCGCAGTCTCATTCCTGGCTACCCAACTGGCCCAGGGGACTTATCTATTTTTACACTTTCCAAAATTGCTAACACTGCCTCATTATGCACCTTAATCCCAACTAGTCTATTGCCTATATCTCAGTATTTGCCTCGACCACCTTGCCTATTTCTCATGTGAATACTGATGAAAGGTATTTATTTAACGCTTCCCCATCTCCTCTGACTCTACACCCAACTTCTGTGTTTGATTGGTCCTACCTTTTTCGAGTCATTCTTTCATTGCTGATATACCTCTCGAAAGCCTTAGTGTTTTCCTTGATTCTATCCACCAATGATTTCTCATGAGCCCTCCTGGCTCTTCTTAGTTCTCTCTTTAGGTATTTCCTGGCTAACTTATAATTCTCAAGCACCTTAACTGAGTCATCACATCTCATCCTAACATAAGCCTTGTTCTTCCCCTTGACAAGTGATTTAATTTCCCTCATAAACCACAGGACCCGCGCTCGACAACTTCTTCCCTGCCTGACCGGTACATACTTATCAAGGGCCCAGAGTATCTTGTGTTTGAATAAGCTCCACATTTTAATTGTGCCCATAACCTGCATTTCCTTCCCCATCCTATGCATCCCACATCTTGCCTAATTGTACTGTAATTGCCTTTCCTCCAGCTATAACTGTTGCCCTGTAGTATGTACCTATCACATTCTATCGCTGAGATAAATATAACCGAATTATGGTCACTATCACCAAAGTGCTCACTTACCTCCAACTCAAACAATTGGCTGGGTTCATTACCCCTTACCGACTCTAAAGTGGCCTCGCCACTTGTTGTTCTGTCTACATACTGTGTCGGGAAACCCTCCTGCACACGCTGGACAAAAACTGACCCATCTAAAGTACGGGAATGATATTATTCCCAATCAATATTTGGAAAATTAAGATTTTCCATAACAACTACCCTGACACTCTCGCTCCTATCAAGGATCATTTTTGCTGTCCTATCCTCTACATCTCTGGAACTATTTGGAGACCCTTAGAAAACTCCCAATAGAATAACTTCTACTTTCTTGTTTCTAACCTGAACCCATATTATTTCAGTAGAGGAGTCCTCAAACGTCCTTTCTGCTACCGTCACACTGTCCTTGGCTAGCAGTGCCACATCACACCCTCTTTTACCATTTTCTCTGTTCTTACTGAAACATCTAAATCCCAGAATTTGCAATAACCATTCCTGTCCCAGCTCTAGCCATGTCTCTGAAATGGCCACAACATCGAAATCCCAGGTACCAACTGCTGCAATTTCATTCACCTTATTCTGGATGCTCCTGGCGCTGAAGTTGACACACTTCAAACCAACTTCTTGACTGCCGGTGCCTTCTTGTGATCTTGAAATCTTACTTCTGAGTTCACTACTCTCATCCTCCGGTAAACTTGAACTACAATATCGATTCCCATCCTCCTGCTGAATTAGTTTAAACTAACCAGAAGAGCATTAGCAAATTTTCACCCCCTCCACCAGGATATTGGTACCCTCTGGTTCAGGTGAAGACCATCCTGCATGTAGTTGTCTCACCTACCCCAGAAAGAGCCCCAATTATCCAGGAAACCAAAACCGTACCTCCTGCACTATCCCTGCACCCACGTGTTCAACTCCTCTGTCTCCCTATTTCTCGCTTTACTAGCACATGGTGCAGCAACAATCCAGAGATATCAGCTCTGTTTGTTCTATCTCTAACCTTCCATCCCAGTTACCTGAATTTCTGCTTTAAATCCCTGTCTCTCTTCCTACCTTTGTCGTTGATGTTTATTTGGATCGCAACTTGGAGCTGCTCCCCCTCCCCTGCAAGGATCCTAAAAACACTGTCAGGGACATCACAAACCTTGGCACCTGGCAGGTAACACACCAAGCGTGAGTCTCTTTCATTCCCACAGAACCTCCTGTCTGTCCACCTAACTATGGTGTCCCCAATGACTAATGTTCTGCTCACCTTCCCCCTTCCCTTCTGAACAACAGCAACAGACTCTGTCGCAGAGACCTGTGCCCCATTGCTTATGTCTGGTAAGTCATTCCCCCCAATAGGATCCAAAATGGTATGCTTGTTGTTGAGGAGAACGGCCACAGGGGACCCCTGCACTGCTTGCCAGTTCCCTTTCCGTCCCCTGACAAAAACCCATCGACCTTCCTCTTTTACCTGAGGTGTATTTACCTATGTATTTATTAAATACATAACAACTGTCGCAGAAAGAAAATTTAAAAATACGATAATCTTATTAATGTCTACTGAAGATTGCTTTAGCATTATCTCTCCAGCATCTACTGGGAGTCTAAGCACATCCGGCAATGATATGATGCCATTGTTTGTGATTGCACTGGCGCCTGCTTTCCTGCATTCTTGACAGCCTCAGTATCTGGTTCCACTCCTTGTTGACATGTAAAAATAATTGGTAAATAGATAAAATCGCCACAGCCCCATCAGACCCACAGGCTGCTCTCATCATGGAGAGACAATGGTTGGTGGTTTAACCTAAGACTGACCATGCCTCGGCGAGGAGAATGGTTGCATTTGCAGAACCATCATGGTCACCTCACTGGCCAGCGTGACCCTACATAAAAAACCAACTGAGTAAACTAACAAATAATAGCTATCTTTTATGAAGATGGTTTGGTTAAAGCTGAGGTATATAGTCAGGGGAAACTAGGGCACGCAAAGCACGTACTCTCTGATGAAACAAATAGATAAATGGCTGGGTGAAGGAAAGAAAGGTTGCACATGACAGATATCATGTTCATAGTATGATGAGAGAGATCTGCATAATTAATGTTCAGGGTTTCGTGAGAAAGAAAACAATGAAGACAATGAAAAGTCGTGAGTAGAGATTGAAAGCTAACTGGAACATAAATATAGTAGCATAGAAATAATAAACAGGCTAACCTGAGGGTGAAAAGATTAAGGCCCAAAAAGAAGATTATTAATGGATTCAGAGCTCATGGTTGAAATATCAAATCAATAATTTCCATGTCATTTTACCATGGGAGAATAATTGCAAAAAAAAGCCAGGGTTTGTTTGGCATGCCATAACACACTGTTTAATAAGTTTTTAATTGAGATTTCCATTGTTCTCACATTTTACCTTTCATCTTCAACTTTAAAATGACAACATCAAATTAAAAGTTACGTCTGGAAATTACCACAGATACCCACAGATACCAAGTCACCTCCCACCATCCCAACTCATTACAACCGATGTCCCCCATCATCTATCAACATGTTATCGATCCTAAAAAAAATCTTACAACATTCAATCCACATAATAATTCCACCATTGCCCAATTACGTTTTGATTGTCACAAGCTGTCAAATTCTCATCCAGGATCACTGTCTGCTTTAAGATGTAAAGTTAAACTTCTGTGAGGCTTTCAGACCATTTTTGTTATTTCAACCATTCATAATTCAAAACTCTTTCAAGAGAAGAGGTATCGTTGCAACTCAGATGCAGATTGTACAGTTCTGTTTCTGAAGAGTTGCTAAGGTTTCACAATCTGAACTTCATTTGTTTTCATCATCGCAGCTTCATCATTGTTTCAAACCTAAAAGAGTGTCTCAGACATCTGTATAAATAGTCGCCTTCTTCAGCGCTTTGCAGATACTTATTTTAGGTTCATTTTACTGACCCGTTCTTTAAAATTCTTGTTCGTAGAATCCATACAGTGCGGAAGCGGGCCATTAAAACCATCAAGTCCACACTGAACCCTGCAAACGGCATCCCATCCTAAAGTACCCCACTGCCCTATCCCTATAACCCAACATACACCATGGATGATCCACGTAACCTACGTACTGTATAGACACTATGGATAATTTAGTGTGGAAAATCCACCTAGTTTGCATAACTTTGGACTGTGGAAGTAAAACAGAGCACCTGGAGGAAACCCGCACAGAGACGGGAGAGCATGCAAACTTCACACAGACAGTTGGCCGGGGGTGGAATCAAACCCGGGTCCCTGGCGCTGAGAGGCAGCAGTGCTAACCACTGAGACACACAGTCAGCCCTTTGGATGAATATCATCCAATCTTGTCATTTATCAATTTTCAGCTCATCCAGGATCTTCACTCTTGCACTAAGATCTAGTTGATATCTTAATCAGTAAAGACAGGCACCTCCTCAGGTATGTCCCTTGCCTTTGTGCACTTTGATTCTTAATTAACTCCAACTCTTTTTGTCACACTTCTATTTGTATACTGGGAAAGCTGTAAAATTAACTCTCCTATTCAAGAAAGCAGAACAGAAAACAGCAAGTTAGAGATTAGTTAGTGGAAACACAGTTGTCAACACATCCTGGAAAGTCAGCTTTAACCATCACCCTCTCCATTTCACCCTTTCATCTCCCACTTTGTTCTCATCTCCCATGCATCCTTTTTCTTGAGCCTAAATTTGTTTAAGATCTAACACTTCTAAAAAAGTTATAATGTAAAAAATCATCACTCTGAAATATTAGCGCTATTTTGTTTTCTCCACAGATACTTCCACGCCTGGTTCAGACAACAAATTCAAAATAGCTCCCTTTGTATGCTAACAGCCCTTTTGTTCATGAGTCAAAATATTTAAACTAGTATGGCGGGGGGTGGGAACCTGAGCTGTACGCCGGAGGAGAGTGTTGATGAAGGGGAGGCAACAGCAAGAGGTAGACCAGCTCGTGGGGAGGGGACAAACTGGATGTTTAAGAAGGGAAAGTTGGAACAGGGGAAGTCAAGAAAGACAACTGTATCAATGAAGCAGAAAAATCAAAAAGGGATCATGCTGTAAGGTTGAGTGAAATAGGAGTTGATGGGAAGGGTGAGGGCAGTAGCAAATTAAAAATACTATATATGAATGCACGAAGCATTAGAAATAAGATGGATGAGCTTGAGACTCTTTTGGAAAATGGCAGATGCGATATTGTGGGAATAACTGAGACGTGGCTTCAAGTGGACAGGGCCTGGGAAATCAATATTCTAGGCTACACGTGCTATCGGAAGGACAGACTGACGGGCAGAGGGGTTGGGGTGACCATGATGGTAAAGGATGATATTCAGTCCCTTGCGCGGGGGGACTTGGAATCAGGGGGTGTAGAGTTTGTATGGATAGAGCTGAGAAATTCTAAGGGTAAAAATTCCCTCTTGGGAGTGATCTACAGGCCCCCAAACAGTAGTCTGGATGTCGGATGTAAGTTGAATCAGGAGCTGAAATTGGCCTGTCACAAAGATGTTACCACAGTTGTTATGGGGGATTTCAACATGCAGGTAGACTGGGAGAATCAGGATGGTATTGGACCTCAAGAAAGAGACTTTGTGGAGTGCCTCCGAGATGGATTCTTAGAACAGCTGGTGCTGGAGCCTACCAGGGAGAAGGCACTTCTGGATCTGGTATTGTGCAACGAAACAGAATTGATCAGGGACCTCGAAGTGAAGGTGCCATTGGGAAGTAGTGACCATAATACAATAAGCTTCAATCTGCAATTTGAGAGGGAGAGGGTACAATCAGAAGTGTCAATATTTCAGTTTAATAAAGGGAACTATGGAGCTATGAGGGAGGAGCTGGCCAAAATTCAATGGTGCAAGACCTTAGCAGGGATTACAGTGAAGGAACAATGGCAGATATTTCGAGGTATAATGCAGAAGATGCAGGATCAGTTCATTCCAAAAAGGAAGAAAGATCCTAGGAGGAGGCATGGGTGGCCGTGGCTGACGAGGGAAGTTAAGAAACATATAAAGATAAAAGAGAAAATGTATAACACAGCAAAGGTAAGTGGGAAAACGGAGGACTGGTTAGCTTTTAAAGAACAACAGAGGACTACTAAGAAGGAAATATGCAGAAAAAAATGAGGTACAAAGGTAAACTGGCTAAAAATATAAAGGAGGATAGTAAAAGCTTTTTTAGGTATATGAAAGATAAAAAAAATGGTTAGGACTAAAGTTGGGACCTTGAAGACAGAAACAGGGGAATATATTACGGGGAACAAAGAAATGGCAGAAGAATTGAATTGGTACTTCAGATCAGTGTTCACTGGGGAAGACACAAGCAATCTCCCTGAGGTAACAGTGGCTGACGGGAATTTATATTTGCCAGGAATTGGTGTTGGAGAGACTGTTAGTTCTGAAGGTTGATAAGACCCCGGGGTCTGATGGTCTACATCCTAGGGTACTGAAGGAGGTGGCTCGAGAAATCATGGATGCATTGGTGATTATTTTCTGGAGTTCGATAGATTTGGGATCAGTTCCTACGATTTGGAGGATGGCTAATGTTGTACCACTTTTTAAGAAAGGTGGGATAGAGAAAGGATAGTAGTAACAGGATAGGTCACAGTCACCATGGATTTATGAAGGGGAAATCATACTTGACTAATCTTCTGGAATTTTTTGAGGATGTAACTCTGAAGTTGGACGAAGGAGATCCAGTAGATGTAGTGTACCTGGATTTTCAGAAAGCTTTTGATAAAGTCTCACATAGGAGGTTAGTGAGCAATATTATGGTGCATGGTATTGGGGGCAAAGTACTAACTTGGATTGAAAGTTGGTTGGCTGATAGGAAACAAAGAGTAATGATAAACGGCTCCACTTCGTAATGGTAGGCAGTGACCAGCAGGGTACTGCAGGGATCAGTGCTGGGAACGCAGCTTTTTACAATATATATTAATGATATAGAAGATGGTATTATAATAACATTAGCAAATTTGCTGCTGATTCTAAGCTGGGTGGCAGGGTGAAATGTGAGGAGGATGTTAGGAGATTATAGGGTGACCTGGACAGGTTAGGTGAGTGGTCAGATGCATGGCAGATGCAGTTTAATGTGGATAAGTGTATGGTTATCCACTTTGATGGCAAGAACAGGAAGGCGGATTACTACCTAAATGGAATCAATTTAGGTAAAGGGGCAGTACAAAGAGATCTGGGTGTTCTTGTACACCAGTCAATGAAGGCAAGCATGCAGGTACAGCAGGTAGTGAAGAAGGCCTTCATAAGAAGAGGGATTGAGTACAGAAGCAAAGAGGTTCTTCTGCAGCTGTACAAGGCCCCGGTGAGACCACACCTGGAGTACTGTGTGCAGTTCTGGTCTCCAAATTTGAGGAAATACATTCTGGCTATTGAGGGAGTTCAGCGTAGGTTCACGAGGTCAATTCCTGGAATGGCGGGACTACCTTGCACTGAAAGACTGGAGCGACTGGGCTTGTATACCCTTAAGAGGGGATCTGATTGAGACATATAAGATTATGAATGGATTGGACACTCTGGAGGCAGGAAACATATTTCCACTGATGGGTGAGTGCCGAACCAAAGGACACAGCTTAAAAATACGGGGTAAACCATTTAGGAAAGAGATGAGGAGAAACGTCTTCACCCAGAGAGTGGTGGCTGTGTGGAATGCTCTGCCCCAAAGGGCAGTGGAGGCCCAGTCTCTGGATTCATTTAAGAAGAGTTGGATAGAGCTCTCAAGGATATTGGAATCAAGGGTTATGGATATAAGGCAGGAACAGGATACTGATTAAGGATGATTAGCCATGATCATATTGAATGGTGGTTCAGGCTCGAAGGGCAGAATGGCCTACTCCTGCACCTATTGTCTATTGTCTATTTCTTAGCTGCTTTAAGAATATCATTGAAATGATTTATTATGCTCAAGCAGAGTCATTTGATATTTCTGTTTGGTCAAGTCTTTCAAGAAATTGTAATCAATTAGATTCTCTGATCATATTTAGAATGAGTCTTAATTTTTAAAGTCACATCGATAGATTCCTCATTCATTTTGAATATGTTTCTGAATTGATTTTCCATTCAGCATGCTCACGATTTTGGTAAGTAGTCTTTTCTGAACTGTGCACTTGTGTGAACTCCTGACAACGGTAGGCACAGATACCTTACCATCACATATAATTTCTGGGTTCATTTCGAAATCCTTCACCTTCCTGTTGAGGTCCTTCCATCATATTTTCTCTCACTGTGTAGTGCACTTCAATGGTGGATTTGTTTTTTGTCTGAAATAGTTTTGATCGATGTCGTGGTAAGCATTGATAGTTTTGATATTGTCTTCTCTCTTCCGCTGCGCCGACTTGACTGGGTTTGCTGCTAAATCATTTCCAATTATGGAATACAGATGATGAATGAGTAGTTTCTAAAAGAAAAACACCAATGATAAACAGACCATGTACGAAAACTCAATTTAAAATCACTCTCTACAATTATATAGGTGCACAAATTTACCAATAGCCGATGTTATAATACTTTTAGCCAGCAAACGCTTTGCAGGAACATTTCTTTTTTCTAGCATCTAACTCTGACCTGTAACAGTATATCACATGGTAACCATTTTTTTTTTGGTTCTCATATGGGCAAAAATGTGTGACTTCCCTTCAAATATAGCATTTACATAAAGTCTTTCATTCATGCCTTTCGTGGGGCCTGAGCCCATTGGCTAAATAACCTGCCAATCTGAGGGTCAGCATTGAAAGAAGCCAATTTCACGCAAAGAACAACCAAATTGACAACCATCTTGGCTAATCTTCTGTTCTGAAGAATAACAATTGGTCGCATTGAATCTGCCAGATTCTGCAAACCCTCCTTTCTTTCTTACCTTGTATGATGGCATGGAATAGATATCCTCAATTAGACCTTTCTTTACTTCAGTTTTCCTGTACAAGGTAAGGCAAACAAAGTGTCTAGTGTCACACTTCTACTCGAGAATGCCTCCACATTTCCTCCTTCTTGAACGTTTGTGGTGTCTTCTTGACCTTTTGTCAAAGTTCTGTGACTGTTAGCTGGTTCTTTACTGATTTTGCTCATTTTGTCGCTGATCTAAACTTAGAGAGATAGGGAACGAAAGTGAGATTGAGAAAGGGAGAATGAAAAAAGCCCGTATATTCATCATGATGGAGATCATCTCCATTGGAGTGGAAATGCCTGAACATCAGGAAATCTATGTTCTGTCAACAGAACCAAGATTTCAGGGGGTCAGTCTGTAGTTTGTTTATAGGTGGTTCTCACAGGCAGCTAGACATTTAAATGATCAGCTGCGTCCAATGGCGATTAAGTCAAGGATAAGTAACAAAGCTCTCAGAGAATATTATTTACATAACCACAGTCCTCATTTAGAGAGGTAAAGTGCCCCAGTGGGTCAGGTGTCAGGACATCATTGAGGGAAGCTTGGAAAATTTTGGGCCATAAAAAGTAGGTCTGTTTGAACACAAAGCGAAACACTGCCCTCAGGTAGTCCTGAGGAGATGCTTTGCAAATATCTTCCGATTTGCCAAATATGGCTTCAACCAGCAGAAAGGTATCCCTCAATTCCAATGAACTCAATCTTTTCTAAAGCCTCTAGGTGTTATACTTAGGTGAATGCTGCCTTCTACTGCCGGACCTAGTTCTAGGGAATGAAGCTGGGCAGGTAATCCGAGGTGACGTGGGGGAGGATGCTAGCGATAGCAACCGCAACACAGAACTTTTCATGTTTTATTTGGGAAAAAAAAAGTTGCTCTGCAAAAGAAAAGAGGGATCTAGTTTGCAAAGTTCTTGAGCGGATTTGTAGAAGACGCAAGGAGATATTGGAGGCTTCAGGAAGTTTAAAAGTGCACATACTCACAGGTCTGTATCCCAGACCACAGTGGGACATGAGAAGAAAATTATATCCAGCCTGACCAAAATTTTGAAATCATCTCTAACCAGCGGGAAGGTGCCTGAGAACTGGCGGACAGCTAATGTGGTTGCACTTTTGCAAGAAGGGTGGTAGAGACAAATGAAGCAAGCATAGAATAGTGAGTCTTACATCGGTGATTGGCAGGCTTATTGAGAAAATAGTGAAGGAGAGAACTAATCTCTATATTTCGATGTAAGATTTGATCAAAGAATGTCAGCATGGCTTTTGTCAGAGAAAGGCCATGCCTAAAAAATCTGGTGTTTTTTTTTGAGGTGGTGACCAAGTGTTTGGACGAAGGTAATGCATTGATGTAGTTTATGTGGACTTCAACAATGTGTTTGCAATTTTTCACATAGGAAACTTACAAAGAAGGTAAAAGCTCATGAGATCCGAGGTAACTTGGCATATTGGATCCAGAACTAGCTTAGTGACAGGAGACAGAGGATGGTGGTAAAATACTATTTGTGCAACTAGAACCCAGTGCAGTGAAGCAACAAAGTATTTGAGATATTGATAAATGATGAGAAAGTTGGCGAGATGGTGAGCAAGTTTGTGGATGATACAAAGATTGGGACTGTCTGTTTGATAGTGAGTAGGACAGTGTTATGTTATGGGAGAATATAAATGGATTGGTCAGATGGATAGATCATTGGCAAATGGAATTTGAACCTGATCAATGCGAGATACACATTGTCTGCAGTTCTGGTTGCCATACTACAGGAAAGCTGTGATTGCACTGGAGAGATTGCAAAGGAGGTGCACCAGGATGTTGTTTGAGATGGAGGATTTTAGATATGAAGTGAGATTGAATAAGCTCAGTTTTTATTTCTTTGGAGCAGAGAAGGTTGAGGCGAGACTGAATAAAAGAGTATAAGAGAGGCATGGACAGCTTGAATAAATAGCAGCTTTACTCTTAGTCTCAGGATCACAACAAGAGGCGTAATTTCAAATTGAAAGCCAAGAAAGTTAAGAGGTGATTTGATGATATTTTTATTCACCCAAAGGGCGGTGGGAGTCCGTTTTATGCTTCCTTGGAGAGTAGTTGAGTTTTGAAACATCAGCACCACTGAAGTATCATAACATTCAAGGCTATGGACCGAATGCAAGACATTGTGGTTAGCTTTTCGTTGCAGAGTCGATGGGTTGAATGGCGTCCAGGATACTGTAGCATTCTATGATGATGGAGCGATTCAAGGCTTTTGGAAATTTGGCCACTTTTTATTCTAGTTTACTGTCTCTGGTATTCCTAAATTCTACCCATACAAATTCCACTTCACTGGAGTTACTTATCTTTCTCACCATTCTTTAATCAGCAAAGCTACCTCACATCCTTTTCCCCTTTGTCTGATCTTTCTCAAAACTGCATACCCCTCACTGGTGATTCAGTTCCCTTCACTGGTTATTTTTGAGCAACATCTCCAGAACCCAACCATATTATAATTGTTTATATCTACCTGTGTGACTAATTAATCCAGCAATTCATTCAAACTAATATTTGTAAAAATCAAATGTTAGCAACACGTCATTGCTAGCTAATCACTCCCAGGTTGAAAAAAAGACTGCAAAATTTATAGCCTCAGACATTCTACTTTCCATTGGCTCCATAATCAATTCATTCTTCGCTTTAATATACTTGAATTGATATTTGTGTTTGTATACGGTTTGAGGCTTTGTGTCACCAGCTTTGCAAATGTAGTAGAATAAAATCAATAGAGCCACAATCACCAATGTGCAATGCAAACTAATACTGATCACCTATTGAGACATTATTGAAAGATCAATAAAATATTTTAAACAACACTTAAACAGAAAGGCTCCGTGCTAGAGATTTAATGGTCTTAGTTGTGTGGAACAACTTTCAGCATAAGCTTACTTCAGCCAAAGTATAATTCAGAGATAATTTGATTTATCTGATTTAGTGTGACAGTTCATCTGCATGAGTAGAATGCCTTGGATGAATGAATGTGAGTGTGTATAACAGTGGAGTGTGTACTATCAAATGTGTGTACATTTGTATATAACAGGATGTTTCTGGAAGACAAACTTTGTAGGACAGTATGTGTAACATGAGAGAATCTAAAGAGAGGGCGATAAAGTATGAGAGAGTATGTAATAGAAAAAGAAAATGAGATAAATGATATGTTCAGTGCAGGGAATTTGAAAGTATGGTTACTTTCAATTTAAAATGGTAACATGTTTATAACCCAAAACAAAGCATTTATTCTATTATTGAAGCACACATTATACTTAGAAATAGCACAAAATTGAAGGTGAATTGGATGGTGTTAATTTGCTGCAAGATTTTGTTAATTTTAAATTTCGAATTGGAACCAGGAGATGTACCAATACAATTTGCTGTTAATTCAAGATATTCACATTTGAATAGACTTAATGTTTGTTGCTTGCTAAGGTAGAGCCATAGGGGTCTATAGCACAAAAAAAGGCTCTTCAGCCCATTAAGTCTGTGTTGCTCAAAAACAACGACCTAACTATTCTAATCTCATTTTTCTGCACTTGGCCAATGGCCTTGTATGCACTGGCTTTGCAAGTGATCATCAAAATACTTTTTAAATGTTATGAGAGTCACTCTTGCAGGTAGTTCATTCTAGATTTCCACCACCTTCTGAGTGAAAATCATTTTTCCACATTCCTTCCAAGCCTCTGCCCTTTGCCTTAAATTGCTGTGTGCTGGTCACTAACCCCTTTGCTAAAAGGAAAAGTTCTTCCATGTTTACCCTGTCTGTGCCCTCATAATCTTATACACCTCAGTCATGTCTCCCCTTGGCCTCCTCTGCTCCAAAGAAAGCAGTCCCAGTTTCTCTTCATAATTGAAACTCTCCAGCAAGTTAACATCCATGGAAATCTCCCCTGCACCCTCTCCAGTGCTCTCACATCCCTCCTTACATGTGGATTCCAAAACAACACACAATACTTGAGCCACAAACTTTACTTCTAGCATAACCTTTCTGTTGTTGTCTAATAAAGACAATTATACTATCTGTGTTCTGCCTGTGTACTTGCAATTAGGACCTGGGGGACCCACACAAGGTCCCTGTGCTCATTGGTGATTCCCAGGATCTTAATGTTCATCCTGTATTCCCTTGCCTTGTTTCTCCTATCGAAGTGCATCACTTCACATTTGATGATGGTAAGGCTGTTTACATGATGTACAGGGACCTCCAGGAAGGTGTTCAACAAAGTACTGCACAAGAACCTTTTGAGGACAGTTATAGTTCTTGGAATAAAAGGTACAGTAGAACCATAAATGCAAAAGTGGTTGAGCAATAAGAAACAGAGGGTATAGTAATTTTTGGACAAATTTTCAAGCTGCAAGTTTTGTAGTAGTTTTCCATAGGTATTGACATTGTTGTAAAATGACAGACATGTGTATATTATGCACATAAGTCAAAAAAGACGTTGTCAAGAGAGGTAGAGAGAGAGAGATGTTACTAATGCTTATAGTATTCTACATTTGGAATAGCACCATTAAGCACAGGAGCAAAGAGACTATTAAGAATGCGTATAAGACACTGATTGGATTTCCGCTGGAATATGCTTCCTGATGCCACGTTGAAGAAACAATGTGATTGCAATTGTGCATGCAAGGACGAGATTTAGTAGAATGATTCAAGGGATGATTCAGTTATAAAACAATTGGAGAAGTTGGAACTGTGTTGCTTTCTATCGGAACATCTCAGAGGAGAAATGATTGATATACCTGGACTGATGGAGTGCTGACAGACTGTACATGCAGAAACTGCTCCCATCATGACCGGATCAGGAACCAGGCGGCCAAGATTTAGTGTTTTACTAAAAAACAAATAGATGGTGAGGATATGTATTTTCACACAGCCAGTAATTTAGGGTGTGAATGTGCTGCCTGGAAGTGTTGTGGAGGCAGGTTCAAATGAAGCATTTAAGAAGGATAATGATTCCTTTTGTAGAAACAACAGGCAGATTTACAATCAACAGACAGAGGATCAGCGCTGGATTAAAATACTCAAAGTATTGGTGTAGACATGATGGGCTGAATGGCCTCCTTCAACATTTCTTTGACTCTGATTTCATTCAGGAAAGTTTTCATGGTGGAAGACAGGAGTAATACCTCAAAAATACGAGAGAGTCGTGAGGGTGGGGGGTGGGGAGGTGGGGGTGGGGGGTGGGGGGAAGCAGAGATGAGTAAAGTGGCCATCACCAAGGTGAGGGTGCTAGAAAAACTGAAAAGCTTGAAAGTGAATAAATCACCCTAACCAGACGGGGCACACCCCATATTTGTGAAAGAGATAGCTGAAGAGACAGTGAAGGTTTTAGTAGTGACCATTCAGGAATCATTGGAGTCAAGGAGGTGTGCAGAGGACTGGAAGATCATAAGTGTATCCCTTGCTTAAGAAGACATTAAGGAAAACGATGGGACTTATAGGCCGAATAACCTATCCTCAGTTATTGGTAAGATTTTGAAATTGGTTGTGAAGAATGATATTTCTGAATATTTGGAAATGCATGGTAAAATAGGGCAAAGTCAGCATGGTTTCATTAAGGAGAGGTCAAATCTGTCAGAATTCTTTGCAGAAGTAATGAATGAGCAGATTAGATCAAGGACAGCCAATGAATGTTATCTGTCTGGGTTTCCAGAAGGCATTTGATAAGGTGCCACATAGGAGGCTGCTGAGTAAGATAAGGGACCATGGTTTTTGAGGCAAGGTATTAGCATGGATAGAAAGTTGCAGAAGGCAGAAAGCGGGAATAAAAGTAGCTTTCTCAGGTTGGAAACTGGTGACTAGTGCTGTCCCGCAAGTGTCAATGTTGGGACCACAACTTCTCACTTTATCTATTAATGATCTGGATGAAGGAACGGAGGACATTTTGGCTAAGTCTGCAGATGATATAAAGGTAGGTAGAGGGATAGATAGTGTTGAGGAGGCGGGGAGGCTGCAGAAAAAAATACTAGACAGGTTAGGAAAGTGGGCAAATGAGAGGCAGATAAACTACAATGTTGGAAAGTGTGAGGTACTTTGCACTTTGGCATGGAAAACTTTCTAAATGGAGATAAAATTCATAAATCTGAAGTGTAAAAAACTTGGGCTTCATAGTCCAGGTTTCTCTTAAGGTAAACTTTCAGGTTGAGTCAATAGTTTCGTAAGGCAAATGCAATGTTGTCATTCATCTCGAGTGGGTGAGAATATAAAAGCAGGAATGTACTTCTGAGGCATTATAAAGCTCTGGTCAGACCACATTTAGAAAATTGTGAGCAATTTTGTGCCCCATGCCTGAGGAAGGATGAATTGACCCTGGAGCAGGTCCAAAGGAGATCCATGAGAATGATCCCAGGAATAAGATGCTTAACATATGTGGAACATTTAAAGATTCTGGGTCTATACTTGATGGAGTTTAGAAGGATAAGGGAGTACCTGATTGAAAAGTACAGAGTATTGAGAGGCCTGGAGAAATTGGATGTTTGTAAGCTGTTTCCATGCGCAGGACAGACAAGGATCTGAAGGCACAGCCTGAAAGTAAAGGGAAGAGTCCTTAGAACAGAGATAAGGAGAAACGTCTTCAGCCAGAGATTGGTGAATCTGTGGAATTCATTGCCACAGAATGCTGTGGAGGCCAGGTCATTGTGTACTTTTAAAACAGAGATACATAAGTTTGTGATTGCGAAGGGGATACAAGGTTGTGGGGAGAAAGCGGAAAAACAGGGTTGAAAATCCTATGAACCATGATTGAATAGCAAATGGACTTGATGGGTCACAAGTCTGAATTTCTGCTCCTCTGTCTTATGGTCTTATTATCTTAAGATCTGTCATTATCATACTGAGAAGCAAAGCAGAATTGATGGCACAAATGGCTTACTTCCCATTCCGATGTGGGGCTTATTTCCGAAACATCGAATCTCCTGCTTCTCGAATGCTGCCTGACCTGCCGTGCTTTTCCAGCACCACACTTCTTGACTGAGGTTGCAGTGTCCACCATTCACACATTGCAGTGTATCAACTTACCAAAGCTCCTCTAACATAGCGTCACACAGTTATAGAGCTGTACAACATGTGAACAGAAAACTCACCCATGCTGACCACACATCCTAAATTAACCCAGTCTCATTTGATAACATTTGACCCATATCCATTTGAGCCCTTCCTATTGATATGCCCATCCAGATGTCTTTTAAATGTTGTAACTTTACCAGCCTCCAGTACATCCTCCGACAGTTCACTCCATACATGCCTCTACATGAAAATTTGCCCCTTAGGTCTCTTTTAAATCTTTCCCCTCTCACCTTAAATCTATGCCCTCGAGATTTGGACTCTCTCACACTTGTGTAAAGACCTTGGCTATTCACCTTATCCATGCCCCTCATGATTTTGAAAACTTCTGTATGATCACTCCTCATCCTCCAACATCACGTTCCAAACCCAAAACTTCCACCACTAAGAAAGACCAGAGCAAGAAATGCATTGCTATAACACCACCTTCAACTCCTCTCCAGGCCACTCACAGAACTATCTATTGCCAATTTTTCTCTGCCCTGTGTTATCATTCTTGTACTCTCTTCCAAATGACACTGTGAGTGCCCCTACCCCACAGTGTACTGAAACAATTCATAAAGGCAGCTCACCATAACATTCTAAACTGCAACCTAAAAGGGATGGGCAATAAATGCAGGCCTGGCTAGCAAAGCATCCACCCAATGAAAGTAGACAAAGAAAATTCTACAAACCTAAAATCTGTCTCTGTGTATCACATTGCATTATGCGTGACAAATTGTGGCACAGGATTCCTATTCCTACCAGATGTGCCCAAGAGGCTCAGTTGCATGGAAATATTTTTTAACAAATCAAAGTTAATGGAGAAGGTAGGAGTACAGGTTAGTGATGAGGTTAATAGTCATGAGAATAATACAAAATATAATGAAGGAATAGAATGTAGGAACATCATGCTGCAACAAGGAATCATACAAGATTCGGAAAATTTGATATTAGAATAAACCTCGGGACTTTATGTCTGAATGCGCAAAGCATTTTGAATAAAATGAAGGAGTAAACAGTGGGAACAGAGATAATAGATGCTTTGCTGGAAATTCCTGAGATGTGGATGCAGAGAGACCAGGTGTGGGAACCGAATACCTAAGGTAAATAAGAGCATTTGTAAAGACACCGAGGAGATGGACTAGCTTTGTTGATACGAGAGCAGATCAGTGTTGCAGTGAGAAATGATATTAGCACTGGAAATGAAAATGCAAAATCAATCTAGGTAGAAATAATAAACAGCAAGGGAGACAAGTGCTTGGCAGGAGTAATCTACAAGTCCTTAAACAAAAGTTTTGCAGTGGGGCACCTTACATTCCATGAAGTACTGGGGGTTTGTAAGAAAAGTACAGCAATGATGATGGGTGATTTTAACAAGCTTACAGACTGGATTAATCAAATTGGCAATTAGAGGTTGATTATTGTCACAATATTTTGGGAAGCAGGCTATTTTGGATTTGGTATTGTGTCATGAGATGGGATTAAGTAATGGTCGCAGAGTAAAGGATTCTTTAGGGAAGAGTGATCATAACATGCAGGAATTTTAAATTCAGTTTGGGGTGAGCAACGGGAGTTCTGGAATTAAGCAAAAGTAATTTCATTGGCATGAGGGCAGGGGTTTGGGGGAGCATTATGGCTCATCAATGGCTCATCAATGGCTCATCAATGATGTCACAGACACCACAAAAACAAAGACTAAAGCAGACAGATTGCGAATGGTCAGTGGCAAACTGAAAAGTTGAGAAACTTTTGAAGATTGACAAAGAGTTACAAAGAAAAGTAATAAAAAGAGCACAGGCAAATATTGAAAGAGTAATATATAAAGTGGATAGCAAAAGTCAGATAGTTCAGGGGAAAAGAGGAGCTATCATGAATTTTGGATATCATTCGAAGACGAGAGCCAACAGTAAATAGTGGGGAACACCGAAATGTCAGAGATGCTATGTCAATATTTTTCTTCAGTTTTTACAGTGGGGGACAATAGTACCAAACTAGTTGCAACTGAAAAAACTCCACAGAAGCCGGTATCCTGTCACCAGGTCACTCTGAAGAGTCCTTGAATCTAGTACTGCCTCTTCAGAGTTCACTGTCAGAATCTAGAATTTCTGACGCTTTTTATCTGTCAGCTTGGGCTTCTTGATTGGATCAGATTAACGCCCCTCTCAGGGAATTCATATTCTATATGGTCCAGCTTGATGACTTTGTTACAGTCACTACAGTAATAGGAAATGCAGAGTTGATCGAAAGGGGCGAACTCAGAACAGTCATCATCGATGTGAAAAAGTACTGAGCAAACGATTGCGCTTGAAGGCAGACAAGTCCCCGGGGAATGATGGCCTACATCCCAAGGTTTTAAAGGTAGTGGCAGCAGAGATAGTATATCCACCTGGTTGAAATATTCAAACATTCCCTGGATGCAAAAAAAAATGAACAGTGGGTTGGAAAAATGTGAATCATGCATTGTTATTCAACGAGGCAGGGAGGCAGAAAGAAGGAAACTATGGTCTAGCTAGTTCCATATCTGTTACTGGGAAATTGTTAGAATCCATTATCAAGGAAGTAAAGATATTTGGAAATTCAAAATGACATTCATCAGAGCCAGCATAGTTTATCAATGTTCACTAGCCTTTACTTAGGTTCAGATTGATTCTAGACTGATACTCTTTCTGCAAAGAGAACCTGAGCAGTTTAGATCTATAATCTATGGAGTTATGAAGAATGAGGGGCAAGCTATGTGAGGTAATAAGATGCTAAAGGGGATTGACAAAGCAAAAGTAGAGGATTCTACCACTTGTGGCACAACCTAGAATAAGAGATCATAGGATGAGTGGGAACAGATGTGAAAAAGCATCAAGGAGAAATTACTTCTCTCAAAAGGTCAGGAATACATGTGCAGTGTATATTGAGACTGTGTACATTCAAGAAGGAGATAGACAAATCTTTGGTTTGTAATGGGTAAAAGGCTAAGAGGAGCAGGCAGGAAAATGGAATTGGGGCCAAAATGCAATCAGCCATGATCATATTAAATGACAGGGAAAACTCCTGAGACTGAACTGCCTCCCCGATGGAATTCTGATGTTGTTTGTCAACTATTCTGACCTGCAGCTGAGTAAAATTTGTTAATGTCTTTCCATTAACTGTTTGCAATGTGTTAGTTGAATATACATATAAGTTTGCACTTTTTTGTCAAGAGATGTGCCATCTGCTTTCCAGTAATGATATATAGGAAATGAAATCAAATATTTCTATTTCTGATGGAGATCAACAGGACTATTTGACCGAGATAAGCACTTGAGTGTCTTTTACAAACAAACCAGCCAATTGTGGCACCAACTCATTGCAGGAGAACTGCCAAAACTAAGGAACTGCTGTTGTTTATAGGCAATCTAGAGACAAAACTAACGGAGGAATTGAGGGATACCTTATTCGTGTAAAGACACTTTATATTTAATCCTACTTGGATTATTAATGCTTTGAATGATTGCAGTTGAAGAAAGTCACAAAATTATATTGTCAAACAAGGAGTTTTCATATTAAAATATGCAGCAAATTTGCAAAAGCTTGTACTCTTGGTGGTGAACCACAGAGCTGTTTGCCTAAGATAAGAACTTGAACATATGCTTACCAGCAACGAGTGGATTGCCTGCAGAAATGTAGAGTTAGTAATTTTCTTATAAGAGGAAGTTAAACATTTAGATTCCCTACAGCATGGAAACTGGCCATTTGGCCCAACAAGTTCACACAGACTCTCCAAAGAGTAGGTCACCTCGACACATGTCCCTACATTTTCCCCTGACTAACACGCCTCACACTACAATTTAGCGCGGCCAATTCACCTAATCTGCACATCTTTGGATTGTGGGGAGGAAACTCACGCTGATCGAGAGGGGTGTGGAAGGTGGGGTGGGGTAGAGGAGTCGGAACATGCAAGCTCCCCACAAACAGTCGCTCCAGACAGGAATCAAAATCTTGAGGT
The DNA here is from genome assembly GCF_047496795.1 of Chiloscyllium punctatum. NCBI lineage: Eukaryota > Metazoa > Chordata > Chondrichthyes > Orectolobiformes > Hemiscylliidae > Chiloscyllium > Chiloscyllium punctatum. The sequence goes on along the minus strand of NC_092768.1, from coordinate 4,195,314 downwards.
TTTAAGGCAGCAATGCTAACCAGTGAGCCAGTGACTGTGAAGAGCTGTTTGATACCATGTGATTGGTGATATTTGTTTTGCTTCTTTTTCAAGTGTAACTTGGAGCGGTTCTTGTTTTATATTGCTCAGTTGGAGAATTGCTCAGTTGTAATCTTCTACCGGACCTCTCCGCCCCCACCCCCTCTCCGGCCTATCACCCTCACCCTAACCCCCTTCCACCTATTGCATTTCTAATGCCCCTCCCCCAATCCCTCCTCCCTACCTTTTATCTTAGCCTGTTTGGCACACCTGAAGAAGGGCTTATGCCCGAAACGTTGATTCTCCTGCTCCTTGGATGCTGCCTGACCTGCTGCGCTTTTCCAGCAACACATTTTTCAGCTCAGTTGGAGGAAAGCCTGCTAAAATAAGTTGAACTTGGAAAAAGCTTGCCGTATACAAGCTGCTTAGTTTCATCGCTCCCGTTTCTGAAAAGAAAACACTATTTGTCAATTCAAGGTGATAAATGTACGTTCATTTAAAGACCAACTGAAGCACCCTCTTAAGTTTAAAATTCCTATGCAAGCTATGCCTTGAAGACTTCAGAGACTTATCTACTGAGAAACATTTTCTCTGTTTCCCTAAAAATGAGGGAGAATGTTTTTGCATGCATGTTTTAGGGATATTTACAGGGACAACCACTTACACTTCAACATTAACAACTGTGTACGTGTCACCAACAATAGGATATGAATTATTTTATAAATGGCTATAAATGTGTCCATTAACAAACTTGTTTGATGGATCACTTTTTTAAAACCTTGCATGGATAAGATATTTTTTGGACATCTTGATAACTGGGAAAAAATATTTTATTTTATATTATGTACTGGGGCAATGCACTTCTACAGACTTGATCATAACAATAACTATGAGGTGAAACATCCGCTGTGCCCAACACTATGCTGCAGTGTACATAATCTGGTGGTTCTCACACCACAAAATCTCTTAATATCTATGTGCATTGTTAATTCTTTTCCGGCCTGTAAAAATCCTGGAACGAAATAGTAACTCTGTCGTTTCTAAGCACTGGTGTCAGAACAGATCACTTAACTGCAACAAAGTGGCAATTCCATTGTAAATCAGCTGGATCAAAATTCTCCATTTGGTAAATAAAAATAAATATATAAATCAATGCAGGCGAATTGATTATTCATTACTTGTGTGCTTGTGGAGTCTGGGTAACAGGCAAAAGCAGTAGCAATTCTACCCATAGAAACTGGACAGTCAATCCTACACAGCGACCAATCAAGCCACATGCATCGATGTTGGCTTGAGGTCCTTCAGTATCCCTCACAAACCTATGAGCTTCAATACATCGATTAGCAAATGCAGCTTGCAAATTGAAAATAAAACCTTGAACTCTAAATTCCCACCTAAGCTGGACATCTTACAGACATGTTTTGCTTATTCGTTCAGAGGGCGTGGGTGTTGATAGCTGAGGCTAACATTTGTTCTCCATTTTGAATTACCCTTCAGAATGTAGTTGTAAGTGGTGGTGAACTGCTTCTCACTATGCGCTGCAGGAATACCACATGCATGTGATTTTAAATTATTTATTTTAAGCAATTTAAGTGACACCATACACATTGAAACAAAACTGCATAAAGCATGGTTGGTGAGGTAGCTCAAAGATTAGCACTGTTGCCTCACATGATCAGGGACACGGGTTAGATTCCACCCTTGGATGAGATTCTCTGTGGAGTTTGCACATTCTCCCCATGTCTGTGTGATTTTCCTCCAGGTGTTCCGTTTTTGTTCCGCAGTCGAAAGATATGCAGGTTAGATTAATTGACCATACTAAATTTCCCTATAGTTTACAGGGATGTATTGTCTTTCTACACTAAAACATAGAACAACGAACTGTACAGAACAGGAATGGGTCCTTCGGTCCATGATGTTGTGCTGAAAATGTTGCCAAATTAATGTTGCCTTCTGCTTGCCTGAAGTCCATTTTCTTCCATTTCTTGCATTTTCCAGTGATCATCTAAAACATCCTCTTAAATGCCCCTATTGTATCTGATCCACCAGAATCCCTGGCAGTTTGTTACACAACCCTATCACTCTGTGTAAAAAAAAAGACCCTCACATCTCCTTTGAACATTTCCCCTCTCAACTTAAATGCAAGCTCGCGAGTTTTATGCATTTAATTCTGGGAAAAATAATTCGGACAGTCAACTCTATGTATACATCTCCTAATTTGTCGTTTCCCTCTGTTTTTCTAATCTCTCCTTACAGCTCATTCCTCTGTACATCAGTGCTGTTCGGAGTCCTATCATTAACTGTACATCTTCCTTAACATTTTATTTCCCCAAGTGCAGCATCTCATACTGACCCAGATTAAAGTCCATCTGCCATTTCTCTGCTGTTTTTGAAACTGATCTATATCCTGTCATACCCTTTGACTACCTTCTACACTATCCACAGCTCCACCAATCTTTGTATTGTCTCCAAACTTACTAACACATTCACCTAAATTTTAATTCTATATATAACACACAGATATTATATCACAAACAGCAGAGACCCCAGTACATATTCCTGTGGAACACCACTCGTCTCAGATCTCCACCAGAATCCCTGGCAGTTTGTTACACTTAAATGATAGAGGGGCTTTGTTGCTCATAGTTTCTTTCATATACAAAGGAAACTATATATTTTGTTATGACCTTTATTAAAGGCTAATATAATTGATTCAATCTGGGAAATTATACCAGGAACAATATTACTGTCTTCCAATTTTCCACCGAGTTGTTGGATATCAGCTGGTTTAAATTGCAGACTCAGAACATATTTCCTGACGTAAAGCTTTGTCATCCCTTAAATAATTTTCCTTTCTTTTATCTTTAAAGCTTATGTTCATTTTCCAACAAATTTCTTGACGCTCTTCAGTTAGAATCACTTTCTTATTTCTCCACATCTCTCAACAGCTCGTCTGTGGCCTTCTACTCTGCACGTCCTTGACCTGCCTACTACTCTTTTATTTCATTTGTTACTGCTTTTGCTGTGGCGAAAATAAATATCATCACGAGTATGAATGCAAGTGCGTGTATAAAAATAATAAACAGCGATAAGCATGGAAAAGATAACAGAGAGAGCAAAGGAAAAAGTAAATGAAAAAATTGGCGAGACATTTCAGACAAGTATCAATGTATTCCTAAACCTCTACGAAGCAATGAGGTAAGTGAATTGCAAAGTCAAACCACCAGATAGTAAAGCGATCATGGCAACCTGGCAGGGGCGTGGTAAAAGCAGACACAAGAGCAACATTTAAGGTGCATTTAGATAAGACACACAAACAGGCAGAGAGTAGAAGGACATGGGCTACATACAGGTTTTTGGGTTTACCTTGGAATGACATCACAGTCGGCACAGACATGGTTGGCTGAAGGTCCTGTTAGATTAGATTAGATTAGATTAGATTACTTACAGTGTGGAAACAGGCCCTTCAGCCCAACAAGTCCACACCGCCCCGCCGAAGCGTAACCCACCCATACCCCTACATGTACATCTACATATACCCCTTGCCTAAGGCTACGGGCAATTTAGCATGGCCAATTCACCTGACCTGCATATTTTTGGATTGTGGGAGGAAACCAGAGCACCCGGAGGAAACCCACGCAGACACGGGGAGAACGTGCAAACTCCACACAGTCAGTCGCCTGAGGCGGGAATTGAACCCGGGTCTCCGGCGCTGTTCTTGTGCTATACTATTCTATGTTCCAAAACTGCTCATAGGTAGTTGGTAGCAACATTAATCTCCTTTATGCAGCTGTCCTCCATTCAGAAAATACAAAAAAAAGTGTAGATGTGTTGAAAGACCAAGAGTCGAAGCTAAATGAAATCAAACTAATAACTGTAATGGAGCCACTCAGCAGAAATTAATGAATCCCAAAGCCGACAATACATGAGACCCAACCAGGTTGTCCCTAGGCTTTTACAGAGGGTAAATACAAAAACACCAACATTCAAAAAGGGAGGGAGAAAACAAGAAAAACAAGAAATAAAGCTTGGCATCAGGAGATTGAATATCAAGATGATTATCCTTTATTGTCACGTGCATTCAAATCTAAAACATAGTGAAAGATGTGTACGAACGATCCTACATGAGCGCCATTCACACTAACATTTAAAAAGAAATGACTTAGATTCGAACTTTTCCTTCTCCACTGCGACCGAAAGACACCGGCCAGGACTCCCAGCCCACGCCATGCGAGGAGAGCGCCTTGCTGCAGCCACCCCATCCCGAGCGGCGCTGCAGCAACAGCTCGGCTCTCGGCTTTCCAGCACCAGCTATGCAGTAAAGAATCTCTCGCTTCGGACTTTCAAGCCCTCGTAATGCCGCAGAGAGTGACCCGCTACAGTCCTGCTCCAAGCTGCCGCTGAAAATGCCGCCGCCACTCCGGAACACATCGAAGTGCTGAAAATGCTTAAATCTTTAATGATAGACATGATAACAAAGAACACAGAAATTCCCAATCTGATATTGTTGAGTGAACAGGAATCAAGTTTAACAGGTCGACTGGAATTTGTTGATCTTTTAAAAAGTTGTTCATGGTGTGTATCATTTTGGTGGTGACTGGATTCAGCTGAAAAGGTGATAACCAACTGGACTGAGCTTTTCCTCTCTTTAGGTAAGTTACTATTCGACTTCATTATTGTATGGGCATGAGTGTTGCTGACACGGCTAGACTTTGTTGGAAGCAGAAGGAGAAATGAAGGGGAACGAATGGCTCTTAAATCATACATATTCAGAAAGCGGTCAAATAAGATGGTCTTACGCAAAAGCAGTGATCATGGAAATTGAGTACTGTGTTAGAATGCGTTGATAGTTGAGTCAATCTCAGAAGTCAGAGAGTAGGAATAAATCGATCATATTTATTTTGGAAGGTTGCACCGAACAGGTTACCGTAAAGAATAGAACATGTGCTTGATCTGTTCATTGTCTAGGTCAATGATGTCGATGCGGGCTGAGTGTTTCCAGAGAAAATTAAAAATACTAAAATGGGAAAGCAAGCTGTGAAATCAAAGAAGAGGTTGTGGATGGACACACATGGGTTGGATGAATGAACAAGTCATAGCAGCCCGAAAGTCAGCCCCATTTCTGCTCCTTCACCCAAGGATCTATGTTTTGTCCCTCCGTCTATTTCTTCCAAATGCTGACCTTGGCTAGCATTGTCCAGCAATGCAGGATGGGGTTCGTGCACACGGTTATGCTGGTAGCACCCAGCTTTAGCTCACTCCCAGTTCTACTGACTGTTCAACCGTTGCTAATTTCTGGCATTGAGTACTAAATGAGGAGAACATTTTTTGTCAATAAGTATGGGAATAGTAAAGCTTTGCAAACTAAAGTTAGCATCTTCGGTATTGTCACCATCTGACTCCCGTAGTGAGTGCCTGAAACTAAACCAATCAAATTGTAAGCTTATCTTGGAGCAAAACCTCCAAAAGTCTTGTTTTCTTTATTCGTTCATGGCACTCCGACATCTCTAGCTAGATCTCCATTTACTGTCCTTTGGAATCAGCTATATTCTAGTGGGTTTGGAGTCATGTGTAGGCCAGTCAGGTAAAGATGGCATATTTCATTCTCGAAGGGATCTCCTTGAACCCCATGTGTTTTTTCAACAATCAGTAGTGTTCCCCTGGTACCTTCAGGCAAGCTTTTTATTCCACGTTTTTGTTGAATTCAAATTTCACCATTTCCCATTGCGAGATTTTAACCTACATCCCCAGGACACTAGCTTGGGTCTCTTACATTACCACTACTCCAGCACATCCCCAAAGTGATGTCAATGAAAGCTTAATAAGAGCTGGCTTCATACTTATCCAGAGGGAAAAATACAAATTTTGGAGGTAGTTGGACTTGGAAATGAATATACATAATATTGAGTGTACATTTGGAAATGGAGACATTTAAATAGGCCAGAAGTATCATTTGGAAGCTTCACAGTTTTCCCCCTTCTGGTTAGTCTTAACGTCTTGTGGTTTCTTGAACTATTGCTATTCTCTTGTGCTCAGCTCCTATTGCAAGCAGGAATTGTTTTACTGTGCACACAATAAAACGAAATGCTCTTTGTTACATATTTTATTCTCCTTCAAGCTAATAAGCTGAGTCATAAGGTACTTCTCAGCGAGCCATATATTTTGCCATCTACATTTCCCGTAAATCCTGACCAACTCTGCCAAAGTAAATTGCTGATGCAAACAAGTTTGCCAACATCACCTCGAACGAATATAACCAGTGAGGAGAATGTGTTTTCATCATTATCAGACTTCAGAAACTGAGTACTTGGAAGTCAAGAGGGAGAGTCAGAAAAAGTTGCTCCTTGACAAAGAGTGAACCAACATCCCTGCTAAGTTGAAGATCCGCTACACCAGACCTTAAGGAATGATTCTTCAAAACGTATCATGCAGATGGTGATGGAGAACTTTATCTGAATCCAGAATACATTTTAACCAATACATCACACCATGTGAAATTCCCTGGGAAGAATGACCATCTTTTGCCAACATACAGTACAAACATGAGGTAGGAGGAACAGTTTTAGGTTGTGCGCAGCTGTTTTAACTGTACCTTAGTGATCAGTCTTAACACCAAAACCACAATTTTAATCTGTCATGGTTGATGATTAATCACTCCAAACACCAAAGCCCAACATGACTAACATGACTGACGAGTAACCACAGATGATGGTAGTGCCATCAATATTAAGTTTGGGGATGGCCTAAATCATCAAATTTCATGCTCTATGGCTTCACACATCATCTCTGTAACAACTCACCTCAAAATGGTGATGCACCACAATGCAGACAAATGATAATTCAGTAGTAGTATTGAAGCATTGCGACAGAATTAATGGTGCACTCTCAGTTAATTAAGGCCCCATTTGCCACTTGAATGAAAATCATTTCATTGTGGCATTTAACGAAAAGACCCTTTTCTCAGCATTATTTGGTGAATCAGCATTATCTTCTTATCGGATCATTTGCTCCAACTTCAGATTGGATTTTGCTGCACATATATTACCTATTGTGTTTACTTTAAAATGAAAGGCTCTGCATTCAATAAACAATCCTACTCAATATTTTCTCTGTATACAGAATCATAATTTTTGTCAACTCTCTTTGTTGCTTTATACCGCTATAAATAGCAAAAGGAAATTTACCATTGTTATGCACACATAACAATGTACAGATTTTGACAAGGGTGGGCAGTCATTTCTGCAGCATAATGCCTGGAAAATGAAAATCCCATGAGGAAAATCCTGTACGCCCAGAACCCTCTGAAAGTATCTGTCCATATTCTAAAATCAGAGTGAAGAAGGAACACAAACCTATTGAAATCATAGAGTTCGTACAAAGGTGCATGAGTGAAATATTTCAGAACAGTCGAGCACATGGTGTCAGAATAGTTCTGAGCTCAGATCCTTTTGGGCTGAGTGACATACCAGAGTGATTTCATACCCAAATAGTAGCAGCTTTCTGCTCTATCAGTGTATGCTTGACTAAAGATGTTCTGTGGAATTGAAGAAGGGCGATTGGCAAAGCATTACATTTTTTTGTAAAAATTGGCATTGACAAGGTGCAATCTTTATCCCTTAAAACATGCTCAGATCAATTAAACTAACATGTGATGCTTCTCCATGTGGAAGAAGTGCTCTGATCTCTTATTTTGTCCACTGCACTTTTTGTGAGGCCCCAATCTGAGTAATAGCACTTAGGCTAACATTTTCTGAATGAAATTGTTGATGTCAACTCACACTTGTCTCGTTCTGCCCGACCTCATATCCAATGTACTTAAAAGCCCTAGTAATGTGGCATCCAATTTTTATTTAGAATTTCAGCTTATTTAAGATAATTCAAGCCCCAACCCCCCCACACACAAAAAAACATGTACATGCCTCACAAAGATGCCAGAAAGCTGCTCTCGGGGATCAGTAAATCATGGCAGGGTCTGCTTTTTACTGAAGACAGCCCAATATTTGTTGAGAAGAACAATAACGAAGGTGGATTCTTTAGTCAGTGGAGCAGAAGGGCATTTCGGCAGGTGAAGATGTGACACCAAGATGGTGTGCTGCCTCTCTGTTGCCAGGGCCAGGGATGGTGTCATACAATGGCTGCAAGGCATCCTGGAAGGGGCGGGTGATGAGGCAAAGATTGTGGTATATGATTGCACCAATGATATGGGCAAAGTGAGGAAGGGGATGTTGCATGAAGAATTCAGTGAGCTATGCTTAGATTAAAAAGCAGGACCTCAATAGTTGTTATATCTGGATTACTCCATGTGCCAACGAGTTTATAAAGGAGAAAACAGGACAGATGAATAAATGGCTCACAAGTTGGTGCAAGTGGGAAGGTTTTAGATTCCTGGATCAATGAATTCATTTTTGGCTAAGTTGGAATGTTTACAAATAGATCAATGTCCACCCGAATCACACTGGGATCAACATCCTTGCAGATAGGTTTGTTCGTTCTATTCAGAATAGTTTAAATTCATCTGGCAGAGAGAAGGGACACAGAATATCTGTGAAACAAAACACATCATGCTACAACTCAGGAAGCAAGTCCCACTCAGCTTACCTCTGGTGAATGTCAAGGGAATAAGAAAGGCTGGATGGTCTTTAATGTTAGGAGTGTAATAGGTAAAGCTAATGAGTTAATGGCATGGTTTGAAACATAAAATAAGGTACTGCCACCATCACAAAAACATGCTTGAAGGAAGGACTGGACTAGCAACTGAACATTTGGGGATATAGAAACCTTAGGTGTGAAAGGAGGATAAAAAGGGTTGTAGTGTACTACTATTGATTAAGGAACCAAAAACTGCAATAAGGAGATATGAAAACTTGGAAGGGTCCTCAAATGAGGCTTTGTGAATGGAACTTAGGAATGTTATGGGGGCATCTATGTTACTGGGCCCCCATTAGACAGTTCTCACAGACATGTAAGAGTAATAATCATGCAAATATACTCGGGATTCCAATTTTCCCCAACATAAATCGGGATAGTCATCATAGACAGGACGCATTTCTTGAAGTGTATCCAGGGGAGCAGAAGGCCCAACATGGACAGTGTGGTACTGGATCTGGTTCTGGGGGAAGAACATTAACAAGTGTCTGATGTAGCAGTGGGACTATTTCAGCTATAGTGACCACAGGACGGTCAGATTCCAATTTGTTCTGGACAAGGGAAAAGATGACCTGGAAAACACAGCTTTGGATTAAGAGAAGACAGTTTCTCTATCACTGTTTTCCCCCATTTGTAATTTTAAAGACACGAAAACAAATTGCTGGGGAAACTAAACAGGTCTGACAGCATCTGAAGTGAGAGAAAATGCTAATGTAACCCTTCTTCATAACGGTTCTGTCCTGGTATGAACTGCTCTGTAGCAGAGTCACTGAAGTCGCAATGTTGCTTCTGCAATCTCATCACAGATGAAGCGGGATCCTCTGAGTTTCGCCAGCGATTTCTGCTTTTTGTTTCAAATTTACACAATATGCAGTTCTTTGCTTTTTTTTGTTTAGTACAATTCTGAAGACAGAGATTTAATCATATTTATGTTGATCCTTAAGAGCAGCAATACAGGCGATGATGGATTTTTGTAATGTTTTATATTTAGAAACCATAACTCAAGTGGCATAAAAATAAAATATTCCTTCAGAATAATGTTGAACACTCTGCATATCATCTGAGTTACAATATAATGTATCATCAGTGCTTTGTTTATCACACGTTTTTGCAAACCATTGCCCCATGTCCAGCTTCACTCCTCTCTAATGACTTAAAACATACTTTAATATAGAAAAGTGGGCATTGTGATGACCATGTGATGCTCTATTGTTCATTCAACATGGAGCATCGATCTGCAGTAGTGGAGATGTGAGTGAATTTGTCATATTGCGGAGACGCTATTAGATTACCTCTAGTCGATTTTCACTTTAGGCCTTCCAAGCAATGGAGCATACCAAATGATTGCCCATATCAGTGGCAAACGTGTATTTAATCTCGAGCCTGGCTACATTATTATTTAGCTATATGCTATCAATTAGAGTTCAGTTCACCAGATTGAGGCATCAACCGTTGGGTTATCCAAAACTCCCATGAAGATGAATTTCTGGGATATGATGCCATGATTTACAGGAATTACAATGATCCGGAGTATATTTATGTGTCTTGAATTATACTGGCTTCCTCAGCTTCAGTGCGCATGGAAATTGTTGCTGAAATTGTGGCCTCAAAATAGCTTTCATGACTCTACCAATGGGCAAAACTTCAACTTCCATCTCAATATGTGGGTGACGTGTCTTCAGTGTTCATATGGTGATGAATTTATCAACCCAAATGGGAGGCTTTTACCGCTTTGTTTCTGGTTCCGTGTAAATTAATCCCATTCTATGCAGGAAGCACACCAAAAATATACAGGATCGGCCTCTCGCCTCTGGTATGCTGTGTTCAATTTCACATCCGTTTAAACAAATAAGTTACGTAATGAGTTTTGTTCAAGGTGTGCAGCATTCCCTAAACGGAGTATTGTGTTCAGATGGAAACTAATAAAACCTGATAGAATTGGACTCGATAAGTAAACAAAACGAAATTTTCTACAATATGCACGACGACTGATAGGTTTTAACTGTCAGGGATGCCTGAACGAGCTAAGAAATAGAAGCAACAACAGAAGTTGGTGGAAAAGTTCAGCAGGTCTTGCAGTATTTGTGCAGAGAAATCCAAGGTAACATTTCGGGTCCGGTGACCCTTACTCAGAACAGCAAATAGAAGGTTGCGGAAAACTGAACTCAGGTCTTTAGGATTATCAAGGTTTTTAATGGAATAGACATTGAAAAAAAAATACACGTGTCATTAAAAAGAAAAAGGGGAAATGTTATCTGTCCATAACAAATTTGGTCAGGATTTACCAGTCTATGATTCGCTGCATTACATGGTGCGTCACCTAGCGATCTAATCGAGTAGTGCGTCGATAGTCCTGCTTCGTTTCTCAACTTTGGGATGAAGCGGCTGTTAATGACAACATGGACACAGGTTTTACTTCAGAATACAGCACCAGGAAAACCATTATCAAAACATACTTAAAGCACTGAAATTCGCGGAGGTATATGATGAAGGCCTATTAGATTCATGGAGTTATTCAATTGTACAGCAATTGTACTCCTTTCATGCCGAAATGCTAGCCTCGGTAAATCTAGTCCCATTTGCCACATTTGGCCAATATACCTCCATACTCTGCCTTTTCATAACTTCATCCATATGCTTTTTAAATGTTGTAATTGCACCAGCCTCCACCACCTCCTCTTGCAGTCATTTCCTGCACACACCACTGTCTTGAAAAAGTTGCCCTTTGGTCCCTCTTAAATATTTCCACTTCCACTTCAAGAGCAAACAGCAAAGTTCAGATGTAACTTTTTGCAACTTAAATGCACCGATCAATCGCGGATTATCTTTGCTAGTTTCATCTTAATTTCAACATTTCCAAAGCTACAGTTAACTTACATCCGTACTGGAGGCACGCGTTGGTCTAGTGGCGTTCTGCTAGATTATTAATCAGAAATTTACATTATGTTCAAGGGGGAAAGGTTCGAATTGCACCTCAGTAGAATTTGCAATTGAATAGAATTGGGAAATGCCAGTCTAACAATGATGACCACTAAATCGTTGTCGATAGTCAGAAACCCTGATCCCAAGAAGCAAATCAAACTTAAACAAAATGGGAGCGAAAACATGTAATCGGGAAAGCCAATGCACAGTCTTTTAAATATTTTGTGGATTAGTCCTCCCTTGTGGAAAACAGGTAAACGGAATGCGGAATATATATGGATAACCAGTGGAGTTCACATAAAATTTCCCACAACAAAGTGAGTACTCAGGCTGCTGATGCATTCGGTCGGCCATCCAGATTAAGTTGCCCTGCTGGCAAACATTCAGACAGCATGTGTGTCTGTGACAGTTTGACCGACTTCCTGCCACAGTGGGAAGTCGGTGGATGGGAAGCCCTTACCATCTGGGTCGCTGTTAAATCACACTCTAAAGTGCTCAAGAACAAGAGTATGGAATTGTTTAAATCACGAAGCATCCTGCAGAGAATATAAAGGCAGGTGAACTGACCAAGCAGGATGCTGACAGAGAAAACCATGGCAGCTCCTATTCTCCAACAGTTAGACATATTCGATGTGAGGCAAACTAAGGCTCACGGCGGCGACATGACTTTAAACAAATCCGGGAAGGAGCACCTCTTGCCCGATATGACAAACAACTCGTTCAAAGACGCTCTTTGGACTGAAACCTGTTGATCTTCCAACTGAAGGAGTTGACCCTGACTGAGTGTTGCAGACAGGAACATTCCAAGGTCCAGCATACGTGCTGAGGGGCGCGCTGAAGCTTGGGGCAGCTGCCGCCAAGGCGCGGTGGGGAAAGACCACCGGTTTGCCTGCCTAAGAAGAACAGGGGGCCCACTCAGTAATCGCGCCGCGCTGACGCATCAGCAAAATACCCGAATGGTCAATGTATAGACTTGTGCATACGAATGATTAATTGCGATCTCTGTATGTTAAAAAAATGGAATGTAAACGAATGTATGGCATGACCAATGTCACAGATATCAAAATAATCTATGAATAAAGTATATTTTTGAAATTAAAAAAAATGACAAACGGAAGAACAGATAACAGCAAAATGTGGGCTTATCCTTAAAGATGGCCCACTGGAAACAGTGATCAGATGATTTATGGATGTCATGTGGTTCAGGGTCATTGAGGAGCAGAGATCACCAGGGAAATAATGGATTTTGCTGGTGGCCAGAAATAAATAAAGACATAGGAGGCGACGTTGAAAATTGTATAAACTGCACCCAAAACAATCTGGAGAGGCGTTGCAATAAAGGGGAACTAAGCCATATCCATTCGGTATCGGGCCCCTGCAGAAACATACAGAATGATTATATCGGCCTCCGAACACACTGAATGGGAATTAAAAATATATCCTGGTCATTGTGGACACATTAGCAAGTGATGGAGGCTCTCCCTTACCAAACCAACGGCGCTAACGTCACAGTTACCATCCTCACCCAGCACGTTTTCACGAGGTGCTCCATAGAATGAGACCGAGGCACTCATTTCACTGCCCAAGTGATGCAAGATGTGATGAACTTGTTTGGTATTGACCAATGCTGGCACAATGCATACCATCTCCAGTGCATTGGGATAGTAAAAAGAATGAATAGCACCTTCAAAGGGATGCTTGGAAAGGCTCAAAAGGCAGTGGTTGTTAGAAAGATTCAAAGTAAGGCGTACTTCAATAGCAAAGTCAACTGCACTGAGTTCAAACTAGGGCAACAGGTCATGATCCAGGTCTTCCAGCTAGAAGCCTTCCTGATCATCAGGATCTCACTCAGTTGTAGACAAGACAAGATCCTCGGGGGACAACGTGCCATTAGACTGTGAGAAGACTCCAGTATGGGACCATGTAAACCAGGTGATAGTATATGGCTCCCCAAATGTAAATCATCATTTTCACATGCGTTCTTGGAAGGGTTTGAGACACCAACCACAAACACCGCCCCTAACAGCTAACCAAATCTCTATAAGCAGACATTGACTGCCAAGAGCCAACTGCTAGCTCACCAGAAATGGAAATTAGTAAAGATCTATCCGCATATAAAGACAATTTATTGCACCTAAATCCATAGGGGCATCTGGCCAGAGGAATCAGTGCCTGGCAACCTTCCACTTAGAGTTAGGACTCCACCACCAGAACCGTATTGACACCACCACCCAAGATTGATTTTGACGATCTCACAGCTATCCCATTCCCCATGTAGCGGGGTTTTACTTACACATAGTTTGTTTTCATAAATAAAGTATTTTGTCTGATTGGAAGACGCTTGATATGGCGAATAGACTGATGAAGGGCTTTTGCCTGAAATGTCGATTTTCCTGCCCCTCGGATGTTGCCTGACCTGCCGTGCTTTTCCAGCACCACTCTAATCTAGACTCTGGTTTCCAGCATCTGCAGTCCTTGTTTATATGATATGAGGAATAGTCGATGTCTTTTCCCAAAGTGGGGGATTCCAAAACTGGCAAGGATATTTTTAAAGTGATAGGGGAAGATTTAGTAGGGACTCAAGGGCAGCTTTTCACACAGAGAGTGATGCATTTATGGAATGAAATGCCAGAGGAAGTGGTGGAAGTGGGCAAAATTACTATATTCAAAAGGCGTCTGGATGGATTCAGGAAGGGTTTTGAGGTATATGGGTCAAACGCTGGTAAATGGGACTGGATTTATTAGGATATCTGGCGCAGCATTGACCGGAGTTGGACCGAAGGGTCTGCTGCTGTGCTGTACATCTTTATGACTCTATCTCATGTCTTTACCTGCCACCTTCAATCCCCCTGCTAAGAATTGCTTACATAGGCAATTTTCTTGTCTTCTACATTCTGGCGCAGCCCTGGTCCTGCAGATCTCTGTCAGTCCCCATAACATGTCTCTATTTCTCTTCAAAGTGATCCACCTTCAAAATCCGACAATCCTCCATAAAGTAGGTACATGACCTCACATGTGCTTGTTCCTCAATATTTCGACAGGATTCAGAAATGAAAAAAAAAAGAATCAAAAATCAGCAAGTAGTCATGGAAAAGAATCGATGCAGGGAGGGCATCTGGGAGCATCAAATTATGAATGTGGACAGTAACAGATGTTACCTTGACCTTTTTTTCCTCTAGAATGCATGCACATATGAGGAGTTTCTTGGCGATCAGCATCCCATCCGTCAGAGTTGCTTGGTTAAACATGATACATTTGATTCTCTCAGGTTATGTGGTTGATAGCATGATGTGAGTGCACCCCAAAAACTGTCCTGTTCAGGAATAACAACCAGCGGGTGGTGTTCTAAAGAATAAATGGCAGCTTGAACTATTGCATTTGAAATATGAGCTGACCATTGGTCAATTTCCACTTGCTGACCGTTTATTTATGTACTGTTTACCAGTAATGCACTGTTATTCGTTGTATATATTTCTCTGTATTTAATTTTGAATTTTCAATTGCACTGTAGTTTGTAGTTTTAAATGGTTGAGGCTGTCAGCCTGGGACACAGGTGTTGCATGACGGGATGGCAAAGTCAGAACTGTGTGATCCCATTTCATATTCACTCATTCGGATCAAGAGGCTGGACTGTGGACACAGCCTGAACAGCTAGATCTGATACCAGAATGGATAACCTTTGAGCAGCCAGGACCTCTGGGTCTCTGAGGACAGATGAAGTACAAAGCATCCACATGGACCTACCATGGAAAGCAAGACTGATAAGTTTCTTGCAGCAGAGCTAACACATTTGCCTGAGCCCTGAGTTCCCACCATCACCAGGTTCAGAGAGGTGGATGTGACTTTGACACATTGGAGGTATAAAGGCCAAGGGTAGCCTCAACGTCTTTCACAACATGACATCGGGGATCCCATTGGATACAGTGACCTTGACCTGGAGGTTCAATTAGCTGAGCGCCAGATACAAGAAGGAGGGATAAGAAGGAACATCTGACAGCCATTCCGTCAACCTCTCCCAGCAACGGAGCTCCCAGCACCTGGTGAGAGAGAGAAGATGCTCACATGTGAGACCAAACCTCGTCTACTCTGTCAGAGGTAACTACACAGCCTGGTCAAATTTAGCTGCAGGGGAAGTAGGAGAAAGTGAGGACTGCAGATGCTGGATATCAGAGCTGAAAATGTATTGCTGGAAAAGCGCAGCAGATCAGACAGCATCCAAGGACCAGGAGAATCGACGTTTCGGGCATGAGCCCTTCTTCAGGAATGAGGAAAGTGTATCCAGCAGGCTAAGATAAAAGGTCGGGAGGAGGGACTGGGGGGAGGGACATTGGAAATGCGATAGGTGGAAGGAGGTCAAGGTGAGGGTGATAGGCCGGAGTGGGGGTGGGGGTGGAGAGGTCAGGAAGAAGATTGCAGGTTAGGAAGGCGGTGCTGAGTTCGAGGGTTGGGAGTGAGACAAGGTGGGGGGAGGGGAAATGAGGAAACTGGAGAAATCTGAGTTCATCCCTTGTGGTTGGAGGGTTCCTAGGCGAAAGATCAAGTGCTCTTCCTCCAACCGTCGTGTTGCTATGGTCTGGCGATGGAGGACTCCAAGGACCTGCATGTCCTTGATGGAGTGGGAGGGGGAGTTGAAGTGTTGAGCCACGGGGTGGTTGGGTTGGTTGGTCCGGGTGTCCCAGACGTGTTCTCTGAAATGTTCCGCAAGCAGGCAGCCTGTCTCCCCAATATAGAGAAGGCCACATCGGGTGCAGCGGATGCAATAAATAATGTGTGTGGAGGTGCAGGTGAATTTGTGGCAGATATGGAAGGATCCCTTGGGGCCTTGGAGGGAAGTAAGCGGGGAGGTGTGGGCGCAAGTTTTGCATTTCTTGCGGTTGCAGGGGAAGGTGCCGGGAATCGAGGTTGGGTTGGTGGAGGGTGTGGACCTGATGAGGGAGTCACAGAGGGAGTGGTCTTTTTGGAACACTGATAGGGGAGGGGAGGGAAATATATCCCTGGTGGTGGGGTCCATTTGGAGGTGGCGGAAATGACGGAGGATGATATGATGTATATGGAGGTTGGTGGGGTGGTAGGTGAGGACCAGTGGGGTTCTGTCCTGGTGGTGATTGGAGGGGCGGGGCTCAAGGGAGGAGGAGCGGGAAGTGGAGGAGATGCGGTGGAGAGCATCGTCAACCACGTCTGAGGGGAAATTGTGGTCTTTGAAGAAGGAGGCCATCTGGGTTGTATGGTATTGGAACTGGTCCTCCTGGGAGCAGATGCAGTGGAGACAAAGGAATTAGGAATATGGGATGGCGTTTTTACAGGGGGCAGGGTGGGAGGAGGTGTAGTCTAGGTAGCTGTGGGAGTCGGTTGGTTTATAGTAAATGTCCGTGTTGATTTGGTCGCCCGAGATAGAAATGGAAAGGTCTAGGAAAGGGAGGGAGGAGTCTGAGACGGTCCAGGTGAATTTGAGGTCGGGGTGGGAGGTGTTGGTAAAGTGGATGAACTGTTCAACCTCCTTGTGGGAGCACGAGGCAGCGCCAATACAGTCATCGATGTAGAGGAGGAAAAGGTGGGGGGTGGTGCCAGTGTAGCTGCGGAAGATGGACTATTCCACATATACTACAAAGAGGCAGGCATAGCTGGGGCCCATGCGGGTGCCCATGGCTACTCCTTTGGTTTGGAGGAAGTGGGAGGATTGGAAAGAGAGGTTGTTCAGGGTGAGGTCCAGTTCAGTCAGTTGAAGGAGGGTGTCAGTGAAAGGGTACTGGTTGGTACGGTGGGAAAGGAAGAAGCGGAGGGCTTTGAGTCCTTCATGATGGGGGATGGAGGTGTACAGGGACTGGATGTCCATGGTGAAGATAAGGCATTGGGGACCAGGGAAGGGAAAATCATGGAGGAGTTGGAGGGCATGGGTGGTGTCCCGAACGTAGGTGGGGGGTTCTTGGACTAAGGGGGACAGGACTGTGTTGAGATATGCAGAGATGAGTTCGGTGGGGCAGGAGCAGGCTGAGACAATGGGTCGGCTGGGGCAGTCAGGTTTGTGGATTTTGGGCAGGAGGTAGAAACGGGCGGTGGGGGGTTGTGGCGTCAGTGGTGTAAAGGTTGGTGCGCCAAACTACTACCACCTTTACACCACTGAGACTAAATGCCAGCTCAGGGACACCTCCTCCTACTGCCTCCTTGACCATGACCCCACCTCCCACCACCAAACCATCATCTCCCAGACCATCCATAACCTCATCACCTCAGGGGATCTCCCAGGTCCACACCCTCCACCAAACCAACCTCGACTCCCGGCACCTTCTCCTGCAACCGCAAGAAATGCAAAACTTGCACCCACACCTCCCCGCTTACTTGCCTCCAAGGCCCCAAGGGATCCTTCCATATCCACCACAAATTCACCTGCATCTCCACACACATCATTTATGGCATCCGCTGCACCCGATGTGGCCTCCTCTGTATTGGAGAGACAGGCTGCCTACTTGTGGAACATTTCAGAGAACACCTCTGGGACACCCGGACCAACCAACCCAACCACCCCATGGCTCAACACTTCAACTCCCCCTCCCACTCCACCAAGGACATGCAGATCCTTGGACTCCTCAATAGCTAGACCATAGCAACGCGAGGACGAGCGCCTCATCTTCCGCCTAGGAACGCTCCAACCACAAGGGATGAACTCAGATATCTCCAGTTTCCTCATTTCCCCTCCCACCCACTTTGTCTCAGTTAAATCCCTTGAACTCAGCACCGCCTTCCTAACCTGCAATCTTCTTCCTGACCTCTCCGCCCCCACCCCCACTCCGGCCTATCACCCTCACCTTGACCTCCTTCCACCTATCGCATTTCCAACACCCCTCCCCCAAGCCCCTCCTCCTTACCTTTTATCTTAGCCTGCTGGACACACTTTCCTCATTCCTGAAGAAGGGCTCATGCCCAAAGCATCGATTCTCCTGCTCCTTGAATGCTGCCTGATCTGCTGCGCTTTTCCAGCAACACATTTTTAGCTGCAGGGGACATACCTTGCCCTAGTCTGGTCAGCAATCTTCACTTAACTAAGGGCTGCACCAAAGACTTAACTTTGCGGTTGGTAGATAATATAAGAATCAGGAAGTTTATTGTGAACGAGCATGGTTTTAGGTAATATTCAATCATAAGATCTCTTTTGTTTCTTTATTCCAGTTTGTGCATGAAATTACAAGTGGACTACCACTTTTTTTGTCTCATAAGTAAAGCTGCCGAGTAAAACGAGTTTACATGGAGACTGGTCTATATGTGTCCAAAGTATGAACAACAAGTACTTCCTGTGAGTATTAATAAACTATTAGCTTGAGAAACATTACATAGTTGTCATTGGGAAGGGGCTCATATTACTTATTTTTCAGAAGAACTGAACAACCTATTTGTAAACTGTTGTCTTTGGTCGCTCCGGGTTGTGTTTTGGATTTTGAAAAAAAACCTCGGTGACTAGAACACTATTTCTTCGATGTTTTGAAGCTTTTCAGCCACATTTTATGTCGGACAGCCCGTATGTTGCCTTCAACTGTTTTAGAACATAGAACATAGAATATTACAGCGCAGTACAGGCCCTTCGGCCCTCGATGTTGTGCCGACCTGTCATAGTAATCTGAAGCCCATCTAACCTACACAAATTCCATGTACGTCCATATGTTTGTCCAATGACGACTTAAATGTACTTAAAGTTGGCGAATCTACTCCCATTGCAGGCAAAACATTCCATACCCTTACTGCTCTCTGAGTAAAGAAACTATCTCTGACATCTGTCCTATATCTATCACCCCTCAATTTAAAGCTATGTCCCCTCATGCTCACCGTCACCATATTTGGAAAAAGGCTCTCCCTGTCCACCCTATCCAACCTCCTGATGATCTTATATGTCTCTATTAAGTCACCTCTCAACCTTCTTCTCTCTAACGAAAACAGCCTCAAGTCCCTCAGCCTTTCCTCGTAAGACCTTCCCTCCTTACCAGGCAACATCCGAGTAAATCTCCTCTGCACCCTTTCCAAAGCTTCCACATCCTTCTTATAATGCGGTGACCAGAACTGTACACAATACTCCATGTGCGGCCGTACCAGAGTTTTGTACAGCTGTAGCATAACCTCATGGTTCCAGAACTTGATCCTTCTGCTAATAAAAACTAATACACTGTATGCCTTCCTAACAACCCTGTTAACCTGGGTGGCAACTTTCAAGGATCTGTGTACCTGGACACCGAGATCTCTCTGCTCATCTACACTACCAAGAATCTTACCATTAGCCCTGTAGTTTGCATTCCGCTTACTCCGACCAAACTGAATCACCTCACACTTGTCCACATTAAACGCCATTTGCCACCTCTCAGCCCAGCTCTGCAGCTTATCTATGTCTCTCTGTAACCTACAACATCCTTCATCATTATCCACAACTCCACCGACCTTAGTGTCCTCTACAAATTTACTAACCCACCCTTCTACACCCTCATCCAGTTCGTTTATAAAAATGACAAACAGCAGTGGACCCAACACTGACTCTTGCAGTACACCACTGGTAACAGGACTTCAGGATGAAAATTTCCCATCAACCACCACCCTCTGTCTTCTTTCAGCAAGCCAATTACTGATCCAAACTCTATATCTCCCACAATCCCATTCTTCAGCATTTTGTACAATAGTCTACTGTGAGGAACCTTATCGAATGCCTTGCTGAAATCCATAAAAACCACATCAACCGGCTTACTCTCATCTACCTGTTTGGTCATCTTCTCAAAGTACTCAATAAAGTTTGTGAGGCATGACCTCCCCTTCACAAAACCGTGCTGACTATCCCAAATCAAATTATTCTTTTCTAGATTATTATAAATCCTATCTCTTGTAACATTTTCCAACACTTTACCAACAACTGAAGTAAGGGTCACTGGACTACAATTACCAGGGTTGTCTCTACTCACCTTCTTAAACAGGGGAGAAAGTGAAGACTGCAGATGCTGGAGATCAGAGCTGAAAATGTGTTGCTGGAAAAGTGCAGCAGGTCAGGCAGCATCCAAGGAATAGCAGAATCGACATTTCGGGCATCAGCCCTTCTTCAGGAAGGGCTGATGCCTGAAATGTCAATTCTCCTGTTCCTTGGATGCTGCCTGACCTGCTGCGCTTTTCCAGCAACACATTTTCAGCTTCTTAAACAGGGGAACCACACTTGCTATCCTCCAGTCTTCTGGCACCACTCCTGTAGACAATGACCATTTAAAGATCAATGCCAAAGGCTCGGCAGTCTCCTCCCTGGCTTCACAGAGGATCCTAGAATAAATCCAATCCGGGCCGCGGACTTATATTATTTTCACACTCTGCAGGATTTCTAATACCTCTTCCTTGTGAACCTCAATCCCACCTCGTCTAGTAGCCTGTATTTCAGTAATCTCGACAACATAGTCATTTTCTAGAGTGAATGCTGTCAAAAAATATTCATTTAGTGTTTACCCTATGTCCTCTGACTCCACACACAACTTCCCACTACTATCCTTGATTGGCCCTAATCTTACTCTCGTCATTCTTTTATTCCTTAAATACCTATAGAAAGCCTTAGGGTTTACCTTGATCCTATGCGCCAACAACTTCTCAGGTCTCCTCCTGGCTCTTCTGAGCTCTCTCTTTAGGTCTTTCCTGGCTACCTTGTCACCCACAAGTGCCCTAACTGAGCCTTCACATCTCATCCTAACATAAGCCTTCTTCTTCCTCTTGACCAGAGATTCCACTTCCTTCATAAACCACGGCTCCTGCGTTCTGCAGCTTCCTCCCTGCCTGACAGGTAGATACGTATCTATGACACACAGGAGCTTTTCCTTGAATGAGCTCCATATTTCTAATGTGCCCATCCCCTGCAGCTTCCTCCCCACCTGATGCTTCCTGAATCTTGCCTAATCTCATCGTAATTGCCTTTCTCCCAGCTGTAACTCTTACCCAATGGTATGCACCTATCCCTTTCTATCACTAAAGTAAACATAACAGAATTGTGATCGCTATCACCAAGGTGCTCACTTACTTCCAAGTCTAACACCTGGCCGGGCTCATTACCCAGTATCAAATCTAATGTGGCTTTGCCCCTTGTTGGCCTGTCTACAGACTGTGTCAGGAAGTCCTCCTGCACACACTGAACAAAAACTGACCCATCTATAGTACTCGTACTATAGTGTTCCAGACAATACTTGGAAAGCCTTGACTGTATCTCCAGAACAAGTTCAGTTGAGAGGTGCGGGACACTGCTTCTCACTGTTGATCGTATTAACTTCGGTCTTAACACCAGACAGAAGGTAAAACGGCGTGAAGTCGCAGCAGGAACCGGAAGTGTGTTGTCCTTGTCTGTGTAATGCTGGCAAGAAATCTATCTAACGTGCTGTTATTAACACTGCAGTTATCTTTGCGTAACCTATCGTCAAATGCTGACAACCAGCTTTCCATACTAATGTACACGAATACACCAGTAGACAGGCATTAAAATGTTTCCATTCAATTCTATACCAACTAAAAGAAAAAGAAGAACTAATAATCACACAAACCATTATGCAGGCACATACAAACTAAAACACACGATCGGTTGGTCATAATTCACATACATCGGATGATGCAGACGCACACCCACACTATTAATGCACCCCGAAATGCATTCTCAGAATAAAGGGACGTAAAAGGGATGCAAGATATTTTTTCTGTCAGAAGGTTGTAAGTCTTTGGAATCCCTTGCCACAGAGAGCTGTAGGGGCAGTGCCCTTGTGCATATTTAAGACTGAGATAGATTCTTGAACAGTTTTAAAATCAAGTTTTATGAGAAAAAGGCAATGTGTTACAGGAAAAATTAAAAAGAATCATACAACACCAGGTTATAGTCCAACAGATTTAATTGGAAGCACTAGCTTTCGGAGCGCTACTCCTTCATCAGGCGGCATAGTACCACAGTGGTTAGCACTGCTGCCTCACAGCGTCAGAGACCCGCATTCAATTCCCGCCTCAGGCGACTCTCCGTGTGGAGTTTGCACATTCGCTCCGGTTTCCTCCTACAATCCAAAAATGTGCAGGTTAGGAAGAATTGGCCATTCTAAATTGTCCGAAGGGGCAAATGCCGTGAAATGGGTCTGCCTGGTTTTCGGGTCGATAAGGACTTGTTGGGCCTGTTTCCATGCTATAAGTAATCTAAGGCGGTTGTCTGATGAGGGTGCAGCCTTCATCAGACCGGATCTTACAATATAGTCAGATACTGTCAGAGGGCTCCGAGCGTGTGGGATTTTCATTTTCCAGGTAAACTGCTCATAGCCTGTTATGCTGAGAATACAGCAGGGTCCCTATGTACCAATGCTAATTATGCTGCAGAAATGACTGCCCACCCTTGTCAAAATCTGTGCTTTGCTATCTGTGCATAACAATTGTAAATTTCCTTTTGCTATTTATAGCGGTATAAAGAAAAAAGAGAGTTGATGAAAATTATGATTATGTATACAGAGAAATTCTTGAGTAGGATTGTTTATTTTTACATGTGGCTATTGTTTATCCAGAATGTATCGGGCACAATAAAAAAGATTGCAAAGAAGAATGCCATTGTGTGGCTTTAACTTTGTACGCTCCAGTCCAACACCGGTATCTCCAAACCGGGAAAAAAAAATTACTTGAGGAATGTTAGATCAGCCATGATCCTGTTGAGTAGGGTGCAGGCTTCAAGGGAGCCGAACGGCCTACCCTTGTTCATAACGCGCATGGCCTTATGACACCAGATAAATCCACCCTTAGATGCAGATGTCGGTACTCGAGTGGGGTGCAAATTCATTTCGCTTGTGCAACCTTGGCGTCGAATTTGTCTAAAGAGACAGAAGACTGACATTAGGCAGCGATTGGGGTTATCAGATTAGATTAGATTAGATTACAGTGTGGAAACAGGCCCTTCGGCCCAACAAGTCCACACCGCCCCGCGGAAGCGTAACCCACCCATACCTCTACATCTACATCTACCCCTTACCTAACACTACGGGCAATTTAGCATGGCCATTATCCTGCAGATTTTAAAGGGTCCCGTACTCCAAATGCTCACAGGGCTCGGTGCAATTCTGCACTCATTCCTGGCGTCCATTCTGGCGTAAAAAAAGCAATAAAATATATAAGGAGCCTGCAGTTTCTGACAGAAGAGTATTTCTGCTTTCCTTTCTGCAGTGATTCTAGATATCACTTTTCTGAAACAAATCCATTGCAGGATCCCCGGGGGAACAAAATAAAACGCTATTTCTTTTACAACCGATGTAACCAGTCAAAAAGTCGTTTAATGGAACCCGGGACGTTTGACTTATTGGAGGAGCTTTTCGCTCCGTGCTTTTTTGTTCCCTCTTTATTGTTCAATGAATTTCCATTTCTGTTCAAACACGGGAAGGTGGCTGTGGTACCCTTGGATGCTGAGTTGATTTTGCTGAGTTGTTCTTTGTGGTTCTCAGTTGAGGGATGAGTTGGAGATGCTGGTGTTGGACTGGGGTGTACAAAGTTAAAAATCACACAACACCAGGTTATAGTCCAACAGGTTTAATTGGAAGCACACTAGCTTTCGGAGCGCCGCTCCTTCATGAGGTTGAAGCTAGTGTGTTTCCAATTAAACCTGTTGGACTACAACATGCTGTTATGTGATGTTTAACTCAGTTGAGGGGAGTGAGGTTTGTTCTTTCGTCTGGGCATTCAACAGCGCCTCATGCCGATCAAAGAGCAAACTGCAGGCAGGAGGACAACGACTCCGTACGTCAGCAGCAGCAGCAGCAGCAATCAGAGACTTCTGCTGCGATTTGTGTCGATGACCGACAGAAATGCAACTTAAAGGGAAGACAGACGGCATTCATACAGAGAAAAGACTTTTTTTTTCCTTCTTCAGGATGAGGTGTGAAGGAAAATGTGTTATAATCGGTTTAGTAAAGTGAACGCAAACGGGAAATCAAGAGACAGCGATAACAACGTTGAAGAATTCACAAATTTACAACGAAAAAGAAATGATTATTTGTCCGTCTGAAGAACGATTTGGACCCACAGTGTCGCCTTTCGGTCTGTGTCTCCCTGCTGTTTCTCTGCATTAGCAATCTTTCCTTGTTCCTGCCTGTCCATCGTAAACCGTCATTATGTACTATTCCTGTGCCTTTTCTACTCCATTCTGAAAGCCTCAATTGAATCTGCCTCCAGCATGCTCTCAAGCGGTGCATTCTGGACGCCAACTCTCCCCGCAGGAACATATTAACAAACAAGATTTCTCTGTAGAGTTTTCATAGTCCTTTTGACATTTACTTCACTTTTTTCACTGTCCTTACTTATCACGTATACTTATCCTTACTTATACTTGTACTGCTCGCAAAATTTTTCATTTTACTTAGGTAATGCAACAATAACTCAAATCAAATCAAATCTGTCTTGCCTGGTTCTTGATCATTCCATGGAATTGTTATGGGACACCTCGTCGACATGCTCTCTCAATCTTTACATCCTTCTCAAAGCTGGTGACTAAAAATGATGCAAAAACTTTGGATTGGATAGGCATATGAAGGATAGTGGGCTAGTGTAGATTAGGTGGGCTTGGATCGGCGCAACATCGAGGGCCAAAGGGCCTGTATTGCGCTGTATTTTTCTATGTTCTATGTTAACACTGCAGTTGAGGTCGAAACAGTGTTTTATAAAACTGTCCTAATAGCGTCCCTGTTTTAGACCGCCTGTTAAGCCTTTTTACATTTTAAATCTGACCTGTCTAAATCAGAGAATCGAGCATAAATACGAGAAAGCCTTTGCTACTGCTGCAACGTTTTTTAGAGTTACAGTTTATATTTTATATTGCTGCTCTTGTTTTTCGACAGGATGTTATTTTCGTATGTTTTGGTTCAATACAGCAGCCTGTCTGTGCCCTCTTACATTTTGCCGCTGTCTTGCCCATGCTCCGCAATAATTTGGAAACATGGAAGCGTGGAATGTATGAACGGGATTGGACCTTTGATCCTAAACTACAATCAGTGCGATCATGTTGATCATTCAACTCCCGCGCTCGAGGTTAAGTTTTTAAAGGTTCAAATCAGTGACTCACCGCTCCTGGCAGGCCCCTGGTCCAAGCTCCAGCCCTTCCAGCTGCTGCTGCTGCAAAACAGAAAGGTTTTCCTTGTTCCAATCCGCCAATGACTTCTCATGACCCTTCCGAACTCTCTTTTTTGGGCGAACGTGTAATTTTCAAGCACCCTAACTGAGCCACCACGACTCATCCTGACATAAACCTTGTACTTCGTCTTTATAGATTAGCTACAGTGTGGAAACAGGCCCTTCGGCCCAACCAGTCGACACCAAACCTCCGAAGAGCAACCCACCCCTCTCCTCTCTGACACGGGGCGAATGTGCAAACTCCACACAGAGAGTCTCCTACGGCTGGAGTCGAACCTGGGACCCTGGTGCTGTGAGACACCAGTGCTAAACACTGAGCCACCATGCTGCCCTGTTGACAAATGATTCAACTTTCTTCAAAAACCACTGCTCCGGCACTCACCAATTTCTTCCCTGCCTGACCAGTACATACTTATCATTGACCCAGAGTAGCTTGTCCTTAAATAAACTTCACATTTCAATTGTGTCCATCCACTGCATTTCCTTCCCCATCCTATTCATTCTAATTTTGCCTAATTGCATCGTAATTGCCTTTCCTGTAGCTATAACTCTTACCCTGTGGTATATACCTAGCTATTTCCATGGCTAAAGTAAACATAATCGAATTGTGGTCACTATCACCAAAGTGCATACCTACCTCCAAATCTAATACTTGGCCGAGTTCATTATCCATTACCAACTCTAATGTGTCCTCGCCCCTTGTTGTCTGTCTACATTCTATGTCAGGAGACCCTCTTGCACACATTGAAAAAGAATTGACCCATCTAAAGTACTTGAAATATAGCATTCCCAGTCAATATTTGGAAAATTAAAGTCCCCCATAACAACTACCCTAACACTCTCGTTCCTACTAAGGATCATCTTTACCGTCCTATCGTCTACATCTCTGGGACTGTTTGGAGGCCGATAGAAAATTCCCAATAGGGTAATGTCTCCTTTCCTGTTTCTAATCTGAGCCCATATTAGCTCAGTAGAGTAGACCTCAATTGTCCTTTCTACAACTTTCATACTGTCCTTGACTAGCAGTGCCATACCACCCCCTCTTTTACCATTTTATCTGTTCTTACTGAAACATCTAAATCCCAAAACCTGCAATAACCCTTCCTATCCCTGCTCTTCCCATTACTCTGAAATGGCCACAACATCAAAATCCCAGGTATCAACTGCTGCAAGTTCATCTACCTTATCCCAAATGCTCATGGCTTTGAAGTACACACACTTCAAACCAACCTCTTGCCTGCTGGTGCCTTCTTGCGATCTTGAAATCTTAGTTCTGACTTCACTACGCTCACCCTCCTGTAAACTTGAACTAAAATATCGGTTCCCATCATCCTGCGGAATTAGTTTAAACACACCTGAAGTGCATTAGCAAATATCTTCCCCTCCAGGATGTTGGCATCCTCTGGTTCAGGTCAACACCATCCTGTTTGTAGAGGTCCCACCTACCCCCAGAAAGAGCCCCAATTTTCCAGGAAACCAAAGCCCTCCCTCCTGCACCATACCTGCAGCGACACGTTCAACTCCTCTTTCTCCCTGTTCCTCGCTTCTATAGCATGTGGCACAGGCAACAAACCAGAGGTAACAATTCTGTTTGTTCTAGCTCTAAGCTTCCACCCTAGCTACCTGAATTTCGGTTTTAAATCCCCATCGATCTTCCTATCTTTGTTGTTAGTGCCTATTTGGACCACAAGTTGGGGCTGTTCCCCCTCCCCTGAAAGGAGACTGAAAACACAATCACGGACATCACAAATCCTGGCACCGGAAGGCAATACACCATGCGTGTGTCTCTCCCATTTCCACAGAACCTCCTATCTGTCCCACTAACTATGGAGTCCCAATCACTTATGTTCTGCTCTTCTTCCCCCTTCCCTTCTGAGCAACAGGGACAGATTCTGTGCCAGAGCCCTGTGCCCCATTGCTTACCCTGGTAAGTTATCACTCAGCAGTATCCAAAATGGAATATTTGTTGTTGAAGGGAACAGCCACAGGGGATCCCTGAACTGCCTGTCATTTCCATTTCCATCCTCTGACAGGAATCCATCTACCTTCTTCTTTTACCTGAGGTATATTTCTCTACGTATTTATTAAATACATAAAAACCTCAGCAGAAAGAAATTTGAAGAATGAGAGTGTAATTAATGTCTACTGAAGATTGCTTTAGCATTATCTCTCCAGCATCTGCAGGGAGTTTGAGCACTTCCAGTAGACATATGATGTCATTGTTTGTGATTGCACTGGCACCTGGTTGCCTGATTCTTGCCAGCCTCAGCATCTGGTGCCTCTCCTTGTTGGCAAGTAAAAATAATTGGCAAATAGATAAAGTCACCACAGCCTCAGCAGACCATAAGGCTGCTCTCTCATTAGGGAGAGGCAATGACTGGTGGTTTAACATGCGGCTGACCATGCCTCTGCAAGGAGAATGGTTGAATTTGCGGAACTATCATGGTCACCTCAAGTGGATATGTGAAGTTAGCATGCACTGGTCGTGTGACCCTACATCAAAAACCAGCCTTCTGGCCAACTGAGCAAAGTAATAAATAACAGCTAGCTTTAATTAGATGGTTTGGGTAGATCTGAGGTATATAGTCAGAGAAAGCTAGGGCACGCACAGCATGCACCCACTGAAAGGTGAAACAGGTAGATAAATACCTGGGTGAAGCAAAGAAAGGTTGCATATGAAAGATATCACGTTGATATTGTGAGTCAGAGACGTCTGCATATTTCATGTTCAGAGTGAGAAAGAAACCAATGAAGACAATGAAAAGTCATGAGTAGAGATTGAAAGCTAATTGAAACATAAATATAGTAGCATAGAAATAATAAAGGGGCTAATCAGAGGGTGGAAAGATTAATGCCCAAAAAGAAGATTATTAATGGATTTGGAGGCTGTGATTGAAGTATCAAGTCAATACTTCCATGTCTCTTTACCATGGGAGAAGAATTACAAAAATGCGCCAGAGTTTTTTTTGACAGGCAACTGTTTATTAGGTTTTTAAATTGGGTTTTCCATTCTTCTCACACTTTACATTTCATCTTCAACTTAAAAATGACAACATCAAAATAAAAAGTTACACCTTGAAATTACCTCAGATACCCATCTACTCACCATGTCACCTCCCACCACTCCAACCCAATTACAACCAATGTCCCCCATCATCGATCAGCATGTTGTGATCCTAAAAATTATCTTACAACATGCAATCCACATAATAATTCCCCCATTGTCCAATTAAGTTTTCAAGCCCATCATGATTATCACAAACTGTCAAATTGTGATGGTGGCTCAGTGGTTAGCACTGCTGCCTCACAGCGCCAGAGGACCCATGTTCAATTCCCATCTCGGGTGACTGCCTATGTGGTGGTTGCACATTCTTGCTATGTCTGTGTGGGTTTCCTCTGGAGGTTCTGGTTTCCCCCCCCCACAGACCAAAGATATGCAGGTCAGGTGAATTGGCCATGCTAAATTGCTCACAGTGTTAGGTGCATTAGTCAGGAGGAGAATGTGTCTGGGTGGGTTACTCTTCGGAGGGTTGGTGTGGACTTGTTGGGTTGAAGGGCCTGTTTCCACACTGTAAATAATCTAATCTAAAAAAATTCTCACTCAGGATTACTGTCTGCTTTAATTTGTAAAATTAGACCTTTGTGAGGCTTTCAGACCATTTTCTATTTCCAACATTTATAATTCAAAACGCCTTCAAGAGAAGAGACACCAATGGAACACAAATGTAAATTGTCCCGTTCTGTTTTTGAAAATTGCTAAGTTTTCACATTCTGAACTTCATTTGTTTTCATCATTGCAGCTTCATCATTGTTTCAAACCTGAAACAGTGTCTCAGCCATCTGCATAAATAGTTGCCTTCTTCAGCTCTTTGCATATTTCATTTTATTGACCCGTTCTTTAAAATTCTTGTTCGTAGAATCCTTACAGTGCGGAAGCAGGACATTTAAACCATCAAGTCCACACTGACCCCTGCAAACGGCATCCCATCCAAACTTACCCCACTGCCCTATCCCTGTAACCTAACATACACCATGGATGATCCACCTAACCTGCGTGTGTATGGACATCATGGACAATTTAACTTGGTAAAAACACCTAGCTAGCAGAAATTTGGAATGTGGAAGTCAACCAGAGCATCCGGAGGAAGTGCCACGCAGAGACGGAAGAACATGAAACCTTCATACAGACAGTTGCCCGAAGGTGAAATCAAAGACAGGTCCTGACACTGCGAGGCAGCAGTGCTAAGCATTGAGACAGCAAGTCAGCCCCTTGGATGAATGTCATCCAATCTTGTGTTTTATCCATTTTCAACTCATCCAGTATCTCCACTTTCACTAAGAGTTAATTAATATCTTCATCAGTAAAGACAGGTATCTCCTCAGGTATTCCTCCTGCTTTTGCGTACTTTGGCTCATAATTAACCTCAACCCTTTTTATCACACTTCTACTTATATGTCTTGGAAATTAAAAAAAAAATAACTACTATTCAAAAACTCAGAACAGAAAACAGCAAGTTAGAGATCAGTTAGTCAAAAGACAATTATTAGCACATCCTGGAATATAGGCTTTAACCATCATCCTTCTCTCCATTTCACCCTCTCATCTCTTTGTTCTCATCTCCCATGCCCACCTTTTCTTTGCTCTAAATTTGTTTAAGGTCTGATACATCTGAAAAGTTCTAAATTAAAAGATTGTCATCTGAAGCATTAACTCTATTTTTGTTTTCTCCACAGATAATTCCACGCCTGGTTCAGACAACAAATTCAAAATAGTTCCCTTTGTACGCTAACAGCCCTTTCATTTGTGGGTCAAAGTATTTCTTAGCTGCTTTAGGAATATCATTGAAATGATTTATTATGCTCAAGCAGAGTCATTTGATACTTCTGTTTGGTCTAATCGTTAAAGAAACTGTAATTAATTAGATTCTCTGACCATATTTAGAACGAGTCTTAATTTTTTTAAGTAACCTTGATAGTTCCTAATTCACTTTATGTTTGTTTCTGAAATGATTTTCCATTTCAGAATACTCACGACTTTGGTATTGTAAGTAGTCTTTTCTGAATTGTGCACTTGTATGAACTCCTGGCAATGGTAGGCACAGCTAACTTACCATCACATTTTGTTTCTAAGGTACATTTTGTGATCCTTCATCTTCCTGTTGAGACCCTTCAGTCATATTCTCTCTCACTGTGTAGTGCACTTCAATGATGGATTCATCTTTGTCTGAAGCAGTCTTGATTGAGATAGTGGTAAGCAATGGCAGTCTTGGTATTATCTTCTCTCTTTCACTGCTCGGACTTGACTGTGTTTGCTGCTAAATCATTTCCAAGTATGGAATACAGATGATGAGTGAGTAGTTTATAAACAACACCATGTACCAAAACAGACCATGTACCAAAACTCAATTTAAAATCACTCTACACGATTATATAGGTGCACAAATCTCATCAATAGCCAGTATTTTAATATTTTTAGCCAGCAAACACTTTGCAAGAACATATTTTTTACTAGCATCTAAGTCTGACCTGAAATAGTATACCAAATTGTGACAACACTTTTTGGTTCTTATCTGGGCAAAATGTGTGACTTCCCTTCAAATATAGTATTTACATAATGTCTTTCATTCATCACTCTCATGGGGCTTGAGCCCATTGGCTAAGTCGCCTGCCAATCTGGAGGGTCAGCATTGAAAGAAGCCAATTTCATGCAAAGACCATCCCGATTGACAGTCATCTTGGCTAATCTGGTGTTCTGAACAAGAACAATTGGTCATGTAGATTGTGCCAGATTCTGCAAACCCTCTTTTCTTTCTTATGGTGGCATGGGACAGATATCTTTAATTAGACCTTTCTTTTCTTCAGACCTCCAGTACCAGGTAAGGTAAACATAGTGTCTAGTACCCCACTGATACTCCAGAATGGCTCCAAATTTCCTCCTTTTTGAAAATTGTGGTGTCTTCTTGACCTCTTATCAAAGTTCTGTGACTGTTGGCTGGTTCCTCTCTGATGAAATGTTCATATCGTTGTCGACATAGAGTGTGAGAGAGAAAGTGACAGAAAGTGAGATTGAGAAAGAAAGAGTGAAAAAGGCCCATCTATTCATCATGATGGAGATCATCTCCATTGGAGTGAAAGTACCTGCACATCAGGAAATCTATGTTCTGTCACGAGAGCCAACCTTTTAAGGGGCCAGTCTGTAGTTCGCTTATATGTGGTTCTCACAGGCAGCTGGTCATTTGAATGATCAGCTGTGTCCAATGAAATTTTAGTTTGGAGTCCTTGGAATGTGGAAACTGTAGAATGGAGAATTAGTCAAAGATGAGTAGGACTGCTCTCAGAGAATATTATTCAGGTAGCCACGGTACTCGTTTAGAGAGGTAAGATGCCCCTTTGGATCTGGTGTCAGGCCATTATTGAGGAAAGTCTTGGAAAATATTGGATCATGAAAAGTATATCTGTATAAGCATAAAGCAAGGCACTATGCTGAGGAAACCCTGCAGTGATGCCTTGGAGCATAGAGGACTGATCTCCAACACACAAAATCTTTCTATTTCCCAGATATGACTCCAACCAATGGAAAGGTACCACCAATGCCAATGAGCTCAATCTTTTTTAAAGCCTCTTGATGTTATATTCCTTCTGCTCTCAACAAAAAGAAAATTGAACAAGGAGCAGTGAACTGCTGGACCTAGTTCCAGGGAATGAAGCTGGGCGGGTGTCCGAGGTGATAGCGGGAGAGCATGCTAGTGATAGCAACCACAACACAGTACTTTTCATATTTGTTTTGGAAAAGAGAAAGTTGGTCTACAGGAAAAGAGGGGTTTGGTTTGCAAAGTTCTTGAGTGGATTTGTAGAAGAAGCGAGGGGATACTGGAGGCTTCAGGAAGTTTAAATGTGCACATACTCCCAGGTCTGGGCCAGTTGTACCCCAGACCACAGTGGGACATGAGAAGAAAATTACAGCTAGCCTGACCAAAATTTTTAAATCATCTCTAGCCAGAGGGAAGGTGCCTGAGCACTGGAGGACAGCTAATGTGGTTCCACTTTTACAAGAAAGGTGGTAGAAATAAATGAAGAAACCATAGAATAGTGAGTCTAATATCAGTGATAGGCAGACTTAGAGTCATAGAGATGTACAGCATGGAAACAGACCCTTCGGTCCAACCCGTCTATGCCGACCAGATATCCCAACCTAATTTATTCCCACCTGCCAGCACCCAGCCCATATCCCTCCAAACCCTTCCTATTCATATACCCATCCAAATGCCTCTTAAATGTTGCAATTGTACCAGCCTCCACGACATCCTCTAGCAGCTCATTCCATACACATACCACTTTTTGCATGAAAAAGTTGCCCCTTAGGTCTCTTTTATATCTTTCCTCTCTCACCCTAAACCTATGCCTTCTAGTTCTGGACTCCCGAACCCCAGGGAAAAGACTTTGTCCATTTATCCTATCCAAATAGTGAAGCAGGAAACTAATCTCTATATTTCGAGGTAAGATTTGATCAGGGAATGTTAGCATGGCTTTGGTCAGAGAGAATCCAATGTCTAACAAATCTGGTGGCGAATTTTGAGGAGTTGACCAAGTGTTTGGATGAAGCTAGTGCATTTGATGTAGTTTATAGTTTATATGTAGTTGATGGACTTCAACAACGTGTTTACAATATTCCCATAGGAAACATATAAAGAAGGTAAAAGCTCATGGGAACCAAGGTAACTTGGCATATTGGATCCAGAACTGGCTTAGTGACAGGAGACAGAGGATGATGATAAAACATTATTTGTGCAACTAGACCCCAGTGCAGTGATGCAACACAGGATTTGAGATATTGATAAATGATGTAGATGAGAATGTTGGAGGGATGGTAAGCAAATTTGTGGATGACACAAAGATTGGGGCTGGGTGGTTGACAGTGATGAGGACAATGTTAGGTTGTGGGAGAATATAAATGGATTGGTCAGATGGAAAGGTCACTGATAAATGTGAGGTAGACATTTACTGCAGTTCTGGTTACCATACTACAGGAATGCCATGATTGCACTGGAGAGATTGCAAAGGAGGTGCACCAGGATGTTGAGTGGGATGGAGGATTTTAGATATGAAGTGAAATTGAATAAACTCAGTTTCTTTTCTTTGAAGCAGAGAAGGTTGAGGGGAGACTGAAAAGAAGAGTATAAGAGAGGCGTGGACAGCTTGAATAAATAGCAGATTTACCCTTAGTCTAAGGGTCACAACAAGAGGCATAAGTTTAAATTGAAAGCCAAGGAGATTAAGAGGGGATTTGATGACTTTTTTTTTCACCCAAGGTGTGGTGGGAGTCCATTTTATACTTCCTTGGAGGGTAGTTGAGTTGTGAAACCTCAGCACCACTGAAGTATCATAACATTCAAGGCTATAGACGTAATGCAAGAAATTGGGGTTAGTTTTTGCAGTGCAGACTCGATGGGTTTAATGGCCTCCCATGTACTGTAGTATTCCACGATGACTGAGAGATTCAAGGCTTTTGGAAATTTGGCCACTTTTTATTCTGGTTTTCTGTCCCTGGTATTCCTAAACTCTACCTATACAGATTCCACTTCACTGGAGTTTCTCATCTTTCTCACTCTTCTTTAATCAGCAAAGCTACCTCACCTCCCTTTCTCCTTTGTCAGATCTTTCTCAAAACTGTGTACCCCTCACTGGTTATTCAGTTCCTTCAATGGTTATTCTTGAGCACCATCTCCAGAACCCAACCATATTATAATTGTTTATATCTATTTGTGTGACAAATTAATTCAGCAATTCGTTCAAATTAATATTTGTAACAATCAAATGTTAGCAGCAAGTCATTGCTAGCTAATCACTCCCAGGTTAAAAAGAAAGACTGCAAAATTTATTTTAAATGCTTTCACTGGTTAATTATAGCTGACTTTGTCACATTCACAATTATTTATCGGTGGGCATGATCATTTCACCAACTGGTAGTTTCCCTTTTGAAATACACTTACCTGGTCAGACATGTACGTTGCATAGTTATTTTGGTGAATCTCAAATACAACATCAATAATGGTTGAGATTAATTTCTTCATGTTCTCACTGCCTGTTTGTATAGCCTCAGACATTCCACTTTCCAATGGCTCCATAATCAGTTTGTTATTCTCTTTAATATATTTGAATTGATATTTGTGCTTATATTCGATTTGAGGCTGTGTGTCATCAGCTTTGCAAATGTCGTAGAATAAAATCAATGCAGCCATAAGCACCAATGTGCAATGCAAACTGATACCGATCACCTATTGAGACATTATTGAAGAATCAATAAAATATTTTAAACAACACTTAAACAAAACTACACCATTCCAGTGATTTAATGGTCTTCGTTGTGTATAACAACTTTCAGCAGAAGCTCATTTCAGCCAAAGTTTAATTCAGAGATAATTTGATTTATCTGATTTAGTGTGATGGTCCATCTGCATGAATAGAATGTCTTGTATGAATGAATGTGAGTGTGTATAACAGTGGAGTGTGCACTATCAAATGTGTGTACATCTGTATACAACAGAATGTTGCTGGAAGACATACTTTGTAGGACAGTATGTGTAATAACAGAATGTATGCATATTTACATGAGAGAGTGTCTAGAGAGAGGACAATAAAGTAAGTATGGGAGAGTGAGTAACAGAAAAAGAAAATGAGATAAATGATATGTTTGGTGCAGGATATTTGAAAGTATGGTTACTTTAATAAAGACCAATATGAACTGCTTGGGAGTGAATGACCTGGCCGGTCTATATTTAGCCTCCACTCGATCCCTCCTGACATGTGCAAAAATCAAAATGGATAAAGCCCTTAATGGAATCTAAGTCCCTCAGCGATTCCAACCCTAGTGTCCGGTGGTCTTTCCTTATTCTCCCAAACGTCCAGGAGGTCTTCGTGAACTGTCCCTCCACCCGGGATGGTCTGGGATTCTGCATCTGCATAACAGTCCCTGACAATCTACTGCATTATTTCCCCCAAAGAGACCTTAATGCTCCGGTTGGATCCGATCGCCAGGTGTGAAACTAATTCGGTGTTTTGTTATGTTAATCATACTATTGAAATGAAAGCTACTGTTCCATATTACTTCAAGGCAGTCATTTGCGAGAAGGAAAATTATAGGAAGTACTCACCCGCGAATCATCACAAAGACGACCGTACTCATGCAAAAAGAAAGTGGGATTCTGTTCGCAGCTGAGTTTGGAGCATATTGTACTGTTCACTTTCGCGTTATCCATTATCATAGAACAGGCATAGTAATCACCATCGAGAAACAACATACCGATCCATATTAGTGATAGGCTGAGTGCTTTGCAGAAAATGACAATAATGATCATGACCAACTTCGTCGAACAACATTCATGCTTCCATGCCCGGAAGGAATTGAAACAACAAAAAGTTCGCCAGTTCCACTCTTTCCTCCAATTGCTTTCCGACTCTTGGCATTTCTTTTGTTCAAATTGGAGCAGCACACCAAGGACAAACAATATTGTTGCGGGTATCGAGAAGAACATCCAAACATATTGAACATTTGAGGCTGCAGACATACAAGGGCATGGAATATGCCTTCCTAAGGTCTCCTCCAGTTGATAAAGCACGACGATCCCTCCTGCCCAAAATACG
This sequence comes from Chiloscyllium punctatum, assembly GCF_047496795.1. Classification (NCBI taxonomy): domain Eukaryota; kingdom Metazoa; phylum Chordata; class Chondrichthyes; order Orectolobiformes; family Hemiscylliidae; genus Chiloscyllium; species Chiloscyllium punctatum. The sequence continues at coordinate 4,158,960 of NC_092768.1, read as the reverse complement.
GCTGAAGTCCCTGTATCGCTGTTTTGCAGGAACCGAAGTAATTTTGAAGATTTTCCGGGCATTGTAATGGTGATTGCCGCCAAAAAGTTAAACTGGGGATACGGCGAGCTCAGCAGCAGCCAACGCGAACAGCTTATAACCAGATCGGTCACGCCCCACCCAGAAGTTTCTGAGGCTGCTCAAATTAGTGAACCGCTACATTTCGATCGTATCTGCATTTAGAATGTTTCCTTTACGATCAGAATGGGGTGGTATCACAGCTTGCCCGATAGACACCTTTAATTTTACTTCATTCGTAATCAACAAAACCATAGGTCGCAGAGCAGATGGAGGCCCTTCAGCCCATGGAGTCAGCTTTACCATTCAATGAGATTATGGTTGATGTAATAATCCTCAACTCCACTTCCATCTCTCCACAGCCCTTGATTCTCTTAGTGATTATAAATTTGGCTCAGTCTTGAATATACTTAACTAGCCCTCTGTGGTAAACAATTCTTCAGATTCACTCCGCTCTGAGAGAAGAAATTCTTCCGCATCTCTGCCTAAGATGTGCAAACCCTTATTCTGACTTGAAGACCTCTGGTCCTCGAGTCTTCAGCAAGGGGAAACAGCCTTTCCACATTTACCCTATCATGTCCCCTCAGAATCTTATGCGTTTCAATAAGGTCGTCTCTCAGGGCAAGACATGTTCCAGTGTCAAGTCTAACAGGCCACTACACCACCAATATTCTATGTCATTGTTGTGGCAAGGAAATCCCACATTAATGAAGATATAGACCACCACCAAAGAAGATAGTGGATTATAAACCAGCATTGTGCAGCAGAAAACGTCCAATTCAAATACAAAAATTGTCATGGGGAATCAGTTATGGCAAAAATAAATCAAGAAATTACACTTGGAATATTGTGTCCAGTTCTTGTCGCCCTACTATAGGAAAGATACAGAGGCCTTGGAGAGGGTGCAAAAAAGGTTTATCAGCATGCTGCCTGGACTGGAGGGCTTGCCTTATGAAGAAAGGTTGAAAAAACTCAGACTTTTCTTTCTGGAGAGAAGGAGGAAGAGAGGATACCTGATTGAAGTATATAAGATAATGAGAGGAATAGATAGAGTCAATAGCCAGAGACTTTTCCCGAGGGAAGGACTGACGGGTATGAGGTGTCATAATTTTAAGATATTAGGGGAAAGGTATAGAGGAGACATCAGAAGTAGGTTCTTTACCTAGAGAGTTGTGAATGCATGGAATGTGTTGCCAGCGGTGGTGGTGGAAGCAGAGTCATTAGCGACATTTAAGCGACTGCTGGACATGCACATGAAGAGCAGTGAGTTGAGGGGTGCATACGTTATGTTATTATATTTTACATTCCGATTAAACCTCGGCACAACATCGTGGCCAAAGGGCCTGATCTGTGCTGTACTTTTCTATGTTCTATGTACTAAGTTGAAGATACTGATAAACATGAAATGCCTTTTTTTGGTACAATTTTAAAATCCACAGGGAAATTTTGAAGTTCTAACAAAGGGTCACTTAAACTGAAATGTTAACTCTGATTTCTCTCCACAGATGCTGACAGATCTGCTGAGCTTTTACAGTAATTTCTATTTTTTTCTGATTTATAGTGTCTGCACTTCTTTCAGTTTTATTAAGTTTTTTAGAAGCATCTTCTGACAGTGAAATATAAGTTTTCAGGGTTCCGTCTGTCAGCTTGCAAGTGCAATGCCCTGTTTACCTTTTTGTCACTTCAGTTAGGTTTACTATTTTATTAAATGACATAAAGAATAGGCCCACATCCTTATCCTCAAACTTTGGTAGATCTTGTGCCAGCTTAAGTATTTCCTTAGATTAAAACTGGAATTTTCCTCATCAGAGAGCTTTCCAGCCTCTTTGTTGTCAAAAGAAAACTATTTTAAGGTCTTCTGGTGCTTTGGTAGAGCCCCAATCTATGTGCCTAAAGAAGTGCAGTCAAGCTTTACCTGCTCTGGAGGTGTACCTGACATAACTGAGGAGGTTGTTTGATTTCCCCATCAGGTAATTTGTCAGGTGAGGTGCCGAGATGGAAGGGACTCAGATGCGTGGTGGCAGTAGAGTGGTCAGGTGGATAACGTTCTCAGGTACAGAGTAAGTAGGGTGCCAGTGGAGAGTGGGGATTGGGGTTTGTTGCCATGTGATAGGGCGCCAGGTAAGGGACATGCTCACTGGGATGG